>NC_051849.1:118090779-119295637 GCF_905115235.1 Hermetia illucens
GCCATCCTGCCAAAAGTATTTCCGGAGGAAATACCCACTCGTGAAAAGCAGGAGATACTCGTCATCGAGATGTGTAAGGAATGGAATAAGAAGCTCCTTTTCATCGGTATTTTCATCGCTTTCGACCAGGTTTGATACGGGTAGAGTGTAAGACGGAGTACACGGCGGACTGGCTTAGGACTATAGCTCCAAATCACCAGGATGGATGGGCAGGGAACTGTCGACATGTGCTGAGGATGATATGCCAAGAGCACACGTTGTGACGCCGAAGAGTTTGAGAAGGGGAAGCGTCTACGCCTCCTCATAACTCAAAACATGGATCCGCACACATGGCTAGCAGCAAAGAGGATTGAAAAGGCAAACTCCTCACGATCGAGGTAGATGTACAACCCTTTGAAGTAATTAAACTTCCTAACTGCCTCATCAATAACATATATGGTAGCATGTCTGTGCACATGCAGAGACAAAATCGAAGGAAGGATATTTCGAAAGACACGTCGGGTGGGAAGCTTATCGGTGTCTCCGGAGGGATCGCGGAGGCCAAGAGGCTGAAAGAGCAGGACCAAGCAGGGAAGTGTTCCTGCTGTCCATAGAAAAGAAGGAGCTGGAAGACCTAAACCTCCTGAGGCTCAAGTCCGACTGGGAAACACAAGGAAGCGCCATGTTGGGGGTAGAGGACATTCCGACATTCAACGCAGAAAAACTACAAACATTTACGGCGCCGATAGCCAGTATTAATAGGTAAGCCTCCACCATGAAAAAGCTACGGGGTTGGATTTGCGGTCTAAAAGGAGGAAGCATGCAGATACATTGGGATTACTCACATGAAAGACGATCTTGCATCATTCTCAACCGAAAATTAAAATATGTATATCTTTCAAAATTTCTTACTGGAAAGCTGGTTGCTGTCCTAGCCTCACAGATAAAAATAATAAGGAATCTCTGGAGAACAGACAGGGTGTTCGTGAGGTTATTCACCAGCATTAGCAAGACCGCTAAACACCAAGAGACTCTGGCTAGACCCCACACAAAAATATCCGTAAAACAAAATCCAAAGATTCGAATACCACCTACATCAGCGTAGGACCAAAACCCCTCACCACAGAGGAGTAGCGCAGATGTTAAGCAGCAAAACGGCTAAGTACCTGCAACCCACAACCAGTCAATCGGCAACAACGGGCAGGCAAACGAGTCACTCTAAAATCATCAATGCGAAAATACTAGCAGCTGACAACATAACAGAAATACAGAGGCCAGCATCCGTATTCGTACACCGTGAGTATTGAGGGAAAAAATTAAGTAATCATGAAAAAATAAAGAATTTTAAACATTATTTTTACATTGCGTAAATTTTATTTAAATACAATATCTAAATCCAATTAAATTTACAAAATAATATTCAAATTCAATTACTCAACAATAAAATAAAATCCAAAAATTAAGTATTCAGTTAAACTGTCGTATAACTAAACGACGCATTCGTATTCGTACGTTATGAATTTCGAGAAAAAACAACGAGAAAATTAAGCATTTAGTATTTAGTCGGGTAGCCTTTGTTTTTAATAACATGTTTTAATCGATTTGGCATCGACCTCACCAATTTTTCTGTAAATAGAGGGGATATTGCACTCCATTATTTTCCGATTGCATCTTTCAAGTCTGCCGCGTTTTTTATATTATATTTTTTTAACCCTCTTTTAATTTCCGACCACAAATGTTCTATCGGATTAATGTCCGGTGATTGGGGGGGTGTCTGTAATACTTTAGGGCAATTATAAAGTAACCATAAACGCGAATTGAGAGCCGTGTGTTTCGGATCGTTATCTTGATAAAAAATAAAGTTATCTTGTATTCGTAATTTTTCCGCGCTTGGGTTTAAATTACATTTTAAGATATTCACATATTTGGCAGCATCCATTATTCCATCAATGAAATGCAAATTGCCCGTTCCTGCTGCAGAAAAACACCCCCACACCATAACAGATCCTCCGCCATGCTTTACGGTGGGTATTAGGTTCTTCGGATGCAAGCTTGAATTCTTCTCTCGCCAAATTTTTCCAATTCCGTTCGAGGTGATGATATTAAATTTACTTTCGTCTGTAAATATTACCTGTTTCCAGAAGTCGTAATCCTTGTGAATATATCTTTTCGCGAAATCTAACCGTTTAATTCTATTTACTTTATTGATATACGGTTTCTTTCTTGGTACAGAGTTAAAGAGACCATACCTTTTAAGTGTCCTTCGGACGGTATCAACAGAAACTATTTTATTAAAATGTTGGTGGAGTCTTGCGGTTATCGTTGTAGCACATTCCTTAGGATTTTTTTTTATTTGCCTTAAAATAAAACGTTCGTCTCGCGGTGTCAACTTTTTTCGTCCTAAATTTCTCGGCTTATTTCCCAGCATATTCTCCGACTTGTACTTTTGAATTATATACTGAATCGTTGATTTAGCTCGACCAACGATATTACTTATCTCGCTTAACGATTTTCCCTGATTATGTAGGGATACAACGATTTCACGGGTCTCTATTGAAGTTTCCTTGCCTTTTCTGCCCATCCTGCACTTTTTATCACTTCGAACACTTGTTTCGAACTACAATGACGTTTTTGAGTGCTAGAAAAATTCTAGAACAGAAATCATTTCTAAGAATATACCCAAAAATTCAACAGCTGAAATATAACGGGACATTTTTTGCTCGTACGAATACGAATGCGTCGTCGAGTATCGATCATGATTTTTGTTAATTGCTGTTCTTTCGTCAAGTACAGTTTGTGGTGAATTTAGGAAAAAAAAAATTCACAGCATAAGTGATCTTCTGTATATAACTAAGACATAAATGAATTTAGGTGTGCATTTTCAGTTATAACTGTCGCGAAGAACAATTTTTATTTTATAGTGTCTCAAAAGAAATATTTCATACGAATACGATTGCTGCCGACTGTATATAACTAAAACAGATAAATAAAGAACATAAACAGAAAAACGGATAACAGCCAATAATAAATAAAATATATTATTAGATCTAAATACTACAAAATATTCTATTCTACTTTAAAAGCTAAATTCTGGTAAACTATTTTTTTGAGTATCTTCTATCGTATGCTCGTATATCTTTTACCATGCGAAAAACACAGTCCAAAACTACAGACAATAATCGTCAGGTTATAAACGATATTACAATCAAGGACACAGTAAGTGACTATAATAGAATCGAAAATAATAATTTTACATAAAAATCCTTGAAATTTGCTAGAAATTAAATAATGTGCATAGGAGATGTTTAAAAAACGGTATCTCAGAACACCTGCACACATAAATGTGTAAAAATCCAGTTTTCTGGCTTTACATTTCTCTCAAGAGAATTACTAACCAGTTATAAAACAGAACTTAATATAATTCAGAAAACACAGTCAAAAACGACTAACAAACAATTAAAAAAGCAAAACACATAATTAATACACCTACAACGGTAAAGGACACATCGTCAATTACACAAATATATAACGAAATTA
The DNA here is from genome assembly GCF_905115235.1 of Hermetia illucens. Classification (NCBI taxonomy): domain Eukaryota; kingdom Metazoa; phylum Arthropoda; class Insecta; order Diptera; family Stratiomyidae; genus Hermetia; species Hermetia illucens. The sequence continues at coordinate 118,094,296 of NC_051849.1, forward strand.
CACAATCGTGGAAAAAAATGTTGCTAGCCAATAAAAAATCAATCAACGTCCCTAATTAAACCCTACGATGGAAATGTAGAGGAAACAGATTCATTTATAGAATCAGTCTAGTTCTTAGACGAGCTTACAGCTGAGGAATATAAAAACCTCATGGTTAAATTTAGTAAAATTCGGATATTTGGCAAAGTGAAATATGATATTACCGAAGATATAGACATAGTCAACAAATTGAGGAATAAGATCAAAAACTTTATTACAAAAGTTGAGATTGATTCTAAACAATTGACCAAAGCCTTTATAACAGAAAACAAAGCTACCTGTGAAACAACTGAAAATTGGCAGAAAAATTCGTCAGGTACTTTATTAATAACCCCGAAATAGCTTCGATTCTCCGAGCAGGAAACTTCACAACACTTTCGGATGGATAACAAAAACCATAGCTATCAACAACAATCCCTCCACACAAACAAAATATTCCCCTACAAAACAAACCGTAAAACAAATATTCTAGAAATCCCAATAAATACACAAATAATATCCATACACCAAGAAACCAATCCCAGAACAGAAACGGATATTATAATAATCAATAAAAAAAGAAAACAAACAATTGGAGTCTATCTACAAACAGTAGATAAAAAAACTGAAACCCCAGCAATATACCTAACAACCATTACAATTCCGGGGAATAACATATCCTTCAGCCGGAACAGGAGCAGGTGTCTCACAATAACTCCAATTTTAATAAATTTGTCCGAGTATATGTGGAAATGTGCAACTCTATTTGTACCATATTCGTAGAACCTGGAGCAAAAATTGCGTTAGGGGGGTAGAGAGAAAAACAACTTTCCAATGGAAGCAGATGGCATCCTAGGCCTAGATTTCCTAACCAAATGCAAATCAACAATCGACTACGATAGCTGGATAATACCAATATTCGACGGTTCAGATAATAATTCAACTAATACCTCCCAGATCCGAAGTCATTCGTAAACTACGCAATTATATTGCCAAAAAACCCAGTCATCAGAATACTAAACACAACCTCAAAAAATTCAATCAACACTATTGCCAGATTATTATCAAAAATCAACCCCATCAAAACCAGTCAATAACGCCAACTAAAAAATAATAGACAAACTAAACTTTGAAAACATTCCGAAGTACGCATAGATGATCTTAACCAAATTTGGCAAAAAGACACTGGCATTTTTGCAACAGAGAACACACTTCTATCCCATAATAATTTTTACAAACAGCGAATAACCTATCAAGACCATACACCAATTTATGTCAACAGTTACCATATCCCAGAAACACACAAAACCAAAATAAACAAGCTGGTTGAGAATGTTGAGTTGGCATAATAGAACCAGTTTCCAACGATTGATCACAATAGGTATTGCCGGTCTAGCACCAGAAATAATATAATAATAATCGTTGGCACAAGTGTGTTAGAGCACTTCATTCAAGACCGTAACGGTATACTATAGTACACTGTAGGGGACAATGTGGTAGGGGTCAATGTGGACGTCAAATTACAATACAAGTCCACCAGTGAAATTCGAACCGCGATCTTCCGTACTAGAGCCTTATACTTTAATCACGTAGCTATCCGGACACTAGCACCAGAAATAGCTTTCCTCTATTTCGGCTCTCAAACTTAATCCTAAACAAGTCGGAATACCGGAAGCTCGCACTTCGGGTATAAAGGTTTTGTGTTCATTTTATGTAAGAAATTTCAACGCATATTTTTCTATCCGTATTTAGCTACAAATCCAACATAATCCTTCATATTTTTCCAAACTACGAGACATACGTACATATTACAACCATAGATATTACGCTCACCCTAAACAAACAAACTGCCTAGTTCCGAATACTGTACACATATATGCACGTATATAAATTGATAATACCCATATTTCCGATTTACTTCTTATATCTATTTGAATTAGGCACTACCCGCAAAGTTCATTAGCACGCATATATTATATACCTACATGCACACATGTCTGGCTGGCAAATAACTAAAAAAACTAAAACAAAATAATTCTCTGCGACCCAATTCATAAGAACTCATTTCGTTGTGGTATTGACGAATTGATATGTGGTGATGACGTCATGCAGGTTGTAGAGTGCACGAAATTCACAAAAAATTGTAAAGTTTCACCTTCTATAACTTTGTTAATAATAATTGGATATTCTTCAAACTTGACCAAATTGTGCATTATGTTCTTCATTATACGCATGCCGAATTTTGTACTTCTGGGATGAACATAAGGGGGGTGCCGGGTAAATTTCTAAAATGTGGAAATATACTATTATTAACTTTATTTGTGCAGATGTCGGAACCGGATATATTTTGAGGCCTAGATTTCGTAGAGATGCGCCACTGTGATTTTTTTCAGATTTTTCGGTTGGATAGGTTCTGAGAACGAGACCTGTTACACTCTTTGGGGGTCATATTTTGAGCGCTCACTCCTCCATGTTTCACCCAATATCAAATATTGCACCAGTTTCGAAAAGTATTAATTGAGACCTTTCATTTAATACCCCACATGGCTACATTCTGTGAAAAAAAAATTTGCACCCTCCATTGACATGTATGGGGAGCCCCCCTTAAACTTAACACAAAATGGCGCCACTTACTGCATGTAAAGGGATCACCAGATTACATACTCTCACCAATTTTCGTGTCAATCGGTCCAGCCGTTTCCGAATAAATCGGGTGTGACAGACAGACAGACAGACAGACAGACGGACAGACGGACAGACAGAGACCGTCTCGATTCTAATAAGGTTTTGTTTCACACAAAACCTTAAAAATGTAAATTATTTCAAACTAAAGTAACCTTTCTGGGGTATGAAATGTCGCCTGAAGGTGTAAAACCTGAAAGCTCAAAGGCCGTTTTAAAAAAAATCTACTCACAACCTAAAAAATGCAAACTATCGTCGTTTCCTACCCAATTTCGCAGAAATTGCACAACATTTAAATAAATTACTTCGAAAAAATTTGAGTGGATAGAAAATTGTCATAGGGCTTACGTAACATTCAAATCATATCTACTCTCGCCAATCATACTAAAATGTCCAGATTTTAAAAGACCATTCATCGTATCAATTCCATGCAATTCAACGGCTTAAAAACCATATGTCGCCAGGAGTCGATGGAATTACAGCTGAATTGGTTAAATATGGAGGCGACCAATTAAACCAAGCGGTTCATCAACTGAAGCTCAAAATATGGGACAGCGAATTAATGCCTCACGACTGGCAACGGGGCATCAGCTGTCCCATATATGAAACAAGTCGGAACACCGGAAGCTCACGTTTCAGGTATAAAACTTTTGTGTTGATCTTATGTGACAAACTTCTACGCACATTTTTCCATCCGTATATAGCCACAAATTCAATATCTTCCCTGATATTTTTCCAAACTACAAGATATCCGTACATATTACAGCCATAGATATTATACTCACCCTAAACAAATATCCTGCCTATTTCCGAATACTGTACATATATATACCTATGTAAACTCGTACCCATATCTCCGATTTACTTCGTGCATAAAAGCATACGTATGTACATAAATAGTACATATATTAAATATATAATAGTTGGATTTTCTTCAAACTTGACCAAATAGTGCATTATATTCTTCCTTATTCTCATACCAAATTTTATACTTCCAGAATGAACATAACGGGGATTGCCGGGTAAATTTCTAAAATGTAGAATGTAGAATGTGTTTTATTATTAACATTATTTGTGCAGATATCGTTACCGTATGTATTTTGAAGCCTAGACTTCGAAGAGATACACAACTGTGATTTTTTTTTTCAGATTTTTCGGTTTTGTAGGTTCTGCGAACGAGACCTGTTACACTTTTTGTGGGTCATATTTTGAACCCTTACTCCCCTATGTTGCAACCAATATCAAATATAGAACCAGCTTCGAAGAGTACCTTTCATTTGATACCCCACTTGGCGACATTTTATGAAAAAAAATGTTGCACCCTCCATTCACGTGTATGGGTAGCCTCCCATTAAACTTAACACAAAATGGCGCCACTTGATGCATGTAAAGGGACCAACAGATCACACACTCTTACCAATTTTCGTGACAATCGGCTGTTTCTGAATAAATGGGGAGTGACAGAATGACAGACAGACGGACAGAGGGACAGACGGACAGACGGACAGCCGGACAGACGGACAGACATCGAATCGATTCTAATAAGGTTTTGTTCCACACAAAACCTTAAAAAGGGAAATAATACGCAATGTAGCAATTATAGAGGTATTACGTTGCTGAGTACCATCTATAGGATATTCTCCGTTATCTTGTTGGCCAGATAGCCCCGTACGCTTAGAACATCATTGGCCCATACTAAAGAGGCTTCAATCCAGGCAAATCAGCAACAGATCAGACTTTCTCTCTGCGGCAAGCGATGGAAAAATTGTTGGAATATGGCCATCAGTTCACAATTTTTTCATCGACTTTGAAGCCGCGTATGGCAGCATAGCCAGGGATAAAGTGCACACGGTCATGAGAGAATTAAATTAAATTAATTAATTAACAAAATTGATAATACTGACTAGAATGGCGAGACCATTCAACATCAACAACTGTCTAAGACAAGGGGATGCCATATTATGCGTCCTCTTTAACCTCGACAAAGCTCCTTCTATACAAGCCAGTCCTTATGTATTCCTCGGAGACTTGGGTTCTAAGCAAAAAAAAACTGCGAACTCTTGGCCGCGTTCGAGATAAGAATCCTCCGAAAAATTTTTGGCCCCCTAAATGAGGATGGACTATTCCGTAGCCTACTTAACGACGAAATCTATTAGCGATACAACGTACGTCTGGTTGTGTATAAAATCCGGCTCAACAAGCTGCTCTGGGCGGGTCACTTAATCCGCGTGGATGAGGATGATCCAGCTCGGAAAGTTTGTAAGGGCAATGTCTATGGTAGAAAAAGAAGACGAGGCAAACCCTGCCTGAGGTGGAGTGGTGGTGTTGATTAGGAAGCCAGACAGCTTTTGAATTGATCTTCCTCTCGAAAAAAATAAATAAGCTAATCAGAAGGAATTAACCGCGATCCGTTGGGCAATAATACATTTGAGACCATACTTTTACGGAAAAAAAATCATCGTCAAAACTGACCACAGTCTGCTTATTTGGTACTAGCTGATCCGACAGACTTCGAACTGCCTCAATCGATAAATTAAAGACCAAAACTTTTGTATAAAATAATTTTAAAACAAACAAAACGAATCTGTATTTAATAAAAAAGCATATTGTGAAGCATTCCGTCTGCGGATTCGATCAATTTCATTATGTCGTGATTGCTGTTGTTGTGTTTGATGTGCACGAACTCGTTGAATTCTAAGCCTATCTATTTCATTATCACTCACTAAATAACGCAATTCTGACATAGCAATACGACTATTTTCTTGATGTGTCTCTCTCTCTGGTCATCAGTGCGGTTAGTACGTGAGGTAGCTCTTCGCACATTTGATTGACTGCGACGACCTAAGTCAAGTCGTCTTCTCCTCGGCATCGTAAATTGTAAATAATAAAAGTGAGAAAATTTTTCGCTCACTTAGCAGTAAAGTGTCACAATCATAAAATATCAAAAAAAAGAGCACATTACCTGGAATGTTACTATCACAAAGGATCGCCAAAGTAAAGAAAGTTCTCGCGCACTCATAGATATCGTAACGCAATGTAGTAATACTTCTTTCCGTGTTCTAAAGTGCAACAGGATGGATTGACATATTAGTTGGTTGTCAAATCTAATGTCAAATATTATCGTTGCGTTCAGAAATTTAATTTGTAACAAAATATCTAGTCTAGGTCTAGGTAGTCGAGTTTGGTCTTGAAATATTTATGGAAATTTAGAGAAGGTTTAAACGGTGAGAAACAAAAATATTAAAAACAGAAATTCTATTTTCCAATACAACATGTTCTGAGCTGTGAAACATTTGATGTCTTTTTTCTTTTTAGTAATAAAAGATTGTCACTTAGTTGTCAAATATTTCTAGTTGCGTGTAAAAAAATTTGTCCGTTTTATAGCTGTAATATGAGGTCCGATGAACACAGTGAGTGATTGCACTTTATTGAATATCAATAAAGTTCAAATTGACTCTAAATTTTATTTAGAAAAAACGCTGTTTTTAGTGTTTTACCGGCAATTATTCGAATTTTTCTCACCTTTTAAACCCTCCCTAGACCTCCACGGACATTTCAAAACCAAGATAAGATAAATCCGTTCAGCCGTTCTCGAGTTTTAGCGAGACTAACGAACAGCAATTGATTTTTATATATAAGAATGAAAAACCTATGGTACCGTCTTGATTTGGAAGAATTCCATTTTACCGTAAAATATGTAAAAGGGAAAGAAAATGTTGGACGTGCTTTCTAGAATACAGCTCCATAGTGGGTCATTAAAAACTATTAGCGTACCGCAGGTAAAAACTCGAGCCAGCTACAAACAAAATATAAACACAACTAAGCCAGACTCACCCCTAACTATTTCAAAACATCAGTGTGGTCAACCATATGATTTGGAGTCTTTATCACTTTACGATGCACAGAGCAAATAAACGGGTCATTAACTTAAAAATAGAGATTATAAAACATAATAAAATACTAATGGAGCAGTTTGTAAACATAAATATATACCAGTCCATTGAACCGATAGTCCGCGAAGTAAGCCAATAGAATACTGAAATATATTGAAATACAAATATATAAACCTCAATTAGTAATATCGGAACCAGAAAAAACGAACAAATATTAACAAATTTTCATTCGAAACCCACTGGAGGATTACGGGAAGCTGGTGCTTCAGGTATAAAGGTTTTGTGTTCATCTTATGTGAGAAAGTTTCTACCCACATTTCCATTCGTATATGGCTAAAAACCCAAAATATTCCTTCATATCCTTTTCAAACTATAATACAAGAAATACATATGGATATATTACAGACGTAGATATTATGCTCACCCTAAGCAAACAAACATTGGCTATTACCGACTACTATGCTTATATATGCACGTACATATGTAAATTGATCGTACTCAAATCTCCGATTTACATCGCGCACAAAAACATACATATGTACATATAAAGTACGTATATTAAATATCGTTGGTGTAATGTACAAATATATCTATCTGAACTAGGCATTACCCCAAAGCTTCATTTATATATACATGCAATGTAAATGCAAACACATATCTGTCTGGAGTAATTGACATTGAGATATAAATGATTAAAAAACTAAAACGAAATGTCTCCTTGGGACCTCAGTTCACGTGAGCTCACTTTGTTGTAGTTTCGACGAATTGATATGTTATGATGACGTTATACACGTTTTAGAATGCACGAAATTCACACAAAATGTAAAAGTTTCACCTTCTATAACTTTGTTAACATTTGTTGAATTTTGTTCAAACTTCAAAGTTCGATCACTTTATATTAATATATGAACCAATGACAAAAAAACTGATCTGGATGCTGAATAGAACAACCAAATTCTAGCAGAAATCTGCTAAATTTTACAAAAAGAACAAATGTTCGCAACGGTAGTCCACCCAGAAACAATAGGATCATTAGAGAGAAATCACAAACGTCTCAATGAATGCCTTCGATGTTTCGTGAACAAAAATAGAGACGATTGGGATATTTGGATTCAGTACTATACTTTCTGCTATAATACAATACCATACTCTGCATATAAATTAGATTAAATATCGAGGATAAAGTATTATTATCAGTGGATAATAGAAGAAAATTAAGTTCTCTATATAAAGAACCCTTTAAAGCAACTTCACTCCACAATGCTAATTGTATTATAGAAGGCAGTCAGTACCTAATATTAAGGTACATAAAAACAAGTTACGGCAATTATAAAATAAATTAGTTGTAAAAACAAATGTAAATAATAACTGCATATCAAATTTCATTTGTGGGAATACAAAATAATTCAAAGTTTCACCCCTTATAACTTTGTTAATAGTAGTTGGATTTCCTTCAAACTTGACCAAATTGTGTACCATGTTCTTCACTACACCTATGCTAAATTGAACTTCTGCGATGAACATAAGGGCGGTGCCGGGTAAATTTCTAAAATGTGGAAATATACTATTATTAACTCTATTTGAGCAGATATCGGAATCGGATGTATTTTGAGGCCTAAATTTCGTAGAGATGCAATACTGTGATTATTTTTAGATTTTTCGGTTTTATAGGTTGTGAGAACGAGACCTGTTACACTTTTTGTGGTTCTTATTTTGAGCCCTCACTCCCCTATGTTTTGCCCAATATCAAATATGGAACCAGTTTGGAAAAGTACTAATTGAGTCCTTTTGTTTGATACCCCACATGGCCACATTTTATGAAAAAAATGTTGCACCCTCCATTCACATGTATGGAGCGTGAATCCGTATTGGCAGAATGTTAAAGAGTATGCAAATGGAAGTAGGTAGGTACAAATTTTATTTTCGTGAACACAGCTCAAGGTTGTCTACAAAGGGGGCGAACTCCTCCTCCTCCTCCAGCAACTGCTAGAATACAGATACAGAGTTAAGCTGATGACATTGACAGAATCCAAACTGAATAACGAATCACTAGTAACTGGTGCTGGAAGGCGAAACCATTCATTAGGAAGCGCAAGCTTGATCATTTGATAGGCATTATACTAGATGCTATGGAGGTGAAACAGAGGTCAAATATTTGGGAATCACACTGGATCAAAAACTACTCTGAAAGGCTCATGCTCTGACGACTTACAGGTCCGCAGGAAGGAAAAAATGGGGACCCCCTTCCAAAATGCTGCACTGGATACAGACTCCAGTAGTAAAGCCCTCGATTACCTATGGGATGGTAATCTGGGCAGATAGAACGGAACTCAAAACAACAGCCAAGGATTTACGCAAAGATTGGCTGGCGCATGTATCAGTGGAACAATGAGATCATGCCTAACGGAGAGAACTCGTGCGCTGGGTTCAATTGCTCTACTACGATCCGAAAAGTAAAGTTCGAAGAATGGCGGGTGTATCAAAACCGCTTCGTGTCTCTATTGGTGTTCATCAAGGAAGCACTCTCTCACTGGGCACAGTCACACGGGATATCTAACGTCCAGCGCCCCAGACACTGCTTTATGCAGATGATGTTTCCCTAGCATCTAATAGTAAAAATGATCTCAAGTAACTTGTCCAAAAATGGAATGATCACCTCAACACTGTCTCAGATTGAATCTAAACAAAACTGAATTTTTGACTACCGATCCCCAGGAAACCGGTACAATCACTGTCAGCGGGAGTCAACACTATCAGCTAATGGGGAACTGCGTTATGAAATCGCTTCACGCATTAACGCAACCTGGATGAAGTGGCGTTCCGCAACTTGTGTCCTCTGTTATCGACGTCTCAACGAACGTCTCAAATATACAATTTACCGCAATGTCGTCCGTCCTGTCGCTCTCTATAGTTCTGCGTGCTGGCCGACTATAAATCTAAAGAGGTTGCACTGGACTAGTTAGTGGCGTGACAAGTTTTAATCACTTCCGAAATGAGGATATTTGCGTTATGGGGTTGCACCGATCGTGGAAAAATTGCAAGAGAGGCGTCTTCGATGGTATGGTCACGCAATTCGTGCTAACGGAAATTCACTTGCCAAGAACTTGCCAAGATTGGTCTGAACATCGAAGTCGATGATAAACGACTAAAAGGACAAAATGTGTTAGAGCACTTCATTCAAGACCGTGACGGTACACTACAGGATTACAGTACCCTGTAGGAGACAATGTGGTCAGCATTGCGCTCGCCCGAGATTATTACCCTGATTTGACTCAGGTACTCATTCACAGCTGAGTCGACTGGTATCCGACATCCAGTCACGATAACAAATCCCTCTGCCACCAGTGAGATTTGAACCACGACCACCCGCTACGACAGCCCAGCGTTCTAACCACTTGAGCCATCCGGACACCATTCCAGGCAGAAATATTTCCCATGAATAGATGTAACTTCTTCAATCCCGAAAGAAACTGTTCTTTAACTTGCGGCAAAGTGTTGAAGGAAAATGTATTTTGAGCGAATGCATAAGGATGCTACCATATTCCAAGCAGAAATAGACGTGACTTCTTCAATTCCGAAAGGAACTGTAATGATATTCTGACCGACAGCCAAAGGGCTATTTAGGCACTTTCTCCAACAAGGTGAATCGCAAACTGGTATGAGAATGCTTTGTGACTCTGAATATGCGCGGCTCGCTTATTAAGGTCTGGATACTTTGGGTTCCGGGCAACACTGGGTTAGAAGGGAATGAAACAGAGGACGAGCTGGCTCGTAAAATAGCAGTGACGTCAGAGCAATTCTGTGGAGCGGTAATGAGTTCATGGTTAATATGGTAAAAAACGAAAGAATACAATCTGAAATAATAAAAAAACTTGTTTCTTTTTCGTTGGTGTAGATATTTATGCTTGCAAATAACGATATTTCGGGAACTACTTGTTCCCTTCATCAGTGCTAACAGGTATAAATCTATACTATTATAATTATGACTAAATTAGAATTTTTAAAAACTTCTAGCTAGGTCCTGAAAATGAATAAATATTAAATTACATTCTAATGCGTAATTTATCTATCCTGAAACAAGAAGAGGTAATTAGTTTTTTTAAAAATTAGTTTTATTTAAAAACTTTTTTAAATAATGGGGAATAGCAATTACCTAGATCTGAATTCAACCTAGTGTCTACCGGTTGTTTGCTAATGAATAAGCTTTCATAGGCGTCCAGCTGGTTAGTTTTCTTTACCTGTTTTAAAACTTTCAAATCATCAGTGTTTATTTTATAGCCGCATTCCACCAGATGTTTAGTCACCATAGATTTTGTAGGTTTTCGGGAGTACTTGACAGCCAACTCTGCCTCCCGGGCATGTTCCCTAAATCTGGTAGTTACCAGTTTTTCGTTTGTCCGATATACACCTTCGGATAATCTGAGCAACCGATTTTATATGTACCGCTCATCGCCACTACCGTTTTTCGGTCCTTTTCCCTAGCCAGCTGGGATTTTAGCTGGTAGATACGACTTGATCCAACCAGCTGTATGTTAAACCTTTTCAATGTCCGTTTTATGTGCTTGGACAGATTTGAGAAGGTGACACTTGATCGTTTAAGGGTGGTAGAGGTCGATTGTTGGGTATACAGTGTAGTGAGATTACCACGTTCTAACCTTCGTTTGTGTCTCGTGATCATCGTGTCTATGGTGGTACTGGTGTACCGGTTCTTCCTTGCAGTGTCCATGATGTAGAGTTTTTCGCTCCGGTAGTCTTCCTCTGTGAGAGGAATTGTTAGGAGGCGGTGGATCATCGTGCCATACGCTGCCATTTTATACTGGTAGCTATGGAACGAAGTGGCTGGGATTGTACGCTGGGTGCTGGTGGGTTTCCTGAAAATAGAAAACAGAAATTTTCCGTTTTGACGTTTGATTAATAAATCTAAGAAAGGCAATTGGTTGTTAACTTCAATCTTATGAGTAAAGGTTGTAGGGTGTTGATTTTACCCAGCATATTTTGAATACTTGTGTCCGGGATCACTGCCAAAATGTCATCCACATACCTCAACTATATATAATATTTGGCAATAATCCACCCTGCTCCATTTTCTCCTCCAGTGATGCCATAAAGATTTCACTTAGGAGTGGGGAGAGAGGATTGCCCATCGCTACACCCGAGGTTGTCTTGAAGTATTTTCCCCCCGAATGCGAAATAACTTTCATTCATGAAGAGGGAAGCCAACCTCGCATATTGTTTAGCCTTTCTCCTCCATTCTGATGTCGAACCAAAACGTAGTAGCCACTTTTCAAATTTTGTTATTGCCTCTTTTACTGGCGTACTGGGAAATGGAGCTTTGACATCAAATGACACTAGGCGTTCATTATCCGCCAAAACCCCCACTGCATTCAATCTTTCAATCAATTCTTTTGAATTTTTGACAGATTGGTTTCCGTTGATTGATCCCAAATTTATCCCAATGTCTACACCAACGAAAAAGAAATTATAATTTTTTTTATTATTTCAGATAATTAATCGTTGGAAACAACGCATAATTACACTCGGAAAGAAAATGGCTAAAGAAACTGTACTGGGTGAACTTACAAGGAATGGAACAGTCCAAGGTGCTCCTGGGGAGCAGATGAACCTAAGCACTCGAAAGAATATTTAAACCCCGCCAAGTAGGAATATTCACTGATCACTGCAGGCTGAATTATCACCTGGGAAAGCTAGGGATATCTACGATCATTATCTGGAGATTCTGTGAGGAGAGTGATGAAACCTCGACGCATGTTCTGGGACAATAGAATTATTTTTAAAATTTTGTGTAAAACAGAACCTTATTACAATCGGTTTACTCTCGGTGTGCCTGTCTATCCGTCTGTTACACGATTCTCTCTTAAAAACGGTTATACCGATTGACTCCAAAAGGAAGGGGAGGGGGGGGGGGGTCTCCTACAAGCAATAGAAGGATGCATTTTTTTTCAGCAAATATGGTCATTTGAGGTATCAAACGAAAGGTCTCGATTCGTATTTTTCAATACTGTCCTCAGTTTTGACATTTAATGTACACAGGAGGGCGGTGGCAAAAAGTTGTCATTCCTTTCACGAACCCATTCTCAGAACATCATCATCAACGGCGCAACAACCGGTATCCGATCTAGGTCTGCCTTAATAAAGAACTCCAGACATCCCGGTTTTGCGCCGAGGTCCACCAATTCGATATCCCCAAAAGCTGTCTGGCGTCCTAACCTACCCCATCGCTCCATCTTAGGCAGGGTCTGCCTCGTCTTCTTTTTCTATCATAGATATTGCCCTTATAGACTTTCCGGGTGGGATCATCCTCATCCATACGGATTAAGTGACCCGCCCACCGTAACCTATTGAACCGGATTTTATCCACAACCTGACGGTCATGGTATCGCTCATAGATTTCGTTGTTATGTAGGCTACGGAATCGTCCATCCTCAAAAAATTCTTCGTTTGTTTTTCGTTTGTCCGATATACACCTTCGGATAATCTGAGCAACCGATTTTATATGTACCGCTCATCGCCACTACCGTTTTTCGGTCCTTTTCCCTAGCCAGCTGGGATTTTAGCTGGTAGATACGACTTGATCCAACCAGCTGTATGTTAAACCTTTTCAATGTCCGTTTTATGTGCTTGGACAGATTTGAGAAGGTGACACTTGATCGTTTAAGGGTGGTAGAGGTCGATTGTTGGGTATACAGTGTAGTGAGATTACCACGTTCTAACCTTCGTTTGTGTCTCGTGATCATCGTGTCTATGGTGGTACTGGTGTACCGGTTCTTCCTTGCAGTGTCCATGATGTAGAGTTTTTCGCTCCGGTAGTCTTCCTCTGTGAGAGGAATTGTTAGGAGGCGGTGGATCATCGTGCCATACGCTGCCATTTTATACTGGTAGCTATGGAACGAAGTGGCTGGGATTGTACGCTGGGTGCTGGTGGGTTTCCTGAAAATAGAAAACAGAAATTTTCCGTTTTGACGTTTGATTAATAAATCTAAGAAAGGCAATTGGTTGTTAACTTCAATCTTATGAGTAAAGGTTGTAGGGTGTTGATTTTACCCAGCATATTTTGAATACTTGTGTCCGGGATCACTGCCAAAATGTCATCCACATACCTCAACTATATATAATATTTGGCAATAATCCACCCTGCTCCATTTTCTCCTCCAGTGATGCCATAAAGATTTCACTTAGGAGTGGGGAGAGAGGATTGCCCATCGCTACACCCGAGGTTGTCTTGAAGTATTTTCCCCCCGAATGCGAAATAACTTTCATTCATGAAGAGGGAAGCCAACCTCGCATATTGTTTAGCCTTTCTCCTCCATTCTGATGTCGAACCAAAACGTAGTAGCCACTTTTCAAATTTTGTTATTGCCTCTTTTACTGGCGTACTGGGAAATGGAGCTTTGACATCAAATGACACTAGGCGTTCATTATCCGCCAAAACCCCCACTGCATTCAATCTTTCAATCAATTCTTTTGAATTTTTGACAGATTGGTTTCCGTTGATTGATCCCAAATTTATCCCAATGTCTACACCAACGAAAAAGAAATTATAATTTTTTTTATTATTTCAGATAATTAATCGTTGGAAACAACGCATAATTACACTCGGAAAGAAAATGGCTAAAGAAACTGTACTGGGTGAACTTACAAGGAATGGAACAGTCCAAGGTGCTCCTGGGGAGCAGATGAACCTAAGCACTCGAAAGAATATTTAAACCCCGCCAAGTAGGAATATTCACTGATCACTGCAGGCTGAATTATCACCTGGGAAAGCTAGGGATATCTACGATCATTATCTGGAGATTCTGTGAGGAGAGTGATGAAACCTCGACGCATGTTCTGGGACAATAGAATTATTTTTAAAATTTTGTGTAAAACAGAACCTTATTACAATCGGTTTACTCTCGGTGTGCCTGTCTATCCGTCTGTTACACGATTCTCTCTTAAAAACGGTTATACCGATTGACTCCAAAAGGAAGGGGAGGGGGGGGGGGTCTCCTACAAGCAATAGAAGGATGCATTTTTTTTCAGCAAATATGGTCATTTGAGGTATCAAACGAAAGGTCTCGATTCGTATTTTTCAATACTGTCCTCAGTTTTGACATTTAATGTACACAGGAGGGCGGTGGCAAAAAGTTGTCATTCCTTTCACGAACCCATTCTCAGAACATCATCATCAACGGCGCAACAACCGGTATCCGATCTAGGTCTGCCTTAATAAAGAACTCCAGACATCCCGGTTTTGCGCCGAGGTCCACCAATTCGATATCCCCAAAAGCTGTCTGGCGTCCTAACCTACCCCATCGCTCCATCTTAGGCAGGGTCTGCCTCGTCTTCTTTTTCTATCATAGATATTGCCCTTATAGACTTTCCGGGTGGGATCATCCTCATCCATACGGATTAAGTGACCCGCCCACCGTAACCTATTGAACCGGATTTTATCCACAACCTGACGGTCATGGTATCGCTCATAGATTTCGTTGTTATGTAGGCTACGGAATCGTCCATCCTCAAAAAATTCTTCGGAGGAAGGCCAAGAGTTCGCAATTTTTCTTGCTAAGAACCCAAGTTTCCGAGGATTACATGGGGAGTGGCGCTAAGGATGGGTGGGGTTTGAAAACTGGGATGAGGAGTAAAGGCCGTTGTAGAAGATTACTCTACCGCCGGGGTCGAAAAGGAGGTTACGGGACTGGAGAGATAGGAGGATTTGAGGGAATAGATGAGTTTGCGGAAGATTCTCTTCGACGATCTCGATCTGCATGGCCTGGGAGGTAAATGGATTTGGATGGGATATGGATTTGTCTAGGAATTTGAGGGCATGACGGGCTAGGTTGGCGTCAATGCGGGGCGTTTGACAGGAGTCGTAGAGGATCTGGTTGGAGATGTATTTGGAGCGGTCTTCATTCTTGTAGATATTGGCACAGTGGCGTAGGATTCTGCGCTCTTTGTGGCGGAGTCGTTCGATTTGGTGGGGGGAAGATGGACCAGAAGATGAAGCCGAAATTGAGGAGGGGACAGATAACCTGATTGTAGCAAAACAGCTTGACTTTCTGAGGTGTTGGGCTACTGTATTTTAGGATTGGGTAGAGGGATTCGAAGGCACCTGTTGCACGGTTCAGTGCCTTCGTGACATGTGGGAGGTGGGATAGGCGGGAATTCATTGTCACCCCACTTCTTTAACGGTTGGGATGGTGTCATTGTGGATCTTCAGGGATAGGGTTGATATGTCGCTCCTCATTTTCGGGGTCATCTTAGCTGTACCACAGAATAGGATGGTTTCGCATTTTTGTGGGTTAAGAGATAGTTTCCAGCGGGTGAAATACCGGTAGAGCTCGTCCAAATAGGAATTCAGGCGGGCTTCATCGGCAGGGATGTTTCTGGTGGAGGTGTAGAGGATGAGATCATCCGCGTATTGGAGGATTCGGATTGGCTTTGGGTGTGGAGTTGGTTTGGGAAGGTCTGCGGTGAACAGAGAGAAGAGGGTAGCGGAGAGGACTGACACCTGAGGGATGCCAGCCGGGCTAGAATATGGGGAAGAGAGGTGTTCACGAAGTTGGACTTGGGATTTCCGCCCATCAAGAAAGTTAATAATTAGCTTGTAGAGGTGTGGATGGAATTGGAGGACTTCGGAAAGCTTGTATGCGAGTCCGTATTGCCATACGGAGTCGAAAGCTTTCTTTACGTCGGGGAGACAGGCTATGGTCGGTGCGTTCCGATTGAGGCTATGTCTATGTTTATGATAAGTTTTATGGTCCGCTCGAAAATCTTGGCGGAGGATGAGAGGATTGAGATGGGCCCGTAGCTATCGGGATTTAGTGGATTTTGGTTTTCTTTTAGGAAGAGGAACAATTCGAGCACTCTTCCAATCTGTTGGGAAGTGGGCGTTGATAAGGCAGTGGTTGATGATGGAGGACATAATGGGAGCAATGCTTGAGGCGCATTTCTTGAGCACGATGGAGGGGATTTTGTCAAGTTCAACCGATTTCTTGTTTTTGGAAACGGCGATGGCCGCCCTAACGGAGTCTGGACTGACAAAGTGAATGGGGAGGATATTCTCTCGCTGACTTGGGTCGGCGAGGTCATGGATGAAGGGATTTTATGCGGGTTGGGGAATGAGGTAGGAAGGGTGGGCTAGGAGTTGGGAGATCTTTCCGTTTACCTCGTTTTTGAAACTTGGTTTACGGAAGTGGAGGGTGCAGTGGTGGGCTTGTAGGAAATGGTGAGCGAGGACGTTCACTTTTTCTGTGGGTGGGATGTTTTGGGGTAGGATCGCGTTTTGTTGGACTGATTTGCCCAAACGCGGGCAGGTTTCCCTGAGTTCCCTGTATGCACCTGGGTTCAGTTTGGTGTTGGAGAGGCGGTTATGGAGATATTGGGTGCATAGGGTGAGGATTTTTTGCGAATGGACTAGTCCAGTTCGCCGATTTCGATGAGGAGGTGAGAGGATTGCGGAGAGTATCTATTCCTAAATAATCTCCGCCTGAGTGTCTTTTTATATTGGGATATCGTCGGGAAGTGTGACTAGGTTGCGGTAGTTTAAGGGAATGTATTATGATATACTATATGTGAACATTTAAATATCTTCTCGCTTTGACCACCGGACCTAAGCAAAAAATTCTTCCGTTCAAATTTCACTAGCGTCTTCTGAAACTGAAGCACAATGCTTCCTCTTACTGCATTCTGAGGTCGGTTAGGAATTCACAAACCAATACTTTGGCGACAATATGCACCGTGTATGAACTGGCGCTAAGCGCCCTACCATTGCCCTTTCGATGAGCGAACAACAGATAGCAGTATCAGGAAGAACGTTAACATTGTTGCTAGTAGTTTTTGCTTATCTTCCCATTTTTGCATGCACCCGAAACCGTTATCAGGCGTTCGTATTTCACTACCAGATTGCTACGAGTATTATGTAAAAAATATATTAAGGCATGCACCCGTTTACACTGTTTAAATCTTTTCCGGCTTGGATATGTATGGTGAGCAAAAGTGAAATCAGGACACCGTCTTACGAATTACATAAGTGTTAACAAAGGGGGTGAAAGAAGTTGTATGTGTTTTTTTACAAGAATGTTGGATACAATGGCAAAAAAAATCAACGAAAAAGCATAAAATAAAACCCTTATGAAGGCGAAAAACAAAAAAAACTTTACTTTGATAAGCAAAATTGAAATCGGGAAAAATCCTAATAATGACATTAAAAACTCAAACAAGTCGGAAAACCAGAAGCTGGGCGCTTCAGGTATAAAAGGTTTTGTTTGTTTCTTGTGTGAGTATATTGGAGTGTAGACTTATCCCATTTGTACGTATCCCGTTAAGAATATTATCTAGCATATCAGATTTAGTACTTCGGTTTGAAAATTTACACGGTAAGGCAACCTTGAGCTACTGTAACTTTGTTACTAATAGTGTGATTTTGATCAAACTTGGAGATAATATGCTTCATATTATACTTTATACTACTACCAACTACCTACCTACTACTTTTATAACTCTGGCATAAACTTAAGGGGGGTTTTACTCAATTTTCCCAAAAATATGGTAATATACTATTATTAACTTAATTTGAACAGATATCGATATGGAGAGTATTTTGAGGCCTGGGCACCGTATAAAGGCAGCTTCGTGATTTTTTTTCAGATTTTTCGGTTGTGTAGTTTCTGAGAATGGCTCCGTTAAAGAAATCATCACTTTGCACCCCTCCCACTCCCCGCCTTTCTAACAAATCTCAAAACTAAGACCGGCTTCGAAAAGTACTAATCGAGACTTTTCATTTGATACCCCCCGTGACTATATTTGGTGAAAAAAAATTTTACACCCCCCTTTTACATGTATGGGGACCCCCCCCCCCCCCCTAAATCTCAAGGTAGGAGGATATTACTCACTGCATGTCTGGGGGTCTACAGTTTCCACCTTCTCACCAAATTTCGTGTCAATCGGTATAGCCGTTTTTAAGAAAAGTGCCTGTGACCGACAGACAGACAGACAGACAGACGGACAGACAGACAGACAGACGGACAGACAGACAAACAAACAGACAGACGGACAGACAGACATTGAACCGATTTTAATAAGGTTTTGTTTTACAAACAAAACCTTAAAAATGACTAGTTGATGCTAAAAGTCTCCATGTGGAGGATTTTTAGCATCATATACATCTTGCACTGGGCAGTGGCATGGATTTCACCAAACGTTGAACATATTCGGCTGGAATTCTTCTCCATTATTCGAGAAGGCGTTCCATCTAATATTTTTTGTTCCACAATCCTGCAGGGTCTCCATAATATTGCAGTCCAAGAATTGTGAAGAAGTTTTGTGTAGCTTCGGGCAATTAACACGTCCGTGTTTTTCACGCTTTGTGTTTCGGGTCACTGTTTTGGCATACGTTGAATGTTTGACGAATACCCGATTTCTCTGCACTGGTATGCAGATTATTTTAAAATATCAATTACATATCCTCATCCATATACCTCTCCGCATCCATATTCTCATATAAATTGAAAGTAAGCCGAATCCTTTGAGAATCTACGGTATTTAAACTTGGTGGGTTTGAAGTTCATAGTTTCGGAAAGAAATGTGGTTCACCCCAAGAAATATTTTTTATTTTTAAATGAAAAAATCATTCTTTTTTTAAATATCTGAAAAAATAAAGAAGGTAGTGAAAAAATAAAGAAAGTAGTGAAAAAATATTAAAGTATTAAAATGTGGCCTTTTTCTCCGTAAAAGTTCAACAAGCAGTTTTCAGTATCGTATTTACTTTGTGGCGCGGCAGGATTCGCAGCATTTGAAATTTATTTCGAATGTTGTGAATGCGAACGAATAGATGGCGCGGATCTATCCACTTTGCGGAGCTCGCCACGGGAGTGGAGGACCGGCGAGAAAAGTGTGCCATGAGTTAGGGGCAGAAGAGAAACAGATGAAGCGAGTCTCACTTCTGCCTCTAACGAGCATACGGTGACACGAAATATTAAAGTTAAAATAAAAAAGTTTAAATATTACGCGCATGCAAATGATCAAAGTTCACTTAAAAAAATTCTATTAAAATGATTCATGTTCACAATGTTTGGCTTAATAATTCTCATAGTAATTAACTGTAAAGAAAGTTAAATTGGTGACCCCGGAGCGAACATTGCAGCAAGGAGCCAGCGTGTCCAGCCCCGCTCCGCAGTCTATAACGCCAATCGTCAGCGTGAACCAATCAAGCGGGCAGACCATCGCACAAAACTTGAACATTGCCTCCTCCGCAACTATCGTTCCACTGGCTATTTCGTCGCAAACTCCAAATGTGATTACCGGCACAATCAAGGTAGCGAAAGTGATCCCCCAACAATAACAGCAGCAGCCGCAACAGTCGCAGCAACACCACCAGCAGAGCCAGCACCGCAGCGCTAGACGTTAGCATCACTGCCGCAGCCACCATCAATTCAACGAACGAGCGCGACCACCTTTCAACATCGACAACGCAGCAACGGCGGAAGCATTCAAAATCCCATCGAGGTACAACAATATCAGCCTCAAGCTCAACAACATCATAATCAACTGCCAGCACAACAGCAACAATATCAACAGCAGCAACAACAGCCACCACAAAATCAGCAGTTCGCTTCAATCAACTCGCAGGTTTAGTTTTGAATTTGTGCACTGATTGTTTATTATAGTATTAAAATGTAAAAAATTGTGATAATAATAATCGAAAATCGCTGCAAGAGACGGCGTTAGGTGTTTCACATCGCGGGTTCTCCGTTTCCTTGTTGGTGTTTTTGGTCTGCGCTGGAGAGCGTCCCCTTCGGTCGTCATTTCTCTGTTCGTGCGTGCATTTGTGGGTGCGGCCTGCCGTGTCAGTGTAAAATTCACCGCGTTTCGTTTTAAATTCACCGCGCCTGCATTACAACTCGTACTTTTCGTGAAACAAGATGTCGTTTGACAGTAAAGACGCGGCAGGCCCATCGGACCCGCAAGTGACCGCCCTCGCCGTACGCGTTCCTCCGTTTTGGCGGCGGAACCCGGAGCTGTGGTTCGTGCATTTGGAAGCGCAGTTCCAAATGTCCGGCATCACATCGGACGCGACCCGCTTCAATTACGCGGTGGTCGGCCTGGACGAGGAGTCTATTCTTCTGGTGTCCGATGTAGCGAAGTCGACATCGTACACACATCTCAAGAGCGAGTTGATCAGGCGCCTGTCGGTAAGCGAGTCGGCAAAATTAGACCACTTGCTGGCGGGTTTAACGTTGGGTGATCGAACTCCCAGCCAATTGCTTCGCGAAATGAGGCAATTGGGTGGGAGTAAGATTGGCGATGACCTGATCAAGTCGCTCTGGCAGCGACGGCTCCCGGAGGGCACCTAGGCGATCCTTGCTTGCGTCTCCGGTTCCTTGGAGGAACTGGCAGCGACGGCCGACCAGGTGCAGGAGGTGTACGTACGCCCAACCTTGGCGGCCGTTCAACCACCGTCGGATGAGGTGGGTGACTTGAGGCGCGAGATAGCCACTTTAATAGCCAGTGTGGCCGAGATGCGGGCGACGTTGGACGCTCAGCGTTCGGGCGCCAGATCGCGAGCACGCTCGCGGTCTGCCACCCGAAAAGGGCGATCAGGTAGCAGGTCGTCAGGACAGTCCGCGGACCAAGGGATTTGCTGGTACCACCGCAGATTCGGGGATAAAGCGACAAGATGTACGCTACCATGTAGATTCTCTCCTACCGCAAAAAACTAGGTCCGCGGGGGGTCTTGGCGGCGGCCACCCAGAACGCAGCGCCACGTCGCCTAACTATTTTCGACCCCCTCAGCGGGCGCAGCTACCTCATCGATACTGGTGCGGAGGTTTCGGTTCTTCCCGTACCTCGGCAACATCAACTTTTCCCACAACCGCTCAAACTTGCGGCAGCAAATTCCTCCCGCATAAACACGTACGGGTATAGGCAAGTGGACGTGAGTCTTGGCTTGCGTAGGACGTTTTCGTGGCGTTTCATCCTGGCGGATGTCAGCTTCCCCATACTAGGCGCAGACTTCCTGTGTCACTATGGATTGCTGGTGGACTTGCAAAACAAGTCTCTTATAGATTCCACGACCAACCTTAATTCGTCGGGACATATGGTATCTCACCCAGGCAATAATCTTTCCGTTCTTTTAGAAGACATTACCGACTCTCGTGTTCGGGCACTTCTCCAAAAGTTCAGCCAGATTACTACCAAGTGTAGTCTCTCCAAACCAGTGAAGCACAATGTGCAGCACCACATTATCACTACTGGTTCCCCGATCTTCTCGAAGGTGCGTCCTCTACCATCTCAGAAACTGGCAATTGCACGGAAAGAGTTTGAACAACTCGTTCAACAGGGTATCTGCAGGCCCTCAAACAGCTGTTGGTCTTCCCCACTGCATATGGTCCCTAAGCCAAACGGCGAATGGCGCCCATGTGGGGATTACAGAAGGCTAAATGCACAGACTGTTCCTGACCGATATCCAATTCCACTCATCCACGCATCACCTCGCGAATTGCCGCATCTTTTCGACCTTGGACTTAACCAAGGCTTATCACCAAATCCCAGTAGCTCCTGAAGACATTCCAAAGACGGCAATATGCACACCCTTTGGACTCTTTGAGTTCACCCGGATGACTTTCGGATTGTGCAATGCGGCGCAAACCTTTCAAAGGTTCATTCACTCAGTCCTGCGAAACCTCGAGTTCTGTTTCGTATATTTGGATGATGTTTTGGTCGCTTCTTCCACTGAGTCTGAGCACTTAGCCCATCTCGAGTGCATTTTTCAACGTCTCCTTGAGGCCGGTTTAGTCCTAAACGTTGAGAAATGCAAATTTCTCCAAAAACAAGTGAGATTCCTCGGCCATTTCATTTCCCCTGAAGGAATACAGCCCGACCCAGACAAGGTGCAAGCGATAACAAGCTTCCCGCGTCCAAAGACAGTGAGGGAGTTGAGAAGGTTTTTGGGCATGCTGAACTTCTACCGTCGTTTCCTGCCCAAGGCCGCCCATCTCCAGTCCATTTTGAACGCGTACTTGTCTGGCCCCAAAACTAAGGACACACGAGAGATCGTGTGGTCTGAAGAGGCTATCTGCGCGTTTGACAAATCCCGTCAACAATTGGCTGACGTTACACTCTTGGCATTCCCTCTGCAAGATGCACCCCTAGCCGTTTTTGTTGATGCCTCTGACATCGCAGTAGGTGCTGCCCTTCACCAAAAGGTGGATCAAGTTTGGCAGCCGTTGAGCTTCTTCTCGAAGCAGTTGAATTCCGCTCAACGGAACTACAGTACCTACGATCGCGAACTGCTCGCCGCATACCTGTCCATCAAATACTTCCGTTTCTCCCTAGAAGGCAGGCCGTTCACAGTGTTCACGGACCATAAGCCTCTCACGTATGCTTTGAAACAGAAGCCCGACAAAGCGTCCCCTCGTCAGCTTCGTCATCTGAGCTTTATAAGCCAGTTTACGTCAGATATCCAGCACGTGTCCGGCAAGGACAACATAGTTGCTGACGCTTTGTCTCGTGTCTCCGAGGTTAACATCCCCGCCTCACTCGATTTCTCGGCTATTGCCAAGGCGCAGGAGGATGACGCAGCATTTCAGAGTCTCAAATCCAACCCCAAATACAAATTTCGGGAGTTGCCCATCTTCGGCTCAAACCTCTCTCTCTGCTGCGAAGACTCGGAAAAGGGACCTCGGCCATACATTCCGGCCACATTTCGCAAGGAAGTGTTCCACGCAGTTCACGACTTGGCGCACCCCGGCATCAGGACAACAAACCGGTTAGTCACCGGAAAATACTTCTGGCCCTCCATGAACAAGGATATCAATTCCTGGGCCAGAGAGTGCATCGCATGCCAAAAGTGTAAAGTCTCCAGGCATGTAAGGAAAGAAGTGGGCTCATTCCCCCGCACTACCAAGCGTTTCCATACGATACACCTCGACATAGTAGGGCCTTTGCGAGACTCGCACGGTTATAGGTATTGTCTCACAATCATCGACAGGTTTACGCGGTGGCCTGAGGCAATACCTCTGAAAGACATTACGGCGCAATCATGTGCCGAAGCCCTCTGTCGAGAGTGGATACCTCGCTTTGGCGTCCCTGCAGTGGTCATCACTGACCAGGGAATGCAATTTGAGTCCACCCTTTTCTCCGAGTTAGGCAAACTCCTTGGTTTTAAACGCCAGCGGACTACTGCATACCACCCGCAATCCAATGGGATGCTAGAACGTTGGCACCGGACGCTGAAAGCCGCCATTATGGCACGTGACGATCCGTCCTGGTCCCAAGTCTTGCCTCTCGTCCTACTCGGGCTGCGTACAACCCGACGAGAGGAATTTGCTGCCAGCCCCGCAGAGCTGGTATACGGGGAGAACCCAAGACTCCCAAGCGATCCGGTCTTCGACAAGAGATCGGGTCTCACGGAGTCGGGGTTGGTGCGTCTGCTGAGGGACAATCTCCGACGCATCAAAGCGCCACCACCCACTCGACACTCGTCCATACCTGCTTGTTCGCCCAAGGAACTGGACACATGCACGCACGTGCTGATTAGGACGGATGCCGTCCGGAAGCCGCTGCAGCCTCCATATGAGGGCCCGTACCGCGTTCTCGAGCGGGGAGAACATTTCTTCCAGCTCGAGATCGGTGGACGCAGGAAGGCGGTTTCTCTGTGCAGGCTGAAACCCGTGTCCGCCCCGAAGCAGCGTCGTGTCCGTTTTGTGGATTGACGGCGAACGAAGTTCCGGGATCAGTCGCCGAAACCCCTAGGTTTCATCTGGGGACGGAGTGATGTGGCGCGGCAGGATTCGCAGCATTTGAAATTTATTTCGAATGTTGTGAATGCGAACGAATAGATGGCGCGGATCTATCCACTTTGCGGAGCTCGCCACGGGAGTGGAGGACCGGCGAGAAAAGTGTGCCATGAGTTAGGGGCAGAAGAGAAACAGATGAAGCGAGTCTCACTTCTGCCTCTAACGAGCATACGGTGACACGAAATATTAAAGTTAAAATAAAAAAGTTTAAATATTACGCGCATGCAAATGATCAAAGTTCACTTAAAGAAATTCTATTAAAATGATTCATGTTCACAATGTTTGGCTTAATAATTCTCATAGTAATTAACTGTAAAGAAAGTTAAAACTTCTTGAGCTATTTTAGAAAAATGTTTTTCTTTAAAAAACAAAAATTTTTCTTCAGGAATAATGACACTGTGTTCCGAAACTAGGCACTTTAAACTTACCAAGTTTTTAGAATTTATTACGAGGGCTTAAATACAGTAGATTCTTAAAGAATTCGGCTGACTTTTAATTAATGTGAGTAAACCGGGTTTTGTTTTCATTAATTTTTATATAAAAAATTCAGGTAATCACATTATTTTGACAATGGCTCTGTTGTTATTTATCACACTTCATTTTAAAGGTCTTCTTTGCCAATTTAAAAGAGCTTTAGATCAATTTCCATTAAAAGTTACTGATTTTGCATTAATTGACTTTAAGAGTATTAATTTTTTTTAAACATTACGAATTTTCGTTTGACGAGCCATAACTTAGTTGATATTGCACCAACAAAAAGGTGGAAAGATTCATTCTTTCTGTTATTAAATGCATTTGTTTCCGCTTAATACTATTTCTATATAAAATGCATGCTTTGTGAGTTATTTGCGTTTGGGCATGAATAACCCCTTCAACTTGTACCAAAAATTTTTATAAAGCATATTTTGCTTAAAATTAACCATTTAATCGATATCTGCGGTAATTTCGAAAAAATGTCCACCCCGGAGGCATATTGGAACTATGCAACTTTTGTCCTGTATGCTACCCTATACTCCCACCAAAAACTTCATGTCAATGGCTTTTGATTGAAAGAATTCGGAGGTAGCATCCGATTTTTCGCTTTAATGACTGGACTAAAAGGAAGACTGGGAATATCTTATTGGACCTTTTTGACTTTTTATAGTTATTTGCAAGTCTATTAGCACACTTATGAAAATATATAGTTAAAAAAGCCAACGAACGCTCCGCGAACCGAACCGCGGCCAAAATAAGAACGGGCTGAAGGCAACATCCAAAGACCCGCATTACAGTGATATGTGCTTTAACGCAAAGTTTGTACGACCATGTGAAAATGTATTGCTACACCCCCGATTGTTGCAAACACTTGCAGCAGTGACGCGGTAGTTCCAAACTACAGAAACTTATTGATGTTCATCGAAAACAGTACGAATCAAGACAGGAGTTTACTAGGTCAGACTGTTAGTTGTAAGGGTGGCCAATTTTTGCATCTCCATGTATAGTCCAGCCCTCAGATCAAGCGTTTTCAGCGCTTTTCATAAATTTTCCGAGACTAATCCCGTCGCTGAAATTACCACTGTGACTACTTCGATATTTTGTAGTTTCTAAGTCTGCTTCATAAGATCTGCCAAGTGGACGCAGTTCTGGGTTTTTGTTTGCTGTTTTTCAACATATTCTGGTCTAACGGTACGCCTACATCGATTATGAAGGCCGCTCGTTCATCCTTGAGAAGCAGAACTAAACCGAGTCTATTGAGATTAACACTGTGGTCGGTGGCAACAATGGGATCCCACAGTAGTTTGGCCCGATCATTTTCCAAGATTCTTTGGGGAGTATACTTATAATAAGGAAGGTAGGTTGCCACTGAGTTACACTTCAATGCAGGCTTTTGATCTTGCAGACGGAGTTATGACGATTGGTGTACTTGGTACTGCTCAACATCTTGCACGCAGATGTTATGTGCTGGATGGGCTCCTCTTCATAGTTGCATAACCTGCAACTGGAGTTGGTGATTGAGGAGTCGTGAAGAATGAACTGTTCGTAATTTTTTTTTCCGAGCAAAGCATACCGAATTGAAGTTAGGAATGCTTCGGTCTCATACAAGGTGCGGCAGCATAACTTCCTTTTTTAAAATGCGCGCCACTCAGTTAGTTGATGTCATAGCGGAGCGCTAGTGGTCTCGTTCAAAAGGGGATACTGTAAAGTTTTGTCCCGACACGGTTCAGTCGCCATCATTCGTTGGAATAGTGAGGAGCGTGCCTTTGCCGTTGAGGTTTACTTTTCAAGTGGATGTTCGGTTATTGCAACACAGCGTGCATTTCGGAATCGTTCCCGTCCCAGACTGCAAATCATTTGTTACATGGGTCACTACATTCAGACAAACTGCAAGTGCGACAAAAGGAAGAACTGGAGTCCCTCGGCCCGTTATATCACCTGAGAACATTGAAGCAGTGAGAGCGTTAATGTTGCGATCGCCACGGCGTTCTGCGCGCAAACACGCATCTGCCCTTGGACTATCCGATCGTTCTGTGAGAAGAATTCTTCGTGATGATCTTCATTTTCATCCCTATAAGATGGCGATAGTGCAGGAACTTTCAGAACGTGACTTCAATTCTCGGATGAACGCGTGTGAGCTTCATTTGTGTGGGTCGGTTAACAAACAAAAGATGCGCTACTGGGCTGACACCAACCCTGGAGAATTGCATCAAAAGCCTTTGCATTCACCCAAAGTCACAGTGTGGTGTGCAATTTCCTCAGCTGGAATTATCGGTCCCTGGTTTTTTGAGGAAAATGAGGTTACAGTAACAGTGAATTCGGACCGGTATGTAAACATGCTACAGAATTTTTTTTTACACGGCTAGAAAATTTGGATTTGGGGGACACTTGGTTCCAACAAGACGGTGCAAGAGCACACACTTCAAGAGCATCGATGGCTGTTTTGAGGGAACACTTTCCAGAGCGCCTTATCTCAATTAGAGGCGATTTGGAATGGCTGGCACGCTCTCCCGATCTGTCCCCTTGTGATTTTTTTCTATGGGATTTTTTGAAATCCCGTGTTTATGTGAACCGTCGAAGAACCCTACAAGATTTGAAGACCAACATCCAAGAAGAAATTGCCAACATAACACCTGCTATGCTAACAAGAGTCATGAAAAACGCTAGAAATCGGTTTACGCAATGCATGGAGAATGGGGGACGTCACCTAACAGATTTGATCTTCAAAACAATGTAAATAAAAACTTTAGACATGTACCTACATTATAAAAAATAAATAAATATTTTCCGATGCATACAATAGTTTTTATTGAGTTTTGAAAAAAGAAAGTTATGCTGTCGCACCCTGTAGAAAAGTACATCGTTAATCAACCATTTGTTGGAGGCTTCGATGTCAATGCCCTGCAACAACAATTTTTTTATATGACCTCCATGAATGGGTTTCTCGTTTCACATGTTGATCTACTTTTGGACTCTGCTTTTCAAGTTCAAAGAATATCATTTATTATCTGTCATGACGGAAGTCTGGTGTAATTGGCTAAAGGATTGTTACTCTAAGAAAGCCTCTCGAAGAGAATGCACTTGATTACAGAGCAATGTTTTTAAATCAAGTACCCATTATCCTCACTGTGACGTGGGATGGGGGTTCTCAATTTTGCGCCAACAACCGATCCATATTTTTCTTTGCAAGGACTATCCTTACCCGTCTATTGACAGATTTTAAATCCATATTACTTCACTGTATCACACCGAAAGTATATAGAAGGAGGAAAATGACGAAGGTGTTCATTGCTACGGTTTTGTTTTTCCCGAACAGCTCAGTAATAAGGACAAGATTCAGATTACGTTCAAATTTCCCCAGCAACTTAGATTTCATTATTGTCACAGCAGGTGTTACTGCTTGTAATATGCCGAGGTATTTGTAGACGTCGTACGAATCCATACCTTCAATTTGGCTGTTATTATGGCTGCATCCTTCGTTGTCGGTGTGTTTTCCTCGAACAATTGTTTTTATGCGACATTCCTCCAAACCCAACTGCATGCGAATGTCCCCGCTGAAGTGGATGGTGATGTCCAGCAAGGAGCGAAGTTAATACTTGTCATTGACACACAATTTAATGTCGTCAATTTACATTAAATGACTTAATATACACTTTGACAATATATTTGAGTTAGAACCCGTATTTACTTTCATACAAAAGAGTGGATAGTGGATTCCAAGCCAAACAAAACCACAGAGGGTTTAGAGAATCACCTTGGAAGATGCCACGCCTGATTGGTGTATTTGTGAGGATATTGATAGCTTCGTGCTCCAATTCTTCATCACTGTTCTCAGAAGAAGAACCACATTTGAGTTGATTTTGTACAAGCGTAATATTTGTGTAACCATCATAGGCTGATTTACAATCAGTGAAGGCTGTCGAAATATTTCGTTTTTGGTGGACAGCCTGCTTCACAGCTACCTTATCGATGGTGTCAAGCAATGCACTGCATAATAGCTCACTGGGGACAACCTATCTCTCTTCGAGGGTGAGTTGTTTCACCTCTAGGGTGATGTGTGGCTTTCCAGGGGCCAAGCCTTTCGTCTACCAAGACCGTTAGTGAGTAGTGATACCGCACCCTGTACGAAGTGACTCCACTATTAACACAACGCTGCAGAACTAGACTGGGGAGTCAAAAACACCTCCCTCAAGCCAATGCGAGCCGTACCCACTGGATAGTTTGCAGTCATTGATACCTGGTCGTCTCAATGAGTAAGTTTGACCTTTCCGTGCTATGGGGGCTATGGCAAGGCGGAGCTCCTAACCCCCATACTCGCGGGAATCAAATGAGTAATGCTACAAAAATAAAGGAAATAAAGAAAACTACAAACAAACAATTGAGATCCCGAACTGCACACAAACTGGTTTACCAGGAGGACGAATATCTCCGAAATAATGAGAGCCAGAAGATTGCACCGAAAGGGCAGAAGTTAGGACGTTAAGCAGTAGATTTAAGATCAACATTAGTCTACTGCGAAGACAACAACCAACAAACACCTCTGCTTAAATAACAGGGATAAGCAAAAGCACGTCTGAGATATATATATTAGACGTCAGGAAGGAGACAGGTCTCAGTGGCGCAGGTGCTACATGGTACTTGCGTTATCCGTTTCCCAAACAAATATTCACTCATGAGAAGCACGAAACCATCGAAGACCTTGTTGTGAGGCAGATGTGCAAGGCATGGGCTGCGATACGTTTGATCTCCGGAATACGCTTTCGAACAGGTCGCCATGTCGGAGGAGGAAGATGATACTTCAACAGTGAAGAAAGCCCCAAACAATAACGGAGTCAATGATCAGCACTAAGATAGCCCAGATAAACCTCCACTATGCGAAAGCTGCATCTGCGGTAATTGCAAGGGCAAGTTCCAAGGAGAAGATTGGAATAGACCTGGGTGTACCGGGGGCAGATTCGCTGTCTGCAAGGAGGAAGTATGCAAGTAAATTGAAACTCCTCTTATGAAAAATCAAGAGCCTGCATAATTCTTAAACGTAATTTAAAATACTTATATATGGCTTTCAGAGTTCCTGACCGGGGACCTTGTGGCTATCCAAATCTCACTGCAAGCCGGGAGGAGCACTCGAGAGGCGGTTGTGGCATTGGCTTACTTCCCAGGAGACGACATCCGGAACAAGTCGCTAAACTGGCGAAGTACTGTGAGAACCTTCTTGAATATATTCCAACTCCAACATTTGACCAGCACTAGAGAAGAGGTATTAGACATAACTTTAGAAAATAGGAATTGGAGGGTGCCGAATGATTCCTCTATGTCTAATCACAGAATAGTCAGATTCGACATTGAGGGTGACTCCGAGATAAAAAGAATAATAAGAAATCCCAGCATAGCGGATTGGGATTCCTATGCAACACAGATGAGCAACAACATGGCTCTCTTTCAAGGGGGCGGTGACATAAGGAACGTACTGGAACTAGAAACAGTGATGGAAAACTTTAACACAATCGTCATTGACACATATGAGGGCAGTTGTTCCGCTAGGCTAGTTAAGTCATTAAGGGATGTACCATGGTAGACCAGGAATCTAGCCAGAATGAGAACGAATACGAAAACTCCTCAACCGGGCAAAACATAACGCGGCCTCTCCGAGGTACAAAAATGCAAAATGGAACAGCTTCAGGGAATTCTGTGGGGGATCGAACAAATCACAGAAGCAACTAGGCTTTACAAAGCTGTAGCAAAAGACGGGGCAATATCTTCTGTCTGTTGTTAAAAGGAAGATGAGACATTTACCGAAAATGATGAGGACAGAGTACACCTGCTTCTCAGAAGTCATTTCCCGTGGTTCTACCGCACGGCAGCAGGCGACAACATTCTGCCTGACACTCCCACCACGAATAAAAGGGGAAGAAAGGAGAACTGGAGACTAGCAAAAGAGGCATGCTCAGAAGCTAGGGTAAGGTGGGCAGTGGGAACTTTTAAACCACTGAAATCATCTGGAGTAGATGGCATCTTCCTGGCACTAATCCAGAGAGACCTAGAAATCATCTTAAAGTCTCTTCTGAGTGTGGTAATGGCCAGCATAGCCCTGGGATATATACCATGGGCATGGAGACAGGCAAAAATTGTCTTTACTTCGAAAGCGGGTAAAAAAGATCCTATTCACCCTAAATTTTTCAAATCAATTTGATTAATATCGTTCGTATTCAAAACGGTAGATAAGGTCATAGACAACTATATCCGAGCTAACGTTCTGAAGCGTAATCCCCTATATCAGTGTTAACCAGTTACCGGACAGGGCGGTC
Organism: Hermetia illucens; assembly: GCF_905115235.1. Lineage (NCBI taxonomy): Eukaryota > Metazoa > Arthropoda > Insecta > Diptera > Stratiomyidae > Hermetia > Hermetia illucens. The sequence goes on from NC_051849.1 coordinate 118,125,466, forward strand.
AACCGAAACTGTTCAGTATTACCTGATGGATGTACTACGGGATACCATAGAAACAACAGAAATAACATTGTGTGCGCTTCTGGATATCGAAGGAGCATTCGACAACACTTCACAGATATCATGCCATGGTCAACCAGGTCAGCAAGGAATATCGCAAATTAATCTGCCGCGAACAAGCAGAACGTTTCCATTTGTATTCGTCTTCCCTTCCCTGTTCTTCCCTTTTAGGGGCAATCAATCCCCTTAAAAAATCAGCAATCCAGGGTGAAGGAATCGATGAGCCTATTGGATTTGTTACACTGTATTTCAACGGCTCCCCTCCAAATTGGGGCTCTGTTGTAGGGTTGACTGCCTCCCCAATACTCGTAGAAATAAAATTGGGGACATTAGTTTAAATTCTTTTAATGCGACCTCAGGGACAGTACCCAACACGGTTCGGAGTCAATCAACAACATCAGAGCGGTTCCTCGGCCTTGGATATTTTGGCATTTGTGCCCTTAACCCACAGGGATGGGAGATCTAGGCGTCGTGTGGTTTGGATGAATCAACTCAATGAATTTATCATCCACGCCTATTACTGTGTCACGGATTTGGAACGGAATCCATCAGAGTACAGATACCGACTCCATGACGCATTCATAACCCGCTTCCCGGAACTAAGTCATGTTCTGGAATAGAACGTCGTCAATGAAAAGTGGATGATAGTGAAAAATTTACCATGAAGTTTCACTGGAGCTCGGTCCAGAGTTATCAATTTACAAGACTGAACAAAGGAGCAACTCGAATACTCCACCTATAAGGCACTCCATGAACCCAGTAATCAGAAGAAGCTTAGTGATTGGGTATGCCAACCCAATTTATAATCAGGCTATGATCGCATTGTCCGGATGGCAGCGTGGTTAGAGCATAATACTGTCGTACGGAAGATCGCGGTTCGAATCTCACTGGTAGCAGTGAGATTTTTAGCGTGATTTAACGTCGGATACCAGTCGACTCAACTGTGAATGAGTACCTGTGTCAAATCAGGGTAATAATCTCGGACAAACGCAATGCTGACCACATTGCCTCCTACAGTGTACTGTAGTGTCCCGTTACGGTCGTGAATGAAGTGCTCTAATGCACTTCAAGGCTCTAATCCAATATGGATTGTTGCGCTAACGATTATTATTTGACCGCATTACAGATCACATTAATAGAATATGCTGTGATTGTCCCAGACGCTAGGTCAAAAATCCCAGAACTAAAGTTTACTTCGGCAACTACTAACATCATTGCTGCCGTTGGCGAGATTACTACGTCAGAGGTTCATAGTTTGGTCGGTGTTGCAGCTGCGACGGTCATTTGTCTCCATAATCAACATCTTAGAACGAATAACAGACGTATACGCAGAATAAATTTACCGTTTTGGGTATTTCGACTCAACAAAAGAGTCGAAAAGTTGAGAAAGGAGATTGGCCGTGTCACGCAAGTACTACTTGAAAATCTATCACCAAGAGGGCACAGATGTGCTGCGAACCCTATTGGAAACTACCATCTGTCCTAATGATATGCCAATCGAAGAAATCCTCGAGGTGCTGAAGCAGAAATTTGCGGTATGCTCCAATCGCATCAGTAGGTATCAAAAAAGCTTTCAGCGAAGGACATCACCGTGTTCTAACAGAAACAAATGGGATTCTATAAAAATCTCATTAAATCAGGGCGTGAAAATAACCTCGATCTGGATCAGGGAGAAGACTTCTGGCGAAGTGTTTGGAACGAACCCAGCCGTTGCAATTTAGAAACAGCGTGGCTCCCACGACTTATGCGTTCATGCGGGGCCTTCCCAAAAATAACCATGCCTGACATTACTGAAGTCGACGTGGAAGCAGCCCTTAAGGTAATTGGAAGACACCAGCAGTTGATAGAGAGTATTGGCAAATCAATTTAATCAGACGATTGTCGATCCGAAATTAGTTCCAAAATTTTTCACCAAATGTCGACCAATTACTTGTCTTCCTACCATCTACAAGGTCTTCACTTCTGTGCACGAACATCTCAAAACATCTTGATGTTTATAGATTGATAGCTGAGTAGCAAAAAGGATGCGCAAAAGGCTGCCGAGGCTGTAAAGAACAGCTTATAATTGATACGGTCACTGTAAAGCAGGCTGTCCACCAAAAACGAAATATCTCGACAGCCTATATCGAATATAAATCAGCCTTTGACTTCATATCACATTCGTGGTAGCAGCAACTATTACGCTTGTACAAAATCAAGCCGAATGTGGCTTTTTTCCTGAGAACAGTGATGAACAATTGGAGCACGAAGCTATTGTTATTCTCATAAACATCAGGAGAGATACCAGTGAGGCGTCGCATCTTCCAAGGCGACTCTCTAAACCCACTGTGCTTTTGTTTGGCTTTGAATCCACTATCCCGTTTTTGCATGAAAGCAAATATGGGTTCCAAGTCAAACATGGCATATTGTTGAAATGTACATTACGTCATTTAATGTATATTGGCGACATCAAATTGTAGACGAGGACCAATTTCGCTCCTTCCTGGACGTCATCTATCCAGTTTAGCAGGGATATCGGCATGCACCTGGGTTTGGAGAAATGTCGCATACAAACGGATGTTTGAGGAAAACACACCGATAAAGAAGGATACAGCCATATTAACATCCGAATTGAGGGTATGGATTCGGATAACGTCTACAAATACCTCGGCATAATACAAGCAACAACACCTACCGTGACAATAATGAAATCTAAGTTGCTGGGGAAATTTGAACGGCGCCTGGATCTTGTCCTGAGCTGTTTGGGAAAAATGAAACCGTTGTAATCAATACCTTCGTCATTCTCGTTCTTCTATACACTTTCGGTGTGATGCAGTGGAGTAATACGGATTTAGAATCTGTCAATAGACGGGTAAGGGTAGTTTCTGCAAACAACGTGATGCACAATAGAGCTGCCGAAAAATTGTGGAACACCACCCCACGTCATCAGGGAGGGAGGGGGTACTTGATTTAAAAACATTGTACAACAATGAAGTGCATTCTCTTCGTGAGTTTTTCTTCGAGGAGCAATCCTCTAGCCAATTACACCAGCCAACCGCCATGACAGATAATAAATTATCTCCTTTGAACTTGAAAAGCAGAGAATGGGATTCTTCAGTCCAACAGAAGATCGACATGTGGAAAGAGAAACCCATTCACGGAGGTCATATCAAAAATTTGTTGTTACCAGGCATTGACATCGAAGCCTCCAACAAATGGTTGACTAATGGTGTACCTTTCTATGAGACCGAAGCATTCCTAACTTCAATTCAGGATGATTCGCTTCCAACAAAAATTATAAACGGTACATCCTCCACGACTCCTCAATCACCACCCAGCACATAACGTCTGCGTGCAAGATGTTGAGCAGCACCGAAGTACACCAATCGTCATAACTCCGTCTGCAAGATTCTCCATCAAAACCTTGCGTTGAAGTATAACTTAGTGGCAACCTACCATCCTTACTATAAGTGTCCTCCGTAGAGAATCTTGGAAAATGATCGGGCCAAATTACTCACACTATTGCCATCGACCACTGTGTTGAATACAATAGAAGAGCGTGCTTCATAATCGATGTACCTTTGGACAGGAATTCTGTTGAAAAGCAGTTAGAAAAAAATCGGAGCTATGATCCCTTCGCGGACGTTATGAAGCAGACTTGAAGACTACAAAAGACCGAAGTACTCCCAGTCGTGATTTCAGCGACGAGATTAGTCCAGCAAAATTTGCATAAAGCGCTCGATCATAGAGCATGGAGATGCAGAAAGTGGTTATCTTTGCAACATGTGCTATAGTCCGAAGAGTCCCGGTAACAGTCTGGGCTAGTGGCCTCCAGTTTTGATTCGTACTGTTTTCGATTAATATCAATATGTCCCTGAAGTATATAACCACCGCGTTACTGTTTGAAGGGTTTGCGATAATCGGGATGTACATAGCAATACATTTTCGCATTGTCGCACACACTTTGCGTTGAAACGGATCATCGCTGTGATGCGGGTCTTTGGATGTTGCCTAATTATGCAATGATGTGTATAATTTAGTGTAGAGTAAACAGTTAGCGATACCATGACCGTCCGGTTGTGGATAAAATCCGGCTCAATAGGTTACGGCGGGCGGGTCACTTAATCCATATGGATGAGGATGACCCCAAACTCCGTCATGATATTAACATAGTATGCTGGTCCCAAGCCCAGGTAAAGGAGGAGGGTTTGAGGCAACGTATTCTGTACTATCCTCAGTAAAACAAAAATAAAATGCTGAGATCAGGGAAAGAGATAAATAGAGTATAGTTGGAGTTATTCTACTATGCTAAATCCTACCTGGTCTCTCTTGGTGGCAGGCCCCGCGACAGGTCGACCAAGAAAATGCATAGAATGTCGTTACAAACATGATGATCAGATTAAGTCACAGGCCTCGGAGAAATGCTAGGACGGGCCCCGGTCCTGTCGAGAAATGGGCAAGGGTTCTTGACGCATGGACGACGTCAGGACGTAAGCAAGTTAGCTGCACACAACGAACAAAACAAATACGTGTCTGCACGCTAAATGTTGGTACCCTAACTGGAAAGACGGAGGAACTCGCAAGAGCCCTTCGGAAAAGGTGCATTGACATCTGCGCTCTGCAAGAAACCCGATGGTCTGGTTCCAAAAGCTGCGACATTAAACGCGAACGCGGTAAAAATGGCTATAAACTTCTCTATTTTGGTAACCCACACACTCAATATGGTGTTGGCATTGCCATCTCAGAGGGTTTCCGTGATGCCATTAAAGAAGTTGAACGATTTGATGATCGGCTGATGAAGCTCACCATTATATCAGCTGATCGCACTATTCACTTCTTCACCGCGTATGCACCACAGACAGGCCGACCTGATGCCAAGAAAGATGCCTTCTGTCATGTGGGTGAAAAGGCGGACGGTAACAGGTGCCATGGCGGAAAGGGGTTCGGAGCGCGCAATGAAGGTGACGAGCGTATAATCGATTTTGAGGACACCCATGATCTTGTACTTATGAATACATGGTTCATCAAACGATTGTCTCACCTTCCCACATTTTATAGTGCGAACAATAAAACGCAAATCGACTATATTCTCATAAGACGCCAACATTTTACCACTGTCACTGATTGCAAAGTCCTTCCCTATGAGACCGTCGCACCTCAACATCGGCCGTTGATTGCTGTCCTGCGAATTAAGCCACCGATAAAACGGCGTGAGGAACGCACTGGCCCGCCGCGCATTAAATGGTGGCGATTTGGTGAGAAGAAAGAAGAAACGGTCTCACTCATACGATTGCCAACCATTACGAATGTGGAAGAATCATGGAACCAAATGAAAGACACGATCCACAAAGCGGCCTCTGCAACCCTCGGGGTCACCAAGCCGGGTAAGCGGTACATCAACCGAGATACTTGGCTTTGGAATGATGATGTTGAAATGAAGGTCCGTGAAAAGAAACGCCTCTACCACAAATTTCTTGACGATAAAACGCCTGCTAATTGGTGAATTTATAAGAATGCCAATCGGGAAGCAAAGAAAGCGGTCGCTGTCACCCGAGCGAACCATTTCAAAAATCTTTACGATAAACTGGACACTCGGGATGGCGGGAGAGATCTGTATCGACTTGCTAAAAGCCGTGATGAACGCACACAGGATATCGAACACTTCTGTTGTGTTAATGACAAGGACGGTACTTTGCTTACCAACCGTCGAGCCGCAACGGATAGATGGCGAGAATACTTCGAACAGATTTCAACTGAAGAATTTGCTTAGCCTCCACTTCCACAATCATTGCCGACATTGGGAGCAGTTCCACCAGTCAGCGCAACTGAAGTCGAGGAGGCAATAAAACAAATGAAATCGGGGAAAGCAACAGGACCTGATGACATCGCATCTGAGCTCTGGAAAGCGAAGAGCTGGGACCCAACACTGTGGCTCAGTGAATTCTTTAACCGGGTTATTCAGGAAGGAAGAACACCATCTGACTGGCAAGAAAGTACCACTGTTCCAATATGGAAAAAGAAAGGTAGCCCAGCAGAATGTTCAAATTACCGTCCGATCCGGTTACTTTCCCATACCATAAAGATTTTTGAACGCTTTCTTGACAACCGTATTCGCGAAATCGTTGAAATAACCGTGAATCAAGCCGGATTTGTTAAGAACTGCGGAACTACTAACGCAATACACGCTGCGCGGTTACTCATGGAGAAACACCGTGAGAAGCATCGCCCTCTTTACATTGCCTTTCTGGATCTAGAGAAAGCATTTGACCGTGTACCACACGAACTTATCTGGTATGCTCTACGACAACACTTCGTGCCAGAAGAACTCGTGCGCTGGGTTCAATTGCTCTACCACGATCCGAAAAGTAAAGTTCGAAGTATGGCGGGTGTATCAAAACCTCCTCTTTGTCCTTGCTATGGACACCGTCACACGGGATATCCAACGTCCAGCGCCCTACACACTGCTTTATGCAGATGATGTTTTCCTAGCATCTGATTGCAAAAATGATCTCGAGCAACTTGTTCAAAAATGGAATGATCGCCTCATGCAACACGGTCTCAGATTGAATTTAAACAAAACTGAATTCTTGACGACCGATCCCCATGAAACAGGCACAATCACTGTCAGCGGCAGTGATCTGCCCAGAACTGAGCGATTTAAATACCTCGGGTCAACGCTATCAGCCAATGGAGAGCTGCGTTATGAAATTGCTTCACGCATTAACGCAATCTGGATGAAGTGGCGTTCCACAACTGGTGTCCTTTGTGATCGACGTATCAACGAACGTCTCAAATCTAAAATTTACCGCAATGTCGTCCGTCCAGTCGCTCTCTATGGTTGCGATATTCGTAGCTGACACGGTGGGTCATGCCATTATCCGCAACCAATGACACGCGCCTGGTCGCATGCAGCTCTGCGTTTGCAACTCAGGTGAGGATAAACCTGATACGCCAGGTATATATATATATATGGCCGGTCGCATGCCGCTCTGCGTTTGCAACTCAGGTGAGGATAAACCTGGTACGCCAGGCCATATATATATACATGAGTTGCAAACGCAGAGCTGCATGCGACCAGGCGCGTGTCATGGGTTGCGGATAATGACATGACCTGACCCGGTGGGGGAATATCGCAAGTTAATCTTGTAAATAAATAGCCGCGGACAAGCAGAACGTTTCCCTTTGTGCTCGTCCTCCCTTACCGAGTCTTCCCGTTCAGGGGGAGTAAACCTCCTTAATAAATCCGTAATCCGGGGTGAAGGGATCGACGCGACTATCGGATGAATTGCAGTGACGTTACACTGTATTTCAGCGGCTCCCCTCCAAATACCTTCCCTACCTTTGGAAGTAACCATGGGACATTGCAACACTGGGGCTCTGTTGCAGGGTTGACTGCTGCCCCAATACTCGTGGGAATAAAATTGGGGAAAACAATTTAAATTCTTTTCATGGGACCCCAGGGACACGAAGACAGTACCCAACACGGTTAAGGGTCGTTCAACAACATCAGAGCGGCTCTTCGCCCTTGGATGTTTTGGCGGTTATGCCGTCAACCACCAGGGACGGGAGACCTAGGCGTCGTATGGTTTGGACGAACCAACTTAACGAATTTATCGTCCGGAACTATTACCGTGTCACGGATTTGGAACGGTATCCATCAGGGTACAGACGTCGACTCCATGACGCGTTCATAACCCGCTTCCCAGAACTAAGTCATGTTCCGGAGCAGAACGTTGCCAATCAACACCTGGTGATAGTGAATAACAACCGAGTTGCCTTACCAACTAGGCAACAAATTTTCCAAGAGGTATCACTTCCGCTCGGGGTGGAGTCGTCAAATTACCGGACTAGTTAAAGGAGTAACACAAGTACTCCACCTGTAAGGCACTCCATGAACCCAGTAGTCAGGAGAAGCTTAGTAACTGGGGATGTCGACCCAATTTATAATGAGGCTTTGACCGCATTCCAGGTCGCATTCACAGAGTATGCTGAGATTCTCCCAGTCGCTAGTCCAAAGATCCCAAAACTGAAGTTTACTTCTACTTACTAACATCATTCCTGCCGTTGACAGAATTTCGGTTGATCATTTGGCTAGCGAGATTACTGTTACAGAGGTTCACACCCTGATCTACGTTGCAGCTGCCACGGTTATTCGTCTCCATAATCAACATCTTAGAGCGAATAACAGAGGTATGCGCAGAAGGACTTTACCGTTCTAGGTGCTTCGACTCAACAAAAGAGTCGAAAAGTTGAGAAAGGAGATTGGTCGTGTGACGCAAGCACTCCTTGGAAATCCATCACCAAGAGTGCACAGATGCGTTGCGAACATCATTGGAAACTACCATCTGTCCAATGATATGCCAATCGAAGAAATCCACGAGGTGCTGAAGCAGAAACTTGCGGTATGCTCCAATCGCATCCGTAGGCATTAGAAAAGCTTTCAGTGAAGGACAGACAATACCCTGTTCTTCCAGAACCAACGGGGATTCTACAAAAATCTCACAAACTCAGATAAGGAAAGTAACCTCCATCTGGATCAGGCAGAAGACTTCTGGAGAAGTGTTTGAAGCGAATCCAGCCGTTGCAATTTAGAAGCAGCGTGGCTCCCACACTTTATGCGTTCATGCGAGGCCCTCCCCGAAATGACCATGCCTGACGTAACTGAAGCCGACGTTGAAGCAGCCCTTGACAAGGCAGGTAACTGGAAGGCTCCAAGAGTTCACAAGATTCACAACTTCTGGCTGAAGCGGTTCAAGAGCACTCACAGGATACTGGCAAATCAATTTAATCAAATGATTCCCGATCCTGATTTAGTTCCAACATTGTTCACCAAGGGGATAATTTTCTTCATCCCCAAAGAACAGGGTGCTTCTTGCCCTTCAAAATGTCGACCAATTACTTGTCTTCCTACCATCTACAAGGTCTTCACTTCAGTTCTGTGCGCGAACATCTCAAAACATCTTGATGTTCATAAATTGATAGCTGAGGAACAAAAAGGATGTGCAAAAGACTCTCGAGACTGCAAAGAACAGCTTATAATCGATACGCTAGCTGTAAAGCAGGCTGTCCATCAGAAACGAAATATCTCGACAGCCTACATCGATTATAAATCAGCCTTTGACTCCATATCACATTCGTGGTTACTACAAGTGTTACGCTTGTATAAAATCAACCCGAATGTCGTTCTTCTTCTGAGAACAGTAATGAAGAATTGGAGCACGAAGCTATCGCTATCCTCACAAACATCAGGAGAGATACCAATCAGGCATGGTATTTTCCAAGGCGACTCCCTAAGCTCACTGTGGTTTTGTTTGGCTTTGAATCCGCCATCCCTTCTTTTGCATGAAAGCAAATACGGGTTCCAAGTCAAGCATGGCGTATTGTCGAAATGTATTATACATTAAACCATTTAATGTACATTGACGGCATTAAATTGTATGCCAAAGACGAGAACCAACTTCGCTCCTTGCTGGACATCACCATCCAATTCAGCAGAGATATCGGCATGCAGTTGGGTTTGGAAAAATGTCGCATAAAAACAATTGTTCGGGGAAAACACACCGACCACGAAGGATACAGCCAAAATAACATCCGAATTGAGGGCATGGATTCGGACGACCTCTACAAATACTTCGGCATATTGCAAGCAACAACACCTGCTGTGGCAATGATCAAATCTAAGTTGCTGGGGGAATTTGAACGGCGTCTGGATCTTGTCCAAATAAAATCATGGCTATCAACACCTTCGCAATTCCCGTCCTTCTATACACTTTCGGTGTGATGCAGTGAAGTAATACTGATTTAGAATCTGTCAATAGACGGGTAAGGGTAGTTCTTGCAAACAACATGCACAGTAGAGCTGCCGAAAAATTGAGGATCACTATCCCACGTCATCAGGGAGGAAGGGGGGTACTTGATTTAAAAACGTTGCACTATAATCAAGTGCATTCTCTTCGTGAGTTTTTCTATGACAAACAATCCTCTAGCCAAATACATCAGGCTACCATCATAGCGGATAATAAATTACCTCCTTTGAACTTGAGAAGCAGAGAATGGGATCCCATGTCGAATGTTACTTCAGTCTAACAGAAGATCGACATGTGGAAAGAGAAACCCATTCACGGAGGTCATATCAAAAATTTGTTGTTGTCAGGCATTGACATCGAAGCCTCCAACAAATGGTTGACAAATGGTTGACAAATGGTGTACTCTTCTATGAGACCGAAGCATTCCTAACTTCAATTCAGGATGCTTCGCTCTCAACAAAAAATTATAAACGGTACATTCTTCACGACTCCTCAATCACCAACTCCAGTTGTAGGTTATGCAACTGTGAAGAGGAGACCATCCAGCACATAACATCTGCGTGCAGGATGTTGAGCGGTACCGAGTACACCAATCGTCATAACTCCGTCTGCAAGATTCTCCATCAAAACCTTGCGTTGAAGTATAACTTAGTGGCAACCTACCATCCTTACTATAAGTATACTCCGCAGAGAATCTTGGAAAATGATCGGGTCAAACTACTGTGGGATCACACTATTGCCACCGACCACAGTGTTAATCATAACAGACCCGATCTAGTTCTGCTTCTGAAGGAAGAACGAGCGTGCTTTATAATCGATGTAGCCGTACCGTTGGACCGGAACACTGTTGAAAAACAGCACGAAAAAATCCGGAACTACGGCCCCTTGGCAGACGATATGAAGCAGACTTGGAGACTGCAAAAGGTCGAAGTAGTGGTAGTGGTAATTTCAGCGACGGGATTAGTCCCGCAGAACTTACATAATGCGCTGAAAACGCTCGATCTCAGGGCTGGACTATACATGGAGATACAAAAAGTCGTTATCCTTGGAACCTGTGCTATAGTTCGAAGAGTCCTGTCCGGTAACAATCTGACCTAGTGGGCTTCAATCTTAATTCGTACTGTCTTCAATATAAGATCCATGCCTCTGTAGTGTAGAACCACCGCGTCATTGGCTGCAGTGTTTGCGACAATCGGGATGTGGGAGTACATTTTCGCATGGCCGCACACACTTTGCGTTAAAACGCATCATCGCTGTGATGCGGCCCTTTGGATGTTGCCTTCAGCCCATCCTTAGGTTGGTCGCCCCTCGGTCCGGTCGGGCGGGAAGAGGGTCAGTGGGCTTTTTGATCTATATATACATATATAAATTTAAAACAGAAAACAAAAAATAAAGGAATATAAAAAAAGAATTGATTCATAAATTGTTTAGTATGTTAAGATTTTGATAAATATGTTAATATAATTATGGTTAATTGAAATTGGAGTACATAATTTCTTTGTAATTAAATAGTTTCGGCAATATCTTCTAAACGTATGTTTTCACGCAAAAATAATGCGAGGCAATTTTAGAAATATAAGCCTCATAAACGTTCACGCCCCCACAGAGGAGACTGCAGAGTCGGAGAAGCATACCTTCTACGAGGCAGTTGAGCGAACCCTCGAAGCCTTTCCTAAGTATGACATCAAAATCATACTTGGAGATTTCAACAGTCAAATAGGGACGGAGCCAGTATTCAGGCGATACTTTGGCGCCCATAGCTTATATAAGGATACCAATGATAACGGATTGCGCTTTATCCAGTTAGCAGCATCACACGAAATAGTTGTTGGAAGTACCTGGTTTGCATGGAAAGCGGTCCACAAACATACGTCGGCCTCTCCAGACGGGACCACTTTCAACTAAATTGACCACGTGCTGATTGAACGCCACCACCTCTCAGCCTTGACGAATGTCAGAGCATATAGGGGGGCCAATATAGACTTGGACCACTATCTCGTTGGGATGGTACTCCGAACTCGAATTACGACACCACCTACAATCTCCTCTGACAATCAGGTGAGAGTGAATACTGAAGCCATCCACAACACAGCCCTCCGCGACACCTATAAGAGGGAAATAGATGCTGCAATAACTGCAGTCAACAGAGGTCCTGGAGAAGCAGCAACAAAAGATCTTCACAACCAGCTGAAGAACGTTATCATGGATACGGCCATAAACATACTTGGCCCCAGTCGCAAAAGGAATCGGAACGGCTGGTTTGACGATAAATGTAAGCTAGCAACGGAACGGAAGAATGTTGCATACCGAGTAATTTGCATTCTCAAAGAACGCGGGCACGCGCAGAGACTTATCACGAACTCCGTCGACCGGAGAAGCGACTTCACAGCCGAAAACAGGAAGCCTGGGAGAACCATCAAGTCTGTGAACTAGAAAAGTACAGGGAGAAACCGCACCAAGCGCGGAAGTTTTACCAACAAGTCAGCAGGAGGAAGCCTTATACACCACGATGCTCATCCTGCCGAGACAAAGAGGGAAATCTGATTTCCGACAGAATGGGCATATTGGAGCGATGGGTTAAGTAGTTTGATGAACTACTGAACAACCAGAACATCGGCGAATGGAGGTCCCGCCAACTGAAGACGACGGACAAATACTGCCACCACCAAGTAGAGGAGAAACAGCCCGTGCAATTCGTCGGCTTAAAAATCATAAGTCACCAAGGGCCGATGGAATTACAGCCGAATTAATTAAATATGGAAGCGACCAGTTACACCAACTGGTTCAACAACTTGTGCTCAAGGTATGGGACAGCGAACCAATGCCTGACGATTGGCAACGAGGCATCATCTGTCTCATACATAAAAAGGGAGATATCACACAGTGCAGCAATTATAGAGGTATCTAGTTGCTGAGTACCATCTATAAGATATTCTCCACTATCTTGCTAGGCCGGATAGCCCCATGCGCCCCGAATATCATTGGCCCAGGCAAATCAGCAACAGATCAGATTTTCTCTCTGCGGCAAGCGATGGAAAAACTGTTGGAATATGGACATAGTTGCGCCATCTATTCATCGACTTTAAAGCCGAATAAAAAGGAAAAAAAGAATGGAAAAGAGCCGGAACGTATACTTTTTCCGTATGAGTTCACACTCGGCCATAAAGCAGCGGAGGCGACCAGGAACATTAACAGCGCATTTGGAGCTGATACAATAAGCGAACGAACCACACGGTGGTGGTTCGAAAAATTCTGGTCAAGCGACGTAAACCTTCAAAGTGAGCCACGTGGACATCGCTGCTGCCGCTGCCATCATATATTTTGTCTTGCCTTCATTGATGTGCAGCCCAAAATCTTGCGCCGACTGCTCGATCTGGATGAAGGCAGTTTGTACGTCTCGGGTCGTTCGATATCGTTGTCGATATCATCAGCATAGACCAGTAGTTGGGTGGACTTGAAGAGGATCGCACCTCTTGCATTTACCTGAGATTCACGGATCAGTTTCTCGTGGGCAGGTTAAAGAGGACGCATGATAGGGCATCCACTTGTCATAGACCTTTGCTAATGTCAAATCGTCTTGAGAGTGATCTTGCTGCTTTTATCTGGCCTGGCACATTGGTCAGGGTAAGCCTAGTCAGTCTTGCTGATTTGCCTGAAGTGAAGCCTCTTTGGTATGGGCCAATAATATTCGGTGCGTATGGGGCTATCCGGCGTAGCAAGATAGCGGAGAATATCTTATAGATGGTACTCAGCAACGTGATACCTTCATAATTGCTGCACTGTGTAATATCTCCCTTTTTATGTATGAGACAGATAATCCCTCTTGACCTTGAGCACAAGTTGATGATATTAAATTTTACTCCGTACAAATAGGGTCGAAAGTACTGTGTTTAGCATACTATTGATAATAGCTCCTTTTCAATTGTACAGTAGTTAGGCTCATGTTCGTTGAGAGTTCTACTTGCATACTATACGGGATGACCACTTTGAGAAAGGGCGGCACCTATTGCCATATTTGAGCGGTCTGTTGTCAAGATAAATTTCTCTTTAAAATCAGGGTATATTAGAACGGGATAATTGGTTAGTAGCTCTTTCAGTTTCTCGAAGGCTGCAACATATTTTAGTTATCCTTTTTTAAGGCGTCTATAAGAGGGGATGCGACTTTCGCATAATTATTTATAATAACCTGTTATACCAAAGAATGATTTGATTTGTTTGATTGTAGCAGAAACTTTAAGATTTTAGATAGTATTATATTAATTTTATTTGGATTGGGTTCTATTACCTGTGTTGCTAAGAGGTATCCTAGATATTCTGTAGTTTTCGCGAAGAATTTACATTTGTCTATCTGCACTTTAAGTTTATATTTTTCCAATGTATTAAATAATTTTCGAATGTTTACTTCCATTTCATATCCATTGGATATCGTCCAAATATACTACACAGATTTTATTTACGTATTCTCTAAGGACTTCGTTGGTCATCGGCTGAAAAGTTGCAGGTGCATTTTGGAATCCGAAGGGTATACGATTAAACTCATAGTGTCTTGGGGAGTAACTCAAAACGAATAGAAAAGGCTGTTTTGTGACGATCGCTGATCTCAATTTGATGAAAGCCTTTCGCTAGATCAAGAGTTGTGAAGTATTGGGCTTTTTGGCAATTTATCAAATGTGGATTCGATATTCTGAATTGGAAATTTGTCGTCAATAGTTTCCTCATTAAATTTCCGATAATCGATCACTATGCGTCATTTCTGTTTGCCAGAATTGTCAACTTTTTTTGGAACTACCCATATTGGTGCATTATAGGGAGAATGCCAGGGTTTTATTGTTCCTTGTTTCAACATATCATTGATTTGATATTCTACTTCCTTTTCGTGAGCAGGCTGGAAACGATAAATTTTGGAATAATGAAGTTTATTAGTTTTGGTAATAATCTCATGTTTTGCTTGGGTTGTACAAACCCGATTTTCTCCTTCTTTGTAGAAAAGTGTCTCATATTCGTTGACAATTCTCTGGAGATTTATTGCCTCTTCGTTCTTCAATCCTTCAAACAATTTTTCTCGAGATTGTTTAGTTTTTGTCGATACTCGAAATTGATGATCTATTAATGTAGGGATCATTTGATTGTCGACATTTAGATTTATTGTTGGTAAGTATGATAGTTTCCGAGGAGATTTTTTCCAAGTGGATCTACATATATTGGGTCTATTTTGTCTGTATACGTTGGAATTACCTACTTGCATTCTATTCCGATTAGGATTATAATTTTGATTGTAGTTTCGGTTAAAATTTTGGTTATTATTACTTCCATTCTGGAAAATATTACTATGATTGTTGTATCTATTGTTGTTTTGTCTACTATTACTGTATCTGTTGTTGCTATGACTGTTTGTTTGGTAGTTATTGTTATTTTGATAATTATTATTACGATATTGATTCTATGATTATTGTAATTACGATTTTTATTCTGATTTTCATGATTATGTCTTTGTTGCCCATTACTGTTATCTACATTTTGCTCCATTTCACGTAGTAAATTGTATGCTTGACTGAGCTTCTCACAATCCTTCATTTCAATAAGGTATGCCTTATATTCGGGCAAAAGAGATTTAAATTTATTTAGAACTAAGTTCTCGTTTCTAATTGAATTGAATTCCAAATGTAATTCCCTTTGAGGATCTAGCACAAATTTTGTATTGAGTTTATTAAGTAATTTATTTAAATTATGATAGGCATCTCCTATATTTCTAGAACTTACTTTATGTATTCTATTTACTAATATTCCATATGTTTCGTGGACTCCAAACGTTGTTACGAGGATATGTCTAATGGTGTTCCATGTAGGATCTTGTATTTTTTGTGCTACACTTCTAGCTTCGCCTTGTAGTTTGTAAAGGATTAGTCGCAGGATGTACAATTGTTGTGATCTAGTTTGAACTAACTGTAGTAGTGTTGATGTTTCCTCTAACCAGGTGGTTAGGGCGTATTCTGAGTTGTCTCCATTGTATATCAGTAGTTTCCTTACTTCTTTAAGAATTTCTGCAAAATTGAGTGGCATTTGTTGTTCTGCCATTGTGTTATTATTTTGTTCTATTTTGTTGTATTATGTTTAAGGTTACTTGGCGGTCTCACCAAGCAGTTTTAAGAGTGATTTAGGACCTTGATTGCTCATTCCCTTAAACGATTGATTATTAAAATCTATTATTACAATGTTTTTCACTTTGTATTATATATAGTTTGTTACTATAATACTATGCTCTCTTCGTCTGAATTTTTCTTCAGGGTACTTATGGAGTCTTATTGTCAGTTAACAAAACTATATTTTTTAATATCCAGTCGAATTTTTCTTCGATTGGTTTTATTTTTTATTATTCGAATGTATTATTTAGGTTCACTATTGTCGAAAAAGGGGTTTCCTCCCACCTTTTGACGAACGACTGCTTCAGTTATATTACTTGGGTGTAATATATGGAGAAGAAAATTGGTTTTCTTCTTAACACTTTATTTATTATTATAATTAGATTTGTATAACTCACTTAATAATTCGATTAATAGAATGACTTTGATTAACAGAATGACTTTGAGCACAGACGCGATAAAAAGACTCGGTAAAAAACGACTATTATACTTTAAGACTGCTGGGTGAAAAAGACTGCCCCGTAGAAAAGATGCGGTAAAAAAGACAAGCTCTCGAACTATCACTCTATATTTATATTTATCTAAGACAAAGGATGCGAAATGCTGATAATGCATTTTGCATATTCAGTAATTTGATATGTTCAATTCTGCTAACTATGCAGTTTTGTTTATTGTAGTGATTGATTCGGATTGATGATTCATAATATGGTGGTGTGGTGTATTATTCTATGATGAAAGCTAAAATTCTAGTTAGAGGATGTTTACATTAATATGGAGGATGTTTGCATTTGTATTGTTTCAATGAGATTCTAACATTCTATGATTTTTATGAATACTAATTATTTAATATTTGAATTGAATGCTCTAATATCGTTAACGGGTTTGACATGCTCAAGGTCAGTATTGATATTGGGTGTAACTCGCGCATCGTTTAGCATTTGCGAAATTTTATTATTTTATATTTTATAAATAAAAATATTAAGCAGAAATGGAGATATTAATGTTTTGTAATATATAAATTACGAAGAGTCAACAATGATTGTTGAGTAGTCATGAATATGTCTATATAGGAATGTAAGTTGTCCATGTATTAGCTTTCTGAAAACCGTTGGTGATTTAAACGGCAAATTGTGCTTTTCAGTAGTTCTTGTGTTGTCCATTAATATGCGAATAACCTATGGTTATGTGTGTATATCTGTTATGAAAATAGGGGGATTCAAACGAACAATTCTCATTTGAAACAATGTTTGTGCTGTTCGTAAACGACGCTCCAATAATAACATATTGATAAAATTTTCAATGTGGTATTTATCAAGATCTATCTCCCCATCGACTCTGGGGACATTTAATTTATCAGAAATTCAAAAAAAATAATAAATGGCGATCGCAAAATTGTCGCTAAAACAGGAAAGAGCAAAGTTTGGAAGATTTTCGAAGAAATCGAAGTAAACAGGGAAATCATTTCAAAAATAGTAGCTTGCAAAATTTGTAATGCTATTTACAAATTTAACGTCAGCACTTCGAATTTGATTAAGGGGGCCATCCTGTGTGCAGGCCATTTTTTTTTGGCTTTTTTTAGAAATTTTTTTGTGAAGAACTGGAGAAGGATACAAGTGCGAATTTTTCACTATAGATTTACTAATATCTTGAGCGTGCATAGTAATTTTTCCAGCCTGATCGCATAGTTCGTTATTGAACTACAGAGCAATTTATGCAGCCATCTCCGAAAAAGGTGTTTTTCTGCTGCCACGCTAGAGAGCGCTGCGATCATCCTACAGAAAAAAAGTAAACGGCATTTTAACGTACAGGCTTAACCACAGTCCGTAAACTAGGATTATTGAAAAATATTAAAAACTAAATTTTTGGTGCCGTATTAAACTTTTTTTTATGAATTTTGGGGGTTTTTTTCACGGTTTCTTCAATGAATAAAAAAAAACTACTGAATGAATCGCAATTATCCTAGTTTGCGGACCGTAGAAATATGCTCGAAATAAGTCGTGAAAATTTCAGCGAATTTTGTTTGATAGATTTTAGGCTATGGTGGCAGCCGATTTTCAACATGCGGTTTCGAGAAAAACGCATTTAAAAAGTAGAATGCGAGTTTTAGCCATAACATCTTAACTGACCATTAATCTGCTTTACCTAGTCTATAAACATTGGGTTTCTTGAAGAAACGCATATACGGCCTTGATTTCAATTCTTGTCCTTTATGCGAAGTCATTCGAACGTCATTCGGACCGATAAATACGAGCTTTATTACGGCGATCGACATAAATCTGGCATGTGCCTTATCACGTGTTTAACACTATAATTTCCGAACGATTCCGAACATCAAAATCTCACTTTACCCATATGTTCTACACTATATCTAGATACAATTGATGCGAAAAAAAATTCGATTCCGCGGATCTGACACACGGGATGACCCCCTTAAACATAAGTGTTACAAAGAATTAAATGTAACTTCAATAATTGTATGGTAGATGTAGACCAAAGAACGAAAGCTGAAGTAATTACAGCAGTCACACAATGGACAATTAAAAACTGCCCGCCCTTCTAAATGGTCCAAGATGATGGCCTCTTGAAATTTTGTCAGCTTGTGTTGTCGATCAGAGCTAAATTTGGACCCCAGGTAGACGTTGAAAAGCTTCTTCCACATCCAACAACAGTGTCGAGAAATTTCGATAGATTTTATAATCGTAGCTATGACTTGGTGAAAGCCCAAATAAATTCAGTGAGAAATGGATTTGCTATCACCTCAGACTTTTGGACGAACAGTTTTGTAAATATGCCATATTTAGCTGTGACATTGCATTATATAAACGATTCGAAATTCAACACAAAGCTGCTTGAATTTGATATCATGCAATAATATACGCATGCTTTATGTTTTCTACGAGTATATACCCTCAAACGAACAGTTATATTTACCACTTATTTTTTCAAATTAATTTAGATGATAAGATACTGCACAAAGTTAGGTCCAGATTTCAAGATTTTCAATTAGATATCGATAAAGCGGTAATTGTTACTGACAGACGCTTCAATATGTAAGTTGGGTTGGTCCGTATAATCATATATATTGCATTAACCATTTGCTCCACAATATAGTAGAGAAATCCATCTATTCTATTATTGATGATTTGTGAAAAAATTTTTAAGAAAAGTGGTTGTAATGCAGAATTATCCACGACATTAAAAAGTTTTACGCCTACACGATGAAACACGATATACTTTGTATTGAAATCAGTTCATCAAAAGTGGGTTGACATTCGAAACATTTTACAGCAGACAATTAATTTATTAAAACATTATGCTGAAGCATCAAAAGAGCTGGAAGGGGATAATTATCCCACTTTGCATCTTGTAAAAGTCCACATATTTCACTTGAAACGGCTATGTGAAATGAACAGATAGATAGATAGCTTAAAAGAATTGAACACAACACTTCACAACTTACTAACCGAAGTAGTTTTGACAATTTTTCACAAAGTAGCTTCGTTTCTATTTGCCCCAACAGACAAGCTAAGTCAATTTACAATTGTTGAAAAAGAAGAAATAAAAACTAAATGCAAGCTTATAATGAAAAGTTGTGCAAATGATTTCACTTCTCATGATGCTGAAAATTGTATATTAGAACCTCTGTTTGCTGAAAAGGTCAAATTTTCCGCTGATTTTCTTCAGCCTTCGGTACATATAAATATATGTGAGAGAGCTTCGAGTGAATTTTCTGTTTATGAAAACATTTATGAAGTGCTCCACAACAATTTTGACGTTCTTCAATGGTGGGATTTCAATAAAGTCAAATTCCCACTTTTATATAAATTAAGCTGCCTTATTTTGGGTACACCAGCAAGCAGCGCTGCATGGGAACGCATTTTCTCAAGAGCAAAAAATTTGCTTTCCGAAAGACGTTGCATAATTGGTTCGGATCCTGCTACGGGTGGGAAACATAATAATTTTGCATGAAAGCATAGAATATGTTGCCGAAACTATTTAAAACAATTGTGTACTCTAATTTCAATTTCAGTCAATACCATAATTCCATTAACATATTTATTAAAATCTTAACATATTAAGCAACTTATGAATAAATTCTTTTTTTTATATTATTTTACTAATGAAATCTTTTGTCTTAAATGTATATACATATATATATGTAATAAAAACCATTCTTATAAATGAAACAAAATTATTCGTCTTTCTTCCTCATTTTCTTTCACTTCTTTCTTTTTGATTCAGTAATTCATTCATATTCAACCATATTCATAGTTCTGAATGCCAACATTCACTCAATTCAATGAAACTAACAGTTCATAAAAAAAGCGAATTCATTTCACTCAATTCAATTGAAATCATTCACTCATTCCTACTCATTCGTCGCTTCTCGTTTTGTTGTGAATGAGTGAATTTGAATGCAATGTTTTAGTAAATGTCTTCTGGGTACACATTTCGAGCATTCATGCAGACGTCTATTGTAAATATAGTGAAGAAAAGAACACTTTTGTGGGTAAGACGCTACATGCTGTACACGCTGCATGCTGGTAATTATATAATAGAACTTGAAGCCTCCAGCCTCTGATTTCTCAACTTGTTTTGACCAAAAACAGATACTTGCCCGTAATAATAGGGCCTTGCTTTGAGGACTGGATGTCAATACAATAAATGACATTAATTATACAATACGATCATAACAACATGCAAAGCTAATCCAAACACGACTGTTATAAATGGGAGACTTCATGATGGCACTATATAAATTTTTATAGTTGCTTCCACTTTTTCAGTTTTTTATTCATTTTGTGTAGAGCCTACACTAGTGTAGGCTGCATGTCACAAAATAATAAAATATTGTATTGCTTTATTATATTATATTACGATATCCTCTTTTTCCAAGATTTCACCACCTCCTCGGGATTTTATCATATTTACATTGCAAATTCGTTCTTATCTCATGTAACTGATGGGACTATGTTTCAAAAGATATCTATATTGATGTAATTCTACATTGACTTAATGACAGATTTACGCGATTGCGATTGCTGGCTCATCAACTGGGATTCTTGGGAGTCATTTTGGACCTTGATCTGCTTTCTTTCTATTACCTTTTCTATCTTCTACCATCTCGAACTCAAAGCAATTATTAAGAAATCAAACTAGTAGTATGGGAAGAATTTTTCATTTGGAATTTGTGAAACGATGAAATCTGCCTACATTTATTACTCTACTGTAGCTAAATGTTTGAGGATTTGAATTGAAGTATGTACTATTCATTGTTATGGCAATATAATAGGGTTTTCGTTCAGTTTGGTGGTTGTCGTCATAATAGTTAAAAATATTTTGATTGTTTTGTTTTACAGACTTACAGGGGTGGTATTTTCTACATATTTACGATTATTACTGTTAATACAACGGTTTACTAGTCATCATCATCAACGGCGCAACAACCGGCATCCGGTCTAGGCCAACCTTAATAAGGAACTCCAGACATCCCGGCCTACGTCATCGTTCCATCCCTTCTTTTTTTACCATAGATATTGCCCTTACAGACTTTTCGGGCTGGATTATCCTCATCCATACCACATACCCACCCACCGCAGCCTATTGAGCCGGATTTTACCCACACCCTGATGGCTATGGTATCAGTCATAGATTTCGTCGTTGCACAGGCTACAGAATCGTCCATCCTCAAAAATTGGTCGGAGGATTCTTCTTTATTCAGTCTTACCAATTTCGTCGGGATACCGAATTCTCTCGTGGCTCATGTACAGTTTTACCCTTGCTATGCTTTCATAGGCGGTCTTAGAGTCGATGAAAAGATGGTGGAACTGGTGTCCATATTCCGGCAGTTTTTCCATCGCTTGCCGCAGAGAGGAAATCTGATCTGTTGCTCATTCACCTGGAGTGAAGCCTCTCTGGTATGGATCAATGATGTTCTGGGCGTATGGGGCTATCCGACGTAGCAAGATAGCGGAGAATATTTTATAGATGGTACTCAGCAACGTGATACCTCTATAATGGCTGTGTAATATCTCCCTTTTTATGTATGGGACAGATTACGCCTTGTTGCCAGTCGTGAGTCATTGATTCACTGTCCCATACCTTGAGCATAAGTTGATGAACTGCTTGGTGTAATTGGTCGCCTTCATATTTAACCAATTCGGCTGTAATTCCATCGGTTCCTGGTGACTTATGCTTTTAAGCTGATGAATTCCATAGACTGTTTCCTCTATACTTGGTGGTGGCAGGGACCTCCAACTCGCCGATGTTCGTTCAAATATGCCCATTTTGTCGGAAATCAGATTTCCCTCTTTGTCTTGAGCATCGAGGTGTGTAGGGTTTCATCCTGCTGACTTGTTGGTGAAACTTGCGCGCCTGATGCGGTTGCTTCCTGTACTTTTCTAGTTCACAGACTTGTTGGTTCTCCCAGGCTTTCTTTTTCCGTCTGTAAAGTTGATTCTCCGCTCGCCGAAGTTCGTGATTACATTACTTGGTACTCAGCACTCTTCTAAATTATAAAACCATAATTTTCAAATTTACAACTTGATTATCTGCGGCTAAATATTTCGATTCTTATGATCTGCATACATCCCAACATGAATATAGCTTCTAATAAAGAAACATTCTACTAAACCAATCAGCATTTTAAAATCAAAAATCAGTC
This sequence comes from Hermetia illucens, assembly GCF_905115235.1. Classification (NCBI taxonomy): domain Eukaryota; kingdom Metazoa; phylum Arthropoda; class Insecta; order Diptera; family Stratiomyidae; genus Hermetia; species Hermetia illucens. The sequence goes on from NC_051849.1 coordinate 118,148,112, forward strand.
AATTGGTAAAGTTCCCCAAACAATATGACAGAAAAGGAGCAAGAACAAAGGGAGTACCAGGTGCCAAAATTGCAGCATCATGCATTAGCTGCATAGATCGGTTTTGTTCAAAACCACGTTGTCATATAATTTGTAGATATCCGAAAGTGAAAGCCTTTCAAACTTATATAATAAGCAAGTCGGAATACTGGAAGCTCGCGCTTCGGGTATAAAGGTTTTGTGTTCACACGTATATTAAATATTGCTGGTTTAATGTACAAATATATCTATCTGAATTAGACAATACCCGCAAACTTCAGTAGCACGCATATACTATATATCTACATACACATATGTCTGTTTAGAGTAATTGATATTTATATACAAATGACTAAAAACTAAAACAAAATAATTCTTTGAGACCCCATCCAATGAACTCATTTCGTTGTGGTATTGACGAATTGATATGTGATGATGATGTCATACAGGTTGTAGAGTGCACGAAATTCACAAAATATGGGCAAAGTTTCACCCCCTATAACTTTGTTGGATTTTCTTCAAACTTCTCCAAATTATGCACTATGTTAACCCTTATACCCATGCCCATTTTGTACTTCTGAGATGGGTAAATTTCTAAAATGTGGAAATATATTTTTATTAATTTTATTTGTGCTGATATCGGAACCGGATGTATTTTGAGGCCTAGATTTCGTAAAGATTCACCACTGTGATTTTTTTCAGATTTTTCGGTTGGATAGGTTCTGAGAACGAGACCTGTTACACTTTTTGATGGTCATATTTTGAGCCCACACTCCCCTATGTTTCACCCGATATCAAATATGGGACCAATTTCGAAAAGTACTAATTGAGCCCTTTCATTTGATGCCACATTTTATGAAAAAAAATTTTGCGCCCTCCATTCACATGTATGGGGGCCACTTGCTGCATGTAAAGGGAACAACAGATCACACGCTCTTACTAATTTTCGTGACAATCGGTCTAGCCGTTTCTGAATATCGGCAGTAACAGACAGACAGACATAGACTCGAATCCAATAAGGCTTTGTGTTTACACAAAACGTTAAACAAGTCGGGAAACCGGAAGCTGGACGCTTCAGGTACGAAAGGTTTTGTGTATTTCTTAGTACGTAGCACATAATATATGCATATATTATTATATTATTCATAGTCTTGAATTTGCAAAGAAGCGACAACTTGGACGTATTATAACTTTGTTAGTAATAGTGCGATTTCTACCAAACTTGGTAAGATCATGCTCTATGTTATATCCTATATTGTTGCGAAATTTCGTGCGCCTAGCATGAATTTAAGGGGGTTCCGCAGCGAATTACTAAAAATTATAGTAATATACTATTATTAACTTTATTTATGCAGATATCAGTGTGGAAGGTATTTCGAAGCCCAGGCACCATATAGTGGCAGCCTCTTGATTTTTATCAGATTTTTCTGTTGGGTAGTTTCTGAGAATGGTCCCCGTAAAGGAATGGTCACTTTCAACCACCCGCACTCCCCACCTTTCCAACAAATGTGAAAAGTAAGACCAGCTTCGAAAAGTACTGACCGAGACCTTTAATTTGATACCCCACATGACTATATTTGATGAAAAAAAAATTTACACCCCTCTTTTACATGTATGGGGACCCCCCCTTAAATTCGTTGTAAAAGGATGTAATTCACTGTATGCGTGAGCGTTCACAGTTCCCAGCTTTCCACCAAATTTGGTGTCAATCGCTGCAACCGTCTCCGAGAAAAATGCGTGTGACGGACAGACAGACATACAGACAGACAGACGGACAGACAGACAGACAGACAGTAAACCGATTTTAATAATGTTTTGTGTTTACACAAAACCTTAAAAAAGAGTGAACAATAAACAAATATTTACAAAAAAAAATCATCTTTTTGAGTTTTGCAAATAAAACCTTATTAAAATCGGTCTGTCTGTCCTGTAACAGACCAAGTCACCTCAGCAGCCGCAACCTCCGCCTAATCTGCAGCCTTCGGATCTACATTTAACTCCATCGGCTCTTCAACAACACGATCAAACCATCGCAGCCCCCATTTTCACTCCCTTCGCTGGACGAGAAGGTCATTGGGGAGAGAATAGCTGTAACGCCTCCAATGCTCCCGCCGCCAGCTTGACGAGTTCGGCACAAGCAAGCACTGGACAAGCACGAGATTTTCACTTGTAAGCCAATTCATTTGTAGCGGTTCTAGTAGTCAGGCGCGAATCATTTCTTTGAGCTTATGACGTACTTTTGAACACAACCCTCCTTTTTCATGGAGCTATTATTGCTAAAAAATACACAATTTTAAAAGAAGAGGAATAATTTCTATTTGTTTATAAAACTCAGGAATGAATATCCAAAGTAAAACGTTTTCTGTAATAAAATTGCTAACTGTTAAGGAGGTTTCAAATTGTAAAGTGTAAGTCATGGTTTACTAGTTATGGCAATTCTTCTTTTAAATATCGCTCCGTTGATGATGCTGCTGGCTCTAGCTTGGTCACCTTCCTTCTATACGCGGCGTATGTAGCTGCGATTTTTTCCTCTCCTCTGCCTTTTGCAGTTTGTTCTGGATAGATGCGATCATGAAGTTGATACCAGCACCTCTCTTAAAGTCTCCTCTGACATTCTCATCTAAGGTTTATTTTCACGGTTGCTTTTATCACAACTTTAAGAATCTAGATTCCTCATTTCTACCACAAACCTCGGACAGTGATAAATACATGCTCTGAGTCCTCTGGGACTCCATCGCAATTCGGACAGTCGGGTGAGGTGTCCAATTTAAACCTATGCAGGTACTGGCGATATCCTCCGTGCCCAATCAGAAACTGGGTGAGATTGTAATTAATAATTCATTTTACCGTATCGTCTCTCTAACCAATCCTTGATGACAGGGATTAGACGCTGAGTCCACCGATTCTTTCCTGAGAATTCCCACCGCTCTTCCCATCTATTTACGAATTTCTCCCGCTTAACGTTCCTCGTTTGCGATGAGGGAGAGATTGACTTCGCACGGCACCATTCTTGAGATGATGAACGCTGCATCATCTGGGACAATCCAGAAGGCAGAGCATAACCTCAGAGCTGTCCTCCCCAACGCTTTCCTCTAGACTGGAGTCGCATGAAGCATGATTGAGGTTCCCACCCTAGTCCTGCCAGGTCCGGAATCATCCTCGACAGCGCCAGGCAGTGAATGATTTGTCGCAAACATACCGCACGTGTTGCCTATAACTAAGCTTCCTGTCTATCATCACTCCCAAGTATTGGAGAGTGGGCTTGAAAGTGATGATAAGATTCCCGATTCTAATACAGGCGTAGTTTCTCCTCCGGGACTTAGTGATGAGGATCGCTTCTATTTTTCCCTCCGCAAGTGTCAGACCAGAGGTCTCTAGCCAACCTTTAACAGCACTGATTGCCCCGCCTGAGTACAACTCAGCACCTTCGAGACGCTTTGCGAGAACATTCAGCGCTTGTCGTCAGCTTTACCCGCCACCGTGCCCTCCTCCAGAAGGGGAAAATTAAGTACATAATTGTACATGATGCTCCACAGTAGCATGCCCATTTCGGAGCCCTGCGGGACACCCGCGGAAACAACACACTCTTGGAATCCGTCATCAGTGTCATACCAGAGCTTCCTTTCAGTTAAATAACTATCGACAATAGCAGCGAAAGAGGCTGGAATATCAACCTTCGCTAGGGATTTCCTTATTAGATACCAATTGGCCGAATAGAACGCATTTTTCATGTCCAAGGTTATTACCACACAATATTTGCTAGTACCCTTTCTGTGAATTGCATCTTCGGCCAAACCAGTAACCAATTTGATGGCATCAACGGTTGATCTGGCTTTATGGAACCCATACTGCCGATCTGAAAGGCCTCCTGAGCTCTTAGCAACTGGGATTAATATATGCTCTACCATTTTCCCCACAGTGCCCAGAAAATATATGGGCAGGTTTGAGGACTTGCAGGTTTACCAGGCTTTGACAGAAGTAACAACTTCTGCGCTTCTACGCCGCTGGAAATATCCCCTCGGACATGAACGCTTCGAACAACTCAGCGAACAAGTCCGATCTGGATTTCACGGTAAGCTTAAGGGCCTTTTTCGGTACTCCATGCAGGCCAGGGGTTTTGTTGTCTCTCATTGTACCGCAAAACTCCAGCATCTCATTTCTGGTGTCTGGTGGAGTTTCCGTCACATTCAGAGGTCGTTGGAATGGGAATAAGCACTTCTTAGGCATGGACGCATCACGTGCTTTGTCGACGCATTGGGCCACATGGTCAGCTCTTTCCGTAGAGGCGTCTGCTTTATCAGGTTGATCTAACCACACCTGTATGAAGGTCTGCTCATCCAAAGCTTTTCCAGAAATCTTTCTCGGTTTCGGGCATGATAGTTCTTTGTCCTGTGGCTCCAGACATACTTCAAAGAAGATTGATCATTGTGGATGTAGCGTTCGCTGACGTACCAGGACATACCACGCGACAGTGCAGGGTTGACAAAGGTCCTGTTATCCTGCCGTCTTTTACTTCGCACAACAGACATTTGGGGGCCCTATTGCACTCCCTGGTAATAGGGCCTTCCTCCCCACACCTTCTGCATCGATCGGATCGATCAATGCCCCTGGTGCATGCCTTCACGAAGTGCCCAGTTGCGACCACCAATAACTTCTGCGCTGCCTCAGCTGGTACTCATATTGTGGCCGTTTAAGTGCCGCGATATACTTTTCGTAAACCCGCAACAGATTCCTCTGCGAAAGCTTCCAACTTGAATTGCTCCTTCAGAGTACCAAAATTTTCTATGTTGGATATCCCTTCAACGAGATCCACTGTAGAGAGAAAACACTGTATGTAGGTCTCATGTTTTAGAGCATGCACTGCGGAATTCACCCCAAATGGGTTTTTAACTTAAATGCGAAAGTCATCAGTTTTGCCCACGCTCGATCTTTTCGGCTCGAATTTTCGAATATTCTTGGGATTCTGTTCACATTTCCGTTCGGATCTTTTAGGTCATGATCAGTTTTAACCTTTCTGAATATCTCTGCGTAGGACAGATAACCATCACCTCTGGACGAATTCGCACTTTTGCTTTTCCTTTCGCTTTTTTGCTGGTAACTTTTGCTCATCCATTGTTTTCGTTTGTCATTGGCTTTGCAACGCTGACCGACTTTCCTACATTCGCTGTTCTCGTTCTGAACTATTAGTGCTGGTTTTCAGAATTACCTATGTGCCTTTTTAAGGTTTTGTGTGAAACAACGCCCTACTAGAATCGAGTCGACGTCTGTCTGTCCGTCAATCTCTCTGTCGGTCACAACCGACTTATTCGCAAGCGGCTGGACCGATTGTCATGAAAATTTGTAAGAGCTTGTGGTCTGTTGCTCCCTTTTCATACGGTAGGTTGCGCCATTTCGTGTTAAGTTTAAGGGGGGCTCCCCATACATATGAATGGACGGTGCAAAATCTTTCACAGAATATGGCCGCGTGGGGTTTCAAATGAAAGGGCTCAATTAGTGCCTGGTATCAGGTGAAACTTAGGGGAGTGAGGGCCCAAAATATGACCCCCTGCTGCTGTCGCGCCTCTTGAACATACGCTGTTCAAGCGGTGGTTATCACGGTTTTTGTTGTGCGACAATCTGCCCTCATTTTTCATTTTCAAAATCATTTTTATTTAAACCAAATGTTGAACACTAATAATATAGATCGAGAAAAATGAATAAAAAACATCTCGAAGAACTGGAGGGGCCCAGGTCTGGATCGGGTGCAGAATTTCTGGTATACGAAATTTACCAGCGTACACAGTCGGTTGGCACGCAGTATAAATGAGGTCATGAGTCGGTCGTAGGAATTTCCACATTTCCTCACTGCGATGATTACCTACCTTATCCCTAAGAAGGACACGGTGCAGGACACCGCTTACCAACCCTCTACCAATTCATCACGTCCATTATCAGTGGAAGGATCAATGCGCACCTCGAGACCAACAACATTCTGCCCGAGGAGCAGAAGGGCTGCCGAGTTGGGTTAAGGGGTTGCAAAGAGCAACTCATTATCGACTCGGTAGTTGTAGGACAAGCAACTAGAGGCCAAAGAAACCTCTTCAGTTGCTATATCGATTATGCCAAGGCTTTTGATAGCGTTCCGCATACCTGGCTAATCGACATCCTACATCTGTATCGCATTGATCAAAAACTAATAAAGTTTTTGGCGACAGTCATGGAACGGTGGCATACCACCTTATCGGTGCGTACATCTGAAGGTGCTAACACCTCAGAGCCCATCCGTATACGGAGGGGCATCTTCCAAGGGGATTCGTTGAGTCCCCTTTGGTTTGGATGGCACTTAACCCCCTTTCATGGCTACTGAATGATGCTAGAGGGCATGGTTTTGCAATAAAATATGGCCTACGTGCTAAGTGCGAACTGACACACTTGATGTACCTAGATGATATCAAGCTGTATGCTGGTACTGACAACCATCTGAGAAGTCTGTTGCGAATAATAGACATGTTCAGCCGTGATATACGGATGGAGTTTGGATTAGACAAGTGTCGAATCCAAGCCATCCGCAAAGATCATCACGAGCCGCATGCCGGACATAGCATTGGTGACCTCCACATCGAAGCTATGACCGAGACAGACTTCTACAAGTACCTAGGAATTCTGCAAGGAACCCATGCTCGAGTTGGTGATCTGAAGGAAGCTCTGCTGTCCGAATTCCTGCGACCTGTAAAGCTGGTGCTGAAATCGCATCTCTCGGGGAAGAATAAAATAAGCGCGTTAAATGCGTTCGCTATCCCTTCACTGGCTTGTGCATTTGGAATATTGCCGTGGACGAAGACCGACCTGGAAAACGTCCAGCGGCGGATACGGACAACTATGTCCAAATTCCGAATGCATCACCCAAAGTCTGCCGTGGAGCGGATGAATCTGCCGCGTGACATCGGAGGTAGGGGCGTGGTTGACGTGGCGGCACAACATCATCGCCAAGTCGACTCGCTGCGCGCTTATGTTTACAGCAAAGAGCAGGCGAGCCTCTTGCATGCGGCTGTTTGTAAGGCGGACTGTGGACTGACTCCATTTAACTTGAAGGATCGATCTTTCAATCCTCTAAGTGGGGTGAAGTCGGACCAGGAGCGGATCGATGAATGGAAGTCAAAGGCAATGCACGGTAAACACGTGAATTGTCTTTGGCAGCCATTTGTCAATTTGCATTTGTCGAACAGATAGCTATGTGCTGGGGAGCTCTTTGTTGAGACGGAGGGGTTCATGTGTGCCATTCAGGATGGCGTGGTCGCCACCCGAGCTTATAAAAAGCTCATCATGAAAGAACGGGTGGAGAACGACCAGTGCAGAATGTGCAGTTCGGCGTTAGAGACGTTGGACCATCTCATTTCTGGCTGTACTGTTATGGCACCAGTGCAATACATCACCAGGCATAATGCTGTATGTAAGGTTATCCATCAAAACCTTGCATACAAGCATGGGCTGATCTCGGGAACATGTCCGGTTTACCGATATGAGCCGCAAGCAGTACTTGATAGTTCTGCTTACAGCATGTATTGGGACCGGCAAGTTCTGACTGATCGCCATACCGCACACAACAAGCCTGACGTACTGTTAGTTGACAAGACGGGTCGCTCCGCGTATATTATTGATGTTGCTATCCCCCATAATAGCAACATTGAACGGAAATACGTGGAGAAGAAGGTGAACTATGAGCCATTGGCTCGTGAAATCGAAGAAACTTGGCGTCTCGAGCGGGTGGTTGTAGTTTCCATAATATTGTCAGCTACAGGTATTATACCTAAATCCCTCACGGGAAATAATAATCGGTGGCGCAACAATCCATATTGGATCAGGGCCTTGAAGTGTGTTAGAGCACTTCATTCATTTCATTTTAATAAATAACAAAATATAATTATTATAACACATTACATACGTACATTACATTGCAAAATAATATGCAAGTTATCGGGGAAAGGTCAAAAACCCGACAAGGTTAGCTTTGTCTTATTGACGAACAAAAAAAATTAAAAGAAATTCCCTAACCTAATTCTGCACTTTGCATCTTAAAAAACTACTTCTGAAATTTAAATTTTTTCTTAAGGCTAGTACAAAAATAAATACAATTTATTTATCTTAAAGCTATTCAAATGAATGATATATGTATTTAAAGATGTTTTTATATTTCACAATTTTTTTTTCTTTTTGATGAGCGAAATGAACACAATACAATACGGAGGTGAAAGTAACACCCGTGTAATATTTATATTATTTACATAGTCCCACCAGGAAACAAATGGCAGAACTGAGCACGGCCACCGGTAACCGGCATCCCGCAGCCACCAGTACCAGGATTTCTCTTTTTCATCCCGCTTAATATCAATTGCTCTTCGTCTGGAGTATCTCCAGGCGAATCTCGGAGCCCCCACTGTCAAGTTCGGGGGGTATTTTATCCTTTTGTCCGCGGCCCATCTATGTATATGATACATAACCGGATCACCGGCAGGATCAAGAATTAGACCATTCCTATCAAGATACACGAACGCTTCGGGAGGAATGAAGCCTGTCGTGAGAGTTTTCTCAAAATACCCATCATTTAGGTAGAACGGCTGCGAAACCCAAGGGTTCTCGCAAGGCGAAGCAGATCGTACTATATGATTCCGAATCAATCTGACGATAACTGTGTCGATTCTCGGCACAGCAGCAGCTGCATACATCACTTCATTAGTTGCATAGTGCTCATGGTTTGACGAAGCAGTCCTATTAAGCCCTGTGCAAACACACAGACATTTCCTTTCAAAGATCCTTATTTTCTCCATTTGGTTAGCACTAAAATTAAACCAGATAAGACACCCGTAGGTGAGCACCGATCTACCAAAGTAAGATAGCAAATAATCTTAGCCTTCCGGCTAAGATGTGGAGCATAAAAGAATCTTCGAAGAGACATGAATGTTTCGCGAGCGCCTTCTAGCGCAACTTTAACGTGCTCGTTAAATTGGAGACGCTCGTCGAGACACACACCCAGGTATCTAACGCACTTTTTATGAGGAATGCGCTCAGGATTATCTTCGTTCGCGACAATGTGCAAATCTCTCTAATTCCTTTTCAAGTTCCTACTGGCATACGCCAAGGAATTTCGAAACAGAATCGTTTCACACTTTTGCGCATTGATTTTCATCCGCCAACTGTTCGTGAAGAACTTAATATCATTGAACATCTTCTGAAGTTCAACTTACACCTCAGTTACCTTCTTGTGTACCGTGTAGGCTATGAGATCGTCAGCAAAGGCAACCAACGACCTTTTAGGAGATTTATTAAAATCGAAAGAGTTGAGTAATTCGCCGGCAAATGCCGCAAAAAGTGTAGGTGCAGTCACTGTCCCTTGCTGTAATCCATTCAAAACATGAAATTCTCTGCTAGTAGTGAGATTTCCGTCCGTAATGACAAAGCACTTGCCATACAGCATACTACACATCATCGCTACGAGGTGGCTGGTAAACTCATTTTTCAAGAGCCTGAAAATCAGTCCATCCAACCAGACGGTATCAAAGGCTTTCTTCATGTCTATAAGGCAAGCGCCTACGCACTCACTATTGTTAATCCGCCAGCAAATATCAGACGTTACCGTCGTTATTGCATGTATTGTCCAGATCGAAATCCGAATTGCGCGTTCGGCAATAATTCCTTCTTCTTGATATGCCCGTTCAAGGCTTTCAATACCAAAACCTCAAACACCCTACTGATGTTAGGCAGCAAACTGATAGGGCGGTAGCTTTGAGAGCTGGATGAATCCTTCCCTCTCTTTAAAATCGGAAATACTCGGGCTTTCTTCCATTGTCCTGGAAAGAAGGAAATGTTCAATAAATTATTAAACAAAATGCAATAATTTCAAATGGCAATATCTGGTAAATGCCTGAGGACCACGTTGGGAATGCCATCCATACCGGATGATCTTTTACATTTTAAATATGGAAGTTAACTCCACATATGAGACAAAGTAATCAAGCAGATTGTCACTCGGTATGAGATCAGCCTGCAACGCAGAACTAAACTGGAGAACTGTGGTGCCGTTCAGGCTATATTTGAAATTGTGGACATCTCGTTCTACAATTTCCGAAAGTCGCGTTGGCTCTAAGTCCTTTCTGAGCCGATGCACCGATTCAAAGTGCTCCCCTATAAGTTCGAGTTTCAGAGCTTCATCCATCACGATGTAATTGCCTTCCGCATCAGCAGTTACACTATTCGTGTCTATACCTGAGACAATAAGGTGTTGTATCTCGCTGCCACCGACTTTAATTCTCGGTACAGTTATTCGTGAATTCTTCCGGAATAACGTATTTACCTTAGTAAACATTGAATCTGAATCGCTTGGTGAAATACCCTTTAACTTCTCCCGCCATTGGGAGTTCACTTCATTTACGTAATATTGACGGATAAGATCCCGCGCGATCTTTAGAAGTGATTTGAACTCAACCAATATGGGATGATGATAGTCCCCATATCTCCGATAGATTTTGTTGCCGCGAATGAGCAAGTTCCTCACCTGGTGCAATTGTACTATCGTTTTCCCAGAAGGCAGAAGGCAGAAGGCGAACTCTTCGTCCATCAAACAGAACTTCAATAAGAATAGCGTGATGGTCGCTATCGTAAGGAAGAGTCTGTAGTTTCCGTTCAGGACTCCTAAAATTAAAGTTCAAGCGCGCGTCAGTAATGCACAAATCCAGATAGGAATTGGCCCTGGGCCAGGTTGGACTCTCTGACCCATATAATTCGCATTTATACTCTATCTGGTATTGCTCTATCCAAGATTTGAGGAATACCCCTCTGAGATTGTTTGTGGCGTTTAGCCACGAGGTATGCTTAGCATTCAAGTCGCCAGCTATAATATAGTAATTATGCAGCCTATTCAGTTCGAGTATCGTAAACAGAGAATGGAATTCTTCCTTGAACTTGGCTCGGTTGTTTCCCACTGCATAGACTGACAGAATGTATAAATTCCCTCCTCTAGGCAGTGAAAGCAGAATACAAGAGACTTCGATACATTCAAAGGTTTCAAATTCAGGCCTATTAATATGCCTGAAATGATAATGGCGACCCACAAGTATTCCGGCACCACCTCCCTCATCACAATTTCGTCTATCGTTCCTTACGAAATCAAAGCCCTTGAATGTTATTGAATGCCTCGGACAAAAGTGGGTTTCTGAAATCAAGACAATGTCAGGCTGTTGCACATTAATCACATTAATCGTGATGATCCGGATACCATCCAGTGGTACCGCTGTGACTGCAAACCTAGCAGCGGGCATGCTGTTTGTGTAAATATTCTGTTATACTGTTTATTTTTGTATTATGTACGTATAGCGTATGCTGCATGTTTTCACACATGCTTAATATTTTATTGAGGATGATGTTCATCCCACCACTTGCATCTTGTTGGGGCTTCTTAGCTCCCCCTTGTCGAGCGACTTCTGCAAATGGAATCCCCGAGACGATTGGTCCCGAAGGGACGGTACCGTTCAACGCCGCTGTCACCTTCGGCCTTTGGGCCGATCTTGATACCTGCTGCCTTGTGACCTTAACATTGCGGTATGCAGAACATCCACGGTACGAAGCCGGATGCCCTCCGCTCCCGCAGTTGACACAGAAAGCTTTTTCCTTGCCCTCTGCTTCAGTCAGCGAATATTCGGCTGCGGTATGGCCTTTCCGGCACTTTACACGTAAGGTCATTTGAAAGTTCACTGCCGAGTGACCGTAGCGCTGGTAATTAAGCGACCTGATGCCGATCAGATCGCTTCGCCGGCTCTCCGGGCTTATCTGCACGAGGAAATGCGGCAGGATTCGATTTTCCAAAATGCATCTCCTCGTACTAAAGCGTGACACTGAGAAGAACTTGGCCTCAGTTCCCGTCTCCCGAAGCATTTCGAGCACCTCATCGGGCTCTTCCTCCGCATCCAAGCCTTTCAGAAGGAAGGTTTGCACCTTCTCTTCCTTCGGAGTGTAGGTGAAGTGAAGAGCCTTCACTCGCTCGAGGACCTCCCGTGCTTTTTTGTAATCTGATATTTTGTTACATTTGACTTGGACTCTCTCGGCCCCCATCTTTTTAATAACAAAATTCGAGAGCCCTGCGCTCCCATTAAGTAGAGTGGCTAAATCTCTACCACCTAATTCATAAACATTAATGGGGAGCACCTTTTCCCCCTTTTCTTTATTTCGAGTGCTATTTGCATCCCCGGTCGGATTATTTTTTAAATTTTCAATCGTACTTGTATTATTTTTTACATTAGTTAACATTTTTTCTTCAATTTTCTTTTTCTTTTTTAATTTTTTAGAAACATAAAGCAGCCAGTTTTTCCTCTTCACTACTACAACTTGCCTGGTTAGCACCCTCTTCTGCGACATTTCCATCGCCACCGTTGTCGGTGTCTCTCGTATCGTCAGCTTGATTGTTTCCTATGCCCTCCATATGAACAGATTCGCTGCCGAAAACTTGTTCGCCTCAAGGCAGCCAGGCTCCTCCATGGCTGCAGAAGTAGTCGAAGAAAGCTTCACGTTTTTCCTGGCTACCTTTGGAGCCAGTGGCGGGCCCACCTCCCCAGCCATTAGCTGCTCCGTAAGCTTTCCATTTTTCTTGATCAATAATGTCATTTGATTTTTCAGATCTTCTTTCAAGATTGGCTATACTTACTTTGACTCTTTTCAAGTCTGGATCCTCCTTGTTTCGGACTTCACGACCGATCCGAGTGCCTCTAGGCCTTATTGTGGGGGGCAGGTCTGGTCGGCGGCTCGTCGCTCATTCCCGTCAACAACACACAAGCCAAAAAAACGAATTTGTTCTCAAAATTTTTTTGGGAAAAAGTAACTTAAATAACAAACCAAAAGTAAATTAGTTTCAATTAAGTTTTAAATTATATATTATTAATTAAGTAATATAAATGTCTTTTTATATTATTGACAAAAGTTAATCTAATTTTAATTTTAAATTCTTTTTATTAATAATATTAATTTGTAGACACGTCCGTTCTCTACAAATGTCAGCCTACTACCACAATCTGCCCTCAGTTTATCTTTGTTTGGTCTTGTTGCCGGTGTTCTTGGTAAAATTATACTTCACTTGAACACCTCTTTCTCCATATCCGAATCACGGGTAGCATTACATGCCACGGTAATCAAGTTGTCCACCACCGAGGCACTGCGGGGAGCTGCTTGGTCACTCCCAAAAGCCTCCGGTACTGGTGTTTCGAGCTCCTGCACCATAAGTTTTTTACCAGTCATGTTTTCAGCCCTCACTTCCCTACGTTATTAAATATGGGACCTGTTATTAATTGAGGCTTTTCATTTAATACCCCACGTGGCTATATCCTGTGAAAAAAAGTGTTGCACCTCCCTTTCAAATGTGTGGGGAGCCCCCTTTAAATTCAACAGAAAATGGCGCCAATTGCTGTATGTAAAGGTATTCCCAGACCAAAACCCAGACACAGACCAAAGCCGTTTCCGAATAAATCGGGTGTGACGGACACATCGAATCAATTCTAATGAGTTTTTGTTTCACACACAAAACCTTAAACAAGTCGGGACACCGGAGGCTGGGCGTTTCAGGTCATTTCGGGTTTCATATTCTTTGCGGAACTGATTTTGCATGGTTTACTATTCGTACATAGCTAAAAATGCAAAGTATTTCTGCATTAATTACTAAACTCCAGATATATACATATGTACATCCAAATCGTATACAAAAGGATGCAAGTATGTACTTAAAGTAAATACCAATGGTACTAACATACCACATGTCTATCCTATGACGTATTCACCTCTTAGGGTGCAATACATTTTCGTGAAATGCAAAAGTTTCAACGCCAATAACTTTGTTAATAATAATTGGATTTAACTTAAACTTCCAAGGTTATGCCTTTTATAATTTGTAATACCAATGCCAAGCTTTTACTTCTAGGATGAACTTAAGGGGTTTTGGGTAAATTTCTAAAATATAGTAATATGCTATTATTAACTTTATTTGAGCAGATATCCGAATGAGATGTACTTTAAGGCCTAGATTTCGTATAGATGCATCGTTGTGATTTTTTTCAGATTTTTCCGCTGAATAGGTTCTGAGAACGAGACTTGTTCCACTTTTTGGGCCACACATTTTGAGCTCCCACTCCCCTGTTTCACCATATTCGGTGAAAAAAATTGGTTCAGCTGTTTCCGAGTAAACCGGGTGTGACAGATAAACATACGAACAGACAGAGAGACATTGAGTCGATATTAATAAGGTTTTGTTTTACACAAAGCCTTAAAAAGACCATTTGCAGAACCAACTTCAATTTTCAACGAAGCATTCTAAGGAAGTTACGAAAGAAAGCTGTATTTTCACAATCTCGAAAACATGGAGGGGGGGGGGGGGCTACTGTATTACATACATCACCTAACCATCTCTACTAAATGGATAAACATTGGACTATTTTCCATCTTATTCTAAGTCTTAACCCTCACTCATTGGCATAGGCAAAAAACCATTGAGGACGAAAGAATAATTAAGTCTAAATCTCCAAACATACTTGTACCAGCGATCATATGGCCACCAATTTTCCGACAATTAGCAACCATCAGACAAGGATATGGAGATCCCTACAGTGTTTCATTTTTTGGTTGTATGGGGACATCCAACTTAGAGGGAAGGAGTTAACACCGAATGCAACATTCCATGCACGAGCACCTAACAAAGCAGCTTCCATAATCCATTGACCTGACCAATTTTGGCCATTTGGCAGAAATAACATCTTTCGCTATTCTGCTGACGCTACGGTACATGCCACAAAGGCGAAGAAATATAATTTAGTGGTAATTAAAGGTAGTCTAGAACCAACCTTTGTAAAAACGAATTTTTTTCTCAAAATTGTAAATTATAGTTTTGTATTTATATCAAAAATATTTTATAAGTTACTGGGAATTGGAAAAGTGAATAAAGGGTGTGTGGATAGTAAAAACATTTCTTTTTAAGACAAGTGAGTTCAATAATCGGAGAAAAAGGTCAGCGAACACAATTACACGTACATGCACTTGTACCCAGAGTGCATCTGTGCGACCGAGTCTCTCTAATGGCGTCTGGTGCAGAAAGAATGGGTACGACAATGAAGCATTCGCCATCCTCATGACAGATCTGCTTGTGCGCCGCTCGGTCAAAGAATTGTTCAGAGCATTTTGAAAGTAACGTAGGTACAATCCTCAGTATAGATCGTGTGCTTAAGGTTTTCGTTTGCCGCCGCCTCGCTGGTTCATTCAGTTCTGATCGCACTCTGTAAATCTCTGCCAATTACTTATTCCTAATTCACAGCAAGTTAATTCCGTGATTTAATCATAATAAATAATATTATTTCAAAGTAATTTTTGTATGCACGTTTGCGTAATCGCTTCTTGGACTGGGAAGATTTCTCCTTTTGCAAGTATTCAGTAGTGAATAGAATAAGCTGAAATCTAATTCTAGCCAGTGGATTTCTTTACTGAATAAGAAACCTTCCTATCGTAGCGACACGATGTATCTGTCGATGGCAGTATGGGGTCGTTGGCACCTCAGAATTATGTCACATAAAAATAGCCAGGGCATCCCTGACCTGTGCGCTTTGTACCTATTGTAAACGAACTGCGATTGCTCTGTGTGAACAATACGCTTTCTATGCATACTATGCCATACTGTACTTCACCGATGCAACAGTTCCACACAAAAATAGAATACGTCTAGTAATGACTTTGCAGTTTCAATAGCTTTGATCAAGCTATGGAATGGATACCTTCCTGCTCCACAACTGCAATGACACTGAAAAAAAATACAAATATTCCTTGGTAGTCTGGATCTTAATTAAAATGTAGGCAGAGTTTTGCCACTTCTTCAAATATTATTCAATACTAACTTCCTGCCAAGTCAGAGTTAATGGTAATAATGTACGAAGGTGACCTCCCACATGAGTATTTTTTTATTTTTGCATATGTGGCAGGTCATAGCCTTGATCATTCACATATACATACAGTGAGCAAAAGTGAAATCCGTGCTTAGAAAAGGCGTAGAAGGAATTGTGTGTGTTGTGTTTTTACGGGAACGTTGCATACAGTCTGCTGAATGCAATGCAAAAAGAATCAAAGAAAAAGGGTAAAATAAGACCCACTCTGAGTGCGAAAAACAAAACAAACTCGTATGCAAAATTGAAATCCGGGCAGTGCCAAAAATCGTAATAATGACATTAAAAACTCAAAAAAGTCAGGAAACCGGAAGCTAGGCGCTTCGGGTATAAAATGTTTTGTGTTTCCCTAAGTAAGGGACGATGAGTGCATGACAGTTCCGTGGGTACATAGTTAAAAATCCCATTGCTCTCTATTTTTTAAAAAACCGTTTTCACAAATAATTTGATTTGGAATGCATTGCATTGTATAGGACTTTTAGTATTTCCTGGGATGTCAATTAATAATAATAATCGTTGGCGCAACAATCCATGTTGGATCAGGGCCTTGAAGTGTGTTAGAGTACTTCATTCAAGACCGTAACGGTACACTAGGAGGCAATGTGGTCAGCCTTGCGCTCGCCCGAGATTATTACCCTGATTTGACTCAGGTACTCATTCACAGCTGAGTCGACTGGTATCCGACGTCAAATCACGATTCAAATCCCACTGCCACCAATGTCAATTATTCTTGACGTCAGCATCTTGTTTGCATGGCGTAAGATGTAGTAAATTCGCGCCAAATTGACAAGTTTGAATTGCTATAACTTTGACAGTATAGCCGGATGGATTGGCATGGTCCTCTATGCGGGTGCAAAATTTGGTACTGCTAAGATGAACTTAAAGGGGGGGGGGTTCGCTAAAATACTACTAGTAAGTTTAGATGAGCATATATCGGAATGGGTCCTATTTTGAAGTTTAGACTTCGTACAAGAGCATCACCCTGATTATTTTGTGATTTTTGGGTTTGGTAGTTTCCAAAAATGAGGGTATGGTCATATCTTGAATGTTTAACGAATACACAATTTTTTTTGCGCTGGTATGCAGATTTTTTTAAAAATATCAATGTTCATATTCGCATCCATATTCCGCTCCACGGATGCCACATTTCCCACGCCGTCCGCGCCGTAACAGCTTTCCTACCATAGCACTTCCCAAGTCGTGCATTTTACGTATTGCACGAAATAAAACTTGTGTTAATGAAGTCAATCAAGTAAAGCGATTTGAGTTTGTTCAAAGCCGTCTTGTTAAAGTCCAAATGCTTTGGGGTGGTGTACTCTTTGTCGATGAATCTAAATTTAATGTATTCTCCAGCTTTGGAGAAAAAGCATAGAGAAAATCTAACGCAAAACTGAAGCCCAAAAATCTGAAAATCCCAGTAAAGAAAGAGAAGAAAAATTCCAACCGAATATATACAGCGTTTGATCAAATCCACTGCCCAGAATGATGTATATGATGTTAAAAATCCCCATACAGAGTATTAACTTGTCTTTTGAGTTTTTAATGTTGTTGTTACGATTTTTTCGAAATGTCCGAATTTAAATTTTGGATACGAAAATATTTTGTATGTATTTTATCCATTTCGCTTATTTTCGTTGCATTTCGTTTCGGAGCACTTACGTATTTCATACGACGGCGTCCGGATTTCACTTTCGCTCACTGCATGTATGATCCTGAAGAGGCAGCAATACGACATCACCCTGAACATTTTTCTAGACATATGTATATACGTACATAGGTAGCGGTACTTTCACATATGACAAAAATGAATGTATTGTTTCCATGTGATTAAAAATGAGAAAATTAAAGGTCTTGAGAATTTAAAGTAAATAATGTAATAAGCTATGGTATGTATTGCAGGCATATAAAAAACAAAAACGTGCCCAAATTTTTTAAAGGTGATTTCCGTTAAAAAGTGAAACTGTTTTTAATCTTTATGTTATCTGCTATATATGATTTTGTAGCATATATTATATAGAATTAGATGTGTGATTTCCATTTTTGGAAAAAGTTGTCATAAAGTAACCACCGCTTTTATATATGCATATATCAGCATGCGGTTATAGGTTTTATTTTCTAGGATGAGCATAATGTCGCGTCCAGACACTTGTTAACTACCGCAAACTCCAAGCCTTCAACAAATATTTACCTTGGTTTGGCATATCGACATCGTCATCGTGCCCAACTGCGTTACACTAGCCACAGACGTCCAACCAAGTTGTCAAGCAAGTTTTTGGTTGGCGAGAGATTGCACGTGTGTGGACAAGTTACGGTTGCGGTTGCCGCAACCTGACGGCCAACCACACATGGTCAGCCCGGCGTGTAATCTCACTGTAACCGCAACCAACAAACGTGCGATTTCCTTCCTAGTATTAAGCCTGCTCACCACATTTGCTGCTTGTCGCCACCCAACCGGAACTAAAGGTAGAGCTTCCTTGAAGACTCATTTAGGATTAATAGCAATTGATCTTAATGGAATCTGTGAGCGAATGGTGCTTTAAAGTTCCTCTATAGGAAGTTTGGTGGAAGTACATGAGCATATACATTGTTATTCTTTTGTTTCTGTTTCCGAGCATGAACTTTTTAGAAATATTTCAAGGGCAGTGAAAAGAATAAAAGTTTTAACTACTATAGTGCGGCGTTATAAATATAGACTTCATTGGGTAAGTGGAAATATTATATTTTACAAGCATATTATAGAACAAACATAAGCTTCATTTTTAAAGTAAGTGGGCAAATTGTTTTTTCTACCCCCGCCCAGTAAAACTATTTGTTCCTGTTAGGGAACTCCAAACCCCCAGAAACGTGCGGTGTGAACTCTAAATCGCTTACAACTTCAATGTACAATGAACATTCCATGTTGGCGAAGTTCGCTCCAAATCCGCAAAAACAAGATTTCACATTGCTTCTTCATCTCGCGCACGCGCACACACTTTGATTGTTACCAAAAAAATGTCACTCCATTGGAACAAGCCAAACACCTTGTCCACGAGTTTACATTACGACTATTTGTTTATGTTTGGCAAATGTGTAGACGCGCCGGATCGCCACTAGCAACCAAATCAAACTACATGCTCACACGTTTGCGTTAAGGCGATTTTTTGTTAAGACATGGTAAATATGTGGTCGCGGCAGAATATTTGTGGCTTTAATATGAACATGCATATATCTGGAAGTTTAGAAATATATGAACGAATATTTTGAAAGTTCGGCTATGTACGAAAAGGAAAATGTGCATAGAAAGTTTCTCACATAAAATGAACACAAAACCTTTAACCCGAAGCGTCGAGCTTTCGGTATTCCGACTTGCCTCCATTGCCTCTCAACACACTTGAAGGCCCCGATCCAATTGGGTTATTGCGGCAACGATTATTATTATTATTATATAAAGTGAACTTATATGAATGGTGGGATCAATGGGGACATTTTAGCTTTCGTTTTTAAGGTTTTGTTTGCAAAACAAAACCTTATTAAAATCGGTTCAATGTCTGTCGGTCTGTCTGTCCGTCTGTCTGTCTGTTTGTCTGCCACACGCACTTTTCTCAGAAACGGCTATACCGATTAACACGAAATTTGGTGGGAAGGTGGGAACTGTGGACGCCCAGACATGCACTGAGTGACATCCTTCTATGTTGAGATTTAGGGGGCCCCCCATACATGTAAAAGGGGGGTGTAACATTTTTTCTCACCGAATATTGTCATGTGGAGTATCAAATAAAAGTTCTCGATTGGTACTTTTCGAAGCCGGTCTTAGTTTTGAGATTTGTTAAAAAGGCGGGGAGTGGGAGGGGGAAAAATTTGAAAACAATTAATGAAGCTCCCTCTATAAGTGCTATATGGTGCCCAGGCCTCAAAATACTCTCCATATTTATATTACATTTTTTACATTTTTACTACCTGAAAGGTAAAAATGCAACGAAGGCGGTCAAAAAAATTTGTGAAGTTAATGGGTCGGATACTGTAATGATTCGCACAGCCCAGCGTTGATTCGATCGATTTCGTTCTGGTGTAGTGGATATCGAAGATACACCCCGTACTGGTAGGTCAATCGTCGTAGAAACCGATAAGATCGTCGAAATCATCCAACTAGACCAGCATGTGAGCATTCGCTCGATTGGCCAGAAACTGGGTAAGGGCCATAAAACCGTTTGGAACCATTTGCAAAAGTTTGAATTCCAAAAAAAGCTGGATGTTTGGATGCCACACGAGATGTCGGAAGAAACTCTTTTTGACCGATATATAAGAGGGGATAATGGAGTTGCCTTCTAAATGACAACAAGTTTCCGAACAAAACGGCGCATATTTGACTCAAATCCGATAATTCTAAGTATGTTAAATAAAGCGTTAAAATTCGATCACAAATACGACATTACTTTTTCCCTAACCGATGGTAATTGGCACGGTTGACTGGTCGCTGCAGTACAAGCGGGATACACTTGCTGCCTTCTTGGATATAGAGGGAGCTTTTAACAACGTCAGTACCAACGCCATCAAGGAAGCCTTGACTGGTGTAGGATTGGCGGGGTACCTTACGCATTGGATTATATCCATGCTGAGTACCAGGATAATCCAGTCGGATCAGGGAGGCAACCACTTGACCAGAGCTTTGAACAGAAGCACGCACCGGTACTCTGGTTAATAGTAATGCACAAAATTTTACGTACATTGGACAGCAGCGGGGTGAAGGTAGTGACGTATGCCGACGACTTGGTGATATTAGTATCAGGGATGTTTCTGTCGATTATGAGCGACATCATGGAAGGAGCGTAGCACAAGGTGTGCCTGTGGGCCGCAAGATGCGGACTCAACATAAACCCAACCAAAACGCAACTGATGCTATTCATCACCAAGACAAGGATATCTGAAGTCCATCTACCACGGCTGAATGAACAAGGATTGGTTCTTTCCTCTAATGTAAAGTATCTGGGTGTAATCAATGTACTCCTGCATCTCCTCCCCCTAGACCTCTACACAAATATGCTGCATCGTGCAGTGCCGTCAGACTACGTGAGTCCGGGTGCTGGGCAGCGAAGTCCTACGGCCACAGCAACATCCTAGATGAAATACCTCGGGAAATCTGAGCATCCCCCACGGACTATGTCACACGCAAGCTGAACTTCACGAGAAACTTTGCTGTGGACCTTTCAACCAGGGCAAAGTGGTAGACCGGCGGCGTGTTGCAAGAATATGACACGGTATTGTTTACGGACGGATCAAACATGGCCTCTGGAGTCGGCGCGGGGGTTCTCTCGAATACACACGGTGTATCCAAGTCATATGGTCTCCCAGGTTTCGCCAGTGTATTCCAGGCGGAAGTACTGGCGATATTGGAAGTCTGTCGATGGCTGGGACGTGATTCGAGCCCCAAGCGTAACATAGCCATTCTGACCGACAGCCAAGCGGCCATCAAGGCCTTGTATTCAACGACGACATCTTCCCGGCTGGTGGGGCAGTGCAGAGACTCGCTCAACCATCTGGGCGGCACGCTCAAGGTCACTCTCACCTAGCAGCAGCGGGCCTGAGATGACGAAGGCTTACAAGTTTTGCCAAGCTGTGATCACGAGAGCTCCTGTGCCAGACGCGCAAATGCATTCAAGGCGGTCTGCATGGGGCACTGGCCCATAGGGGATCATGCCGCTAGGCTCGGCATACCCTACAACTCGCATTACCGAAGCGGCGGAGAAAGAAGGGAAACCCTCATGCACTTTCTCTGCGATTGCCCAGCTCTGGCTAGAGTCAGGCTGTGGACACTCTGTAAACCATTCTTTAGCGACCTCAGAGAGATTTCTAGCTGCAGGGTGGGAGAGCTGCTTTCCTTCGTGAATACTACAGGCTGGCATTGAAGATCCGAGCCGGCTGGACTCTGCCTCCCTGCTCCCATAACAACAGTCACGGTCTTAGGAGTTTGTGGCATCAAAATGGCGCACCAAAACGCTAATTGGGCTCCTCGGAGCAGCCACTGATACCTACCTACCTACCCCCAACCCAATATAACATGAAGCTTATTATCCCTAAGTTTGATCAAAATCATACTATTAGTAGCAAAGTTACAGTAGCTCAAAGTTGTCTTTACCGTGTAAATATACAACCCGAAGTACTAAATCTAAGTGCTAAGTGCATATACAGGGTGCGGCAGCATAACTTCCTTTTTTAAAATGCGCGCCACTCAGTTAGTTGATGTCATAGCGGAGCGCTAGTGGTCTCGTTCAAGAGGGGATACAGTAAAGTTTTGTCCCGACACGGTTCAGTCGCCATCATCCGTTGGAATAGTGAGGAGCGTGCCTTTGCCGTTGAGGTTTACTTTTCAAGTGGATGTTCGGTTATTGCAACACAGCGTGCATTTCGGAATCGCTTTAATTTAGCCCCGTTGGCTCTCGTCCCAGACCGCAAATCAATTGTTACATGGGTCACTACATTCAGAAAAACTGCAAGTACGACAAAAGGAAGAACTGGAGTCTCTCGGCCCGTTAGATCACCTGAGAACATTGAGGCAGTGAGAGCGTCAATGTTGCGATCGCCACGACGTTCTGCGCGCAAACACGCATCTGCCCTTGGACTATCCGATGGTTCTGTGAGAAGAATTCTTCGTGATGATCTTCATTTTCATCCCTATAAGACGGCAATAGTGGAGGAACTTTCAGAACGTGACTTCAATTCTCGGATGAACGCGTGTGAGCTTCTTCTTGATGTCGTTCCCGAGGGTGCTATTGTTTTTTTAGCGATGAAGCCCATTTTCATTTGTGTGGGTCGGTCAACAAACAAAAGATGCGCTACTAGGCTTACACCAACCCTGGAGAATTGCATCAAAAGCCTTTGCATTCACCCAAAGTCACAGTGTGGTGTGCAATTTCCTCAGATATTATTGGTACCTGGTTTTTTGAGGAAAATGAGGTTACAGTGACAGTGAATTCGGACCGGTATGTAAACATTACAGATTTTTTTTTCCACGGCTAGAAAATTTGGATTTGGGGGACACTTGGTTCCAACAAGACGGTGCAAGAGCACACACTTCAAGAGCATCGATGGCTGTTTTGAGGGAACACTTTCCAGAGCGCCTTATCTCAATTAGAGGCGATTTGGAATGGCCGGCACGCTCTCCCGATCTGTCCCCTTGTGATTTTTTTCTATGGGGTTTTTTGAAATCCCGTGTTTATGTGAACCGTCCAAGAACCCTACAAGATTTGAAGACCAACATCCAAGAAGAAATTGCCAACATAGCACCTGCTATGCTAACAAGAATCATGAAAAACGCCAGAAATCGGTTTACGCAATGCATGGAGAATGGGGGACGTCACCTAACAGATTTGATCTTCAAAACAATGTAAATAAAAACTTTAGACATGTACCTACATTATAAAAAATAAATATTTTCCGATGCATACAATAGTTTTTATTGAGTTTTGAAAAAAGGAAGTTATGCTGCCGTACCCTGTACATAACGCGCTACCATATGTACAAAGGAGATAGTGCTACACTCAAATATACTCAGAGAAGAAGCAAAGAAAACCTTTCATACCTGCAGCGCCCAGCTTCCGGTTTCCCGACTTGTTTTTTTGGCTTTTTTAGTTATTTGAATATCAGTATCAATTACTAGGGATTGCTATGTATACGAGTAGTGTACAATAAGTAAGACGTGTGTATACTTAGTACCAACGATTTTTACTTTACAAACATATGTGTTTGCTTTTGTGCAGGGAGTAAAGTCGAAATACGTGAAGATGCGTTATGTATTCATCAGTATGCAGTAATGTGCAATGTTTCTTTATTTAGGATGTGTTCATATTTGTCTTTCATATGTATATGTACATCTGTATGGCTTGAAGTTTGGCAATATATGGATGAATATTTTTCAAGGATTGGATATCGATTTCATGCTTTGTGTATATTTTCAACTTAGCTGCGGAATAACTCGGTTTTGCCCCAGCATGACATGTGTCTGAATAGCTGAGTGGTTAGAACACAAGGCTGTCATACGGAAGGTCGCGGTTCGAATCTCACTGAGTCAAATCAAGGTAATAATCTCGGGCGAGCGCAATGCTGACCACATTGCCTCCTACAGTATATTGTAGTGTATCGTTACGGTCTTGAATGAAGTGCTCTAACACACTTCAAGGCCCTGATCCAATATGGATTGTTGCGCCAACGATTATTATTATATTATGACATGCTTTATTGGGTGCTCCGGATCCTACCCCGGAGATTTTTTAGATGAGAATAAGCTTCCGCCTTTCTTATTTTGTAAGATATACTACCAATCCTAGAAACGATGATCGTCTCAGGCCGAACACTCATTTTCTTCTTAAAATGTATTTTGTGGATCAACCTTAATCCAACTGCCACGACCATTTTTAATGGGAATTGTCTGCCTCAATTTCGCTAGCGTTTTGGGCAATATGTTCCCACCTAGCGAGGTTTCACCACTTTTTCTCAAGACTTATTGGTTTCTTCGGTGGTCCTCCTCTTTCTCCAGACCCCTCTTGTTTCTCCGGAAATCAGCGTTACATGTATTGTCTGCGATTCTGTCAAAGGGTGATTTTTGGGTATTTCCTTCGACTCTTTCTCATTTTTCCATATCCCACACCATCCCCGTTTATTATATAGAGCGGTGGTTGCTTTTTGGTGGTTTGTGCACGCAATCCTTATCTTCAATACATTCCGACAGCTCATCGATTTTGGCCAAACAGAATGAAGGACAACTCTTGACTTGTGACCTCCATTCCTCCTTCCTCACATTACGGGTTGTTTAGAGAACTGCTTTGGCTCATGTCTCTTATTGCTGCGATCATGTTTGCACATTCTCAAAAAACGCCGATCTGGGGGTTTCGTATCCCGTATCGTAGGTTTACATCTTGCATCGTCCATATCGGTTTATTGCTCTGGGTGACTTTTCCATAGCCATTTTTGTCTACCTTTCCGACCTGTGCATAAACACGCCCACACATCCTAATGCGTACATGTGCGTGTTCATACGTACTGCCGAGAATTCCCTCATCTGCCTGAACGGACGCCGTTAATGGGAGGTTTGGCAAACTCTTCATGGACTCTGTCTGTCTGTCACACTTTTCTTAGGAACGGTTATATTTATAGGCATGCGATTCGGTGAGAAGGGCGGAAATGTAAGTCCATATGCATGCAACGTAATTCTACGGTGAAATTTAAGGGGTCCCCATACATGCGAAAAGAGGGGGGGGGGCACGTTAATTTATTTTTACCAGATATAGATATGTGAGGTATCAAATAAATTAAAATTATCCGGTTTAGTTCCAATATTAGGTGCAAAGGTAGCAGGAGCTGGACAGTATTCACTCATTTCGCGGGCCCATATTCAGAAACTGTCCACTCTAAAAACGCGAAGCTGCGCCTATATCTAGGCATAAAAAGACGTTCAATACTGATATTTGCTCAAACAAAGTTGTAGTAATTTATTGTTATCGTTTATGAAAATTGAGTTCAACCTAGGATCATACAATCACAATAATATAAGATATAATGTAAAGCAGATAGTATTAAGTTTGGTGAAAATTCTATCATTACTAACAATTTACAATAGATCAAATGTGTGTAACTACAACCCGGGAACAATATTTTATCCATATCAGTGAATAGTCTGACATACCAAATGCATATACATTACGAAATAACTACAAATGGAACAGTTGTGCATTCAAGCCTTCTTATATAACAAATGCACGTTTTCGTTGCTACTAACTACACTAGGTTAATTCAATTTATCGACAATTCACTAAATAATATAATAATCGTTGGATCAGGGCCTTGAAGTGTGTTAGAGCACTTCATTCAAGACCGAAACGGTACACTTCAGTATACTGTAGGAGGCAATGTGGGCAGCATTGCGCATTGCTACACTAAGTTAATTCAATTGGTCAACAAAATAAATATTATGAGAGCAAGAGGGGAAGAAGTCTTCAATAAAATTCTCTCTCCAATAATTTGTTAACAATTCTATCGCCTCGCCATTTCAGCGTAAGGCTTGCGACGATTGAGTACAATTTTTAAGGTTTTGTTTGCAAAACAAAACCTTATTAAAATCGGTTCAATGTCTGTTTGTCTGTATGTCTATCCGTCTGTCTGTCTGTCTGTCACGAGCACTTTTCTCAGAAACGGCTATACCGATTGGCACGAAATTTGGTGAGAAGGTGGGAACTGTGGACCCCCGAACATGGAATGACTGATATCCTCCTACGTTGAGATTTAGGGGGGGGGGGGTCACCATACATGTAAAAGGGGGGTATAACATTTTTTTTTTACAGAATATAGTCATGTTGGGTACCAAATGAAAGGTCTCGATTAGTACTTTTCGAAGCCGGTCTTAGTTTTGAGATTTGTTAGAAAGGCGGGGAGTGGGAGGGGTGGAAAGTGATGATTGCTTCAACGGACTCATTCTCAGAAACTACCCAACCGAAAAATCTGAAAAAAAATCATGAAGCTGTCTCTATATGGTGCCCAGGCCTCAAAATACCCTCCATATCGATATCTGTTAAAATTAAGTTAATAACAGTATATTACAATATTTTTGGGGCAATTGAGTAAAACCCCCCTTAAGTTTATCCCAGAGTTATAAAAGGTAGTAGCATAGAATATAATATGAGCCATATTATCCCCAAGTTTGATCAAAATCATACTATTACAAACAAAGTTACAGTAGCTTGAAGTAGACTTTGCCGTGTAAATTTACTGCAACTAAACATCAATATCACAGTAAAGTGAGTAGCCTAACATGCTAAATGCATATACAAAACGGGCTACGGACAAATGGGATAGTTCTGCACTTAAATATACACACAGAAGAAACAAGCAAAACCTTTCATACCGTGCTTCCGGTTTCCCGACTTGTTTTATAAGAATATGGCCAGATATTAGTTTCCAAAACAGACTAGCTTACTGCGTCAGCTGGAAGATAAGGGATCGAGGACCCTAAGTCTACCCACCGTAAAATCTAATAGTTCTCGTGCTTAAAATTTGTAAATAATAACAGAGATGATTCAATATAAAACCTAGGTCTCAAAATATATCCCATTTTGTTACCTGCATAAATAAAATTAAAAATCGTATATGTATTACTATATTTTAGAAATTTATCAACAAGACTGCCTTAAATTCAGTTTTAAGTACGACATTTTGAAGAAACATGAAATATACCTCCGTTCATTGCGGCAGAACCGAAGTTATGCTTCGCAATAGTTAAAACTTTGACACTGCAGGTGTCAAAGGCGTTATAGCTACGTCGTTTCCGCCCTCGATACAAAGTATACGCTAGAGGTGAGGGACATCATCCTAAACCCGCCGCCTGAGAGCCGGTACACGACGTTGAAGGAGGCTTTGGTGAAACGCCTGTGTACGTCCCGGGCGCAGCGTACGCGACAACTTCTCGAGAAGAGATCGGCGACCGTAAATCGAAGCAGTTTCCTTGGCAACTGCGCGACCTCGTAGGAACATCATGCAGCGAAAAAGTTTTTGGCACGCTGTGGGTGACCCGATTACCCTCCAACGGCTAGGATATTTTTGTAACTCAGAAGAATCAGCCTCTAGACAAAGTAGCTGACCTGGTGGATGCACCGTTAGAATCGACCGGCAGCCAGGTGGCACAGGTCTCCCCAGGAGGCATCGAGCCTTTGGGCATGGAAGCCATCGTCGTGTTGCTGATAGCTAAGCTCACGCATGACATCGACTCCTAGAAGCATGAAATACGATCGCGATCGAGAAGCCGTAGTCACTCGCAAGCGAGTGGCCATTATTGGTACCATGACGTTTTCGGTGCCGAAGCAAAAAGGTGCCCGACGACTCGCACCTGACCGACTTCACATGGTAATGAAAAAAGATAGCAACTGGCGGTCTTGTGGTGACAACCGTGGTTTCAGTTCACGCGCGATACGCGACAGATATCCTACACCGCAAGTACACAACTTCGCGCAGTCTCTGCAAGGACCTCGATATATTTTAAGATCGCTCGCGTGTACAGCCAAGTGTCAAACTCTATTTAGAGCCGACCTTGCGGAAGCGACGCTCTTAGCGCACCGTAGTGCAGGAACGCAACTGGCCCTCGTATGTGATGCGTCCAACCTTCCCCCTGTTCAGTAAAGTAACGGAGAATTATAGGAACCAAAAGCTGAGTCCAGCCGAAAGCAGCTACAGCGCTTTTGACAGAGAATTGTCCATCATCTATAGCGCCGTCAAGAATTTCAAGCATATCCAGGAGATCTGTAGTTTACTATCTTTCATCATCATCATTAACGGCGCAACAACCGGTATCCGGTGTATCCCTACCTTAATAAGGAACTCCAGACGCCGAGGTCCAACAATTCGATATACCTAAAAACTATCTGGCGCCCTGACCTCGCCATAGCTCCATCTCAGGCAGGGTCTGCCTCGTCTTCTTTTTCTATCATATGCTTAACGATATCAAATACCAAAAGACCCTCCAGCGGGGATCATTTAGAGATATATAGTCTCCGCAGTTCGCTTACAATATTGACAGATTGATTCGTCAACGAATTTTAATCCTCTATACCGGCTCGCTACAATATTGGATTGGGTCCGACAGAAGGATGAGATCGATGATCTCGGTTTCGAAGCTGTGGTCGTGAATGTGAAAGCTACAATGGTGGACATGGTGGACGCGGTTGACGCGGATATTTTGAGGTGGGATCGCGGTTTGCTGGGTTGTCTTACCCAGGTGAGGGTAAGGTTTTCTGCTTTCCATGAACGCACCAGGGTTCTGCTTGATGTTGGAAAAGCATTGACTTTCCGGGCTGGATAATCCTCATCCATATGGATTAAGTGACCCGTCCACCGCAACATATTGAGCCGGATTTTATCCACAACCAGACGGTCATGGTGGAATCCTCCATCCTCATGTAGGGGGCCAAAAATTGTTCGGATGATTCTTCTTTCGAACGCGCCCAAGAGTTCGCATTTTTTTGCTAACAACCCAAGTCTTCGACTGGCAAGATCATAGTCCAGTTTAGTAAGAGCTTTGCCCTTATGGTGAGACTTTTCGAGCGAAACAGTTTTCGTAAGCTGAAATAGGCTCTGTCGGCTGCCAACAACAGTGCGCGGATTTCATCATTGTAGCTGCTATCGGTTGTGAATCTCGACCCTAGATAGGAGAAATTTTCAGTGGTCTCAAAGTTGTAGTCTCTTATTTTCATTGTCTTCGTTTGACCAGTGCGATTCGATGTTGTTCGTTCGTTCGATTTTAGTTTTGGCGCTGAGGCTGCCACCATGTACTTCGTCTTGCCTTCATTAATGTGCAGCCCAAGATCTCTCGCCGTCTGCTCGATCTGGATGAAGGTAGACTGTACATCTCGGGTTGTTCTTCCCATGATGTCAATATCGTCAGCGTAGGCCAGTAGTTGGATGGACTTGAAGAAAATGGTGCCTCTTGCATTTACAGCGACATCGCGAATCACTTTCTGCAGGACCAGGTTAAAGTGGACGCATGATAGGACATCCCCTTGTCTTAGACCATAGTTGATGTTGAATGGTCCTGCTGCTTTTATCTGGCCTCGCACATTGGTCAGGGTTAGTCTAGTCAGTCTTATCAATTTCGTTGCGATACCGAATTCTCTCATGGCCGTGTACAGTTTTACCCTGGCTGTGCTGCCATAGGCGGCTTTAAAGTCGAAGAAAAGATGGTCGAAGTGATGTCCATATTCCAATAGTTTTCCATCGCTTGTCATCCGGACTGTTTCGTCTATGCTTGGTGGTAGCAGCATTTGTCCTTCAGTTGACGGGACCTACAACTCGCCGATATTTTGGTTGTTGAGAAGTTCATCAAAATATTCAACCCATCGCTCCATTCCCATTCTGTCGGAAATTAGATTTGCCTCTTTGTCTCGGTAGGATGAGCATCGAGGTGTACAAGGCTTCATCCTGCTGACTTGTTGGTAAAACTTCCGCGCCTGGTGCCGTTGCTCTCTGTACTTTTCGAGTTCACGGACTTGTTGATTCTTCCAAGCTTCCTTTTTCCGTTTGTGAAGTCGCTTCTCCGCTCGACGGAGTTCGTGATAAGTTTATGCGCTTGCCCGCGTTCTTTAAGAATGCAAGATTACTCGGTATGCGGCATTCTTCCGTTCCGTAGCTTCCGATTTTTCTTGCGGCTGGGGCATGTATCTTTGTGGCCATATCAATCAATGATAACGTTTTTCAGGTGGTTGTGAAGATCATTTGTTGATGCTTCGTCTCCAGGATCTCTGTTGATTGCGGCTATTGCGGCATCCATTTCCCCCTTATAGGTGTTGCGGAGGGCGTGTTGCGAATGGCTTCAGTATTCACTCTAATGTGATTGTCAGAGGGGATTGTAGGTGGTGTCGTAATTCGAGCTCGGAGCACTATCGCAACGAGATAGTGGTCCGAGTCTATGTTGGACCCCCTGTATGTTCTAGTATTCATTAGGGCTGAGAGGTGGCGCCGTTCAATCAGAACGTGGTCAATTTGGTTGAAAGTGGTCCCGTCTGGAGAGACCCACGTATATTTGTGAACCGCTTTCTGCGCAATCCCGGTACTTCCAACAACCATTTCGTGCGATACTGTGAACTGAATAATCCGCAGTCCGTTATTATTAGTATCCCAATGTAAGCTATGGAAGCCGACGTATACGGGCTCCGTGTTGAAATCTCCAAGTATGATCTTGATATCGTATTTGGAACAGGCTTCGAGGGTCCGCTCGATTGCCTCGTAGACGGTATCCTTCTCCGACTCTGCAGTCCTCTATAGGGGTGTGAACGTTGTATGTGTGTGTATGTGTATGTGGTGGGGGAGAAGCTACAGTTTTTGAGCACTTAGGCCGCGTTAGTCCATTGTACTCGTCACCCCCGTCTAAAGGAATATTCTGGATTAGTTAGCGTATCGCACGATTTCCGTTAGTGGATGTGATGCGACCCGTCGCAACTGGAGAACATCGGAACCAAAGATCTGATGCCTGAAGCGTCCATAGGCAGGGCATTCACATAGGAAATGCTCCGTGGATTCCGCTTCTTCATTACAGGAGGGACACGTATCATCTTGAGTAATTCCTATTCTGAACATATGCCCAAATAGTGAATCATTGTCAGCCAGAATGCCCATAATACACATGCAAGTCCTCCTGCTTTTTGACAGGATAAACTTTGCGGTACTCATGTTCGGTTCTGGCAGGAAAAGTTTGGCCTGTCAAGCAGGATTTAGGCACTGCCATCTGCCATTGTGGGAAACTTCTTCTCAGTTTTCGAAGACACACTTAGCCAATGCTACTGATATTTCAATTGCTGGTTCCGGTTCCGGCATAGGGGGGATTGACCCCTCTTTCGCTAAAGCATCCGAGATTTCATTTCCTCTACGCCACAGTGACCAGGTACCCAGCCACCGTATTGAATCTAGAGATAGATTTCAAACGGTTTCTGCATTCCTGAACGATTTTCGAGGTGATCAAAGGTCTACTCAACGCCCTCAATGCAGCTTGGCTATCACTGCAGATTGCGATGCACCTGCCCTTCAACCGCTCGTCAATCATCCAGTTTGCAGCCCTTAGGACCGCATAAACTTCGGCTTGAAAAACCGTTGCATATTGTCCCAAAGGCAAAGCCCACTTCTCGTTTTAATTCGAGAGGTGGACTCCAGCTCCAGAACCCTCTTCTGTTTTTGAGCCATCGGTGTAGAAGACTTCCGTATATCCCGCCACGCATTCCTGTGGGACTTCCTAGTTCTTTCTACGCTTCAGGGTAACTTCCTATCTTCTACCAAACAGATGTATGGGGACACGAGCATCGGAAGGCTTTGTAAGAACTGGATTCAGTACTCCCAGTAACTCTTCCAATGCTCTGTGTCCACACCCCCGTTATTTCCCCATAGAGCTAATCGAATTAGTCTATGAGCTGAACGTGAACGTTTATGAGGCTTATATTTCTAAACTTGCCTCGTAGACGCAGAGTACATACCCTATTTTCAAAGCCGATAACAGCAGGTTTCATTTTTTGGTTGACTAAGAAACCTAGTCCGAGCACATGGTTTACTGAATGGTCGCTATAATATATGGTGTCGTTGCCGGGTTCGTCGTTTTGAAATCCATCCTGTCGGAAGCTCCTTCCGTGGCTTCGTAACATCGGTTTTCCGTGTAGGGTTGTCCCAACCCAACCCCCAACCTGGAGGAGCAGTTGGTACATTTTGTCCTATTTTTAGGCGCGGGGGACTCACCTCCATCTTTCTCCGTCTGCAGTTTTTCATAAACACAGAACTCCCAGCGATGACCATGTGGAGGTGGAGATAGGATTTGGTAGTAGAGCTGTTGGTGTAGGTTCAGTAGGCGTTTCCCAGGTTTTATGCTCCATCGTGGGTACCAACCCACTTATACTACCTTTTGACCGTTTACTATCTTTACCGACGATAAGTGGCTCACCTCTGTATTCAATAGGAAAGTTGGCAGCATCTCCCTGGTAAGGACAATATTGCTGTAGAAGTGCTCTCGGGAACGAGAGAATTGAAACTCCTCCGATTAACTACTTTGTGTTTGTCGTAGCTCAACTTGTCAAGAAGGAGTTCAACACACTCATTGAACGCGCGGAGGTGGCTATCTACTGCGACATGTCGACAAAGGTCGTTCGACCCTACATGATGCCTACATAGATTGTCTCATCAGGTAGCGAAGTCAACGGCGAAAATAGCAACGTAGCGTGATATTTGGCAGTTGAAGATCTCGAGGCACGTGAAATTGTCGACTAGCAATTTTCAATAGCCCTCTTCCCGCTTCGAACATGCCCACAACAATATCGTTACACTTCCACACTCGGAAGGAATGCTATGATATTGCCTAACGTGCGTCGACCGCTATACCCGATGGTCGGAAGCGTTCCTAGTGCCAGACCAGGGCAGAAAACGTCGCCAGCATCTTCTACAAGAGCTGGATCTGCCGTTACAGTACACTACTGCGAGTCACGACTGACCAAGGTTGGCAATAAATTATGTCCTTTCCAGTCCCTGAATCGATTGAATCGTTTGGTAGGCACGAATCATATACGTACGGCAGCCTACCACCAAAGCAAAGGGTTGCAGTGCAGCTGAAAGCCTCCATTCGTTGCCATCAGCAGGAGCAATGAACATGAGTACTCCTTATTTTTCTTCAACTTTCGTCCCGTTCAAAAGCGGGGTCGGCTCGTCGTGAACCGTTACGCCATTTTATTTCATCAATTGCCTGATCTTGATGCAATCACCAGGCTTTTAAATCTCTATGCAGCGTATCAAGGCACCGTTGTTTCGGCCGGCCTTTTGGTCGTTTACCATCGACTTCAACGTTCAGACCAATCTTGGCAAGTGAATTCTCGTTAGCGCGAATTACGTGACCATACCGTCGAAGACGCCTCTCTCGCAGTTTTTCCACGATCCATATCGATCGCGGATATACTCATTTTGGATGTGATCAAAACGTGTCACGCTACTAATCCAACACACCATCTTTCTCTCCAATATCGCGTGACGCCTTTCATTGTCTTTTATAGCTGGTCAACACCCAGAACTATAGAAAACGACAGGACGGACGACACTGCAGTAAATTTTAGATTTGAGCAATTGTTGATACGTCTATCACAAAGAACACCAGTTGTAGAACGTTACTTCATCCAGGTTGCGTTAATGTGTGAAGCAATTTCATAACGCAGTTCTCCATTGGCTGAAAGTGTTGGCCCGAGGTGTTGCGTCAGTAGTTCCACAGTTCTTGACAAATCCGGCTTGATTTACGATTGTTTCAACGATTTCGCGAATAACACAACAATCCATATTGGATCAGGGCCTTGAAGTGTGTTAGAGCACTTCATTCAAGACCGAATGTTGTCAAGAATGCCTTCAAAAATCCTCTTGGTATGTGAAAGTAACCGGATCGGACGGTAATTTGAACAATCTGTTGGACTACCGTTTGTAATGGTCCGCTCGGGTGACAGCGATCACGTTCTTACCTTGGTAATCTTATAAATTTGTTAATTGGCCGATGTGTTATAGTCGAAAATAGTTAGTCGACGTGGCGCTGCGTTCTGGGTGGCCGTCGCGAGGACCCCCCGCGGACCTAGTTTTTTGTGGTAGGCGCGAATTTACACGGGAGCGTACATCTGGTCACTTTATCACCGAATCTAAGTTGGTACCAGCAAATGCCTTTGTCCGTAGGTTGTCGGGACGACCTGCTACCCGAACGCCCTTTTCGAGTGGCAGACCGTGAGCGAGCTCGCGATCTGGTGTCCGAACGCTGAGCGTCCAGCGTCGCCCGCATCTCGGCAACACTGGCTGTTAAGGGGGCTATCTCGCGTCTCAAGTCGCCCACCTCGTCCGACGGCGGTTGAACGGCCGCTATGGTCGGACGTACGTGCACTTCATGCACTTTGTCGGCCGCAGCTACCAGTTCCTCCAAGGAATCGGAGACGCAAGCGAGGACCGCCTGGGTGCCCTCCGGGAGCCGCCACAGCCAGAGCGACTTGATCAGGTCGTCGCCGATCTGCTTCATTTCGCGCAGCAACTGACTGGAAGTTCGATCTCTTAACGTTAAACCCGCCAGCAAGTGGTCTAGTTTTGCCAACTCAGTTACCGACGCCTGATCAATTCGGTCTTCAACTGCGCGTACGAAGCGGACTTCATCACATCGGACACCAAAAGAATGGACTCCTCGTCCAGGCCGGCCAGCGCGTAATTGAAGCGGCTCGCATCGGCTGTGATACCGGACATCTGGAACTGTGCTTCCAAATGCACGAACCACAGTTGCGGGTTTCGCCGCCAAAACGGAGGGACGCGCACGGCGAGGGCGGCCACTTACGGGCCCGATGACCCGGCAGGTCGCACCCACAAATGTCCGTACGAGCGAAAAGAAAAACGAAACCATTGGAGCGGACGCTTTATGCGCAGACCGAAAATAATCCAAAGACCTCGCCAAAGGAGTGGAAAGCCAACGCTGAAAATTTCGCAAAAGCTATTGACGCCGTCTCTCGCAGCGGTTTCTATTTTTATTCGTCTGAACGACTTCAATATGTAACTTTGCAAATCGGTTATTTTAAAATAAAAATAATAAAAGTTGGCGAAGTCAGCTTCCGCTTCTTAGCGGCTGGTTATCGAACTCCTGCTGTGTTCCTTGCGGTAAGCCGCGTCGTTGGCTTTTCTTTGGAAACTTCGCTGAGCTGAGGACCTACATCAGGTTTCCGCTGTGTGGATGCAGACCTCGCACGTGAACTCGGCTGCATGACTCTGCCTGGGCGCAATCTTCGCAATCACACAATTTCCTATCTTCCACTCGGCGCTGATATGGGACGTCCTCGACCTAATTCAATTACGTGGCGGCTACGACCACGAAATGAATTCCTTCTGACCACTCATTTAACACCGCGTTCTCGGCGCTGCGTCTGGTTCCTTCGGGCGCCCGGTTTAGCCACCAAACGCATTCGCAACGAGCGGCACACTATACACAGCCCGAAACTGGCCCTGCGACGATGTCGGCTGTCGCTCAAGTCTTACTGCGCTGCCCCGCTAAACATCAATTGAATGTCGGGCCTCGTTGCCTCCGCTGCCTTTTTCGTTCGAATTGTCGGGGTCACCAATTTAGTAAAACAAATAAATGTTTAATACACGCCATTTTTATTTGTTTTATTTCATTTAACAAATTTTTCCTTTGTATTGAAGGTTCGAATTTTTAAAGCACATCCGGCGGCAACACAAGTTGGAGGCAGAAGAGACCGGTTCGTCTCCATGCGGTTCTTTCTGCTCCCAACCAACGGCACATGCTCACCGCTAGCTCTCCACTCCCGTGGCGAGTTCTAAAGGCGTGGAGAGTTCCGTGCGCCATCTATCCGCTCGTATCCGCAACATTCGAAATAAATTTCGAATGCTGCGAATCCTGATGCGTCACAACCTGCTTATGCTATATGACAGCCGACTATGTATACTGGTGAACTTTCTGTACCAGAACTTTTACACCTGATCCAGTCCAGAGCCCCTCCAGTTCTTCGGCTGGCATTGCTAGTGATAATGTAAATCAGTCTAGCAATATCCTGCCTTAATGAATCCCGCCGACGTTCCAATTGCAACCTGACAGTCGTAACTGCGCTATAATACACAAATGATTCTAGTTGCAGCAGCGACATACCAGCACACAATCGAGATGCAATCTCATCATTGATTTGAGATGAAATTGTCGAAGTGTCTGAAGATGAATATAGTCAGGGAATACCTGGCCTATGCTAAGGACAGATTTCCGAAAATTTTATACACGCTCTTTAGAGTTCGTCTCGAACCTCAGAGAAAACCTTAGCTGGACGGTGGAGGAGAGTGCTTCGGCGGGTACTGAACTGCGGCGTGTTGTTGTTGGTGCCGCCGACTCTGACCATATGGACTCTCCCTCCTCCTTTATTGATGATTTATTTTTGTTTTCTTATTTCTTCCTAATTATTTTTTGTGTTGCATTAATTTTTTGATTTGGAGTATTTCTTGTATCAAGCATTCTAACTAAATTTCTTTGATTTGCGGACTTCCTTCTTTTCTTCTCCTCCTTAACTCCACCAAATTCACCA
This sequence comes from Hermetia illucens, assembly GCF_905115235.1. Classification (NCBI taxonomy): domain Eukaryota; kingdom Metazoa; phylum Arthropoda; class Insecta; order Diptera; family Stratiomyidae; genus Hermetia; species Hermetia illucens. The sequence goes on from NC_051849.1 coordinate 118,184,635, forward strand.
AGCTAGCCACTTCTTTTTAGGTATTTAAGAAAGTCCTTCCCTCTAGGTCGTCTTCGGCCACTCAGAATGGTGTTTTTTTTTTTTAAGTTTTTTATTTACCATAGTGTCTTACTTCTAATACATTATTAATTACTTTCTAGCTTAGATATTAAGCTTAACTAACTTAACTTTATTTCAATGGGTGGCTATTACAATTGTTTGGCCTACCCGACCTTCTGTGTAATTCTTACGTTAATTGTATTGATTTAATACATGGATCTTCACATTTGTTTTCAACTGATCTGAATTATTTCAAGACTGCGCTTGCACTAAAAGCGCCAGAAGGCATTACTTACTTACTTAAATTAACTAAGCCTAAACTTAATCTAACTTAATCTAACAACAAATACTCAACCTACTATTTACAATAGCACATTACATGTCTTGTGCTTAGCCTCGATGTACCCCTACCAGGCAGGGAGAATCATATAGGGAAAGGATGGCGGGTTTAAGAGCTTCGCTCACTATTTGGCAGGGCCTTAGGAAGTTGGCCAATGGGAAGGTGCTACCCTGTTGGTAGAGTTGCCGGATTAGTGGATTTGGATGGTTCTCCGTTCTTTCGAAGAACCGTTCCACCAAGTTGAGAACGAATTCTCGAAGAGGTTGTACCTTGACGCGCCGATATACCTCGGCGTTTTTTCCAACCTTCTTGGTTTTCCAATTATAGGAAAGACCAGTGCAGTACCTTAATATCCGGCGTTCGAATGCCTCACATTTGGACATGGTTCGGGTGGAGCAAGTGATCCACGTGGGCGCTCCATAGCAGATAATGGGTCTGATCAGGGTCTTGTAGAGAGTCAATTTGGCCTTGGTGCTGAGTCCTACCTTCTTTCGAAGAAGAAAGTAGATCCTACTGAATGCACCGCGTGCCTTACCGATCGCGAGCTCAAGATGTGGCTTGAACTTAAGGAGTTCGTGAAGTTTAACTCCTAAGTACTTGATGGTCTGGGAATTGCTCACTATAGTGTTACCGATCTTCATTTTCAAGCGTTTAGCTTTTCTATGGATTCCTCTAGAACCTAGGTATCTAGCTTTCCTCCGGAAGGTGCAGAATTGCGTTTTGGCCTCATTAATCTTAATGCCCCATGCCAGGTAATATTTGCCAAGGTCTTTCAAATATCTCTCGACCGCTTTGGCTGCCCTGTTGGGGTGGAGGCTTGAAGCGAAGATGAGTGTATCATCGGCATATTGAATGAGTTCGGTGCCGGTCTCAGGAGTTGGGACGTCAGCCGTGAACATATTATAAAAGGTGGGTCCAGAAATGGATCCTTGCGGTACTCCCGATGTTACCGACAAGAGATCGGAGAATTCATTCCCCACACTGACGTAGAAATATAATACCTATCGTCGAAGAAGCTTAGTGCAATTCTAATGATCGGAATTGGGAACTCAAGATCTATCAGTTTGTAGATTAGTCCGTTTACCCATACGGAGTCAAAGGCCTTTTCTAAGTCTAATGCACATGCTACGGTCGGTTTATTATTGACGTTAAGTCTTGCTACGACGGTGTCGTGAAGGTAGCTAAGTGCATGTTGAGTTCCGTGCTTGCTGCGGAACCCGAACTGATGGTTCGGTATAATCTCTTTGAGGTTGCAATATTGGACTAGCCCGATTGTCCATGCTCTCTCAAAGAGTTTGCCTAAATTGGGTAATAATGAAACGGGTCTAAAGTTGTTAGGCTCAGTAGAGAAGCCTTTTTTCCGGATCGCAATTATTTTAGCTATTTTCCAGGTGGTGGGAAAATAGCCATTATTTATGCAGTTATTAAATACTGCCAGCAAAAATTTGATGGAGACTCGGGGAAGTTGCCTAATTACGTAATTAGGAATTTCGTCAGGTCCGGCTGATTTTTTACCGTTTAGGTTTAAGGTCAAGGCGGTGAGTTGTGATAAACTCAGGAATTGTTGCGAATCCGTTGGTTTTACCGAGGAGTTCGTTTGGGAGAATGTGACTAATCTATTTGAATGCCTAGAGACAAAGTCGGCGATAGTTGTTTCAACCATCGACACTATTGCCGGGTTACTTTGAGGCGGAGGGGTATTGAGCTGAGACTCAAATGATTCCGCAAGGACTTGCGCCTTTCTAGCGTCTCCGCAGATTGGTTCCTTGTTCCTGGTAAGAACGAAATTACGGGACTTATTTTTCCCCGCTAGCCTATTTATATGTTGAAACATATCTGGCCCGGGCTTAATATCTGCGAGATTACGGGTTAATTCTTTATTCCGAAATTGCGCCACCAATTCCCGGATAATTGTACTCAGGCAATTAATCCGGGAGAGCAATGCTTTGTATTCAGCATTAACTTTATTTCCATTTTTATGGAAGTTGCGCTTGAGGTTCCTGCGCCAAATCTGTCTGACCTTCATATGTAGCATGATATCATGCGGGAGTTTGTTGTATACAAACTCATCAACTTTGATAAGCCTGGTATTTCTGCGTGTAGCAGTATTGATGGCGTCCGTGGCCAAAATGATTGCTTCGTCGATTTCTTTGTCCGACAAATTGCGATCTGTAGCGAGCTTCTCCAAGTTCAGCCTTGGTGATAAATCTGACTTGAATTTGTTCCAATCAGTGTGGGCGAATGACCTGATGGTTATCTTAACTCGCTTCTGCAGTTGTGAAGTTGAGGCCATTTTGAGTTCAACTGCAAAATGGTCGGACATGCCTGGCAAGGTTTTGCAGGAAGTTACCTGAAAACTTTGCTTGGTTTCATCAGACAGCAGGAAAAAGTCAATGATGGATTGACTAGCGGGTCTTGTCGGCGAATCCGGCGAGACCACCTCAAGGTTGGCTGGCGTGAAAGGGTCGTGGATCCAGTTATACAGGGTTTTCCCATTTAAATTTTCTGCCTTATCGCCCCAGGATTTGTGCCGTGAGTTAAAGTCGCCACCGAAGATGAGATATTTTGATTTTAACTGGAGATCGCCCAAGACTTTTAAGTCATGGCCCAGTTTCTCACTTGGGGAATTGTATTTGAAATAAACGGAAACTACCAAAATCCGTTTATTATCGATAGTTTTAACTATTGCCGCTGCAGCGGAACAGACTAGTAAGCCCTCGATGACGACTTCTTCAAAATGGTAGTCTTTTTTGACTAGAAGGGCAGCGCCCGTGTTGCTGTTATGCCGAATAGTGGTATATCCGGTGAAATTGACATTATGTCTGTGGTTTAGGTGGGTCTCCGAAACGCAAAATATGTCTGCTTTCAGAGTATCAACCAACGCTTGGGCAGTGGCACGTTGGGCGTGTGAGACCAGGGACGCGGAGTTAAATGTAACTATATTTAACTCCATAAGTTCATCAGTAGTTGGATTGCGGCAATTTGCCGCTGCTCATTCGTTTGGGCGGAAGCGAGGCTATCGACCAAGTTCTTGAAGGCCAGTTTGTTGCCTTGTGGAGCTTGAGGTGCAGCTCTAGGAAGAGTATTCCTAGCTGCTTGGGCGTATGATACACCTGGCCGGGACAAGCTTTGTGACATCTGTGTCACCGTTTGCTTGGTCCTCGCCGTTTCTGCATTTTTTCGCGCCCTGCCAGCTTCCCTTCTGGCAACCATATCTTTGTATGCCGGGCATCCGCGGTAGTTGGCAGGATGTCCGGTCTGGCCGCAATTGCAGCAATGCGGCGCCTCCGCCGATGGTGTGGGGCATTCCCCGCAGACGTGTTTTTTTGCGCACTTCACGCACCTGTGCACAATGGAGCAGTTAGGGGCAATGTGGCCGCAGTTCTGACAGTTGTAGCACTGCACTTCTTCAATTGGCTTGACTTTCTCAAGCGAAATCTTCTGGTGAAGTATATATTTAATTTTTTGTACTTCACTGAGCTCTTGGGAGGGCTCGAAAGTGGCTATGAAAAGTCCCGATTGTGACCTCATCGGGAGTGCCGGGTTCTGGCTGTGCAGAAGCTTATCTGCACGCGTAATTAAGTCGGCCACAGTTTTCAACTTTAATTGCGGGTAATCTTCATTGAGTTCCCGCAATATGTCTGCTGGATCTGTCTCCCTGTGGAGACCGCGAATAACCAGCGACTTGGTTCTAAGGGTCGGTGGGGTGCTGGTGGTGGCGTGAAGCCCTTTCTCTCTTATGAGAGCGAAAATTGCAGCATGGTCTTCTACCGTCTCGGCGAAGATGAGGGTCTTGTCAGCCCTCGTGTTCTTCAGGGTTGCTTTCAACCCTTTCTCTTTAATGAGTCGTAGGAACTGCGGTACATTTAGCCTGTACCCAGTTATCGGTGGAATTTTGGGTTTCTTAGGGGTGGCTGCTTGGGGAGAGGATTTTGGGGTGGTTGGTGGGGCACTAACAATGGTGGCACTAACCTTAGTCCTATTCGCTGCCTTTTTTTTCCGGACGACGAAGTTGAAGGGGTCGCCTTCTTCCTCCTCGATGATTATGTCCGGGCACATGCCGTCATCTTCCTCGCTTTGCTGCTGCTGTCGTTGCTGCTGCTGCTGCTGTTGCCGCTGCTGCTTCCTCTGCTCCTGCTGTTGTTGCTGCTGCTGTACGATTAACTGCTGATGTTGGACCGGCTGCTTCGCGGCCATGTTAGCTGCTTTTAACTCAGCCATCTGCTGCTGCAGCTCCTTGATAAATGCCAACTGGCACTCCAACTGTTGGGCCATGTCGGCCTTTTCGTGCTCCAGCTCTGCTATTCTCATAAGGAGGCTCGAGTTCCCCTCCACCATCGTTGTAGGGCCCGTTGTTCCCTCCTCTTCAGACGAAATTTCGTCCGGCAGAATCAGCTTTGTCCTCTTGGCGGACATTCTGTCCCCAAGCCCGTCCTGCGTGGCATCATCCTGTACTTCACTGAAAAGATAAAAAACGTCACTAGTAAATTTATCACTTGGCTATGCAGTGCCTCAATAATCTCGAGCTGCACTGTATAACGAAACAGAACGATACTTCCTTGAGTATCTGCTTCTCCCTGCAGTTGTATTCTTCTCTGTTCGTCTTGTCCCGCACTATCACCACTCACTATCAATTTTCAGAATAAATTTTTTGTCAGCGCCGACGTCTGTTCACTTCGATGGCTCGGAGTGAACGTGTGGGAATGGTGTTTTGACCATCCATAATCCACAATCCATCCCATTTAGTTATTACATCATAAATACGAATGCGAACATATTCTATGATTTTCTATGAGTACGAATACGAATTATTATACATTCGTATTTGTATACGTGAATATTTTCTTATACACACAAAGTGAATAAAAATATATTTTCCCATATTCAAAAAATAGAAGAAATAAGAAAGGGCAGGCAGCAAAAGTGCAGGTGTAGATAAAGAAATATGTACATACAAACTCGAAAGATATTTCCAAGCTTGCAAATTTTTTTTGTCAAGACAGTTGAAAGCAAAGACAACTACTTCGTTTTCTGTGTTTGTCTCAATCAAATGTATGCGACTGTATCAGACATCAGACAGACAAATGACGGTTTCAAGTAAATGTTTGTTTCAGACAAAATCTCTTTCCTTATCATACAAATGTCTGAGTCTATCTAAGGTATCAGGCAAATGTAAAATAGTCTAAACCAGACAATAGGCAGACAGATATTTGTGTCTGTAGTAAACAGGTGGTTGGGCAATTTACTCACACAGTAAGTCCATGTAAACAAGTACCACTTACGAAATACGCATATATAAATATTTAAGTCCTTATTTGGTTAGTCTCAAATGAAACAGAAACTTAAGTATTTTTATATATGCGTATTCCATAGATGGCAATCGTTTATATACACGTACTCTGTGAACCAGTTGTCCAATTCAGCCGGAACCACCTATTTGCTTCAAACACAGGCATCTGTCTGATTGCTGTCTGATACAAAACAATACGACCCAATTCGTATTCGCACTTGGAAATATATGATGAAAACATTCGCGTATCCGAATGCGAATATGTTCGTATTCATATTCATAGAAAATCATCGAACGCATTCGAGATTACAATACAAATATTCCCAATTCCGCTTCGAACCACCGTTACTACATGGAATTTAAGGACATGTCACTTCAAATTCACACAATCTCCGTTATTTAATTCACTGTATTATATTAAAATATAAGGCATAGTCAAACTTTCCGGATTTTACTTTTGCTGAGAAGTACTAACTTCCTGCACATAATTTATAATTTCAATTCATGATTCATGTCTTTTGTAATATCGATTTAAATATGCTTTGAAATTTGCATGCGATTTTACAGGCACCGCTATGTGATTTCTGCTTTATTTTATTTAATATAGTAATGAATCTTGATTTCTCCACTAATTATCATAATTTGTCCAAATTTATACGTTACTAAACCTTATTAGGTTGTTAAGTTGCACTGGATGAGTAACTTATCTCCGGTATTCGAATGATTCGTGGAATGTAGCTTCCTCGGTCCTCCAAAACTCCGAGGCTTGGATAATGTTTGTTCGTTGAAAATACTCTATAGATCAAGGTAGCTGTCAGATGGTAATATTAATTTAATTACTTTGGTGAACTATATCTGACTCATTTTTATCCTGGGTAAGACTCTGTTCCCCCACTGTAACTTGCCATGACGTTGTTCCACGGTAAAACAGTTTCTATTATTAATGAAACATCTTTAGCGCCCCTTAACCTCAACGCATGCTTCCCTTACTGCATGCGTGGAAGTTCCCGATGCCAAATTTCATTTATCTTGATAGATGCAACTGTTTTCGAGAAAATTGTGTGTGATAGATTATAATAGAACTTTGCTTTGCAGAAAATCTTAACAACAAATGGGGAATCGGTAACCCGGGGTTTCAGGTATGAAAGATTTTCTACGATGCCGTTTGCCAAGCAGGTAATGAATGCGGGCGTTAAGTTTGTTTACTTATATTCGCACAAGTGGCTAGCTTTATTGGCTAAAATATCTATCGGAATCAGCCTTGCAATTAAGCATGTTGGTCCACACAATATTGTCCGGAAGGCAATGGCTGAGAGCGAATAACAAGTTTATCGATGCAAACTTGAACAGTTTTCTGCAATTTGTTAAAAGTACCAAAGGAATTTAATGTTCGGCAAGCTGCAGCCCGCAGTTTTCAAGCCAAGACTTATCGCCCAGATAGCTCGCATAAGTTTCGACTTGATATCACGGGTCACCAGTGCGCAGTATTTCTCTTCGTCAAAGGCTCCCCTGGCTCATCAAATGAATTTGATGGCCAACGTATTTCTGGTCTCTCCAAATTAGGATTTATTGCCCTGTCTGCCTACCTGGCTAAACCTATCGAGATGGTCAAATGTCAGGCATACAGTGAGTGATATATATTTTTGTGTGGAATTTAAGGGGCAGCCCTAATACAAGAGAAGACAAAGTGTTAAATTGATTTCCGAAAGTAGCGTGTGGACACATTATCAGAAACTCCTCAACCTAAAAGTCTGCAAAAGAACAAAATGATCCCTGTATGTAAAAACTGAGCCTTAATATACATTTCATATCGACTTCTATTCAGATAAGGTTAACAATAATATCATATATTAAGTTGGGGAAAAAGTAATGTCGTGTTTTGTCAATAGATGGCGACACTTAAACATATCTTGTGTTGTACATATCGTATCGGGTCAAACTATACGGCATTTTGAAGACGACAGTCTGGGCTACAGGTGTCTCTTTGACAGTTTTATGATCCTATGTTTCAGTCTCAAGTTATAGCGCGTCAAAGATCGAGTCCACCAAGCAAGAAATTCGTCATATTTAACGTTTTTACTACCTAAGAGGTAAGAATGCAACGAAGGCGGCCAAACAATTTGTGAAGTTTATGGGTTCGATACTGTAACGATTCGCACAGCACAGGGTTGGTTCGATCGATTTCGTTCTGGTGTAGTGGATGTCAAAGATGCACCCCGTGCTGGTAAGCCAATCGTCGTAGAAACCGATAAAATCGTCGAAATCATGCAACTAGACCGGCATATGAGCATTCGCTCGATTGGCCAGAAACTGGGTAAGGACCATAAACCATTTGGAACCATTTGCAGAAGATTGGATTCCTAAAAAAGCTGACTGTTTGGGTGCCACACGAGTTGACGGAAAAAAATCTCTTTGACCGAATCAACGCCTGCGATGCACTGCTGAAACGGAAAAAGATCATGGTCGAAGCGCGACGAGTCGGCCCAAACCCGCCAAGCCCGGATTGACGACCAGGAAGGTTTTGCTGTGTGTTTGGTGGGATTGGAAGGCAATCATCTACTATGAGCTGCTCAACTAAGGCCAGACCCTAAATTCGGTCCCCTACTGTGAGTAGCTCGACCGTTTGAAGCAGGCGATTGAACTCGACCGGCGGAAGGATCGGATTGTAAGGGATTCCCTGAACTAACAACTCTCTTCCTCCCCTCCCCTCCCCGTTGGTGAAAGGCATTCACTGTCTTGAATGCTCCCTAGGCCGAGAGAGCGGGAGGGCTAGTCCGAAGTAACGTACCAAACGGTTCCAGGCTAGTTCTTTGATGACAGGGAGGTGTTTAGTTAGTGTAGTGTTGCGGGAGTCCAACCCTCTGTGCGTAAACACATTCACCTATCCTACTCCACAAAAATAGTACTATATCGTCGGCACCACCTATGACCCTGGTCTCTCCCGGAACCGGAAGGTTAGACTGATTATTGTACATGGCGTTTCATAGTAGGGGGTCCAATACGAAGCCCTGTGAGTTCTCCATGAGTGTTATTCCAGAGGCTCATTTCTACTAATTGGATGTCTGCAATAGTGGCGAGATAGCTGAAAACACCAATCGTCGCCAGAGATTTCCGTAATAAACTACAGCAAGCCAACTTAAATGTAAAAGGTCACCATTCTGCAATATTTGCTGGTACTTTTCCGTGAATTGCGTTCTTGGCCAAGTCGGTAACCAATGTGATGACATCAACCGTTGATCTCGTTTTACGGAACCCATACTGCTGATTAGATTGTAGATTACCTGCTCTTCATGTGGGTCTATAGCAGGATGGTTCATCGGAAGGAGGCCCTAAGTAGTAGTACCAACTTCTGCCACTTCCCTGCTGCAGGAAATTTACTCTCGAACATGCGCGCTTCGAACAACTCAGCGGACATGTCCGGTCTAGATTTCACGGCGAGTTCAAGGAAACCAATCGCTTCTCGACTGTTGTCAGCTATTTTGATGCAAATATCCTACAACTCGTCTCTGGTGACTGCAGGAATTGCCGTCACATTAGAGATCTCTAAAAGGTGTCGTTGTCTCTCTTTTGCTGAGGACGTAAGGTTAGTCTAAACATACTTCTGTGCAGATTTGGCCAACCAATCCTCTTGCACACTAGATTGATGCAATCATCAACTAAATTTCTCCACACTTTGAAAATAATTTTCTGGTAACCTCTATGGTTGTAGGCCCCATGATGTGCCCGCACATACTGCGGCCCAGCTCAGGATTAGCAAAAGCCAGGTTTACGACTGAGACAGACCCCTTTTTCGAAAAGGGCTTATATAACCTGCGTTAGCCCGAACTATATTCAATTGTACCTCTAATAGACTTCGACCCTTTGCGTTGTTTTCTCTGCTTCCTCGCTCGAGGGCCCACGCATTAAAATCATTAGCTATCATCTTTGGACTTTGTCCCCCTGCGTCGTAAAGAGTTTGTCTAACATTCCTTCAGATTCAAACAATATGAGACTGGGTAGGGCGTAGCAGCTGTACACATGTGCGCCGCTTACCTTTACGCACATAAAACTGCTGGCCTACTGACTCATGGTGCAGTTACACAATGCAGCAACCGTACTCCCATATTACAGCCCAACTGGTCAGTGACCCATACGCCAATTTCCATCTCAAATTCTTAGGCAGTCTGCTCAAGTAAATCCTAAACGGCAATAATAGAGGTTTATTTAAATAAGACTCATTTGTTCATTGCAGTTAACACTGGGCATTTACCACTTCCAGTAATATTGCGGTTATACATTCCCTCCCTTCCCACACCTTCTGAGCCGTCCAGTTGTCTCCTCTAAGCCTATTATTTTTCACTTTCATTATTAGAGTCCTTAGTAAGATCGTACTTTGCTTCAAAATCTCTTTCTCCAATTTTGATTCAATTATAACATTGATAGTATAGTTCCAATTCCTGTCTGCCTTTCTATCTAGTTGTCTTTCTGCATGGTAGGCTGCTGGTAGGCATATGGAAAGCATGAAATCCCCCGCACCCAACGAAAAGCATGATTTTGTGTGGAGTTTAAGGGGGCTTCCGATACTTTTTTTTCTCCGAATATAGTCATGTGAAATATCAAATGAAAAGTCTCCATTAGCACTTTACGGAAGATTAGATCAAATTTGTTTCCAGTTTTAAGGTTAGAAGGAGGGGTTACGAGTTAAAAAGCACAAATTTGAAGTAGAAGAAATCTCATTCTCAGAAACGGCTGAATCGAGAAGTCTGAAAAGAATAAAAAAGGCGCCTCAATATGAAATCTAGCCGGTAAAATACATACATATAATCTCTGTTTAAATAAAGTTGATAATATTAAGGTATATTACTATTTTCATGGTTTCAATGGAAGGCTTCTATTAAATTTATGCTAGGATTAGAAATTTTGTGAAAACGTAAAGCCCAATATCAGGCATGATATTGGATGTTTGAAGAGAATCGCACTACAACTGATAAATTTATAGTGGGTCAAATTTGTCTATTTCATGTGAATTTACTTGACCCTCAGGCAGCACAGATCGCGAGTATCATATTAGAGGGAATAGTGTGACTTATTAGATTCATATACACTAGAATCTATTAGCTACCGGGTGTAGAGATGGGTCTAGTGGTCATAAATGTTTCATATTGACAGCTGATTGCCTTTATGTCAGAGTGCAGATATCTGTCAATAATATACAGTGGATATTGCTTTAAGTATCACTCAATATACCTTTTTCAAGGTTTTAAACTTTATTAAAATTGATGCACTGTCTGTCAGTCTGTCACACGTACGTTTTTCCAAAAAGGCTAAACCGATCGGAACGAAATTTGGTGGACAGATGGGAACTATAAAATCCCCAGGCATACATGCCCATACATGCAAAGGGGGGGTTTACAAATTTTTTTCACCAAATATAGTCGTGTGGTGTATCGTGAGGTATAAAAGGTCGCGCTTAGTACTTTTCGAAACTGATATTAGTTTTGACGTGAACTGTAAAGTGCGCGAATAAGGAGTCAAAATGTACACACTTAAAGTGAAACTAGACTCATTTTCGGAAGCTACCCAACCCAAAAATCCGAAAAAAATTAGGGCGGGGCACTTAGATGAAATCTAGGCTTCAAAATATGTCCCACTCCGATATCTGCTCAAATAGACTTACTATTAGTATATTACCAACTTCTAGAAATTCGCTGAAAACCCCCGTTAAGTTCATCCTAGGAATATTGCAGCAGCATAAAGGACAATATTTTGCATACACATGCCAAATTTCAGGGAAATCGGGCCCGCAACGCCAAAGTCATAATACTTCAAACTTAGCAATTCCGCGCGAATTTACTGCTTCTAAACCCATGCAAATAAGATGTTGACGTCATAATTAACGAGAATAATTGGCATTCGCGTGAAATATTAAGGTCGCATTTATGAGGAATATACTTCTCCCCAGCCCTTTTTAAGGTTTTGTGTGAAACACTTATGTGAAATCTAAGTCTCGAAAGATGTCCCATTCCGACATCAACTCAAATAAACTTACTAATAGTATATTACCAACATTTAGATATTGACTAGAATATCCGCCTGCAGTTTATCCTAGCAGTACTTAATTCTACACCCGCTATAGAGGACAGTATCGTGCATACGCATGTCAAGAAAATCCGGCTATTAGTCTCAAAGTTATAGCAGTTCAAACTTATCAATTTTGTGCGAATTAACTGCATCCTAAGCTGTGTAAGAAAGATGCTGACGTTATAATAAACGATAATTGACATTCGAGTGAAATATTAAAATTTCATTCATGAAGCTTTTGTATAAAACAAAACCTTATTAAAATCGGTTAACTGTCTGTCCGTCTGTCTGTCAGCCTTTTCTTTCGACGTTGGAAGGTGGTAAGTTTCAAAATCTCCTTCTAATTCGACTTTACCCACGGAACTCCTATAAAGTATTGCGTCGCGGGGCTGGATCAACTTTTAACTGCGGCTCATTATGGTTCTCTCCCTTCCTTGTTTCCGTCGTAGTTCTGCCTCAGCTGTTGATGAATAGCTGCCAGTTCCTTTACAACCTGGTTGCAAGCATCCGTTGACTCCAGCATGAACTCCACAATGTTTTCGGGTGTTAAGCGTCTGTCTGCGACCGCTTGCATTCTTGCTCGGTGCGCGGTGAACCTGAGGAAATCAAATATGACATGCTCCGCATTCTCAGCCACGTTCCCACATCATGAGCAGCATGGTGGCTCGTCGTGACTAAATCGATGTAAATAAGCACGACAACCTCCATGCCCACTTAAGAATTGTGGTAACTCGTAGCTTAATTCCCTATGGCTTCGTTTAAACCATCTCCGAATATTCGGAATGATGTGGTATGTCCAACGACCAGTTTGTGACTCGTCGCAATACGCACTGCATACCCGGAGTGCACTTAGCCGATGCAGTCATCATGCTGATTACGTCGACAGTTAATTTCGCTTCACGAAGTCCGAATTGTTTATCGAAAATGCCTCCTTGCTTTTCCGCAACAGCGGGCAGCCTGTTGTATATTAGTCGCCCAAATTATTTGCCAATGTTGACCAGACATATCGGTCATTATGAGGAGGGGTCATTCAATGGGTTACCTACTTTCGGAATGAGTATGAGCTTTTGTAGCTTCTATTGCTCGGGGAATTCTCGTTCCCCAAGGCATGCCGTGAAAACTTGTATAAACATACCAGGCGCTGTCCTGGCGGCTACTCTCAAGGCAATACTAGGGATTCCATCCGGCCCTGGAGTCTTTTTCTCAATCAATATTTTCGCTGCGTCTAGAACCTCCTCATTTACCAATACCGGCACTTCGTCGGGATTTAAATGTACCGCAGGAAGACTTGTACAGTTCACATCTACTGGGAACAGAGTGTTATCTATATTCTGCAACAACTCTGGACAAGTAATCACTGGGGAGCACTCGTCCTTTAGTGATGACATCACCGACCTATATGCGCCACCCCAAAGGTCCAAGTCAGCTTGAGTACACATCCGCTTGAAATGTTCGGATTTGCTCTTTGTGATAGATTCTTGCAATTTTTTCCTCGCATTTTTAAGGTTTTGTTTGCAAAAAAAACATTATTAAAATCGATTCAATGTCTGTGTCTGTCTGTCTGTCTGTCATACGCACTTTTCTCAGAAACGGCTATACCGATTGACACGAAATTTGGTGAGAAAGTGGGAACTGTGAACGCCCAGACTTGCAATAAGTGATATCCTTCTACGTTGAGGGGGGGGTCCCCAAACATGTAAAAAGGGGCTGTACAAATTTTTTTCACCGAATATAGTCATGTGGGGTATCAAATGAAAGGTCTCGACTAGTACTTTTCCGGTCTTAGTTTTGAAATTTGTTAGAGAGGCGGGGAGTGGGAGGGGTGGAAAGTGATGATTTCTTTAACGGACCCATTCTCAGAAACTTCCCAACCCAAAAATCTGAAAAAATTCATGAGGCTGTCTCTATATGGTGCCCAGGCCTTAAAATACTCTCCAAATCGATATCTATTCAAATTAATAATAGTATATTTCCATATTTTTGAGAAAATTGAGTAAAACCCCCCTTTAGTTTATCCTAGAATTATAAAAATTGGTAGTAGTATAAAATATAACAATGCTTCATGGCCAAATTTTGATCAAAATCATACTATTAGTAACAAAGTTATAGCAGCTGAAAGTTGTCTTTACCGTGTAAATTTACAACCTGAAGTACTAAATCTGGCATGCTTAATGCATATACATAACGGGCTACGTACAAATGGGATAGTTCTACACTCAAATATACTCACAGAAGAAGCAAACAAAACCTTTCATACCTGAAGCGCCCAGCTTTCGGTTTCCCGACTTGTTCATATTGCACGTGCAGTTCCTCGAACTCAGGTCGATTTCTTCTGCGCTGGGCCCAGTTTTGGGGCACTTTTTCGGCAATCTTCAATTTCTGAATTCCACCAGAAATTAGGATACCGTTTTCGGAAAGTGCTACGGCGAGGCATCGCATGCCCACTACCATTTTTCAACGACCTGTGGAACTTTTTTCTGTGAGTTTCCCGATAGCAATGTATAATCCAGAAGTACCTTCTTGAACATTCCCGCGTCAAATTTCTTGGTTACCCAGCTCATCGTTATTCTTTTTAATGGCTTCAGAATATCCCTTTGCGAGGTTTGGAAGATGATAGCCTGATAATCGCTGTGGGTGTACTTCTCGCTCACACGCCACTACAAGTCTCTGATATTAGAGTATCACTGGCGAAAGTAGGTCTACCACCGATTGAAATTCTCCCCGCCGAAATATGTTGGCTCCCCCAGAGTTGACAAGTACCACTTTTAAGCGCGAGAAGGTTTCCAGCAATATTCGCCCTCCTGCATTGGTTTCTCTCCTACCCCATTCTTCTACCCATGCTTTGAAGTCGCCGGCTATTACTTTGGGATTGAATCCCTCTAATGTGAGGCTCGGTGCTGTGTACATTCGAAATAAATTTCAAATGTTGTTAACCCCGCTGCGCCACATCACTCCGCCCCCAGATGAACCAGATTATACGGCGAAGCGAACGCGACGTTGATTTGGGGCGCAAACGGGTTTCAGCCTGGATAAGAAGACCCCCTTTTTCTGTTCCCTGATCTCGAGCTGGAAGAAATGCTCTCTCCGCTCGAGAACATGGTACGGGCCTTCGTATGGAGGCTGCAGCGGCTTCCGGACAGCATCCGTCCTGACCAGGACGTGCGTGCACGTGTCCAGCTCCTTGGGTAAGCAGGTAGGTGCGGACGAGCGTCGTGTGGGAGGTGTGGCTTTCATGTGGCGAAGATTGTCTTTCAGCAGGCGCAGGAATCCCGAGTCTATAAGACCTGATCTCTTGTCGAAGGCCGGATCAATTGGGAGCTCCGCGAGGCTGGCAGCAAATTCCTCTCGGCGGGTTGTTCGTAAGACGAGTAGGACGAGAGGCAAGACTTGAGTCCAGAACGGATCATCGCGAGCCATAATGGTGGCTTTCAGCGTCCGGTGCCAACGTTCTAGCATCCCATTGGATTGCGGGTGGTAAGCCGTAGTTCGCTGGCGTTTTAGTCCCAAGAGTTTGCCTAACTCCGAGAGAAGGTTGGCTCAAATTGCATTCTCTGGTCAGTGATGATCACCTCGCCAAAGCGAGGGATCCACTCTCGACAGAGGGCTTCGGCACAAGATTGCACCGTAATGTCCTTCAGAAGTACTGCCTTAGGCCACCGCGTAAACCTGTCGATGATTGTAGGGCAATACCTGTAACCATGCGAGTCTGGCAAAGGTCCTACCATGTCGAGGTGTATGGTGTGGAACCGCTTGGTAGTGCGGGGAAATAAGCCAACTTCTTTTCTTACACACCTGGTGACCTTACACTTTTGGCATACGATGCACTCTCTGGCCCAGGAGTTGATGTCCTTATTCATGGAGGGCCAGAAGTATTTTTCGGTGACTAACTGATTTGACATCCTGATGCCTGAATGCGCTAAGTCGTGAACCGCGTGAAACACTTCCTTGCGAAAAGTGGCCGGAATGTATGGCCGGGTCCCCTTTTCCGAGTATTCGCAGCAGAGAGAGAGGTTCGAGCCGAAGATGGGCAACTCCCGAAATTTATATTTGGGGTGGGATTTGAGGCTCTGAAGTACTGCGTCATCTACCTGCGCCTTGAAGATTGCCGAGAAGTCAAGTGAGGCGGGGATGTTAACCTCGGAGACACGAGACAAAGCGTCAGCAACTATGTTGTCCTTGCCGGACACGTGCTGGATGTCTGACGTAAACTGGCTTATAAAGCTCAGGTGTCGAAGCTGACGAGGGGACGCTTTGTCGGGTTTCTGTTTCAAAGCATACGTGAGAGGCTTATGGTCCGTGAACACTGTGAACGGTCTGCCTTCTAGGGAAACGCGGAAGTATTTAATGCTCAAGTACGCGGCGAGCAGCTCCCGATCCTAGGTGCTGTAATTCCATTGAGCGGGGTTTAACTGTCTGGAGAAGAAGGTCAACGGCTGCCAGACTTGATTCACCTTTTGATGCAGAGCAGCACCTAGTGCGATGCCAGAGGCATCAACAAAATCGGCTAAAATCTTGTCGAGGAAATGCCAAGAGTGTAGCATCAGCCAGTTTTTGTCGGGATTTATCAAATTCGCTGACAGCCTCTTCAGACCACACAATCTGGTGTGTCCTTAGTTTTGGGGCCAGACAAGTAAGCGTTGAAATCGGACTGGTATTGGGCGGCCTTGGGCGGGAAACGATAATGGAAGTTTGGCATGCCCAAGAACCTCCGCAAATCCTTCACGGTTTTCGAACGCGGGAAGCGGGAAACTGGAGGAACTTGCATTTATCAACGTTTAGGACTAAACCGGCCTCACGGAAACGTTGAAAAATGCACTCAAGATGGGCTAAGTGCTTTGAAAGGTTTGCGCCGCATTGCACAACCCGAAAATCATTCGTGTGAACTCGAAGAGTCCAAAGGGTATGTACATTGCCGTCTTTGGAATGCCTTCTGGAGCTACAGGAATTTGGTGATAGACCGTGGTTAAATCCAAAGTCGAAAAGAAGCGGCAGTTTGCGAAATGATGTGCAAAGTTGTGAATGAGTGGAATAGGATATCGGTTTGGAACAGTCTGGGCGTTTAGCCTTCTGTAATCCCCACAGGGGCGTCATTCGCCATTTAGCTTAAGGCTGTGCTTCACTGGTTTGGAGAGACTACATTCGGTAGTAATCTGTCTGAACTTTTGGAGGAGTGCCCGAACACGAGAGTCAGTAATGCCCTCCGAAAGTACGGGAAGATTGTTACTTGGGTGGGATGCCATTTGGCTCGACGAATTAAGGTTGGTTGTGGAGTCTATAAAGGACCTGTTCTGCAAGTCCACCAGCAACCCATAGTGACAAAAGTCTGCGCCTAGAATGGGGAAGTTGACGTCCGCCAGGATGAAACGCCACGAAAATGTCCTAAGCAAGCCAAGATTCACGTCTACTTGCCTATACCCGTAGGTGTTAATTCGGGAGGAATTTGCCGCTGCTAGTTTCAGGGATTGTGGAAATAGTTTATGGTGCTGGGGTACGGGAAGAACCGAAACTTCCGCACCAGTATCCACGAGGTAGTTGCGCCTGCTGAGAGGGTCATAAACTGGTAGGCGACGTAGCGCTGGGTTCTGGGTGGCCGTCGCCAGGACACTCCGCGAACCTAGTTTTTTGAGGTAGACGCAAATTTATGCGGGATCGTACATTTGGTAGCTTTCTCGCCGAATCTGCGATGGTACCAACAAATACTTCGGTCCGTAGGTTGTCCTTTCCGAACGCTAAGCGTCCAGCGTTGCCCTCATTTCAGCCATACTGACCTCTAGCGCGGCTATTTCACGCTTCGGCTCGCCAACTTCGTCAGAAGGCTACTGAACGGTCGCTATTGCTGGACGCGCGAGTTACACAGGACCTTACACCCATTAACATAAGTACACCTAGTACACTTGTACCTAACCCCCAGGGTAACCTTCACCAATAATCCAGATGATGACATCAGTCCATATCATCAGTAATATAAGTACATATGTAAACATCCTCAACTAATGTAAACACTATCTAAGATCATATGTAAACATCCCTCAACTAATGTAAACATCAATCCGTTCAATACCATATGACTCATCACCTTATCTTTTCCAATATTTAATCCGTATCTTTAATATGATGAGTCATCACTATTTCATCATCATTTCAAACAATAGATGAATTCATTCGATCTACATAATATAAACAAACTAGATCAAATGAAGATCATCGCGTAATTAAAATATCGAATTACAGAATATGCAAAATGCATTATCAGCATTTTGTATCCTTTGTCCGGAACACTATAAATATAGATATCATTTCAGTTCGAGTGGAGTTCTCCAGAAGTTCAGTTAAGTTCAGTTCTTGGTTCTTATTCTAATAAATTCAGTCCGGTTAATTAATTCAGTGTTCCTTTCAATCATTTAAATAATAGTTCCAGGATACATAAAGTTAGGTGAAATCACCATAATTATTTAATAAAGTGCTTTAAAAGAATCAAAATGGCGTTTTAAATAACAAGCCTCGCGGAGGAGACTTAAATTCTTATCGTTTTAAATAGTGCAACCGCACTATTTGTAACTCGCGTGCACCTCGTGCACCTTATCGGCCGCAGTTCCTAGCGCCTCCAAAGAACCGGAGAAGCATGCGAGGACTACCTGGGTGCTCTCCGGGAGTCGTCGCAGCCAGAATGATTCTTACAATTGCCTCATTTCGCGAAGCAATTGGCTGGGAGTTCGATCGCCTAACGACAAACCTGCCAACAAGTGATCCAGCTTAGCTGACTCACTTACCGACAGGTGCTTGATTAACTCGATCTTCAACAGTGTGTAGGAGGCCGATTTCACAATCTCGGCTACCAGCAGGATGGTAGCGTGGATGAGGATCCAGACCTATAATCGCGTGGTTACATTTGGTCGCCAAATTTGGAGGGACGCGCACAGCGAGGGCGGTCACTTGAGGATCTGATGGGCCTGCCGCGTCTTGATTGTCGAACTGCATAACTAAAGCTAAGTTAACGACGCGAGTGTTGCCAAAGACGCGGCTGTACCGGATTCTAACAAAGCCCTGCACTGACTACGGTAGGCCGTACCCACAAATGCCCGCACGAGCGAAACGCAGACACCAACCCACGCACCCCGAAGCGGATACGTAGACCAAAATGAAAAGAACTCACCACAAAAGCGAAACTCCACCGACGACAACAATGTGTTTAAAATTATTTGTATATAAATATATATAAATTATGAAGTAATGATAATAAATAATAGTATAAATACTTAAAACTTAAATTTTTTTTTTCGGTGGCTCCTTGCGGCGACGTCGTCGAAGTCAGCTGATTGTTGAGTTTGCCTTGCCGATTTGCTATAAAATTATGTGATGCCGACGATCCGACAATCGCTCCTAGTTCGCGTTCTCAACGCCGCTGACGTCACACAAGATTTGAAGCACAAATTGGTTGAAAATATCCAAACATCGTCGGTAGAGTAGTAGACTTCTGGCAAAAAAAAAAAAAAAATGCAGACACACCAGCGTACAAGGGCGTTAGGTAGGGCCTCGAATTCGAAGAAGGGGCAACGAAAATGTCCGCTGGTGGCACTTTGACAGCTAGGGCCGTGGTCGTAGCTTTTCCTTCCTCCAATCGGGCGAGTTCTTCGGGGTCACCAATTTCGACTTACTGCGAATTGCTGTGTTATTTCCGTGCGTGAAATGTATCAAGTCCATTTCGTCTCCCTGCGAATTGCTATGTTGTTATCGTGCGTGAAATGTGTCAAGTCAACTCCGTATTTCTTCGAATTCACTGATCGCGGCTGAGTTCCTTTCTCGTAATAATAAATAACAATTTGGTCTTCTTCACTGTATGAAATCAAATGTTTACCATTTAGCGAAAAGTCGATCTTAAAAAAAAACTTTATTTTATTTCATAATTTAAAATATAATGCTAACAAAAACTTCACAACTTTTAATGCTTTTCTTACTTAATTCACAAACCACGGCCTGCTCCGCCACGGAGAACACCGACGGTGGCCAATGTCAATCGAATTAACAAAATTCGAAATAAATTTCGAATATTGTTAACCCCACTGCGCCACATATATATGCGTATCTAAATTGGTCTAATGCATTTTCACTCATTTCCAGTTTACCCCGTGCATAAAAGCATATATGTATAATCTGTACGTACATTAAAAACCGCTGGTAACCAGGTACACACATGTCTATTACCTCGGTTACTACCCGCAAGCTTTATTAGCACATCCATATATACATACCCATGTCTACCTCGAGTAATTGATACTGACATGCAAATAACTAAAAAGACACAAGAAAGGAAAACCCCGCCGTGCTTATCACATTCATTACCTGAAATGCGAAACTTTCACCTTCTATAACTTTGTTAGTAATAGTTGGGTTGCCTTCTATAATTAAAACAACGTGGCTTGGTGAAGACGAAGAAAAGACTGTCAAGTTTATTTTCATAGACAAAGGTGTAAAGAACACAGCCAACTTCAGTTCACATATTTTATACAAGATGGCACTAGTAATAGATATACATCTATATTTTCCTACTACAATATTCCCACTCAAAATATATATAAAGAGAAAAAAGAATAAAAAAAAAACAAATTACAATTTAACAATTCCTAAAGCGTTCAAATACTTATAATGTTTAATACCTGGCAAACAAATCTGCAGGCATGTTTGATGTACACAGATATTTAACACTTACAATAATAATAATAATAATGACATCAATATGCTTCGTTTTATTACGGAATACAGTGTTCAACAATAATTTCTGTGCACTCATATTATCATTATACAAAGTGATCTGATACATTCTATTAGTCACTTCAAACTGTAAATTTCTCAAGTAAACTGCCTCTTTTCAAGCTTCTGATATGGATGCATATTCAGATTCTGTACTAGAAAGTGTAATACATTTTTGTTTACTACAACTCCAAGATATAACTGACCCAGATAGAGTATGACCATATCCTGAATATGATTTCCTATCATTAATATCATTGCACCAGTCTGCACCAACATAACCTTCAATGTTTATGTTTTTATCTTTACTATATTTCAAACCTAAATCCCTTCCTTTAAATATCTTAAGATTTTTTTAGCATAAATCCATTGTTGTTCAGTATTTCAATTATTAAATTGACTTAAATATGACACTGCATAAGCTATATCGGGCCGTGTAAGCACAACTAGATACTTCTAGCTCCCGATAAGCTCCTGATAGGGATTTTTATTACTACAATCACTTTCCTTCTTACAGTTTAAATTGATCTCCATTGGAGTATTTACAGAGTTACAATCAATCTTAGATAACGGTTTATCAATTTATTTTTCTTGACTCAAAGTTACAGTACAATTTTGTTTATCAAATGCAATTGACATACCAAGACATTCCTTTACTATTCCTAAGTCTTTCAACATGAAATGCTTATTTAACATATTCTCAAGATCGTT
Source organism: Hermetia illucens (assembly GCF_905115235.1). Taxonomy (NCBI): domain Eukaryota; kingdom Metazoa; phylum Arthropoda; class Insecta; order Diptera; family Stratiomyidae; genus Hermetia; species Hermetia illucens. The sequence goes on from NC_051849.1 coordinate 118,205,823, forward strand.
AGTTATATTGCTGTCATTTGAAAATACAAAGAAATCGGTGACATATAGTGTCACTTTGATTTTACTGCTGCTGGCACATTTCATACATAAACATGGCTCAGTTTTAGATTTAATATAACCGTCAGCTAACATGCAATTATCCACTTTCTTATACCATTCACGGAATGCCTGTTCCCACTGCTCACTTCCTGCTTCTTCTAAAGTCAGTTCATTGCTAATGTATTCATTACACTCTTCTGTGCACATGAATCCATATCTGTATGGCTTTTGTCTCTGCCGTTGTGGTAAAGTTTTTAATATGGCGTCTGATTGCTGCTTTTCATCAGATATCATGGTCTCATCCGGTACATAGGTTTCATCCATTTCATTCGTCGGAATGAATGAAACCCCACTATCATGATCTGAGACCTCTCCCACTGAAGATGTATGTGGACCATTCTCTGTTGGTTTGTCGTCATTTCCATTTGAATCATGTTTTTAGATGTTTTTTTCATTTATGAAGATAACATCTCGACTGGTTCAAATGGCCTTTGTTAAAGGATTGTATAACCTGTACCCTTTGACATCCTCAGGGTAACCAACCAGTATGCATTGTTCTGACTTCTTATCCCACTTATGACTTCTTCTTTTGGGTATATGGCAGTACTACCAAATATCCTTAAATGACTGAGGTTAGGTTTCCATAACTCATACGGTGTACAGTCATTCAATCCAGACGGCTGTGGTAATGGCTTCAGCCCAAAACTCCTAACTTAGTCTTGCATCAAATAAGAGACATCTGGCTTTTTCTATTAGAGTACTATTCATGCGCTCACAAAGCCCGTTTTATTTAGGGGTGTAAGGATTTGATTTTTGATGAATTATACCCATTTGTATACCGACTTTGCTTTACTTCACAGCACAATAAACAGTTAGACTTGCTAATGTCTGCCTTCTCAGTTAATTTCACCCCCTCCACACCATCCCGCATTTTATTCATGTTATAACTGTTGACGTTCCCCAATCTACGATGCCAAACCTCTGGAGACTCTGCTACTGCTGCCACCAAACAAGTAGAAGTATTTAATTTATAAACTCCATTTACAAATGATGCAGTGGCTACTAGAGTGTCCTATTTATTAAATATCTCGTATCTTTCGCTGGTAAAATGGACCCTTTTGCAATCTTTATTGCTTGTCAAGTACGAACTAGCGTCGGAGTCGACATACCAATCATTCTTGTCAAATATTCTGTTAAAAAACACGGCATTAAATGCATTACTCCGTTTTGACTATTTATTTTCTGGATCCTTGTTGCATTTAAAAGTACACTGATTGCGGTAGTGGCTATGTTGTTTGCAATTATAACACGTTTTGTTGACGTTTTGTTTTCCTTTGATAGATGTTGACACTTGTGCATTTGCAGGTGGGAACTGTAAACCCCCAGCCATTCAGTGAGTGATATCCTTCTACGTTGAGATTTAGTTGGGGTCCCCATACATGTAAAAGGGGGTATACAATTTTTTTTCACCAAATATAGTCATGTGGGGTATCAAATTAATGGTCTCAATTAATACTTTTCGGTGCCGGTCTTAGTTTTGAAATTTGTTAGAGAGGCGGGGAGTGGGAGGGGTGGAAAGTGATGATTCCTTTAACGGACCCATTCTCAAAAACTACCCAACCGAAAAATCTGAAAAAATCATGAAGCTGCCTCTATATGGTGCCCAGGCCTCAAAATTCCATTTCTCCATATTGATATCTTTTCAAATTAAGTTAATAATAGTATATTTCCATATTTTTGGGAAAATTGAGTAAAACCCCTCTTAAGTTTACCTCAGAGTTATAAAAGTTGGTAGTAGTAGAAAATGTAATATGAAGCACGTTATCTCCGAGTTTGATCAAAATCATACCATTACTAACAAAGTTACAGTAGCTCAAGGTTGTCTTTATCGTGTGAATTTACAACCGAGAGTACTAAATCTGACATGCTAAATGCATATTCTTAACTGGCTACATACAAATGGGATAGTTCTACACTCAAATATACTCACACAAGAAGCAAACAAAACCCTTTATACCTGAAGCGTCCAGCTTCCGGTTTCCCGACTTATTTATATATATTTGTTGACATGTTCAGTTGATATTTAAGCATTTGTGGTATTGATGGCCACGCGTTGCACAGTGTGTGTCTACAGTCATAAGATGTATATATTCGATTTACAATATTTACATATAAAATATGTAAACGCCCTACACTATCTGATAAATAACCGCCATTATTAATTATTTGATATAGCCGGTTATATATTATCCTCTCGATGTTAGCTGGCCTATCTGCGTACCTGTCTTCAGGATCAATATAAGTTTTTGTAATTTCCACTCAGCGGGAAAGACCCTTCTTTTAGACAGTCTGTGAATACTTGTGTATAAGTTTGGAATTGATTGCTAAAGGGAGGAGTGCGGGGGTCTGAAGAGAATCAGTTACTTCAATGGCCCATTTTCAGAAACTACCCAACGTAAATATCTCAAAAGAAATATAGTGGTCGATGCACATGGTATCTATGCCACAAAATACTCTCCATACCGATACCTGTTTAAATAAAGTCAATAATAGTATATTACCTTATTTATTATAAGTATATTTTCAAGAAATTGAATAAGAAATCATCAACCTTTCTAGTAATATAGACTATACCACAGAGCATAATATTATCGAGTTTGATGGAAATCGTACGATTACTAATGGAGTTATAATAAGTCAAATTTGACACTTTTGTGCAAATTTTTTCAAGACTTTGAATTTTAATATCATATTAAAGTGAATGGTACAAATGGGGGGAATGCACTTAGCTTCCGGATTCCCGACTTGCGTGAAACAAAACTTTATTAAGATCAATTTAAAATCTGTCCTGTCTGTCAGTTGTTACTCGGAAATGGCTGAACCTATTGTCGCGAAATTTGGTGAGTGAGTGACGTCATTTACTATTGAGTTTAAAGGGGACTCCATACATGGAAACGAGGGTGCACATTTTTAAGGTTTTGTGTCAAACAAAACCTTATTAGAATCGATTCGACGTCTGTCTGTCTGTCTTTTTTTTTTTTGAGGAGGTGGAAATCTTCAGAAGACACTGGCCTGGACACGCCAGCGTGTGGGATTCTTACCCACTAAAACCACCCCCGACTCCCTCCCTGCACCGCGGAACCACCATAAGGTATTACATCACGGAGCGGAGTCAGCTGATTTCAGCTTGGTCCCCTTTCGTCTCCACGCGGCGTACGTAAACGCGCTTTTCTGGTCTCCTCTGCCTTTCGCAGTTTGCTATGGATAGATACGACCATGGAGTTGATCGCATCCCAGTCTTCCTGACATGCTAGCATTCTTCGCACCAGATTCTCTGGTACGAGCACCTCTCCTAGAGTCTCCTCTAGGTTCTTCCTTTCCTCCACAAACCTTGGGCAGTGGAAGAATACATGCTCTGGGTTCTCTGGGACTCCATCGCAGTTTGGACAATCGTTTGAGGTATCTAGTTTAAACCTGAACAGGTACTGGCGATATCCTCCATGCCCCGTGAGAAATTGAGTAAGATTATAATTAATCTCACCGTGCCGTGTCTCTAACCACTCCTTGATGGCAGGGATGAGCCTGTGTGTCCACCGACCCTTTCCCGAGCGTCCCCAAAGCTCTTGCCATCTATTTAGAGATCTCTCCCTTTCGGCGTTCTTCCTCTGCGATAAGGGAGAGGTAGACTTCGCACTTTATATATTCGTCATCTCATCTGCCAGGATGTCAATAGGCATCATTCCAGAGATGACAAATGCTGCATCATCTGAGACAGTCCTGAATGCCGAGCACAACCTTAGGGCTGTTCTGTAGACTGAACTCAGTTTGTTAGCATTAGATGTAACTTGTCTGTGTGGAGTTGCCAAATCTCCCATCAGGCGCGTCCCTTCGTGCGGATAAGGGAATGCTCGGCGAATGTGTCATGGCCATGCACATGCACGCATCCGGAGATGTGCGTGTATGGGCATGTTTATGCGCAGGCCGGGTAGGTGGGAAGTAAACGCCCACCCGTGGATAAAAATTGGCTATGGGAAGGATACCCAGAAATAAAACCAAACATGGAGGATCAGAAGAAGAATGAAGTTATGGTGCAGGGCTTCGGAAACCCAGTACCGGCGGTTTTTGGGAGTGAGCAAGCGGGCTCCCGGCCGTCGATATCCAACGACCGCAGTGCCTCAGTAGTAGGAACCTTGGCTACTGTGGCATCTAATGTTACAAGCGTACGGGAGGAACTTGAACTGGCTCCAGTGATGGACCCGTTCAGAAGGAGCTCGATTTTTCGCAGATCCCCTCCCACACGGGCACAAACCCCCACGATCGCTACCCCCAGTGGGAAGCGTATAGCGGGAGTCTTCGATGAGGAAGAATCACTGACGCCGATTCACTCGAGCGATGTTTTGGGCAATGATCAGTCTGGGGCTGCCTTTACTGCCCTCGGTAAAAAGATCATGGAGCTGTGTGAGTTTATAAAGGAGCGCAGGAACATTCACCAAAATATAGGGGCCAAGATAAGAGGCATCCGTTTGACGTACGGCAAGGCCCAGGATGAACGAGTAGTGAAGTCGCCGATTGGAAAAGTGAACCAGGCAACTCAAGTAACGCCGGTTCAAAACACAAAAGGGGAGAAACCGGGGAAAAGGCTGCGCGAGAAGCTGAATGACTCAGCAGGCCAGCAAACCCCGAAAAGAAAAAAGGACTCAACTCCCAAAAAGGCGGAGTTCATGAAAAGTACGTCTGAAGCTGCCAGTGAAAATACTGCAGTGGCTACCTCGAGAAAAGGGATCGAACCTTCAAAGGCGGATGCGGAAGCTTGGAGGAAGGTAGAATCGCGGAAAAGAAATTATCGGAGGAAGATTAGACCGGAGGTGATTTTCATTTCCAAACGGGGCGAAGGGTCATACGCCGACATTCTCAGGAAAGTGAAGGCAGACCCCGAACTCACCAATTTGGGAGACAATGTCAGCCGCATTAGACGGTCCCTGAAGGGAAATCTTATGTTGGAACTTAAGAAATCCAAGGATGTAACCGCGGACAAATTCTTAAGCCAAATCGGGAAGACATTAGGGCAGGAAGCTGACGTAAGAGCTAGCAGGCCGGAGATCACTATATTCTGCAAAGATATAGATGAAATCACGACGAAGGAGGAGGTTCGCGAAGCGTTGGAGAAACAGTTCGATCTTGCCGGACTACAAGAGTCAGTGGTGAAAACGCTAAGGAAAGCCTATGGGGGAACACAAACCGCCATCATCAGCCTACCAATAGAGAACGCACTCAAACTGTTAGCAGCAGGGAGAGTGAGAATAGGCTGGGTTATGTGTCGCCTTAGGGAACAGGTGGCGTTAAAACGGTGCTTTAGATGCCTTGGCTTTGGTCACATTGAGAACGCATGCACTAACTCAAATGATAGGTCAAAGCAATGCAGGAGATGCGAAGTGGAAGGCCATATCAGCAAGGACTGCGGAGCTGACCCAAATTGTCTACTGTGCAAAGGAAAGGAGGGTGTGGACCATCGGCGCATTGCGGGCAGCAGCAGGTGCCCGGAATACAGGAGAGCCCTTAGCACGAATCGCAGATGAGGTTGATACAAATCAACCTCAACCACTGCGAGGCGGCGCAGGATCTACTCGCGCAAACCATCCGCGAGATAAACATCGATGTGGCCATACTAAGTGAACCATACCGAAACCGCGGTGGTAACGTTTGGGTCAAAGACCAAACGGGCCAAGCAGCGCTGTGGACTTGTGGAGAACAAGCCTTCCAGGAAATAATGGAGCACCCGGAGGAGGGCTTCATCAGAGCGAAGGTGAAGGACATCCACATCTACAGCTGCTATGCTCCACCCAGCGCTACACTCGTCGAGTATGAGCGGATGCTTGCTGCTCTTGTTTTGGATGCAAGAGGACGTTGGCCGATCATAATAGGAGGCGATTTCAATGCGTGGGCTCTTGAATGAGGCAGCCGGATAACTAATGTCAGGGGACGTGTTCTCCTCGAGGCATTCGCGGAGCTGGACGTGGTACTGGCGAATGTTGGGTCTTCGTCCACTTTCCGGGGAAGGGGCCTGGGGTCTATAGTGGACCTGACATACGTGAGTGCCACTTTAGCCAGTAGAATCGCTTGGCATGTCAGTGAGGACTATACTCACAGCGACCACCAGGCAATCTGCATAGAGATCAAGGGCGGATCGAGCTCGAAAAAGTGTTCTCGCAGAATGCCGGGTGGTATGCTTGGCTGGACAGTGAAAGCTTTCGAGGGGGACACGTTTTCCGCGGTGCTCAAATCTGACATATCCCTGAATGGTACGGCTGGAGAGAAACCCACGCAGATCACTCGATGGGTGACGGAAGCATGCGATGCTACTATTCCCAGAAGGCGATTGCTCCCCAGTAGGCAACCCAACTACTGGTGGAACAACGAAATCGCAAGTTTGCGAGCCGCATGTTTTCGGGCAAGGAGGCTTTGCCAGAGGCTCAGGGGAAAACCCGGTGGCGACGGTAGAGAGGAGGCACACAAGCAATTGCGTGGCCGCCTAAAGGAAGCCATTCGGAGGAGCAAAAAGAACTGCTTCAAACAGCTGTGCGACCATGCCGACATAAACCCTTGGGGCGAGGCTTACAGAGTGGTGATGAAAAGGCTGCGGAAATCACGCCAGGTGACCTGTCCGCGCCTCCTGAAACAGATTGTTACCACTCTGTTCCCTCACCACGAAAATAGGGACAGGCAAATTTTTGTCCAGCTAAATGACGGCATAATACCGCCTGTAACTGTGGAGGAGCTGCGGGAAATATGTGGTAGGTTCGGTGACAACAAGGCCGCAGGTTTGGATGGCATCCCCAACCGAGCTTTGAAACTGGCAGTGAAGACTAGGCCCGAACTTTTCGCCAACACCTTCCAGGCGTGGCTAAAAGAAGGAATATTCCCTGCCCAGTGGAAAAAGCAAAAGTTGGTGTTGCTTCCGAAGCCTGGCAAGCCACCTGGAAACCCAGCGTCGTATCGTCCTATCTGCCTGTTGGATACAATGGGGAAGATGATGGAGAGACTCATTTACAACAGACTCCTGCCCATCGTCGAAGCCAGCAATGGTTTGTCGGAACGCCAGTTTGGTTTCCGACGCGCCCACTCTACGGTGGACGCAATTGGCATGGTGGTAAACCTGGCAAAAGGTGCACTAATTTCTGGCGGCTGCTGTGCCGTGGTGGCGTTGGATGTCAAAAACGCATTCAACTTGGCCAACTGGAATAGAATTAAAGGGGCGTTGGCTGACATAGGTGTACCCGGATACTTAGCGAATTTGGTGGAAAACTACCTCTCAGAGAGAACTCTCTGGTACGGGACGGATGAGGGCCCCAAAGAGTACATTGTCACAGCCGGGGTACCGCAGAGATCGATACTTGGTCCCCTGTGGTGGAATATCATGTATAATGGGGTGCTTGCTCTTCCAGTCCCCGAGGGGACTACGATTGTCGGCTTTGCTGATGACCTAGCTGTGGTTGTTGCAGCAAAACACCCAGAAGATGTGGAGGTTTACGCAACGAAAACAGTGAGCGCGGTAAAGTCCTGGCTAGAAAAGGCCGGGCTGACCTTGGCGGACGCGAAAACGGAAGCGGTCTTGATAACGAAAGGCAGGAAAAATAACACTGTAAAAGTGGAGGTCGGTGGACATATGGTCGTATCAAAGCCGGCTATCAAATACCTGGGGGTAATAATTGACACCAAATTGAGTTTTAGGGAACACCTAGAGTATGCTTGCCAAAAGGCAGCCAGTGCCACCACGGCACTTGCAAAAATGTTGCCAAATATTGGTGGACCGAAACATTGCCGGAGGTTGGTGCTAGCCGGAGTGGTGCGTTCCATCCTGCTCTACTCGTCGCCTGCGTGGGCAGAGGCGCTTGCAAGCTCTCAGAGACGGAAGCAGGTGAACTCGGTTTACCGGCTGATGGCTTTGAGGGTTTGCAGTGCTTTTAGAACAACATCAGATGAGGCAGTATTGGTGGTGGCAGGCATGATTCCGGTTGACATTCTGGCCAAAGAAATGAGTGTCCTGTACAATGCAAGACATATGGAGGGGCATGCACAGCTTAGAAATGCGGCAAGGTCAGAGTCGCTTGATCTCTGGCAACACAGATGGGACGAGTCTACGAAAGGTCGGTGGATGCATAGGCTCATTCCCAACATTAGGGTGTGGCTTGAGCGAAAACATGGGGAGACCAACTACCACATTACCCAGTTCCTCACGGGACACCGTGGTTGCTACAGGCAGTATCTGCACCGCTTTGGGTTGCATGATTCTCCAAACTGTCCCAGATGCGATGGCATACCGGAGGATCCAGAGCATGTGATGTTTCACTGCCCACGATTTGCGATGGAGAGAAGGAGCTTAAACCAGGTACTGGGCAGGAGCGGGACCCCGGAGAGCTTGGTTACTGAGATGCTGGAGTCCGAGGAGAAGTGGCTTGCGGTTGACTCCGCAATCATCCAAATGCAGGAGGAGTTGCTGAAGGAACAAAGAAGGAGGAAAGCTGCAAATAGGTGAAGGATGAGTGCCTAAGAGCAAACCTACCCCGGGAAGTAATACCTGAATGGTGGTCCCACGGGGCTGGGGCTGGGGCTGGAGAGACCGGGGGTGGTTTTTAGTGGGTGTGAATCGCACACGCGCCCGCTGTAGTTCCGCCGTTCAGGCGGCGGAGCTGCGGCGGACGTGTCTTTCTAAGATTTTCCACCTCCGTGTACGCACAAAAAAAAAAAAAGATGCAACTTGCAATGCCTTTCCCCAAACTGGAGCTGCATAGAGCAGGATGGAACTCACTACCCTAGCCATAAGCAACCTGGAAGCATGCCGTGGCCCTCTCACGTTCGGCATCATTCCAGGGCCACACTCGCAGTGGATGCTTTGTCATAGAAATACTGCACGTATGGCTTATAGCTAATCTTCCCATCTATCATCACTCCCAAGTATTTGATGGCAGGCTTAGAAGTGATGATATGATTCCCAATTTGAACACCGTCAAAATTTCTTTTACGGCGCTTGGTGATGACGACCGCTTCCGTTTTTTCTTCCGCAAGTGTCAGACTAGAACTCTCTAGCCAACCCCCCACTGATCGCTTCGCATGAGTATAACTCAGCATCTTCGAGATGTTTTGCGACAACAACCAGCGCTATATCATCGGCGTAGCCCACCACCGTGGCTTCCTCAGGAAGAGGAAAATTAAGAACATCGTTGTACATGATGTTCCACAGCAGTGGGCCCAGTACGAAGCCCTGCGGGACACCCGCGGAGACACCGTACTCCGTCATCGGTGTCATACCAAAGCCTCCGTTCTTGTAGATAGCTGGTGACAACAGTTGCAAGATAAGCGGGAATACCAATCTTCGCCAGAGATTCCCGTATTAGATTCCAACTGGCCGAATTGAATGCATTTCTCACATCCAGGGTCACTACTATGCAATATTTGCTAGTACTGCCCTTTCCGTGGATTGCATCTTCGCCCAAGCCAGTAACCATTTTGATGGCATCAATGGTTGATCTGGCTTTACAGAACCCATACTGCCGATCTGAGAGACTTCCCTGGCTCTCAACAACCGGGAGTAATCTATTATAGATTACTCGCTCTATCATTTTGCCCACAGTGTCCAAAAGACAAATAGGTCTGTAAGAGGTTGGCTCACCTAGAGGTTTACCAGCCTTAGGCACTAGCACCAACTTCTGTCGTTTCCATGATGCAGGAAATATCCCCTCGTACATGCACGCTTCGAACAACTCAGCAAACATGTCCGGTCTGGATTTCACGGCAAGCTTAAGGGCCTTATTTGGCACGCCATCCAGACCCGGAGCTTTGTTATCTCCTATTCTAGCGCAGATCTACAGCAGCTCGTGACTGGCGGTATTGCCGTGTCGTTCAGAGGTCGCTGGAAGCTGTCTATGCCCTCCTCTTGCTGAGGGAATAACCCCTGGATAATTTTTAACAAGAGTGAAGGACACGTGATCTGCGGAGATGATCGCCCTCTGAATCGCCACATCACGATTCTATAGGCGCTCCCCCACGGGTTTACGTCCGCTTCTAAACAGAGCTCCTTAAAGAATTCCCTTTTGTTCCTGCCTACCACTCTTTGAGCCGCTCTACTGGCTCGGTGACAGGCTGATCGAAGGTTGGCCAGTTCAGCATTCCACTAGTAGTTTGGTCTTCTACTGGGGAATGAGCACCTCCTGGGCATGGACGCGTCACACGCTTTGGCGATGCATTGGGCCGCATTGGTAGCTCTTTCCGTAGAGGCGCCTGCTTTATTAGGTTGGTCTAACCACACCTCCATGAAGGTCTGCTCATCCAGAGCTTTAGTGGACCAGCCTGACATCTTTCTCAGTTTCGGGCATGATGGTCTTATGCCCGGTGATTCGACCCATAGCCCAAAAAAGATTGCCTGGTGATCGCTGTGGGTGTAGTGCTTGCTGACGCGCCAAGACATACCACGTGCCAGTGCAGGGCTGACAAAAGTTAGGTTTACGATTGAGGTAGATCCCCCTTTCTGAAAGGTGTTTACATATCCTTCGTTGACGAGAACGACATCCAACTGTGTAAAAGCGTCTAAGAGACTGCGGCCCCTTGCATTTGTCTCTCTGCTACCCCACTCCCGGGCCCAAGCATTGAAGTCACCAACAATCTTGGACTACGACCCCTTGCGTCGAGAACAAGGCTGCCAGCATTTCCTCGAATTCGGGCAGTGTCAGGTTTGGTGGGGCGTAACAGCTGTATACATATACCCCATTTATTTTCGCCCACACAAAGCCACTGTATGTCTGATTCCCAGTACATTGTATGGCTTGTCGACCGCATGCCCATATTGCTGCTCCACCTGACGAATCTATAACCCACACGCCACCGTGACGGTTTCTGTAGGGGTCGCTAATGATGGCAATTTCCACCTTGGATTCATAGACGGTCTGCTCGAGTAAATCTTGTGCGACCTTACAATGATTAAGGTTTATTTGAATAAACCTCATTTTTTCATTGAAGTGAGCACCTTCCTAAATTCCGGGCATTTAGCACTTCCGGCAATATGCCGGTAATCCCGTCCCTCACTTCTTTCGCACAATAAGCATTCGGGGTCCCTACTGCACGCTTTGGCAATATGGCCTTTCTCCTTACACCTTCTGCATCAATCGGACCGATCAATGTCGCTGGTGTATGCCTTCTCGAAATGGCCAAATGCGAGGCACTTGAAGCACCTCTTTAGAGAAATCTGCTCTCTCAGACGACAAACAACCCATCCGATTCGAACCTTCCCGGCCGCCAATAACTTCTGCGCGGCGTCCACTTGCAATCGCAATGTGGCCGTTTGAGTATTGCCATAGGCTTTTTGCAAACTCACAATGGCCTCTTCGGCAAGTTCCTCCAACTTGAATTGTTCCATCAAGTCAGTGAAAATTTCTCCTTTGGAAGTCACTTCATCGAGATCCTTGGACTGAATATAGACCTCATGTTTTTGGGTCCGTACTGTGACATTCTCCGCAAGTGAGTTCTTAACCTGAGCTCGGAAGTTTTCCCCAAGCTGGTTTTTTTTCAGCTCAAACATGAGGGCACCCTTTTGGGTCCTTCGAATCTTGCTAACATTTCCGCCTAGATCTTTTAGGTCGGGGTCAGCTTTGACCTTTTTCAGTATCTGCGCGTAAGACAAACTTCCATTGCTGGAGATTACAATCGCTTCTGGGCGAATTCGCACTTTTGCCTTTTTCTGAACTACCTTGGTCCATCCACCTTTTTCATTCCCCTTGAATTTTGTCGAGTCGATTGCCGGAGCTCGCACCTGGGGGACCTGCTTTCTCTCTTCGGTGCTTTTAGTTCCATTTTTCGGAACTATTTCTTCTTCTTTTTCTTCAGCCTTTGTCCCGTTCACAAGCGGGGTCGGCTCGTCGTGATCGGCTTCGCCATTTGGCTCTATCAAATGCCTGATCTGGGTACAATCTCGAGGCTTTCAAATCCCCATCCAGCGTATCAAGCCACCATTGCTTAGGTCTGCCTTTTGGATGTTTACCATCGACTTTGATGTTCAGACCAATCTTGGCAAGTGAGTTCTCGTTTGCACGAATTGCGTGACCATACCATCGAAGACGCCTCTCTCGCAACTTTTCCACGATCGGTGCAACCCCATAACGATCGCGGATATCCTCATTTCGGATGTGATCTAAACGTGTGACGCCACTAGTCCAACGTAGCATCTTCCTCTCCATTACCGCAAGACGCCGTTCATTGTCTTTTATGGTCGGCCAACACACAGAACCATAGAGAGCGACTGGATGGACGACATTGCGGTAAATTTTAGATTTGAGACGTTCGTTGATACGTCGATCACAAAGGACACCAGTTGTGGAACGCCACTTCATCCAGGTTGCGTTAATGCGTGAAGCAATTTCAGAACGCAGCTCTCCATTGGCTGATAGCGGTGACCCGAGGTATGTAAATCGCTCAGTTCTGGGCAGATCACTGCCGCTGACAGTGATTGTGCCTGTTTCATGGGGATCGGTCGTCAAAAATTCAGTTTTGTTTAAATTCAATCTGAGACCGTGTTGCATGAGGCGATCATTCCATTTTTGAACAAGTTGCTCGAGATCATTTTTGCTATCAGATGCTAGGAAAACATCATCTGCATAAAGCAGTGTGTAGGGCGCTGGACGTTGGATATCCCGTGTGACGGTGTCCATAACAAGGACAAAGAGGAGTGATGAGAGGGCACTTCCTTGATGAACTCCAACAGAGACACGAAGCGGCTTTGATACACCCGCGATACTTCGAACTTTACTTTTCGGATCGTGGTAGAGCAATTGAACCCAGCGCACGAGTTCTTCTGGCACTATTTGTATGGCTTTTTTCCTCTTAGGCGCCTGCTAACTTCCCAGAGAATCCACATCTCCTTCCCGCACCCTCTTGTTTGGTGGTAGGCCAATTGCAACACGATTAGGTGTCACTTGGGTCGCTTGTGACATCGTTGTGGCAACAGATTTCGACTTGCCCTTGGAATTTTCTGCCTCCTGCTGCGCTTTGTTGTAGAGCACTCTAATTGCTCTCACCATATTTTTTATGGCTTGGTGGACGTTGTGCTTGTCCTTGATGAACTCAGGCAGCTCCACTATTTTTGCACCAAGGGTAATTCCTCCGCTTCAGGGCTCTGCTCTCCATGATTCCTAACCAGATTACTACTTTTAAATAGTCCTTCACATTTGGCATTCATTGACCTTCTCTCCGTTTTATCTTTTTTAAGGTTTTGTGTAAACACAAAACCTTATTAAAATCGGTTTACCGTCTGTCTGTCTGTCTGTCTGTCTGTCCGTCTGTCTGTCTGTCTGTCTGTCTGTCTGTCTGTCTGTCCGTCACACGCATTTTTCTCGGAAACGGTTATAGCGATTGACTCCAAATTTGGTAGAAAGATGGGAACTGTGAACGCTCACGCATACAGTGAGTTACATCCTTTTACGTCGAATTTAAGGAGGGGTCCCCATACATGCAAAAGGGGGGTGTAAATTTTTTTTGCATCAAATGTAGTCATGTGGGGTATCAAATTAAAGGTCTCGGTTAGTACTTTTCGAAGCCGGTCTTAGTTTTGACATTTGTTGGAAAGGTGGGGAGTGCGGGGGGTTGAAAGTGACCATTCCTTTAAGGGGGCCATTCTCGGAAACTACCAAACCAAAAAATCTGAAAAAAATCAGGAGGCTGCCACTATATGGTGCCTGGGCTCCGAAATACCTTCCATACTGATATCTGTACAAATAAAGTTAATAATAGTATATTACCATAATGTTTAGTAATTGGCTGCAAAACCCCCCTTAAGTTCACGTTAGCACCATGAAATTTCGCAATGATATAGGCTATATCATAGAGCATGATCTCACCAAGTTTGGTTGAAATAGCACTATTACTAACAAAGTTATAATACGTCAAAGTTGTCGCTTCCTTGCAAATTCAAGACTATGAATGTCAATATCATCCGAAAGTGAATATTCTCACATAATATATGCATTTATTACGTGCTACGTACTAAGAAATACACAAAACCTTTCGTACCTGAAGCGCCCAGCTTCCGGTTTCCCGACTTGTTTGATGTTTGGCAGTGGCGGAGATCTCAAAGTTGACGAACTTCTTCTGAATGGGTCCTTTTCCTGGTCCTGGAGTACCTCCTGCTGCTGCTCTTCTTGAGTATGTGCGGTCAATGTTGTTGCTGTTTTTGTTGTCCAACGATCTGCTTTCAATTCATCCTTCTTCGGTTTTGTTACTGGTGTCCTTGGTAGAATGGTACTTCGCTTGAACACTTCCTTTTCCAAATCTAAAACAATTGTAGCATTAGATGCCATGGTAGCCAAGTTGTCCACCACCGAGGCACTGCGGTCGAGGGATATCGACGGCCGGGAGCCCGCTTGCTCACTCCCAAAAGCCGCCGGTACTGGGATTCCGAGCCCCTGCACCGTAAGTTTTCTCATTCTCACGTCTTCCATAGTGGTTTCATGTTCTGGGTATCCTTCCCATAGCCATTTTGGTCCGCGCACCAGAGATGAGCAAACACTAGCCCATGCACCGTCAGAAAAGAAAAGTGCATGAGCACATATTTACACATCAATAGGTATGCCCCAATCCGCCAGCTAGGGTCGCGCCTGATGGGAGATCTGGCCACTCCTCACAGCTCTGTCTGTCTGTCTTTTTTTTTATACGTTGGAAGGTGGAAAGGTTCAAAACCTACCGCTGGCTCCTGCCACACGGTTATGTGAGACTTTTACTCACTAAAACCACCTCCTTCTCCTCCGCTTACCCCGCGGGACTGCCATTTCGGTATTACATCGCGGATCAGGATCAGTTATCAACTGCGGCTTCTGTCGTTATTTGTCACTTTCCTCCGAAGCTCCTCCCTCCTCAGCAGATTGTGGACCGCCCTCATTAATTTTTCCACCGCCCTCCAAGATGGTTCAGAGGCTAGCATGTGGTCCACGATATTCTCGGGTGTCAACCGTGCCTCGGCGTTAATTTCCGCCTCCGCTCTGTGTGCAGCGAACCGCGGGCAGTTAAAAACAACATGCTCCGCATCTTCCGGAATCATCACGCATGTTGGCCAATACGGGGAGTCGTCACGCCCGAAGCGATAAAGGTATGCACGGAACCCTCCGTGTCCGCTTAGGAATTGAGTTAGGTGGTAACTAACCTCACCGTGCCTTCGCTTGATCCATTTAGAGACATCTGGAATAATCCTGTGTGTCCAGCGTCCTTTAGGTCAATCATCCCACCTTTTCTGCCATTCCACAATAGGATCACTTCGTGCCAATTGCCGACGATTGGTATAAGACTCACCGATTGCATATGATGGGTCATAGAGGTGTCGACCCTCATTCGTCAAGATGTCGATGGGGATCATGCCGGCTATCACACAAGCTACTTCATCTGAAGTTGTACGGTAAGCTCATGACGTACGTAATGCGCTCAATCGGTATGGGGTTGCGATTTTTCTGCTGTTTGCTTCCACCTTCAAAGTCGATGCCCAGACTGGAGCTGCATAAAGCAAGATGGAGCTAACAACTCTCGAGACCAGGAGCCGACGGCTTTGCCTAGGACCACCTATATTTGGCAACATTCTTGCCAACAATGTAGCCACTCCGGAAGCCTTGGTTGCTAAATTTTCAAGATGAGACTTGAATTTTAGTCTTTGGTCAACCTTAACTCGTAGGTATTTAAGCGTTGGCTATGACTGTATTATGTCTTTTCCAATCCTGATCTTTATCGACGTCTGCTTCCTTCGCTTTGTAATCAAAACTACATCGGTTTTATGCTCCGCGAGTATCAGACCCGCTTCCCCTAGCCAAGACCTGATTTCAAAAATTGCCTCCTTTGTGAGTACCTCGATCTCATCAATGTATTGCGCCACGATTGTTACTCCGATATCGTCTGCGAAGCCAATGATTGTCACTCCATTGGGTAGTTGCAACTTTAAATTCCGTCATACATTATTATCCACAGGAGAGGACTGAGGACTGATCCTTGTGGAACTCCGCAGGTTGTTGTATAAGTTTTAGGTCCATCGTTCAAATCGTAACACAATATTCTCTCCCGGAGAAATCCCATGACTATGTGCACGAGATATTTAGGAGCGCCCAATTTGGTTAAAGCCGCAATTATTTTGTTCCATTTTGTCGTATTAAAGGCATTCTTCACATCGAGAGTAACTACCGCGCAAGATTTATTGGCCTCCATTGCTTTTTCCCCAATTTCCGTCACCGTGCTGATGGCATTGACAGTAGATCTTGCCTTTCGGAATCCGAACTGTCTGTCTGAGAGACCACCCTCCCTTTCTGTGATTGGTACAAGCCTATTGAAGATGACCCGTTCGAAAAGTTTGCCGATGCCGTTTGGCAGGCATATAGGTCTGTAAGACGAAGGATCACCCAAAGGTTTATTTGGCTTCGGGATTAGCACAAGCTTCTGTTTCCGCCACTCTTCCGGGAAAATCCCATCTATGAGGCACGTGGTAAATGTTTCAGAGAACCACCTTGGAACTGTCTTGACGGCCACTGTCAGTGCTTTATTCGGAATGCCGTCTAAACCTGGGGCTTTATTTTCGGCAATCTTCTTCACGACTTCCAGGACTTCTTTTGTGGTTACCTCGGGAATTTCACCGGGATTTACCTGGACAGTGGGTAGGTTCGACTCACCTGAAACGTATGGGAAGAGAGTGCTAATGATTTCCCGCAGCAAATCAGAGTTGATGATCGGCGGTGAGCGCTTTCCCTTGATTGTTGCCACAACTGCCTTGTATGCACCTCCCCATGGGTCGAAGTCCGCTTCCCTGCATAATCTCTCGAAGTGTTCAGTTTTACTACTAGAGATGGCTGTTTGCAATGCTTTCCTCGCCTTCCTATATTGGTTGTGCAACTCTTCAGACTCAGACCGGTTTCTGCTACGTTGGCTGCATCTTCTGGCTTTAAGGCAAACTTTACGAAGTTCTTCGATTTCGGCATTCCACCAGAAGTTGGGCATTCGTTTTTTGAATACCGTGCGGCGAGGCATGGAAGCGTCACAAGCTTTTTGTAACTTTTCAAGGACCTTCGCCACCTCGAACATTTCTTCATCAAGTTTTTTGGAGGTCCAACCCGATATTGCAGTGTTCTTGATTCGCTTTGCTCCTGTCGTACGCTCCATCTGGAAGATGATAGCCTGATGGTCACTGTGCGTATATTCCTCGCTCACATGCCATTGGAGATCCTTAGATAATGAATCGTTAACAAAGGTGAGGTCTATTACCGATCCCATATCCCGTCTCCGAAAAGTATTGGCGCCGCCAGTATTTGCCAGAACAACGTTCAAACGTGAAAACACTTCGAGCCATATGCGACCTCTAGAATTTGTTTCGCGACTTCCCCAATCTTCGGCCCAAGCGTTAAAATCGCCAGCTATTATTATTGGGTTGTGGCAGCTTGCTTCGGAAGCTAATTTTTCCAACATCAATGTGAATTCATCTAGCGTGAGGCTCGGCGTAGCGTAGCAGCTGAATATGTGAATGCCACCTACCTTAGCTCGTGTGAATCCATCATTGCCGCTTTGCCGCTTCTGTCTGATACAAAGACACCACTGTGGAAGTCTTTGTAATATTCGCATATAGTGGCAACGTCAATTTCATGTTCCAGCACGCTTTGAGAAAGCAGTTCCTGAGCTGCCTGACAATGGTTTAAATTCAGCTGTAGGAATTTCATTTACAAGTCGCCTTTTTAAACGCTGGACATCGGTAACTGCCTGTGGCATGATCGACGTTACCCTCCTGCATAGCAGGCATTTAGGATTCGCATTGCACTCTTTGGCAATATGCCCTTCTTCTCCACACCTTCAGCACAATTTAGATCTATCGTACTTGCTTGAACAGTTTCTCGAGATGTGTCCAAATTCCAGGCATTTGAAACACCTCTTCGGCGATATCTGTTCTCGCAGTCGACAGCTGACCCAGCCGACGCGTATTTTGCCAACAGTAACAGCCTTTTTTGCTGCTTCGAATGGTAGGACTATTGTGGCCGTCTGAGTACCACCATATGCTTTTCCGAGCCTTATCACATTGGACTCAAGGATCAAATCTAGCCCGAGTTGAGTCTTGAAGGCCTCGCAAATCTCCGCTTTTGTGGTGATCTCATCCAGGTCCTTGCATTCAATTAGCATTGAGTCCTGGCTCACCTTTACCTCAGCTACTTTGCCCAGTGATGACTCGATCTTCTTATGTAAATCGTGGGACTTACTCTCTCCTGGCCTAAGCTCAAGGAGCAAATCGCCTTTCTGCGTGCGTCTTATACGGTTCACGTGTTCACCCAAGTCCAAGAGGGAACTGTCTGTTTTTACTTTCCGTAAGATTTCTGCATATGTCAGGTCGCTTGTTGATTTTATAATAAGCGTATCGGGCCTTACCTCTTTTGTGGCCTACCTTTTCGCTCTACTTTAGTCCAAGTAGAGTCACTGACGCATGTCTCCTGATGGTTTGGTAAACTTTCACGGGGAAAGTTTGTTGATTGCACTTGCTGTACTTTGCCCTTCTTGCGCTTTGGAGTCCGCTCTGGGGATTCTATATTAGCGTCCCTATGCCGTTTGCGGGGCTCTGCTATTTTTTTTTTCACGAAGCCGATCCGCTGCTAGATTATCAGCTCTAGTTCGAGTTCCTATCAGGTGGATTGATTTTGAGGACGTTTGTGTTGCTACTTCCACTGTAACCTTTTTTTCTGAGAGCAGTGTAGCTCGTTTCGTGCTTCAAAATACATCGATCTGGTAGCACGCACTTGGCTTTTTATTTCGCCGTGCACGTTGTGCCGGGGACCTACAAACTCCATCAGGTTCAAAATCGTCTCCCCTAACTTTGCAAAAGCGTCTTTTTCCTCGCCATTTACAGCATTAACACCGTTTGCTGCCGAGTTTTTCCTTACACTTGTAGTTGGTGTGCGCTCTAATATCCCATCTCCTCCACTTTTCCCTGTCGGCGATCTCAATACTCTAGCGCTCCGCCTGAAAGGATCGTTTAAACGGCTCCTCTTTAGCACATTCGCAAGTGAATTGTACACCTGCTGCCGCGATGTCCTTCGGCAAAGGGGAACACATATCTCCTTCGTGCTGAATGTCCTGATCCATCCTGTAATTATCTTGAAAATTTTAAATTAGAATTGATAATTTATAAAAGTTGGCCACTCCAGGTACCGCGAGCCATATGTTTGTCCAATTAACTATTTATACACAACCACTCTTCAGGGTAAAACAATTAAAGTTTATTTTAGAATAAATAACCCAACTCTGCCCGCAGTTTATCCACCGTCGCCACGCAACTAAAGTACGCGCTTTAGCGGAAGACTATGCGCTGGCTATGAGTGCCCGACTCTGTGTAGCACTACCTAACCTGCACTAGTTAGGGTAAAAAAAAATATATAAATTTAAAAATTGCTGTTTTTCCTTTTTTTGTTTCGACTGAATATCAAACCCAATGGGCCCACAAGTACAGAGCTTAGATGAAACGTTATTTATTAATCAATAAAAAATTCGATCTAAATTAGAATCGAACCTGAGCCCCAATGTCCCCTGAACCAAAACGTTTCCAATACACGGCGCACACACCCATATTACCCTTCTCAATATACACTAGCTCAGCTCACAGTCGGCAATCAGTATATTTAGTAAACGGTGAATTCCCGCATATCAAATCAAATAGACAAAGGAAATTACCGCGAACAAAAGAACTGATTGTTGTTTAAATAATCGGCTAATTTATGCAAAGGTACACTGGTCTGGACACACCAGCGTGTGGGATTTTTATCCACTAAAACCACCCTCACTCCCTCCTGCACCGCGGAACCACCATAAGGTATTACATCAAGGAGCGGAGTCAGTCTCCACGCGGCGTACGTAAACGCGCTTTTCTGGTCTCCGCTGCCTTTCGCAGTTCTTTTAAGGTTTTGTGTAAACACAAAACCTTATTAAAATCGGTTTACTGTCTGTCTGTCTGTCCGTCACACGCATTTTTCTCGGAGACGGTTATAGCGATTGACACCAAATTTGGTAGAAAGGTGCGAACTGTGAACGCTCACGCATACAGTGAACTACATCCTTTTACGTCGAATTTAAGGGGGGGTCCTCATACATGCAAAAGGGGGGTGTAAAATTTTTTTTCATCAAATATAGTCATGTGGGGTGTCAAATTAAAGGTCTCGATTAGTACTTTTCAAAGCCGGTCTTAGTTTTGACATTCGTTGGAAGGGTGGGGAGCGCGGGGGGTTGAAAGTGATCACTTCTTTAAGGGGGCCATTCTCAGAAATTACCAAACCGAAAAATCGGAAAAAAATCAGGAAGCTGCTACTATATGGTGCCTGGGCTCCGAAATACCTTTCATGCCGATATCTGTTTAAATAAAGTTAATAATAGTATATTACTGCAATTTTTTGTAATTGGTTAGAAACCCCCCTTATGTTCATCCTAGTACCATGAAATTGCAGTGATATAGGCTAAAATATAGAGCATGATCTTACCAAGTTTGGTGGAAATCGCACTATTACTAACAAAGCTATAATACCTCAAATTTGTTGCTTCTTTGAAAATTGAAGACTATGAATGTCAATATCACCAGAAAGTGGATACTCTCACATAATTTATGGATATATTACGTGCTACGTACTAAGGCATACACAAAACCTTTCGTACCTGAAGCGACCAGCTTCCGGTTTCCCGACTTGTTTTTTTTTTGGGGGTAGGGTAGGTGAATGCATTTACGCACACAGTGTTGGACTCCCGATTCAGTACGTTGTCGGACTACCAACTAAACACCTCCCCATCGTGAGAGAACTAGCCTGGAACCGTTTGTCATATTACTTCGGGCCAACCCCCGAACTCTCCCGCCTTGCGGAGCCTTCAAATCAGGGAATTCCTTTCACCAACGGGAGGGGAGAGGAGGAAGGGAACTGTCTGTTCAGGGAACCCCCTGCCATCCGGCTCCTCCAGCGGTCGAGTTCTATCTTCTTAGCAACGAGAAGGGCCCGAACGTAATGGGCAACACGGTTCCAGCTGTCAGCAGTCCTCAACATCTCTTCCACAATGTTGTCTGGAGAGAGATCCCCTGTGTTTAAATAGAGCTGCTGACGAACCCCATCCCACCTTCCACAAGAAAAAAAAGTGTGGTGGGCATCGTCCACAACTCCATTGCAAAACACACAATCCGGAGAACGCGCCTTTCCAATCTTGTGCTGGTAAGACTGAAAACCTCCATGCCCACTTAAAAATTGGGTAAGGAAGTAGTCAGTCTCACCATGCTTCCGGTTCAGCCACGCACCTAAGTTGCCGATGAGCCGCGCAGTCCATCTGCCTCTAGTTTCATTTTGCCAAGAAAGCTGCCACTCGTCTAGAGTGTGTTGCCGTTCTTCGCGAGCAACCACCTCCCTTGGCTCATCTCCCTTGCGCTTGTATATGGCCTGACGCTCCCTAGCAAGAAGGGCAACGGGGATAACTCCCGCGATCACCATCACGGCCGGTTCAGAGACTGTGCGGTACGCAGACGCCATCCGTAAAGCTCGCAGTTTGCTATGGATAGATACGACCCTGGAGTTGATCGCAACCCAGTCTTCCTGGCATGGTACCATTCTTGGCACCAGATTCTCTGGTACGAGCAGCTCTCCTAGAGTCTCTTCTAGATTCCTCCTTTCTTCCGGAAATCTCGGACAGTGGAAGAATACATGCTCTCGGTCCCCTGGGACTCCATCGCAATTTGGACAGTCGGGTGAGGTCTCCAATTTAAACCTGTGAAGGTATTGGTGATATCCTGCATGTCCCGTGAGAAACTGGGTGAGATTACAATTAATCTCACCGTGTCGTCTCTCCAACCACTCCTTGATGGCGGGAATGAGCCTGTGATCCACCGACCCTTTCCCGAGCGTTCCCACCGCTCTTGCCATCTATTTATGGATCTCTCCCTCTCAGCGTTCTTCGTCTGTAATAAGGGAGAGATTGGCTTCGCATGGTATATATTCGCCATCTCATCTGCCAAGATGTCAATCGGCGTCATTCCAGAGATGACGAATGCTGCATCATCCGAGACAGTCCTGAAGGCTGAGCACACCCTCAGAGCCGTCCTCCTGTAGACTGCATTCAAATTGCTAGTGTTAACTGATATGCGCAACGTCTCGCTCGAAACTGGGGTCGCATAGAGCATGATTGAGGTCACCACCCTGGCTATAACCTAGAGGTATGCCGTGGCCCTCCCACGTCCGGCATCATCCTCGCCAGGGCCATACTCGCAGTGGATGATTTATCACAAACGTACTCTACGTGTTGCTTATAGCTGAGGTTCCTGTCTACCACTACCCCCAAGTATTTGATGGTCGGCTTGGAAATGATGATATGATTCCCGATTCTAATACAGATGTCATTTCTCTTCCGGCACTTAGTGATGAGGACCGCTTCTGTTTTTTCCTCCGCAAACGTCAGACCAGAGCTCTCTAACCAGCATTTGACAGCACTGATTGCCTCGCTTGAGTATAACTCAGCATCTTCGAGATGCTTTGCGACAACAACCAGGGCTATGTCGTCAGCGTAGCCCACCACTGTGGCTTCCTCCGGAAGTTGAAGATTAAGTACATCATTGTACATGATGTTCCACAGTAGTGGGCCCAACACGGAGCCCTGTGGGACACCCGCGGAAACAACGTACTCCTGGGGTCCGTCATCAGTGTCATACCAGAGCCTCCTTTCAGTTAAGTAATTATCAATGATAGCAGCGAGATAGGCGGGAATACCAACCTTCGCTAGGGATTTGCGTATTAGATTCCAATTGGCCGAATTGAATGCATTTTTCACGTCCAGGGTTACCCCCGCGCAATATGTGCTGGTACTACCCTTTCCGGGGATTGCATCTTCGGCCAAGCCAGTAACCAAATTGATGGCATCAATGGTTGATCTGGCTTTTCGGAACCCATACTGCCGATCTGAAAGGCCGCCTTGGCTCTCAACAACCGGGAGTAATCTATTATAGATTACCCGCTCTAACATTTTCCCCACCGTGTCCAAAAGACATATGGGTCGGCATGACGATGGTTTACCTCAAAGTTTACCAGGCTTAGGCAGAAGTATTAATTTCTGTCGCTTCCATGCCGCTGGAAATATTCCCTCGTACATGCACGCTTCGAACAATTCAGCGAACATGTCCGGCCTGGATTTCACGGCAAGCTTAAGGGCTTTATTCGGTACGCCGTCCAGGCCTGACGCTTTATTGTCTCCTATTCTACCGCAGTTCTCCAGCAGCTCGTCTCTGGTGACTGGCGGGATTGCCGTCACATTCAGAGGTGACTGAAATGTGTCGGCGTTCTCCTCTTGCTGAGGGAATAACCCCTGGATGATTTTCAGCAAGAGAGTGGAACACGTGATCTGCAGAGATGAACGGCCTCTGAATCGTCCCATCACGATTCCATAAGCTCTCCCCACGGGTTGACGTCCGCTTCTGAGCAGAGCTACTCAAAGCATTTCCTCTTGCTTCGCTGGATGGCGAGCTTGAGGGTTTTGCGGGCTGCCTTATAGGCGCACTCTTTCTGCCCTGATCGACTCTACTTACCGCCCTCTGGTCCGCTCTTCTGGCTCGGTGGCAGGCTGATCGAAGATCGGTCAGTTCATCATTCCACCAGTAGTTTGGTCTCCTACTGGGGAATGAGCACCTCCTAGGCATGGACGCGTCACATGCTTTGGCGATGCATTGAACCAGATGGACGGCTCTTTCCGTAGAGGCGCCTGCTTTATCAGGTTGATCTAACCACACCTCTATGAAGGTCTGCTCATGCAAAAATTTTGCAGACCAGCCTGAAATCTTTTTCAGTTTCGGGCATGATAGCTCTTTGGCCTGAGGCTCGACACATGTCTCAAAGAAGATTGCCTGGTGATCGCTGTAGGTGTAGCGTTCGCTGACGCATCAGGACATACCACGCGCCAGCGAAGAGCTGACAAAGGTCAGGTCTGCAATTGACCCTGACCCCCTTTCTGGATGGTTTTTACAGCACCTTCGTTAGCCAAAACCATGTCCATCTGCGCGAAAGCTTCTATTAAACAGCGCCCCCTAGCATTTGATTCTCTGCTACCCCACTCTATGGCCCAAGCGTTGAAATCACCAACAATCACCTTTGGACTTCGTCCCCTTACGTCGAGAACAAGATTATCAAGCATTTGCTCGAATTCAGACAGTGTCAAACTTGGTGGGGCGTAGCAGCTGTATACATATACACCACTTATTTTCGCCCACACAAAGCCACTGGCTGCCTGACTTGCAGTGCATTGTATGGCCTGTCGACCGCAAGCCCATATCGCCGCTCCACCGAATCTGTGACCCATATGCCACCGTGACGGTTTCTATATGGTTCACCTATGATGGTAATTTCCATCTCAGATTCGAACGTGGTCTGCTCAAGTAAATCCTGAGCGACTCTGCAATGATTCAGGTTTATTTGAATAAACCTCATTTTCTCATTGCAGTGAGCGCCTTCCTAAATTCCGGACATTTACCACTTCCGACAATATGCCAGTTATCCTGTCCCTGTTTCGCGCAGTAGGCATTTGGGGTCCCTATTGCACTCTCTGGCAATATGGCCTTTCTCCCCACACCTTCTGCGTCGATCGGATTGATCAATGCTGCTGGTGCATACCTTCGCGAAGTGTCCAAACATGAGGCATTTAAAGCGTCTCTTCAGTGAGATTTGTTCTCTTAAACGGCAGAAAACCCATCCAATCCGAACCCTTCCGACAGCCAACAACATCTGCGCTGGCACTCGTATTGTGGCCGTTTGAGTACCACCATAGGCTTTTCGTAAGCCCACAACAGACTCCTCGGTAAGTTCTTTCAACTTGAATTGCTCCTTCAGAGCAGTACAAATTTCTCCTTTCGATGTCACTTCATCGAGATCCTTACATTGTATATAGAACTCATGTTTTTGGGCACGCACTGCGCATTCTCCCAAAGTGAGTTTTTCACTTGAGTGCGAAAGTCATCAGTTTTGCCACCGCTGGATCTTTTCAGCTCGAACATGAGATCCCCTTTCTGGGTTCTTCGGATTCTGTTCACATTTCCGCTCAGATCTTTTAGGTCGAGATCAGCCTTGACCTTTCTGAGTATCTCCGCGTAGGACAGATTGCCCTTACTGGAGATAACAATCGCATCTGGACGAGTTCGCACTTTTGCTTTTCGTTTCGCTTTTTAAGGTTTTGTGTAAACACAAAACCTTATTAAAATCGGTTTACTGTCTGTCTGTCTGTCCGTCTGTCTGTCTGTCCGTCTGTCTGTCTGTCTGTCTGTCCGTCACACGCATTTTTATAGGAGACGGTTGTAGCGATTTGCACCGGTTGTAGCTATTTGAAAGGTGGGAACTATGAACGCTCACTCATATAGTGAGATACATCCTTTTACGTCGAATTTAAGGGGGCGTCTCCATACATGCAAAAGAGGAGTGTAAATTTTTTTTTCATCAAATATGGTCATATGGTATCAAATTAAATGTCTCGGTTAGTACTTTTCGAAGCCAGTTTTGACATTTGTTGAATAGGTGAGGAGTGCGGCGGGTTGAAAATGATCATTTTTTTAACGAACCCATTATCAGAAACTACCCAACCGAAAAATCTGAAGAAAATCAGGAGGCTGCCACCATATGGTGCCTAGGCTCCGAAATACCCTACATACCGATACCTGTTCAAATAAAGTTAATAATAGTACATTACTATAATTTTTAGTAATTGAAAGGAAAACCCCTTGAATTCAGCCTAGAACCACAAAATGTTGCAGCAATATAGGCTGCAGCACAGAGCATGATCCTACCAAATTTGGTGAAAATCGCACTATTACTAGCAAAGTTATACTAGGTCAAAACTGTCGCTCTTCTGCAAATTCAAGACTATGAATGTCAATATCACCTCAAAGTGGATATTTTCACATAATATATGCATATTTTACGTGCTACATGCCAATGAGACAAATGCACACTCAAATCTCTTTATAAAAGAAATACACAAAACCTTTCGTACCTGAAGCGTCTAGCTTCGGGTTTCCCCCCTTGTTTATTGGTAACTTTAGTCCATCCATAGTTTTCGTTCGTCTTAGGCTTCGCAACGCTGGTCACGTTTCCTAGATTCGCTGTACGTTGTCCTCCTTCTGAGCTGTTAGTGTTGGTTTTCAGAATGTTTTGGCCGCCTTTTTTTCTCTTAGGCGCCTGCTGATTATTTAAAGGATCCCCCTCTTTTTCACGTACTCGCTTATTTCGCCGGGATTCGATGGTCTGTCCGTTTGTCTGTCTGTCACACCCGATTTATTCGGAAACGGCTGGACCGATTGTCACGAAAATTGGTAGGAGTATATGATCTGCCGTTCCCTTTACATGCAGCAACTGACGCCATTTTGTGTTAAGTTTAAGGGGGGGCTCCCCATAGATGTGAAAGGAGGGTGCAACATTTTTTTTCACAGAATGTAGCCATGTAGGGTATCAAATAAAAGGTCTCAATTAGTACTTTCCGAAGCTGGTTCATTATTTGATATTGGGTGAAACATAGGGGAGTGAGGACTCAAAATATGACCATCAAAAAGTGTAACAGGTCTCGTTCTCAGAACCTATCCAACCGAAAAATCTGAAAAAAATCACAGTGGTGCATCTCTACGAAATCTAGGCCTCAAAATATATCCGGTTCCGATATCTGCACATTTGCATTTTAGAAATTTACCCGGTATCCCCCATATGTTCATCCCAGAAGTACAAAATTTGGCATGCGTATAACGAAGAACACAATGCACAATTTGGTTGAGAATAAACACAATTTTTAAAGTTTTATGTTCACACAAAATCGGTTCAAAGTCTGTCTGTCTGTCATACCCGATTTGCTCGAAAGCGACTGAGCCAATTGTTACTAAATTTGAGAGGAAGGTGTGGTCTGTGAATCCCTTTTATGTTGAGTTTGAGGGGGATATATGTACAACCGTGTATTCGATAATAGACAGTTTGTTTGTTTAGAGTGAGGGTAATATCTATGGCTTTTTGGAAAAATATGAAGGTATACGCCGGATTTATAGCTATATAGGGATGAAAAAATATGCGTAGAAGTTTTTCACATAAGATGAACAGAAAACTTTGATACCAGAACCGCGAGGTTCCGGTATTCCGACTTGTTGCATTTGGGAAGCTATTGCTTCCACACAGGTTACTCTCTGTTCACAAATAAACTTTAGTTTCGGTTGTATGCATCTGCCGGCTCAGAGATGAGATTTTAGATACCACCTGGACAAAGGAACGGTTTCCCGTTTCTTCATCGCTTTCTGTGGACCTGACGCTTTTTAAATGTAAATAACCCAGCTTGGGGCTACGTTCTTTAGCAAAGATCCGCTTCACCTTCGCAAAACCGTCTCCATGATGATTCTTTCGCTAATCTTATGTCTTTCTTTGGAGCTTCCTGTGCTCTTTATATCGATTCCAGCCAGCGGCTGAATCATGCAGGAACGGGGTCGACCATTTGCAGAGTTCGTACATACCTCGAAGAGCATTACTGCCTGTGATACTCATTTGCGTTTTCGTCGGCAAAGCTTAGTCGTAACATTTTACGGTGTAGACCTACGGACTCTAACCGAACCTTAATGCGATAATGCAGTCCTTATTACTACTTACTTCATATGTGCATGTGACCCCAAAAATACTTTATAATTTACAATACTTTAATAAAATTTGTTAACCCATCATTCGATAAAAAGTGTCTGTTCACTAATTTTCACTTGCTTTGCAATTTTACCGTACAATGCTCGCAAAATTATGATAATAATAATAATAATCGTTGGCACAACAATCCATATTGGATCAAGGCCTTGAAGTGTGTTAGAGCACTTCATTCAAGACCGTAACGGTACACCACACTACACTGTGGGAGGCAATGTGGTCAGCATTGCGCCCGCCCGAGATTATTACCCTGATTTGACTCAGGTACTCATTCACAGCTGAGTCGACTGGTGTCCGACATCCAATCACGATAACAAATTCCTCTGCCCCCAGCGAGATTTGAACCGCGACCTTCCGCTACGACAGCCCAGCGCTCTAACCACTTGAGCCATCCGGACACAATTATGATAGATAAACAAAATTGATTGTGGAGGAATTGTACGCTTATGCATAAGAAATATGAATAAAATTTATTCGTTCTTCAACCATAGAGCGTTTTAGACAAAAATAAAACAGTTTCTTCCTAAGCTGTTTGCCCAGCTCGGTATCACAACCAGTTGGATTGTTGTCATCATACAAGATCTAGACACTGGCTTCGATAGCCCGCTGCAAATGAAGGCTTTGCGGTTGTTGCCGGCCGAGCCTCCTTTGCTAGCTTTTGTGTCGAAGAGTTGAAGGAGAGCACTTCTACCGCTTCGGTTCGCCCTTAGCCGCAAGTGTGGCAGATGCTCCTTTCCTCTCAACCTTGACAAAATCGTGGATTGGGATTTGCCCGGAGGCAATTATCGAAGGAGGTTTACTCGGGGGATATTTACAGTCCAAGGATAGACGCTTACCCATGGACAAGACTTTAGCATCAGCAGGCAGCGGAATCAGGAGTACTGACAGAAGGGACTTGCTTCGGCTCGTCCGTTGAGGACTGAGTCCCAACCAAATTGGTTCCCGTTTGAGTAAGTGAAGAATCTGAGTCTAGACTTAGGTTCTCCAGCGATGAGCTTAGGATTGCCCTTTCAATCGGGGTTGTATCGTCACGGTCCACATTTAATTTTAGTTTTACCTAAGGTTTCTTATTTTTTGTTTTTCCATAATTGGCTACCATGGCCTTAGTTTTATCGGGGAAAGTAAGCCGATCTCTGAAGAGCTCCTTTCTGCCGAGACAAGACTAGTTGAAACTTGGAGCCGCCTAGTACCTATTGTTCACCGTTCACGGGCATATTTTAACCCAAGAAGCCTCTCTCCCAATTGCCCCAATCCAAAATGAGGATATCCACGATCGTTATAGAGTTGCGATCGTGGATATCCTCATTTCGGATGTCATCAAGGCGTATCACGCCACGACATTGCGACATTGAACGCGAACGCGGTAAAAATGGCTATAAACTTCTCTATTTTGGTAACCGACACACTCAATATGGTGTTGGCGTTGCCATTTCAGAGCGTTTTCCTGATCCCATTAAAGCAGTCGAACGGTTTGATGATCGGCTAATGAAGCTCACCATTATATCAGTAGTATTCATTTCTTGACCATGTACGCACCAGCGGCAGGTCGACCTGATGCCGAGAAAGGTGCTTTCTGCCAACTTCTCCATGCAAAGACCCGCAACGTGCCTGCTAATGGCTATATCTTCATTGTCGATGACCTTAATGGTCATGTGAGTGAAAAAACAGTGCGTGAAAAGGCAAACGGTGCCAAGAGGGAAAACGTTTGGAGCGCACAATGAGTGCGGCGAGTTTATAGTGAATTTTGCGGACACCCATGACTTATGAATACATGGTTCATCAAAAAATTGTCTCATTTTTAAGTTTTTGTGTAAAACAAAACCTTATTAAAATTGATTCAATGTCTGTCTGTCTGTCTGTTACACGCATTTTTCTCCAAAACGGCTAAATCGACCCGAACGAAATTTGGTGGACAGATGGGAACTATGAAATCCCACGCATACAGCGAGTAGCATAAATTTAGGTGGAGTTTAAAGGGGGGCTCCCCATACATGCAAAGGGGGGAGTCAAAAATCTTTTTCACCAGATATAGTTGTAAAGGGTATCAAATGAAAGGTCTCGATTTACACTTTCCGAGACTGACATTAGTTTTAGCATAAATTGCAAAGTGCGTGAGTAAAGACTCAAAATGAACGCACATGAAGTGAGACAGGACTCATTTTCGGAAACTACCCAACCTGAAAATCCGAGAAAAATCAGGGTGATGAATTTTGTACCAGCATAGAGGACAATATTTCGTATACACGTGCTAAATTTCGTCGAAATCTGGCAATTAACGCCAAAGTTATAGCAGTTCAAACTTAGCAATTTCGCGCGAATTTACCGCTTCCAAAGCCATGCAAATTAGATCCTGACGTCATAATTACCCGGAATAATTGACATTCGCGTGAAATATAAAAGTCGCATTCATGAAGAATCTACTTATCTGCAGAACTTTTTAAAGTTTTGTGTAAAACACTTATGTGAAATCTAATCTTCGAGAGATGTCCCATTCCGGTATCTGCTCAAAAAATTTACTAATAGCATATTATCAACTTTTAGAAATTGACTAAAGAACTCCCCTTAAGTTCATCCTAAGTGTACGTACATACACATACCAAGTTCCATGAAAATCCAACTATTAGTATCAAAGTTATAGAAGTTCAAACTTATCAATTTCGTGCTAGTTAACAGCATCCTAAGGCATACAAATAAGATGCTGAGGTCATAATTAACGAGAATAATTGAAATTCGATTGAAATATTAAAATTCCATTCAAGAAGAATCTAATTCTCCCTAGCCCTATCTTATATTTGATGTTGGTTAAATTGTTGGCATTTGCTAATAATATTAAACTCAGGGTGTGGGGCGTATGAGGTTGACCATTATCAACACAGGGCTTTCCATCAAATGATTCATTTAAATCGCTTCTAGATGGAATTTTTAGCTGTATTACACGGAGCTGTCGTGCACTCGCTGCTCCACACATCTTTTTCTTTTAGTTCAGCCTTCAGTTCACAAGCGGGGTCGGCTCGTGGTGATCGGTTTCGCCATTTTATTTTATCAAATGCCTGATCAGGATGTAATCTCGCAACCTTTAAATCCCCATCCAGCGTATCAAGCCACCATTGTTTTGGCCGACTTTTCGGTTGCTTACCATTGCTTTCGATGTTCTGACCAATACTGGATGTTGAATTCTCGTTAGCGTGAATTACGTGACCACACCAAAACGTGTCACGCCACCAATGCAATGCAATATCTTCGTCCCCATTACCGCAAGACCCTGTTCATTGTCCTTTAGAGAGCGGCAGACGGACGACATTGTAGTAAATTTTAAATTTGGGACGTGCGGTGATACGTCGGTCACAAAAAACACCAGTTGGGGAATGCCACTCCATCAAGGTTGCGTTAATGTGTGAAACAATTTCTTTACGCAGTTCTGGCAATGGCAGTAACCTGCCCCTCGAGATATTCAAATCGCTGAGTTCTGGCAATGGCGGTAACCTGCCCCTCGAGATATTTAAATCGCTCAGTTCTGACAGTGGCAGTAACCTGCCTCTCGGGTCAATGCTATAAGCCAATGGAGAACTACGTTATGTTCCTCACATAGGGAAACACAAAACCTTTTACACCTGAAGCTGTCAAGCTCCCAGTTTCCCGACTTGTTTATAGTGGGAATAGTAAAACACAAATCGTAATCAAAGTCGTACATTTTACAGTGGGAATAGTAAAACACAAATCGACTATATTCTCATAAGACGCCACCGTCACTGATTGCAAAGCTACTTCCTATAAAACTATTGCACCTCAACATCAACCTGCCACGATATGAGCGATTTAAATATCTCGGGTCAGTGGTATCAGTCAATGGAGAACTGCGTTGTGAAATTGCTTCACGGATAAGCGCGATCGACGTATCAATGGTCGTCTCAAATCTCTGTATGATTCTAACTGTTGGTCAACTATAAAAGGCAGTGGACGGCATCTTGTGGTAATGGAGGCGAAGATGTTGCATTGGATTAGTGGCGTGATACGCTTTGATCACATCCGAAATGAGGATATCCGCGATCGATATGGAGTTGCACTAATCGTGGAAAAATTGGCAGCAAGACGTTTTTGATGGTAACGAAAATTCACTCGCGAACATTGGTCTGAACATCGAAGTCAACAATAACCGAACAAAAGGCCAACCGAAATAACGGTGGTTTGATACGCTGGATGGGAGTTTGAAAGCCTCGCAATTGCATCCAAATCAGACTTTTGATAAAACCAAATGGCCGATCACGACGAGCCGGCCCCGCTTGTGAACAAAACAAAAGCTAAATAGAAAGAAGAAAATCACGACGAGCTGGGCCTGCTTGTAAACGGGACAAAAATTAAAAAAAAAAATGAAAATAGTACGGAGCGGAATAAAAAATAATACATAATTTTTATTGCTTCAACAAAATCCTATAATTACCAACAGTTTCCTATGAATTCATTCTCCGGAAGACATCATCCATACATGTAAGAGCACACGGATTCCTAAGTTACGTCATAGTATCAAACCTAAAAGCTTTTCTGTGTGGGGTCCCCACAGGTATAGAAACGATTAGATATTATAGAGTTTGAGTCGTAGTGGTTTCGACAGGTAGCAGGTTGCAAAAGTTAGCAAGATTCCTACTTAAAATTGTCATAGCACCAAAGGTATATTTGTTTATATTTTCTTCCGAATAATGTCAAAAATCAAGTTTTACCTTGCCAGGCATTTAATATAGTGGCAATCCCTTGCCGGCACCTCCAACATTCAATACAAAATAACTGCACCTACGATTACCTGATGTCGTGGTGAGGGAACTCAGTAAGGAAGATCCTCTAGGGAACAAGAGGTCACACCTGAAGCCAAGCGGTAATCAGTACCCCAAGGTGTGACTATCGTGCCGAGGGCTGAGTGGTCACAGGGATTAACTAGCCTTTTCTCGGCAAAAAGGGGCCCTGCAGAGACGATAAAACTAAGGTCATAGCAGCCAATTATAAAAAACCGAAAAACAGGCAACTTTTAAAAATAAATAAAATTAAATTTGGATCGTGACGTCTTGTAGCACCAGATGAAGGAAATAAGTGTTCCCCAAAAATAATTTAATCGTTAGAAACATCGCAAGATTACACTTAGATACTAGATGAGTTCGTTTTCCACACGGTCAAGCACTTCCAGAAATGCAATATAAAGAGGACGATGCTTCTCCATTTATCTATGCGTAACCACGCAGCGTGTAGTGCGTCAGTAGTTCCGTAGTTCTTTTCAAACCCGGATTGATTCACGGTTTTTGAGTACGGTTGTAAAAGTACGTTCAAAAATAAATCTTCATGGTATGCGACAGCAACCGGATCGAACGGTAGTTTGCACATTCTGCTGGACTACCTTTCTTTTTCCATATTGGAATTGTGGATCCCTCTTGCCAGTCAGATGGTGTTCTACCTTCCTCAATAACCCGATTGAAGAGCTCACTAAACCTCAGGGTTGGGTAGCAGCTCTTCATTTTCCAAAGTCCAGACGCAATGCCGTCAGGTCCTGCTGCTTTCCTCAATTTTATTCGTTGTATTGCTTCCTTCTTTAGTCACGCTGACAGATGAAATGGCTCCAAATGTCGGTACTGCCTGTGGAAGTAGAGGAGGAAGAAATTGTTTCATTGAAATCTGTTGAAAATATTCTTGCCATCTATCCGTCACGGCTCGTCGGTCGGAAGTGCTCGACATCCTGTGTGCATTAGTGGCTTTTGTCAAGTCAATATAGGCCTCTCTCGCCATTCCGAGTGTCCAGTTTGTCGTAAAGATCTTTGTAATGGCCACTGGGAAGGCAGCGATCCCTTTGTTTGCTTCCCAGTTGGCATTCTTGGAAATTTGCCAACTGGCCAGCGTTTTATCGTCAAGAAACTTGCGCTAACTTCATTTGGACATCGTCCCTCCAAAGCCAAATATCTCGAATGTTGAACCAATTACCTGGCTTGGTGACCCCGAGGATTGCATAGACCGCCCTGTGGATTGTGTCTTTAACTCGGTTGCACGATTCTTCCCCATTCGGAATGGTTGGTAATTGCGTAAGTAAGATCATTTCTTCTTCTATCTGACGAAACCACCACCATTTATTGCGCCGTGGGCCAGTACGTTTCTCACGCTGTTTTATAGGTGACTTGATTCAGAAGACGGTAATCAAAGGCCTATGTTGAGGGATGGTCTTATAGAGAACAGCTTTCCAGACAATGGCGGCTTTAAAATGTAAGCCTCTTTCTTATGAAAACATAGTCGGTTTCCGTTTGACTATTCCCACTATTAAATATAGGATGATGAGACAATCTTTTAATGAACGATATATTCATAAGTACAAAGTTACAATAATAATAATCGTTGACACAACAATCCATATTGGATCAAGGCCTCGAAGTGCATGAGGCAATGTGGTTAGTATTGCACTCACCCAAGATTGTTACCCTGATTTGACTCAGGCACTCATTCACAGCTAAGTTGGCACTTGTTGCTGTCTGTTTTTTTCCACCCACATGACCAATAAAGTCACCGGCAATGATGATATAGTCCATCCGCAAGCACATCACAGGTGTTTGCATTGAGAAATTTTCAGAACGCATCTTTCTCACATCACCCTGTCTGTGGTGCGTACGCGGCGAAGAAGTGAATAGGGCGATTAGTTGATATAATTTTGAACTTAATTAACTTCTTTAATAGCATTACGGAAACCCCCAGAATTTATAGCCATTTTTTCCGCATTCGCGTTCTATGTCGCAGCTTTTGCGGGGGGTTCTTGTAGAGTGCGAATATCAATGCGCCTCCTCCGAAGGGCTCTTGCGAGTAATTGTTTTACTCGGACTAACTTGCTTACGTTCTGATGTCGTCCATGCGTCAGGGACCCCTATCTACTTTTCGGACGGACCCGGGACCGTCCTACCGCGTCGACTGAGGGAAAAGCCTTTACAGAGACTTAGGACTCAACACCATCATTTTGTTTTTAACGATTTTAGATGGATGTTCTTGGTGGACCTATCGTGGGACCTGCCGCCAAGAAAGATCAAATGGAGTCCGTGGATTCAGGGAGCCTCAGCTACCCTAAGATCTCTCCTATCCATCTCCTTCTTTTTCGCTTTAAGAATGCTTTGAGTATAACGTGCCACTCGGCTCCATGTGTCCTTGTTCTGCAGCAAAGCACCCTTCCATCGAAAGTTGATAGCGATGGCGTTCCCACCTTTTGCAAAAAAAAAGTATGACAGGCATCATCCACCACGTCCTTGCAATAAATGCAGTCGGGTTTCCCATGCCCGCTGAGCAGCTGGGTTAGGTGATAATCAATCTCACCGTGCTTTTGATTAAAATACGTCTTTTTTGAGATGCACGGTCCATCTGCCTCTCGATTCTGTTTCCCAAGATTACTTCCATGCGGAGAGCGTACCAGATCTCATTTCACAAGCGACAACTTCGTTATTTCCCTCGTCTTTTCTGAGGTATAAGCGGCAGCATGGAGAGAGATCGGGATAATTTCCGCTATCACCATTACAGCTGGCTCCGAGACGATACGATGGGCGGACACAACTCGCAGAGCCCCCGTCTTTATGCTTGCACTTGGTGCTTAGGATCCATTTCCTTACTGAGAGGGTCGGCCTATACTTCGAAACCTGAAAAAGAGAACGGAGTAATCCGCACTCATCAGCAAGCGACACTTGCTTGATGAAGGACTTCCGACATTGGACGTCAGCCGGCAAATGGCAAACAGCAGCAGCAGCCTTGTCTGCGGTGTTGCGAAACTGCCCGAAGAATCTCATTTTCGAGTCTATCATGATGCCCAGGTATTTCACTGCTTCGAGAAGACATGGTTTCACCCATCTGAATAGGAAGGACTGTGCGAACCCTCTACTTGTTCAGCACAACGATTTCGATTTACTCCAGAGCTAGGAAGAATCTATGCTTAGCGATCCATCTACTTACTCGTCGCATCACCGTTCCCAGTGTGACCTGAACTTGCTCAACCGTGCGTGCGGTATCCGGTGGCACAACATCATCCACGTACTCGACCAGATGTGATTCAGCAAGCATCTCGAGTCGTAGAAGAATATTGTATAAGGCGTTCGAAAGATCCGGACCAAGGATAGATCCCGAGCCGCCCTCGATGTCACCTTCATTCGGCGCTGTCCTTCCAGCGGAAGGGAAAAAACACCCGCTGTCTGACAAATTTCAATCTTCGGGCTTAACCCACGGAAGGGAAATTTGTCCGTGTGCTGCTCTTGCCGCAGTTTCGAGAGGGAAAAGAAAAAATAAGAAAAAGACGAACGGGAGTGACTTGAGACATGTTTGCGTGTGGGATGGAAAAAGTTGATGATGGTGTGAAAAAAAAAGAAAAGGAGGTGTTTGAAAAAGAACGTGGTGAAAAATGCTGCCCGATGTTCATTCATCCCATGGACACGGTTATAATCAATCTTTGAATTCATATTACTTTTATCAACCAGCCACACATCACAAGGCCCGCGCATTCAAAGCGCGCTACAATTAACTGGAGCGCTCCCACTGGTGGAAGCTGTTTCAAGCGAGATTTAACATTTTTAAACTCTGACTCACAGTGCAGGGTCTGGAGAAAGATCATCTACGCCCGTCCAAAACTTCGCGCTTTTCAAAATCTTCCCGCCTTCGGTGAAATATTAGGTTTGCTATCGATGTCCAAAAATAGCCACTTATCTCATCCGAAAATCTCGTTACTATCGTCGGTTATTGTCCAAATTTACTATACCTTAATGATGCGCATTTAACGAATCGCCATGAAATCGTTCACGTGCCACGTAATTTTTGGCCCATCAGTAATTTGGAGAGTTTATTCTTATGTGGAATACCAATTGAAGTAGCCCAGATTGTACTCTTTTGTACCGAGAATGCACTGAATCCAGAGCATTTAAGGATTATTGAATCCGATCCGGTTACGGCGTATATGAGTAACGTATTTGCGGAACCATTGAAGCGGAAGAAATTGTGACATTTGGGAGTTTCGATAAAATTTACCGTTTACTACTTTTGGAATGCGCCATTTATAGATTTAAGAAATGGATACCCGTTTAATGCTCATAAGAGTTGGTTTGGTTCTAACCCTCTCCTAGGATAGCGTTGGTTTATTTAGGGTTCTCCAATTATATTGGAAGCGGCAGGGAGCGAACACTTAGGTTTGGATGAGCCGCCGCAGGGCCATCATATCAAATGGCCCCCCATAAAGAAGAAAGGAAGACGGGCCACTCGTCGCATTGATTTCCGTCTCCCTTATTGGACCGTTTGACATTTTAACTCCTCTTGGATTGAAACTTTTGGTGGAATCACTCCGTCTCGAAACTTCACGCCTCTAATAGTGTAGTTTACCCCGGGTAGGTTTAGTTTTGTAGTAGGCTCCTGAATCAAGGCATGGAATCTCTGTGTCCTGACAAGGCGATAATATGTGATGATAATATATGTTTTCGGGTTAGTTCCAACAAGTGCCGTCCGGTTCCATATATTATCTCGCTCAGTAGATGTCCATGACTGGCAAATCTGTTGGCGGAGTTTGGTTGGTTGACAGCCTTGGTGACCGTGTTGCTGCCAAGGTGATGCATCGTTGGAGTCCTATCGTAACAGAGGTGGCGCCCAGCGTGGTGCCACAGTATACCACACGAAACTGAATTGGTGCCCAGCGTGGGGCCCGAAACGGCGCATTTTCGCTATCTTTCGGGGTTTGCACCCATCGGGCTTGACAGTATTAGGATCAGAACTTCCTTCGCTTGCGAGTGTTTTAACGCCTAAACGAACTTAGGAGAATTTAGGTCACCAGGTCCTTTTGTAAGTTCGAGCTTAACGCTCAAAACAGAGCTATTAAGCGAATTCCTCTGCATAGCCGGCTGAAACGATTGCCAAGCTGCCGAAGTGGAGGATATAGAGAGAAGTAGAATGGGCCGCCCTCCGAAACCCAGAATCCATCTTTTAAATGTTTGGCAAGGAGTTTAATTAAAATTCGTCGTCACGTTTTGTTGACTTTGTGGCTGTCTGGTTTGGATCTTCGCTTTGTGTTTCGACCAGACCAGTCAAAGTTGAGAAGATAGCCGTGCCGTCACCCCATCCCTAGCCTGGAAGTGACTCAGGTTTGCGATTCCCAACCTCATCCTTTTATTTCCTCAAAAAGCTTGAGGCTGATTAATCTACAGGGTCGGCAGGTGGTCGTCGACTTTCTTCTTCATGGGAGAATTATTTTCTTTATCTGTGAGGACTGACGTTTTCTGGGAGTTAAGAAGGAGCTTAAATACCGCGAACTTTCACAATAACTTTTTCTGTTCTATCTTTATCGTGGAACGGCTTTCAGAGAAACCTCTAACACAATAAATAACGAACGAAACATACACTCTGACGGATCCTCTGCGCTCGTCCAATAGATTGAGAGGCTACAGGAGGAGACGCGGGGAGTTAGGTTTCCACCGGAGCACTGCACGGTTCGCTCTTTACCGCCCGTATCCAACGAGGACTCACCGAGTCCCCGATCGTACCGGAATACCTCTACTCCTCGAGCTGGAGCATCGCATTTGCCATCTGGGAGTTCGGTTCCAAGACCCATTTCTAACCTGATTAGATTCTCCACAGGAGGAAATTACCTGGACGGCCGCGTGGGGAAGATAGTGTCCGGATGGAGCCTGAAGTTGTCGGGAGCCTCTGACTCGATGCCGATTGGCAGTTTCTTGCTGACTTAAGATACCCTTCAGTCGGCATCTCCACTTGTTGTTAGCAGGACCTGCCCTAGAATGGTATTGGCGTTGTCGGTGGAGCGCTGGTTTTCTGCCCTAGAATCGACTGTGCGACGAACTGCTACATCGGTTCGATCAGACTGCCTCCGATGGAAATACCCGGAGTCCCATGAGCAGCCGATTCCATGGAGAGGGCGAGCCATTCGACGAGTATCTCCAGGCAACTCTACAGCTGGAGAACCGCCTATCCACGCCCCTTGTCCAGGGCGAACTGTTCGAGGTGCTCCGAGCAGGGATGAGCATTCCGCTTAGACGAGCTCTACTCAGACAGCGTCGTAGCAGCGTCGCGCAAACTGCTGGGGAGCTGGAGTTCCTGGATAAAGAGAAGCGATCGAGGAAAAGTTCGGAACGGTTCGGAGACCGAACCCCTCACTCACGAGATCTCCAGCGATTCAGAATCTACCCCTTCGAACGTCGGAGAGGTGGACAACCAGCTAGAAGCATAGTCCGTCTGTATCACCAGGCATAATTCCTTCACAATGCGATGATTCCCGGATTGCATTGAACGCCTGCAGCCCGTTTGAATCTGTCAATCTGTCTTCTAACGATAACTTTATGAAAGTAACCGCAACGCCCAACTCGAATTCGTCGATAAGTATTGTAGCCACTACTAGCAATTTAAATAAACATTCAATAAATTCAAATACACCCGTTACGCCATGAATCCCTTCGCCGGATTTGTCTCGTGAGCAGAGATATAAACATGGAGGTATCAGGAAGCTCGAGAGCGAATTGTTGTCGAACGAGATCTTGAGTAACAAAAAGTAGGAGTTTGCAATGAAAACGCGGTGAGTTTGTAATGAAAACGCGGTGAATTTGCTCCGACACGGCAGGCCGCTCCCACAAATGACCGCACGAACAGAGTAGATAACAACAACCCGAAGCGGACGCTCTCAAGCACAGACCAAAGTTAAGGAGGAACTCGCCAAGAGAATGGAGAACCTAGTAGGCGTTCAGGATCGTTTGATGATGTGCGGCCCTGGGCAAGAAGCGACGATAGAAATTTAGCATGTCCAAGAACTTTCGTAGATTCTTCATCGTGGTTGGTAGTGGAAAACTTTTAATCGCCTCAACCTTGTCTGGGTCAGGGGGTTACAAAATGGCCAAGAAATTTCACCTGCCTCTGGAGAAATTTGCATTTTTCAACTTTGAGTACAAATCCGGCCTGAAGGAGACGTTGAAAAATACACTCGAGATGTTCTAAGTGCTCAGATTCTGAAAAGGAAGCGACGAAACAAAAGTCCAAGTTTCGTAAGACAGAGTGGATGAACCTCTGGAAAGTCTGCACAGCTTCTAGTGAACTCGGAGAGTCCGAAAGTTATGCAGATAGCCGTCTTCGGAATGTCTTCCGGAGCGACAGGGATTTGGTGATACGCCTTGGCTAGATCCCAGGTCATAAGATCACGCAGTTCGTTAACGAGTGCGCAAAATCATGGATGTGTGGAAAAGGATACTGGTCTGGAACTGCCTGAGCATTCAGACGTCTATAATCTCTACATGTGTCGCTCGCGCAAGAGCTTCAGTTACAAGCTGCGGTATTCAAATTTCTCTCTTTCACGTAACAAGAACTAGGACGTACATCGTTGGCATCGCATCACATTGATGTAGCAGATGCCAAACCGATCAAAAAGCATCACTATTCAGTATCGTCAGCTGTTGCTTTTGTATGCCGAGGTACGTCGGCTGGGGAAATAAGGGTCGCCGAGAAATCCCAAAGCGCTTGCGCTTCTCCGGTGGTGGTTGTGGTGAAACAAGGTAAGGATGTGCCTCGATACCCGTAGAATTAATCTGTGCACGGTAAAGAGCGCTTATCCCATGCCGCTCATTGATGAGATCTTGAGTCGGTTGCCTAAGGCTGAATATCTTTCCGGTATTGACGCGTCAAGGGCCAGGTAGACCCTTGTACCAGTTCCGAACTATGCCCTTCGAATTATGCAATGCACCACAGTCATTATGTGAGCTAATGGAAAGGTTGATTCTAGGCCATCTGAAGAATCCAATGTTTCTTCTATCTGGATGATTTGTTGATCGTGCCTGAGACTTTCGAGGACCACATTTTCATCTTTCAACAGGTTGCAGCTCATCTAAAAAGCGCGGGTTTGACTATCAATGTGGAAAAAACCATTTCGCACAGAAGGAGGTGAAATATTTGGGGCATATCATCGGGCATAGAATAGTTCTGACGGACCCTGACAAAATAAAAGCTATTGTGGACTTTCCGCTACCGAAATCAGTACGACAGTTGCGTCGTTTCTTGGGTGTCTGCCGCTGGTACCGTAGGTTCATCCGCGACTTGGCAGCTGTTACAACTCATTTGACCAATATGCTATGTAAGGGTCGTCGGTTCGAATGGACCGATGAGCGTTTCTTCGACTGAAGACAACGCTTACTTACGCCCCTTTGCTGTATAATTCAGACTTCACCAAACCGTTTACTACACAGCGTCAGCGTTCATGAGACTCGCAGATGTCGGGGCTCAGCGACGAGGACACCCCTGAACTCGATTTGAACTATCCCGCTTTTAAATCTGCGGAACATCTCCTACTGATAGTTCAAATCCAAAACAATTCTCGTCAACTTCCGGATCTGCGTGCGGTCGAACGGTACATCTACAAAAGAACAGAACGCCTCGAGAGATGCTCTCCAGGAAGCTTCGAGTTGGAAATTTTGAGTTCCGGGTCAGTTGACGGAGGATTTAATTGAGCAACTTTATGACCAATACCTGTGTGCTCATGGGGGCTTTGCTAAGGCCTTACATCGTCTAAAAAGCATGGACTTTTGGTACTGTATGGCTCAACAGGTGAAGTCATATGATGGCAATTGTAGTACGTACCAAACCAAGAAGGCGCCCAATCAAACACTTCGCCCTCCTATAGTTCCTACTCCAGTCCCCAATAGGCCTTTCCAGAAGTTGTTCATCGCCCTCATTGGTCCGTATCCACGAAGTAAGTTGGAAAACGTCGGAGCTACTTCACGAATTTGTAATCTGAATTCTAGTGGATCGCATCTTTAATGTCTTCGGCACTCCTAAATCGGTGTTCAAGGACAACGAGATACAACTTCGTTCCGCTCACTTCGTCGGGTGATGAAGCTAAGGGGCATTAAACACGTGTTCACCGCTCTGTATTTCCATCAAGAAAATGCCTATGAACGGGTTAACCGATCCATAATAGCCGCCATACGGACTTATGTGTCCGATGATTAGCGCGACTGGGCCAAAAACGTCGCTGATATCTGCTGCGCGCTGAGATCATCCGTACATTCAGCCACCGGACACATCCCTTACTTTTTGACTTTTGGTCGGAATATGATCACGCATGGTGGCAGGATATTCCGGAGCAACTTCTGGCAAAGCGATTTTAATAAACATTATAACGCCAAGCTGGACTTGAAGTTCCTCCCCAGTGTAGTGAAGAAGCGCCATCTGTACCTGCTGGCGGATGATCGTGGGAGAGATGTAGGGGAAGTCCATGGGAAGAACATAAAGTCTAGCTCTCAGAACATCCCTAGGCAGCTCGCACCACACCACGCTCCTCGAGTCGTCTCTTCGGACGAAGTTGATACCGCAGTGACCGAAAAATCATCATCAGTGGTACTACCGCCGCTCAAGGCGATTACCCTCATCCAGAAGGTTCAAATTGATTTGTTGAAGTTGATGGACCGAGTGAAGCAATACAAGGGCGGTTCTCGAGTGAGCAGGGAGTACTTATCCATAGACGAAATGCTTACTCAGAGGCTTCTCCAACTGGACTTGATAGACGCTTGGGGCCTGGATAACGTCAAGGCCGTCCGAAGGGAGGCCATCAGTCTACGAGTGCATTTCGGTTTTGAAGGCAACCTTCGGCTCAACCGCTATTGACTGATTCCCTCAGGTTCTCCTCCTTGCCGTGGGGCCGGGGTGTATGGTTTGTTACACTGATAAAATTTTCCTGGCCGCTTTTGAGGGTCGAAAATTCCAATTTGAAATTAAACTTCGAAAGTTCAAATTTGAATGTTTGAACTTCGACCACGAAAGGGGAATTCGTCCGTGTGACGCACTGCTCTGCTTTGCCGCACTGCATGGCTGGGGAATTGGCTTTGGACACGGTTACAATCAATCACAAGGCCCGCGCTCCCACTGGTGGATGCTGTTTCAAACGAGATTTAACAATTTTGAACTCTGACTCACAGTGCGGGGTTTGGAGCGGGATCATCCACGCCCGTCCAAAACTTCGCGCTTTGGAAGTGATAAATTTGAGCGAATGCACCTACTTTTCCCGCCTTCGGTGAATTATTGGGTTTGCTATCGATGTCCAAAAATAGTCACCTATCGCATCCGAAAATCTTGTTACTATTGTCCGTTATTGTCCAAATCTACTATCCCTTAATGGCGCCCATTTAACGAATCGCCATGAAATCGTTCACGTGCCACATGATTTTTGACCCGTCAGTAATTTGGAGAGTTTATTCTTATGCGGAATACCAATTAAAGTAGCCCAGAATGCAGTGAATCTAGAGCACTTAAGGACTATTGAATCCGATCCTGTTACGGCGTATATGAGTAACATATTTGTGGAATCATTGAAGCAGGAGAAATTGTGACATTTGGGAGTTTCGAGAAAATTTACCGTTTACTATTTTTGAAATGCGCCAATTATAGATTTAAGCAACGTCTAATCGTTTAATGATCATAAGAGAAAAACAAGCCGGAATGCCGGAAGTTCGTGCTAAGGATATAAATCTAACATATTACTTCATATTCTTCCAAACTACAACACATACGTACTTATTACAGCCATAGATATTATCCCCAACCTAAACAAACAAACTGCCTATTTCCAAATACTGTGCATATATGCACGT
Source organism: Hermetia illucens (assembly GCF_905115235.1). Classification (NCBI taxonomy): domain Eukaryota; kingdom Metazoa; phylum Arthropoda; class Insecta; order Diptera; family Stratiomyidae; genus Hermetia; species Hermetia illucens. The sequence continues at coordinate 118,249,165 of NC_051849.1, forward strand.
ATATGAATTGAGGGTACCCGTTTTCCGATTTACTTTGTGCCCAAAAGCATACATATGTACATATATGGTACGTATATTATTTATGGCTGATTTAATGTGCAAATATATCTATCCGAATTAGACACTACACGCAAATTTCATTAGCACGCATATACTACTACCTATATACTCACATGTCTCGTTGGAATAATTGATATTCATATACAAATGATTAAAAAACTAAAACAAAATAATTCTTTTCCACCCAATTCATACGAACTTCCTTCGTTGTGGTATTGGCGAATTGATATGTGATGATGACGTCATACACGTGGTAGAATGCATGAAATTCATAAAAAAATGGCGAAGTTATAACTTTGTTAATAATAGTTGGAATTTGTTCATGTTTGACCAAATTGTGCACTATGTTATCCCTTACATCCATGCCGATGCACTACTATGTTTATTTTCAGATTTTTTGGTTGGATAGGTTCTGAGAACGAGACCTGAGACACTTTTTGATAGTCATATTTTAAGCCCTCACTCCCCTATGTTTCACCCGATATCAAATCTAGAACCAGTTTCGAAAAGTACTAATTGAGTCCTTTTATTTGATACCACACATGGCCACATCTTTTGAAGAAAAATTTGGTACCCTTCCTTTACATGTATGGGGAGCCCCCCTTAAAGGTAACACAAAATGGCGCCACTTGTTGTTTGTAAAGTAAACAACAGATGACACGCTTTTGCCGATTTTCGTGACAATCGGTTTAGCCGTTTCTGATTAAATTGGGTGTGACAGACAGGCAGACAGATAGACGGACAGACAGAAATCGACTCGATTCTGATAAGGTTTTGTTTCACACAAAACCTTACAAAGAAAAATTCACATTTGTGTATGCTGTACAATACTAATCCACAATTTATAAGCTATTGACGTTGAAGAGAGTAGGCGGGAAATCGAATTTTTATATGCTTTAAGATACTAGTTCATAATTTATAGATGCTCGACAATACAGATTCATAATGTTTATATGTAGTATTGTTCAACATTCACAGTTCATAATTTACACTCTATTGACGTTAGAGTGAGATAACGCGAGAAATTGAATTTAATTTTAATATACTGTAGTAGGCCTTCAATAATAAGTGAAATATGAGGAAAAAATAAGGCAAGTGACTCCAAGATGGTAACCACTAAGTTTCAATGTAATTGGCATATGAAAGTAATTAACTAAGTAGATTTATATGTTACAGTAACTTACATTGATAAAGTTGTAATGAATTAGTCGTGTTTGTTTGGTTCTAGCCATCCCCCAGTATAGCGTCGGTCCTCCCATTTATTTACGGTTCCCCCATTATATTGGAAGCCGGCGAACAATTATGTTTGGGTGAGCCGCCGCAGGGCCATCATATCAACTGGCTCCCCATGAAGAAGAAGAATGCCGTTTGGCATTTTAGCTCCTTCGGATTGAAACCGTTGGTGGTGTCACTGCGCCTGGAGACATCACGTCTCTAACAGAGTAGTTTACCCCGGGTTGGTTTAGTTTTGTCGACTCTTGAATCAAGGCGCGTCATTAAATTTCTGTGTCCTGACAGGGAGATATCCCGCCGAACTGCGAGCATTCGGGTTAGCTCCAACACGTGCCGTCCGGGTCCATATGTTACTTTGCGCAATACTGATTGTTCATGACTGGCAAACCTGTTAGCCGAGTTTGGTTGGTTTGCAGCCTTGCTGACTGGGTTGGTGCCAAGGTGATGCAACGCTGGCCTCTCATCGTAGCAGAGTTGGCGTCCAGCGTAGGGCCACAGTGTTGCGTACCTAACAGCTTCTCTGGAAATACCATCCACCTCTTGCGCACTGAGCAATCCCCCGTATTCTGGGACAGTTCCTTCGTAGGTTTGCAAATCCAGCTGTCTACCTGTACACGACTAATTTCCCGGGATGCAATTTCCTTTTGGGAGCCGGGGCATTACAAGCTGCGGTGATGGGGTTCGTCGAAAGAACTAGCGATTCAGTTGCGGTTCTTCTGTCTCCGCCTGGGTTTTGTCGCTGATTCACCCCTCTTGTGAGAGTTACGACAAATTCAAAGTCGATAGATGTTTGCCCGACAACAGAGCATTAAGACCTTTGTCACTTCGAAAGAAATGTACTGATGATCACTGGTCGTGAAGTCTTTCAGTGCCTTCTATCGTTGGACCACTGATCCTAAGGACTTCGTTACGTCGGGGATAGTGCTCCCACAATCGAAGCGTCGGAATGTCGGAGTGCTGCCGGTATTTACGGCAATAAGTCCTGTCTGTGTGCCTCAAGAATCTGGTTAAGACATACTCCATTCGAGGGTTCTGGCGTTAAAATTTCCTCCGACTAGAATTCTCCCTTCCATGTTTCTAATCTCGTCCTTCAAGGCGGTGAGCCTATTCCGAAAAGCTTGCATAGATTCATTCGGTGTGAGGTATATCAACATATCACGATAGTGAGCTTCTATCCCGATACTGTTCGCTGAGAAGTAACAAGTCAGCTCTTCTTTCTTGCACCATCTGCCTCTTCAGGTCGTGGCCAGTTACACTCCTGTGCATGTTTGTTTGCAGGATGTTGGTGCTTGAATTTTTACTTCCTGTAAGTCTTCTTTGAAGACCTGGCAACGCGCATCACTTAGAGTATGAGCCACATCTTCTTTCTTCAGACCGCGGTCTTTGCAACGGACACAGCACTTTTCCGATTCACATATCTTTGCTTTGTATTCGGGTTCAACACATTTGTGACACGAAGTGCTTCTGCGCTGCAAGCCCTGCTATATGTCCCCTTGCAACCCCTGCCATACGCCCGTATGCCTAGCCCTTAAGACAGCGGGCTGGAACTGTCCTTCGCCTTATTCTGAAAATAATCACCCGATCTTTATTTTTCCGCAATGGAGAAGTTGGCTTGCTATCTTCTTAGGGACAATGACAATGGCCAATTTTTGTCATCTGGAGTTAACTTCCGGGTAATTCCTTATTATCTCCTGCTCCACCTCTTCTGTATTATTGAGATAATCTAGGTTTCTTATTTCAAGGGTGTACATGGGTTCTAGTCTGGAAACCACTGCTTTCGTGCCTGGAGTGTCTCGCAGAATGTACTCTCTTTATCGGTCTACGATCCAAGCTCAACTAGTATATCACCGGATAGATTTGGAATCCACCCCAGCGTTTGGCGTTATTGCGGAATTCTGGAAGAACTTCCGCAAGAGATCTCCCTTTGTTCGGCTTGATGAGAATGGGCTCTGACCGTAGTTTGTCCCCTCTCTTTTTCTTTGGCGCTGATATTGTCGTTTTAGTTGACTTCGATTTTGCTACAGTCAAGTAACTTCTGCCACTATGCAACTTAGATTGTTGCTGCTGAGTTTTCTCCTGGTTTCGACGCTGCTTGCTCTGCTTGGTTAACACCTCGTGGGATTCTTCTTACTGCGTCCTCGTCGGCATATCCGCAATGTTTTCTCCTCGCCTGCTTTTGCCGGTGAACTGAGGGCACTGCATTTTATGCAACTATGGGCTGCACTAGTGATGTTCGTTTTCCTCAGCTCCTCTTCCGCTGTCTTCCACAGTTTCGCTAATGTTTAATAATGTCCAGCAGTTCTTCCATCTTCATTATGCCATTTTAACCATCCGGGGAGGGGTGGGGATATTTCGCTGGATGGTGGTAGCAGCCTTCATTTTCTCTAAGACCATCCCACACTCCTTGAGCAGCCTTCCTTCCTCTACCCTTATCTTTCCGATGAGGTCCATCCTCTCTCCCTTTTTTACTTCCAGTCGTCTTCATCATTGGGGTAGTGAGCTTTTCTACTTTTCCAGTAAGTGACCGTCTTAACTTCGCGCTTCTTGCAAACGAATTTATAGGGGAATCTCCCATTTTAGCTGCCAGAAGCGGTGAGCGTGGTGTATTGTTGCTCCTTCTGAAAATTTCAGCTGTAGCCGGTTGTGTCGTCATGCTTGTTGCTGCTGTTCTTGTCATTGGTGTTGTTGTCATTTTAATTTAGATCCCAGCTGACACAAATCCTTATGGGAGTTTGTTTTCAGACCCGGAATCAGGCGTTAGTCAGAAGTCCATCTCAACTTAATGGTGTCACAGCTTTGAACGGTCTTGCTGTCCTACCAAGGTTATTATCGGGACGGAAGCAGTTGTAGCGTTAACCTGAAAGTCACGTCCACGGGTTGTCACTCTCATGTACTAAGGTAACAAGATGCCACAGCTGTCAGCTCATATGCAACCTATTCCGAATCGTTTGCCAAATCATAAATCAATGCCATGTCGGGTGGTCGTCGCTGTACCCGCTCACGTTCACCAGGTTTACCAGTGGTTATCCGGGGCCATCAACTGGGAGGTGTGAGTTGACTCACACTTTGCCCTTTCTGGAGAACCCGTTTGGCTCCTGGATTTAGCAGAGTGGAAAACCTCCAACTATAATTTATTTATCTCTTTTCCTGATCTTTGTATTTAATTTTTGTTTCACTGAGGATAGTGCAGAGTACGTTGTCTCGAACGCTCCTTCTGAATCTGGGCTTGGGACCAGCAAGCTATATAAATAAGATGGTGGAGATAGGTCTCGACGAGTACTTAACATGGCTAGCTGTTCTGATATTTGATGCAAACCGAGGGACTGCGGGGGATGGAAAGTGGTAATTTCGTTCATATCCATTCTCAGAAACTATTCAACATAAAAACCTAACAATTTGAAGACATTGATAGAGAGCCTCCTTAAGTTTATCCAAAAACTATCAAGTTTAGTAGCAATATAGGCTATATTATAGATCAAGTTTGGTGGAAATCGCACTATTACTAACAAAGCTGCAAAAGCTCAAAGTTGTCTCTTTTCTGTAAATTAATTGCACTTTACGATTTTGTCAGTAGCATACCAAAGTGAATAGTCTAACAAACTAAGTTCATAAAAGTTACCAGCTAGGTACAAATGAGGCAAATTCCGACTCCGGTATTTTTATATAAACAAATCGGAATATTTCCTATATTCCGAACTTCACGAAAAATGACAAAGTTTCACTCCCTGTAACTTTGTTAATAATGATTGGATTTTCTTCAAACTTGACCAAACTGTGCACTATGTTATTGCTTACACCCATGCCCATTTTGTACTTCTGGGATGGACATAAGGGGAGTTGCCGGGTAAATTTCTAAAATATGGAAATATAATTTATTTGTTCGGATTTGTTCGGATATCGCAACCGGATGTCTTATGGCCACAGTTTATGAAAAAAATGTTTGCACCTTCTATTCATATGTATGGCTCCCCTTGAACTTAACACAAAGTGGTGCCACTTACAGCATGTAAAGGGAACAACAGATGACACGCTTTTGCCGATTTTCGTGGTAATCGATCTAGCCGTTTCCGAATAAATCGGGTGTGACACACAGACACCCACTCAATTCCACCTTTCATACTGGTAACATTCAGCTTCCGATTTCCTGACGTGTTTTTTATTTATGATAACTGACACTATGAAATAAGTCGGAATACCGGAAACTGGGCGTTTCAAGTAGAAAGGCTCTTATGTCACAAACATTTTAAGCATGTTTTCCAATTCGCACATAGCTAAAAATTCAAAACGTTTCTTCACATATTTCCAAACTTCAAGATATAATTACATATTAGAGAGAGATGTTGTGCTCATCCTAAACAAACAAACATTGGAAACATTGCCTACACCGCAAACTGGCGCGTACATATACAAATATGTACGCAATTAATCAAAAGCATCTCAATATTTCATCCTAACTTTGTCGCAAAACCATATGCGCATATACTTATCCATGTGTACATAAACTGAATGCCGCTGGTACTAACTTATATACATATCCATCTTAATTAGACGCTACCCATAAATTTCATTGACATATACAAATATATATGTCTCTCTTGAGTAATCAATACTCATATGCAAATAATTAAACAAGTCGGGAAACCGGAAGCTGGACGCTTCAGGTACGAAAGGTTTGGTGTATTTCTTAGTACGTAGCACGTAATATATGCATATATTATATGAGAGTATCGGGTGATATTGACATTTATAGTCTTCAATTTTCATGGATGCCGCAATAACCGCAGTCAATAGAGGACCTGGAGATGAAGCATCAACTAATGATCTTCACAACCACCTGAAGAACGTTATCATGGATACGGCCACAAATATACTTGGCCCCAGCCGCAAAAGGAGTCGGAACGGCTGGTTTGACGATGAATGTAAGCTAGCAACGGAACGGAAGAATGCCGCATACCGAGTAATGTTGCATTCTCAAAGAACGCGGGCACGCGCAGAGACTTATCACGAACTCCGTCGAGCGGAGAAGCGACTTCACAAACGGAAAAAGGAAGCCTGGGAGAACCAACAAGTCTGTGAACTAGAAAAGTACAGGGAGCAACCGCACCAGGCGCGGAAGTTTTACCAACAAGTCAGCAGGATGAAGCCTTATACACCTCGATGCTCATCCTGCCGAGACAAAGAGGGAAATCTGATTTCCGACAGAATGGGCATATTAGAGCGATGGGTTGAGTACTTTGATGAGCTACTGAACAACCAGAACATCGGCGAGTTGGAGGTCCCGCCAACTGAAGACGACGGACAAATACTGCCACCACCAAGTTTAGGAGAAACAGTCCGTGCATTTCATCGGCTAAAAAATCATAAGTCGCCAGGAGCCGATGGAATTACAGCCGAATTGGTTAAATATGGAGGCGACCAGTTACACCAAGTGGTTCATCAACTTGTGCTCAAGGTATGGGACAGCGAATCAATACCTGACGATTGGCAACGAGGCATAATCTGTCTCATACATAAAAAGGGAGATATCACATAGTGCAGCAATTATAGAGGTATCACGTTGCTGAGTACCATCTATAAGATATTCTCCACTATCTTGCTAGGCCGGATAGCCCCATACGCCCAGAACATCATTGGCCCATACCAAAGAGGCTTCACTCCAGGCAAATCAGCAACAGATCAGATTTTCTCTCTGCGGCAGGCGATGGAAAAACTGTTGGAATATGGACAACAGTTGCACCATCTGTTCATCGACTAAAGCCGCCTATGATAGCATAGCCAGGGTAAAACTGTACACGGCCATGAGGGAATTCGGTATCCCGACGAAATTAATAAGACTGACTAGGCTGACCCTGACCAATGTGCGACGCCAGATAAAAGCAGCAGGATCACTCTCAAGACCATTCGACATCAACAACGGTCTACGACAAGGGGATGCGCTATCATGCGTCCTCTTTAACCTGGCCCTCGAGAAGGTGATCCGTGATGCTGAGGTGAATGCAAGAGGTACGATCCTCTTCAAGTCCACCGAACTACTGGCCTATGCTGACGATATCGACATCATGGGAAGAACCACCCGAGACGTTCAAACTGCCTTCATCCAGATCGAGCAGGCGGCGCGAGATCTTGGGCTGCACATCAATGAAGGCAAGACAAAATACATGGTGGCAACGTCAGCACCGAAGACGAATCAACCAACAACATCAAACCTCCTATCTAGGGTCGAAAATCACAACCGGTAACAACTACGATGATGAAATCCGCGCACGGTTGTTGTCAGCCAACAGAGCCTACTTCAGCTTACAAAGACTGTTCCGCTCGAAACGTCTCACCATAGGGTCAAAGCTCTTACTGTACAAGACTATGATCTTGCCAGTCCTCATGTATTCCTCGGAAACTTGGGTTCTTAGCAAGAAAAATTGCGAACTCTTGGCCGCGTTCGAGAGAAGAATCCTCCGAAGAATTTTTGGCCCCCTACATGAGGATGGACGATTCCGTAGCCTACACAATGACGAAATCTATGAGCGATACCATGACCGTCCGGTTGTGGATAAAATCCGGCTCAATAGGTTACGGTGGGCGGGTCACTTAATCCGTATGGATGAAGATGATCCCACCCGGAAAGTCTATAAGGGCAATATCTATGGTAGGAAAAGAAGACGAGGCAGACCCTGCCTAAGATGGAGCGATGGCGTGGGCCAGGACGCCAGACAGCTTTTAGGGATATCGAATTGGTGGACCTCGGCGCAAAACCGGGATGTCTGGAGTTCCTTATTAAGGCAGGCCTAGACCGGATACCGGTTGTTACGCCGTTGATGATGATGATGATGAATTTTCAAAGAAGCAACAAATTTGACGTATTATAACTTTGTTAGTAATAGTGCGATTTCCACCAAACTTGGTAAGGTCGCTCTGTATGCCTATGTCACTGCAAAATTTTGTGGGGCTAGGATGAAATTAAGGGGGGTTTCGCAGCCAATTACTAAAAATTGTAGTGATATACTATTATTAACTTTATTTGAACAGACATCGGTATGGAGGGTATTTCGGAACCTAGGCACCATATGGTGGCAGCCCCCTGATTTTTTTCAGATTTTTCGGTTGAGTAGTTTCTGAGAATGGCCCCTTTAAAGAAATGATCGCTTTAAACCTCCCGCACCCCCCCCCCCCTTTCAAACAAATGTCAAAACTAAGATCGGATTCGAAAAGTACTAACCGAGACCTTTCATTTGATATCCCACATGACTATATTTGGTGAGAAAAAAATTTACACCCCCCTTTTGCATGTATGGGGGACAAGGGGGGCTAAATCTAAACGTAGGAGGATATCAGTTATTCCATGTTTGGGGGTCCACAGTTCCCACCTTCTCACCAAATTTCGTGCCAATCGGTATAGCCAGATTTAGTACTTCGGGTTGTAAATTTATACGTAAAGACAACTTTGAGCTACTGCAACTTTGTTACTAATAGTATGATTTTGGCGACAGGACGGACGACATTGCGGAAATTTTAGATTTAAGACGTTTGTTGATACGTCCATCACAGAGAACACCAGTTGTGGAACGTCTTTTCATCCAGGTTGCGTTAATACGTGAAGCAATTTCATAACGCAATTCTCCATTGGCTGATAGCGTTGACCGGAGGTATTTAAATCGCTCAGTTCTGGGCAGATCACTGCCACTGACAGTGATTGTGCCTGTTTCATGGGGATCGGTCGCCGAAAATTCAGTTTTATTTCAGCTCAGATGCGATGTCGTCAGGTCCTGCTGCATTTCCTGATTTCATTCGTTTTATTGCCTCCTCGACTTCAGTTGCGCTGTTAGGTGGAACTGGTCCAAATGTCGGCAATGATTGTGAAAGTGGAGTGTGAGCAAATTCTTCCGATGAAATCTGCTGGAAGTATTCTCGCCATCTATCCTTTGCGGCTCGACGGTTGGTAAGCAAAGTACCGTTTCTGTCATTAACGCAACAGAAGTGTTCGATATCCTGCGTACGTTCGTTTCGGCTTTTCGGCTTTGGCAAGTCGATACAGATCTCTCTCGACATCCCGAGTGTCCAGTTTATTGTAAAGATTTTTATAATGGTTCGCTCGGGTGACAGCGACCGCTTTCTTTACTTCCAGGTTGGCATTCTTATAAATTTGCCAATTGGCCAGCGTTTTATAGTTGAAAAAGTTGTGGTAGAGGCGTTTCTTTTCACGGACCTTCATTTCAAGATCATCATTCCAAAGCCAAGTAGCAAGTACCGTTTACCCGGCTTGGTGACGCTGAGGGTTGCAAAAGCCGCTTTGTGAATCATGTCTTTCATTTGCTTCCACGATTCTTCCGCATTCGTAATAGTCACAATTTAATATGCCGCTTAATTCGCAGGACGGCAATCAATGGCCGATGTTGAAGTGCGATGGTCTCATAGGCAATGGCTTTGCAATCAGTGACAGTGGTAAAATCTCGGCGTCTTATGAGAATATAGTCGATTTGCTTTTTACTGTGTGGGGGAAGATGAGACAATCGTTTGATGAACAATGTATTCATAAGTGCAAGGTCATGGGTGTCCGCAAAATCGATTATACGCTGGCCACCCTCATTGCGCGCTCCGAACCCCTTTCCGAATGGCACCTGTTACCATCTGCCTTTTCACCCACATGGATACCGGATGCTGGACGCTTCGGGTAAAAAGGTCTTATGTGAGAAATTCTCTATGCACGATTTTCCATTCATATATAGCTAAGAAAACAAAATATTATAATATAATATTTTGCAAAATCCATGATACATACATGTACATACATATAAACGACATAAATACTGTATTCATCTTAAATAAACAAACAATGTCTATTACAATGCATGCATAGACTTGTGATCTAACGCTGGTAACCAGCGTTAATGTACGCTAGTTACCAGGCACATACATATCTATTATATTGATTACTACCCGCATGCTTTACGAGCACATACAATTACAAATACATGTTTACCTTGAGTAAATAACACTTATATGCAAATAACTAAAGAAAAGCCAAAAAAGGAGAACTAAAACGCCTCCATGGATCCCGCCGTTTATATAATTTCAATTTATATGATGATGACGTCATACACGTCTTAGGCTGCAATAAATTTACTTGGAATATTAAATTTAGACCTTTTGTCCCGTTGTTAATAATAACTATATTCGGTGCAAAAAATGTACACTCTTTCGCCTGTATGGGGCACAATAATCCATGCCAGAAATGTCGGAAAGAAGCCGTGCTGGTTATACTATGTGCTCTAAACGTTAAGTACCTGTGTATATAAATACACTTCCGTCGTGTCTACGAATGGCCGTACATTGCTGCATTGACATTTTTTCTCTGCGCCTGGTGCATGTTTGTAGCAATAGTGTTAATTATTTTGGTATTAAATTTGAATAGTATGTCCGGATAGCTGAGGGGTTAAAGTACAAGGCCGGAAGGTCTTGGTTCAGTACGGAAGGTCTTGGTTCAGATCTCACTGGTGACAGTCGGATTTGTATCCTGATTTGACGTCGCCGTGAATAATTACCTGAGGCAAATCAGGGTAATAATCTCGGTCGAGCGCAATGCTGCCCACATTGCCTCCTACAGTGTACTGTAGTGTACCGTTCGGTCTTGAATGAAGTGAGCCTGATCCAATTGGATTGAGCTGCCAACGATTATTATTATTTCCCGAGTTGTCACAATCTCGGCAGATGCCGGATTTTACCTAATACTAGCACTAAATGCTGGTGGTGGCCGGTAGTAGATCAATGAAAGCATCCGTCCAGAACTCCACACAACATCGAGTACGTATGCAGAATAGAGTACTTCTGCATGGTTTGAACCAGACTGTGCGAAAATCCCAGGACATCAAGGCAAGCCGTGAGGGATTTAGGTACAATACCTGTAGCTGACAATGTTATGGGAACTACAACTGCCCGCTTGAGACGCGAAATTTTCTTTGATTTCCCGAGCCAGTGGCTCATAGTTCACCTTCTTCTCCAAGTATTTCCATTCGATGTTGCTATTACGGGGGAAAGTAACATCAATAATATACGCGGAGCGATCGATCTTGACAACTAACAGTATGTCAGACTTGTTATGTGGAGTATGGCGATCAGTCAGAACTTGCCGGTCCCAATGCATGCGCAAGCAGAACTATCAAGTACTGCTTGCGGCTCATATCGGTAAACCGGACATGTTCCCGTGATCAGCTCATGCTTCTATGCAAGGCTTTGATGGATAACCTACATAACAGGATAACCAACATACAGCATTAGACCATTACAGCCAGAAATGAGATCGTCCAACGTCTCTAACGCCGAACTACACATTCTGCACTGGTCGTCCTCCACCCATTCTTTCATGAAGAGCTTTTTATATGCTCGGGTGGCGACCACGCCATCCTGAATGGCACACATGAATCCCTCCGTCTCAGCAAAGAGTTCCGCAGCACACAGCACACATCTGTTCGACAAATGCAAATCGACAAATGACTGCCAAAGACAATTCACGTGTTTACCGTGCATTGCCTTCGACTTCCAGTTATCGATCCGCTCTTGGTCCGACTTCACCGCACTCAGAGGACTGAAAGATCGATCCTTCAAGTTAAATGGAGTCAGTCGCCTTCTCTTTCCTGTAAAAATAAGCGCGCAGTGAGTCGGCTTGGCGATGCTGTTGTGCATTGTGCCATCGCCCCCCTATCCCCAACCTCCGATGTCACGAGGCAGGTTCATCGGCCCCACAGCAGAGTTTGGATGATTCATTCGGAACTTGGTCATAGTTGCCCGTATTCGACGCCGGACGTTTTCCAGATCGGTCTTCGTGCACGGCAATATTCCGAATGCATAAGCCAGTGAAGAGATAGCGAATATATTTAATGTACTTATTTTATTCTTCCCCAAGTGATGCGATTTCAGTACCAGCTTTAATTCGGGCAGAAGAGCATCCTTCAGATCACCAACTTCAGCATGGGTTCCTTGCAGAATTTCTAGGTATGTGTAGAATTCAGTGTCGGCCATAGCTTCGATGTGGAGGTCACCTATGCTATGTTTGGCATGCGGCTCCTGATGACCTTTGCGGATAGCTTGGATTCGACACTTGTCTAATTCAAACCCATCCTAATATCACGGCTGCGCATGTCTACTATTCGCAACAGACTTTTGAGGTGGTTGTCAATACCAGCATACAGCTTGATGTCATCTAAGTGCATCAAGTGTGTCAGTTCGCACTTAGAACATAGGCCAAATTTTATTGCAAAACCATGCCCTCTAGCTTCATTCAGTAGCCACGAAATGGGATTCAGTGCCACGCAAAACCAAAGGGGACTCAACGATTCCCCTTGGAAGATGCCTCTCCGCATTGGATGGGCGCTGAAGTATTAGCACCCTCACATGTACGCACTGATAAAGCGTTATGCCACCCTTCCATGACAGTCGCCAAAAACTTTATTAGTTTCGGATCAATGTAATACAAATGTAGGGCATCGATTAGTCAGGTAAGCGGGACGCTATCGAAAGCCTTGGCATAGTCGGTATAGCAACTAAAGGGGTTTCTTTGGCCTCTAGTTTTGTGTCCTACAACTACCGAGTCGATAATGAGTTGCTCTTTGCAACCCCTTGACCCAACTCGGCAGCCCTTCTGCTCCTCGGACAGAATGCCGTTCGTCTCGAGGTACGCATTGATCCTTCCACTAATAATGGACGTTATGAATTTGTACTGAGTTGGTAAGCAAGTAATCGCTCTTGTGGCTGCGGGGTCCTGAACCGTGTCCTTCTTAGGGATGAAGTAGGTAATCCCCGCAGTGAGGAAGGGTGGACATTCCTCCGGCCGACTCATGACCTGTTTATACTGTATGCCAACCGACTGTGTACGCTAGTAAATTTCTTATACCAGAAATTCTTCACTCGATCCAAACCTGGGCCCCTCCAATTCTTCGAGCTGTTTATAGCTCGTCGAATTTTCTCCTCGGTAACATTCGCTAAATTCATGCCAGACGTGGTGACATGGCGGGTGCCCTCGGCGGTTATCTACTTAGCCTGCTAAGCGGGTAACCCCCAAACTCCACCACAGTATTCTTTCGCTTCCGTTACTAAAAACTGTATTCTGTGAACGCTCGGTTGGTATTCGTTAAGAGATCTGAAAAAGCTCCACTGGTTCCTTGTGTATGTTGCATTCTCGACATGTCTGGAGTGACTTTCAACATACCGTCGTAACCAACTGCATACGACAGAAAATTTCTGCTTTAGTGTGTCCAGAATTTCAACTACGGGTGTCTCACTGGTGATGGCATAGTTCCTGTAAACCCTCTGCACTTTATTTCTTACCCATCTGCATTGCCAGTGTTTATTTGAATCAGCCTAACAGTGTTCTGCCTTAGTGAGCCCCGTTCTAGACGAATTTTCCATGGTGGATCTCTTTGGTCACTCAAACCCATAACGCGAAAGCGAATCTTCTGAACGTTCAATCTGACAGCCGCAACTGCGCCACATATTAGCACACAGTCAAGATGCAATCTCATCATTGATTTGAGATAGAATTCTCTGGTCTGGTTCTCTGGTCCCGAACCTCAGCGGAAACCTTAACTGGACTGTAGAGAAGTGTGCTTCGGCGAGTACTGAAACTGTTGGCTACAGTGTGGCCTAGTGTTATTGATCCCGCCGCCTCTGGCCCCATCGACTCTCGGTCACCAGTCTCCGCGATGACCTCAAGTCGGACACGCTCCCTAATGATAGCCGGGATTGTGTCGCTGCGAGTAATAAAGCGGTACTGGTTTGCGACTCGCTACACAGTCACGTGCGTGAATTGCGGAAAACGCTCGACGAATCTCTGGTGCAAGAAGGGGCGGTAAGATGTGGTACCCGCCCCAGACATTATTTCGTAATAGAAGGAGATGAAGAGGTTCATTTCTTCAGTTCACTTCATCCGCTACCTACGCGAACCTGCTAAAGCCACAGACTGTGGCGAAACAGCTGCCGCAGGCGGAGCAATGTGGCGCCCATTTCGACGCCGTGCTGTCCGTTACGGGTGCGCGACCCAGTCACCAAGACGACTCCGGCCAGTTATCCGTACCGGACCGGATTTGCATTTTATACCTAACTGCCAGGTGTGGGGATAGCTTCCTTAGTGAGTAATCTGCAAGACTGCAAAGTTCCTGCACTTTCGTTACCTACCCCTTGAGACGCTGCGGTGACGTATTCAGACTGAAGCTATCCATCCCTCCTCCTTTCACAACCGGGCTTGGGACCCGCTACGGCGGAGTTTGGCGCAGTCGGCAGTATAAATATAATAAAGTTTAGTTTTCTTATTGAAAGTGAACAACGAAGCATTATTTTAATTAGGGCAAGAAGACTGAAAATAGAAGGTTCAACTCCCCTTCGAAATTTTATGATCGTCGTATGTTCGATTTTGTACGGTAAATGCACGAGAAAAATTCCACCGTGCACTGGTATGCGATCACATTACGAGCATGGGATGGAGAAGCATACACAAGAAAGCTATCGGCACACCAATACATTGACCACCTTAGCCTCGGGCCAGTTAGTTACGTCATCTTTCCTCCCGAATAAGCAATGGTGATTGATTTGCTTCTCTGTCTCCTTGGTTGAGGGTTTTCAATTTTATACGGTGTCTATACGAATACTTTTGTATGAATGTTTTTGCCTATGCCTGGTAAGCATGAAGATTTTTGCCTGTTTGTGTCTGCAACGCTATGTGCTTTATATGTTACCCGCTGGTAAGCATAAATACAGGTCATTTGGTTTGGACACATCTGGAAAATCATCAATATATGTACTTTGATGAGGCCTTGGTGTAAACATTTACTGAAAGGTTTTGAAGTAAACCTGGAATGGTTTCCAATATGTAACTAGAAACATTAACCCTATAGCAATAGATTAAAAACTAAAGGTACGACCGTATTTACACTACGCGAGCATAAACTGCACAGTGTCTTTCAAAATACCTATATACAGCTCCATTGGCGGCTATACACGCTTCAGAGGCGCCGCGTTGCGCAACATTCAGCTAGGCGACACGACGTCACCGAGGTGCCTGGCAGAGAATATTTTGCAGCGTCGCCTGTCATTTCCATAGATTGAATTCAATTGGCTGCAGCGATTTTTCAGTTTTGATTTGTACCTTGTTAAAATGTCAAAATAAACAGTTGTGTGTAATTGACTGCCGCGTCGCGACAGTTATGCTGAATGCAGTTTGACGTCGGGTAGTGTATATGCGGTCGTACCTTAAAGGAACGACAGCATCTACGTTACGCGAAGCGATGCGGCCAGAAACTGCACTAAATGTCAAAATATCTTAACATGATTTTGTAGGCAGCAATACACATTTGAGCGACACTACGCGGTGCGACATTCAGCTGAGTAACGCAACACGGCCAATTGGCTTAGCAGAGAATATTTTGCAGTGTCACGTGCTATTTCTATATAGTGGACTGCTGTGATTTTGTCAAAACATGCAGTGGAACTGTACTGAATGTAGTGTCGCGTACCGTAGAGTAAATGCGGTCGTACCTTAATACCAGTAGAAAGCGCCACGTCGCGTCGTCTAAAAATTAAGTAATAATTAAATATCTTTCGAAAATTTTATTTGATTTTTCTAAACACTAATATCCTTTCCTTTCCAGTAGAAATGTCAAAATGGAAGAACTCATTGGCTATAATCCTACTTCTGCTAACAAAAACGCATTGTTTGAAAATTCTTGGGCTGTTTCCACATCCGGGCATCAGTCACTTCCATTTCTTCCATCCTATTATGCGAGCATTGGCAGAAGCTGGTCATGACGTCACCGTTGTCAGCCATTTTCCCGATAAAAGCCCACCGATGCATTATAAAGATATTGTTATTGGTGGTGTGCAACTTCTTAACGACACCGTGGATCTTCAGGTGAATTTTAGCTATTGAATACTTAATAAGAAAGCTAGTATTGATGTAAAATGGTTTTTCTATTTTCGTCCTTACCATTTGCATTTTGGACTAATCTATTATACTAAGCCTTATATATATATATTTATGTTTTAATTGCGGTTTTTTCCTTTCATATATATACAAAGTGAACGTTCTTTCATTGCATTATTCTTCGCTTTTGCATTTATAGAAAATAATAAATCATCATCATGATCATCAACGGCGCAACAACCGGTATCCGGTCTAGGCCTGCCTTAATAAGGAACTCCAGACATCCCGGTTTTGCGCCGAGGTCCACCAATTCGATATCCCTAAAAGCTGTCTGGCGTCCTGGCCTACGCCATCGCTCCATTTTAGGCAGGGTCTGCCTCGTCGGCAATATCTACCATAGATATTGCCCTCATAGACTTTCCGGGTGGGATCATCCTCATCCATACGGATTAAGTGACCCGCCCACCGTAACCTATTGAGCCGGATTTTATCCACAATCTGGCGGTTATGGTATTACTCATAGATTTCATCGTTATGTAGGCTACGGAATCGTCCATCCTCATGTAGGGGGCCAAAAATTCTTAGGAGGATTCTTCTCTCGAACGGGGACAAGAGTTCGCATTTTTTTTTTGCTAAGAAACCACGTTTCCGTTTCCGAGGAATACATAAAAGCTGGCATCATAGTCTTGTGCAGTAAAAGCTTTGATCCTATGGTGAAATGTTTCGAGCCAAACAGTTTTTGTAAGCAGAAATAGGCTCTGTTGGCATAGGTATTATCGGTTGTGATTTTCGACCCTAGATAGGAGAAATTCTCAATGGTTTCAAAGTTTTAGTCTCCTATCTTTATTGTTTTCGTTT
The DNA here is from genome assembly GCF_905115235.1 of Hermetia illucens. NCBI lineage: Eukaryota > Metazoa > Arthropoda > Insecta > Diptera > Stratiomyidae > Hermetia > Hermetia illucens. The sequence goes on from NC_051849.1 coordinate 118,266,218, forward strand.
GACCAGTGGTTTTTGGCGTTAAGGTTACCACCATGCACTTCGTCTTGTCGTCGTTAATGTGCAGTCCAAGATGGATGAAGATAGACTGCACATCTCAGGTTGTTCTTCCCATGATGTCAATATCGTCAACCTAAGCCAGTAGTTGAGTGGACTTGAAGAGGATGGTACCTCTCGCATTTACATCGGCATCGCTAATCATTTTCCAGGGGCAGGTTAAAGAGGACGTATGATAGGGTATCCCCTTGTCTTAGATCGTTGTTGATGTTGAATGGTTTCGAGAGTAATCCTGCTGTTTTTACCTGGCCTCGCACATTTGTCAGGATCAGCCTAGTCAGTCTTATCAATTTCGCCGGGATACCGAATTCTCTCATGGCCGCGTACAGTTTTACCCTAGTTATATTGTCATAGGTGGTTTTATAGACTGTTCTGCACTGTGTGATATATCCCTTTTTATGCATGGAACAGATAATATTCCGTTGCAAGTCGTCATTGATTCGCTGTCCCGTCATTGAGCATCAGTGGATGAACTACATGGTGTAATTGGTCGCCTCTATATTTAACCAATTTGGCTGTAATTCTATTGACTTCTGGCGACTTATGGTTTTTAAGCCGGTCAATTGCACGGACTGTTTGTTTTATGCTTGGTAGTAGCAGCATTTGTCCGTCGTCTTCAGTTGGCGGGACCCCCAACTCGCCGATATTTTGGTTGTTAAGCAGTTTATCAAAATACTCAACCCACCGTTCCAATATGCCCATTCTGTCGGAAATCAGATTTCCCTCTTTGTCTCGGTAGGATGGATATCGAGGGCTATAAGGCTTCATCCTGCTGACTTGTTGGTAAAATTTTTTTTTCCGTTTGTGAAGTCGTTTCTCTAACGAAGTTCTTGGTAGGTCTCCGCGCGTGCCCGCGTTCTTTGAGAATGCAACATTACTCTTTATACAGCATTCTTCCGTTCCATTGCTAGCTTATATTCATCGTCAAACCAGCGGTTCCCATTGTGGCTGTGTCAATGAGAACGATTTTCCAGTAGTTGTGAAGATCACTTGTTGATCCTTCGTCCCCAGGGCATCTGCTAGCTACGATTATTGCGGCATCCATTCCCCCCTTATAGGTGTTACGGAGGGCTGTGTTGTGAATGGCTTTAGTGCTCACTCTCATCTATTTGTCATAGGTAGGTGGTATCGTAATTTGAGCTCAGAGCGCTATGCCAACGAGATAGTGGTCCGAGCCTATATTAATAATAATCGTTGGCGCAACCATCCATATTGGATCAGGGGCTTGAAGTGTGTTAGAGCACTTCATTGAAGACCGAAACGGTACACTACAGAAAAGCCTGTAGGAGGCAATGTGGTCAGCATTGCGCTCGACCGAGATTATTACCCTGATTTGACTCAGGTATTCATTCACAGCTGAGTCGACTGGTATCCGACGGCAAATCACGATAAAAATTCCACTGTCACCAGTGACATTTGAACCGCGACCTTCCGTACGATAGCCTTGTGAGTCTATATGGTCCCCCTATATGTTCTCACATTAATCAAGACGGCGACATTCGATCAGCACGTGGTCAATTTGCTTGAAAGTGGTGCCGTCTGGAGAGGCTCACGTATATTTGTGGAGAGCTTTCCGCGCAAACCAGGTACTTCCGGTAACAATTTCCTACGAAACTGCTAACTAAATAATCCGCAGTCCGTTGGAATGGTATTCCTATGTAAGCTATGAGAGCCGACATATCGCTTGAATACGGACTCCGTCCCTACTTGACTGTTGAAATATCCAAGTATGATCATGATATCATACTTGGGACAAGGTTCGAAGGTCCGCTCTACTGCCTCTCCGACTCTGCAGTCTGCTCTGTTGGGGCGTGAACGTTTATGAGGCTTATATTTCTAAATTTGCCTCGCAAATGCAGAGTGCATAGCCTTATATTTCATTGCCGATATCAGCAGGTTTCATTTATTGGCTGACTAAGAAACCTACTGCGAGCACATGCTTTACTGGGTAGCCGCTATAATATATGATGTAGTGGCTCTTCTCCAGGAAACGAGTCTCTGTCCAGCACATCTCTTGCAACGCTGTTAGATCAGCCTTATATTCGGACAAGGTATTGGTTAGCTGCTCAGCAGCATTGGATCTGTACGTAATTTCGTTGCCGTTACCGGTTTCGTCGTTTTAAATTCCATCCTATCCGAGGGTCCTTCTGTGGCTTCGTAACGTTGGTTTTCCGTGTAGGGTTGTTAGTCCTACCCAACCCCCAACCTGGATGACCAATTGGTACAATTTGTACGGTTTTTAGGCGCGAGAGACTCGCCTTCATCCTTCGCCGTCTGCAGTTTTTCATTAAGAAAAAGCTTCCAGCAATCACCACATGAGGCTTTCGTGTATTGCTTTTATAAAGACATTTGTGTGGATATTGGTCACATTCAGAGTCTTAGAATGTAGTAAATTAGTATAAAAGTGACCAATTTGACCTAACATAACTAATTATAAATAATAGTGCGATTTCCACCAGATTTGGCAGTATTGTATATCCTTTATGACTGTAAAACTTCATAATTTTAGGATTCCCAGGCAATTTCTAAAAAAATATGAGAAGCAAGTCGGAATACCGGAAGCTCGCGCTTCGGGTATAAAGGTGTTGTGTTCATCTTATGTAAGAAATTTCAACGCACATTTCTCTATCCGTATATAGCTAAAAATCCAACATATTCCTTCATATTTTTCCAAACTCGAGACATACGTACATATTACAGCCATAGATATTACGCTCATCCTAAACAAACAAACTGCATATTTCCGAATACTGTACACATATATGCACGTATATAAATTGATCGTACCCATATCTGGGATTTACTTCTTATATCTATTTGAATTAGTCTCTACCCACAAAGTTCATTAGCACGCATATATTATATAACTACATACACACATGTCTGGTTGACAAATAACTAAAAAACTAAAACAAAATAATTCACTGCGACCCAATTCATAAGAACTCATTTCGTTGTGGTATTGACGAATTGATATGTGATGATGACGTCATGCAGGTTGTAGAGTGCACCACAAAAATTGTAAATTGTAAAACCCCCTATAACTTTGTTAGTAATGGTTGGATTTTCTTCGAACTTGACTAAACTGTGCATTATGTTCCTCTTTCCATGCATGCCAAATTTTTTACTTCTGGGATGAACATAAGGGGGTGCCGGGTGAATTTCTAAAATGTGAAAATATACTATTATTAACTTTATTTGTACAGATATCGGAATCGGATATATTTTGAGGCCTAGATTCCGTAGAGATGCACCACTGTGATTTTTTTCAGATTTTCGGTTGGACAGGTTCTGAGAACGAGACCTTTTACACTTTTTGGGGGTCATATTTTGAGCTCCCACTCCCCTATGTTTGACCCGATATCAAATATTGAACCAGTTTCGACAAGTACTAATTGAGACCTTTCATTTGATATCCCATATGGCTACATTCTGTGAAAAAAAAAATTGCACCCTCCATTCACATGTATGGGGAGCCCCCTTAAACTTAACAATGGCGCCACTTACTGCATGTAAAGGGAACACCAGATTACATACTTTCACCAATTTTCATGACAGTCGGATTAGCCGTTTCCTAATAAATCGGGTATGACAGACAGACAGGCCGGCAGACAGACACCGTCTCGATTTTAATAAGGTTTTGTTTCACACAAAACCTTAAAAACATCGAGGTGTGGAGAATACTTTAAGACCTGGATACCATGCGCATGGACCACCATAATTTTTAAGATAGTTGGTTTGAATAGCTTCTGAGAACGGGTCATTGAAGTAACTGACCCTTTTTGCCCCCTTACACTCCCGCCCTTTGCAACCAATATCAACACTAATATCGTATAATAAGTACTAATCGAAGCCTTTCATTTGATACGGTACATCACAAAAGCTTAAAAATGTATCCAGTTGTTGTTGCCCTTACATTTGAGATTTGATCCATTTTTTTCTGCTTTTTCACCAAACCGTGAACCCAAAGAAAGAGCAAATGCTCTCACATGAAGTTATGATCCGAACTAGAGATAACGGGATTGGCTGAAAGGAGAATTTTGGCAGCTTTTAAAAAATTAAATTTCAAAATTGTTCTCATTTTTAAGGTTTTGTGATTACACAAATCGGTTTACTGTCTGTCTGCCTATCTCTCTGCCTGTCTGTCTGCCTGTTTGTCGGTCACACGCATTTTTTCGGAGACTGTTAAAGTGATTGATACCAAATTTGGTGGGAAGCTGGGAACTGTGAACGCTCACGCATATAGTGAGTTACATCCTTTTACGACGAATTTAAGGGGGGGGTCCCCATACATGCAGGGTGTACATTTTTTTTTTCATCAAATAGAGTCATGTGAGATATCAAATGAAAGGTCTCGATTAGTACTTTTCGAAGCCAGTTAGTTAGTTTTGAGATTTGTTAGATGGGGAAAGCGGGGGTTGAAACTGACCATTCCTTTAAGGGGGCTATTCTCAGAAGCTCGCCAACCGAAAAATTTTAAAAAAATCACGTAGCTGCCACTATATGGTGCCTGGGCTCTGAAATACCTTCCATACTGATATCTGTACAAATAAAGTTAACAATAGTTTATTATCATATTTTAGAAAGTTATCCGGAAACACCCCTTAAGTTCTAGCTACAACTACAAAATTTGACAGTCGCATAAGGAGAATATAACTTTGGAAAGCTTGAATGGCACCCACATATTATTAGCAAAATTATAGAAGATGAAGCTTTTGAATATTTTGTGTGAATTTCGTGCATTCTAAAACGTGCAATTCGACGATACCACAATGTAAGCTCACATGAATGGGTGATCACAAGGAAACATTTCGCTTTAGTTTTTTAATCATTTATATATCAATATCAATTACTCCACTTCACTACCATATGTGTTTATGAAGATTTAGGGTAGCGCCTAATTCAGTTGAATAGATTTGTAAATTGAACAAGCGATATTCACTATACGTACATATGCATGTATGCTTTTGTGCAGGAAGTAAATCGGAAATGTCATAGCGGAGCGCTAGTGGTCTCGTTCAAGAGGGGATACTGTAAAGTTTTGTCCCGACACGGTTCAGTCGCCATCATGCGTTGGAATAGTGGGGAGTGTGTCTTTGCCGTTGAGGTTTACTTTTCAAGTGGATGTTCGGTTATTGCAACACAGCGTGCATTTCGGAATCGCTTTAATTTAGCCCCGTTGGCTCCCGTCCCAGACCGCAAATCAATTGTTACATGGGTCACTACATTCAGATAAACTGCAAGTGCAATCAGCTGTAATTATTGGTCCCTGGTTTTTTGAGGAAAATGAGGTTACAGTGACAGTGAATTCGGACCGGTATGTAAACATGCTACAGAATTTTTTTTCCCACGGCTAGAAAATTTGGATCTGGGGGACACTTGGTTCCAACAAGACGGTGCAACAGCACACACTTCAAGAGCATCGATGGCTGTTTTGAGGGAACACTTTCCAGAGCGCCTTATCTCAATTAGAGGCGATTTGGAATGGCCGGCACGCTCTCCCGATCTGTCCCCTTGTGATTTTTTTGGGGTTTTTTGAAATCCCGTGTTTATGTGAACCGTCCAAGAACCCTACAAGATTTGAAGACCAACATCCAAGAAGAAATTGCCAACATAACACCTGCTATGCTAGCAAGAGTCATGACAGACGCCAGAAATCGGTTTACGCAATGTATGGAGAATGGGGGACGTCACCTAACAGATTTGATCTTCAAAACAATGTAAATAAAAACTTTAGACATAAAAATAAATAAATATTTTCCGATGCATACAATAGTTTTTATTGAGTTTTGAAAAAAGGAAGTTATGCTACCGCACCCTGTATGTTTACGATGAATTTATATACGCGCATACATATCTAAGTATAGAACCCGGTAATAGGCAATGTTTGTTTGTTTAAAATGAACGTAATATCTACGTCTGTAATATGGAAGGAATATTTTGGGTTTTAAGCCATATAGGAATGCAAAAATGTCCGTTTCTAACAAAGATAAACACAAAACCTTGTTTTATTATTATAACATTCCTTAACTCTCCGAATCACTCCTGTCAATTGTATAATTCTTATCCTGATCTTGCTTTGGATCCAACATTTACCTTTTAGAATACTTAGTTTTCGTGATTTGAAGTCAAAATAATTTTCATTTTTTTGCATTATGCATTTTGCATATTGGGCAATAACTTTGTGGATAATATTTGAACCCATTGAGTGCCACCTGGCGTATTAGGTATCCTGAAAAGATTTTTTGAAGAGCAATTCAAGTAGGTGTTATATAGAAGTCCCACTGCCAGTGAACTAATGTGGCTCTTTGGACCCTTTAGTGATATTCGTCAAAGTTCCCAAGAACGCGACTAACTTTCTTCTCAGAGTATAACAGTAAAGAGCACGTACCGAGCACGACCGTATCACTTCTAACAGTAAATATCGGAATTCTGTTTAACAAGAGTTTCGTTATAAACATATAACAGGCAAGGGTAAATAGTCTTTAATTTCCTTGAAGAAATTAAGTAGTATTTCCTTTATTTCATTTTATTCTTGTTTGTTCATTGATCACCTATTTTTTCTGTGCTGTAGCATATCGTAAAACAAAGAAAGAACCATTCAAACCAGAAATTAACAAAGAATCAGGCTGTCGGTCCACAGTGAAGTTATCTCTTGTTGGGAATATCTGTACGCCTGTATTCGCGTCTTTTCGTCGGCCAGAGGTTGGGTACCTGGCTTTCCAACTCAGACGACGTCGTCATGAGTTGGAGTAGAAAGAGTGTATCAACGAAGGTGCTCGATAAGTGAAATAGCCACTTTGTGTTTATTGAGGGACATAAAATATATAAAATGAACTTATCAGAAAAATACATCAAAGAGAGCTCTGGCTAAGTCCAAGGTGCGGAAAACTAAGGTAATAATTAAAAGTTAACAAACACTATGCAAAATCGGTATTCGTACACTATCATTTTAACAATAGTTTGAAAAGTGTCTGTAAAATACTGGACGAAATCAAATAAAGGTGAACAACTATTACAAGGAATAACATTTTTTATTGAAACCACTAATATACGAACATTTGTGTAAACCTTATTAAAAACGATCCAATGTTTGTCAGTCTGTCTGTCTACCACACACACTTTTCTCCAAAACGGCTAAATTGATCCGAACGAAATTTGGTAGATAGATGGGAACTATGAAATCCCACGTATACAGCGAGTGACATAAATTTAGATGTAGTTTAAAGGGGGCTCCCCATACATGCAAAGGGGGGATTTAAAAAAAAATTTCACCGGATATAGTTGTGTTCAAATGAAAGGTCCCGATTAGTACTTTCCGAAACTGATATTAGTTTTGCCGTGAATTGCGAAGTGCGTGAGTAAGGAGTCAAAATGTATGCACTTAAAGTGAGACAGGACTAATTTTCGGAAACTACCCAACCCAAAAATCCAAAAAAAAATCTAGTCCTCAAAATATGCCCCATTCCGATGTCTGATCAAATAAACTTACTAATAGTAAATTACCAACTTTAAAAAATTTAGTGAAAAACCCCTCTAAATTCATCGTAGAACTACTAAATTTCGGACCACATAGAGGGCTGCATACACATCAAAATTTCATGGAAATCTGGCCATTTACGCTAAAGTTATAGCAGTTCAAACTTAGCAATTTCGCGCAAATTTACTGCTTGTTAAGCCATGCAAGATGCTGATTTCCTAATTAACGAGAATAATTGAGAATCGCGTGAAATATTAGATTCGCATTCATGAAGAATCTACTTGCACCTAGCCCTTTTTAAGGCTTTGTGCAAAACACTTGTGTAAAATTTAAGCCTCGAAAGATACCCCATTCCGATTTGTGTTCAAATAAACTTACTAATAGTATACGACCAGCTTTTAGAAATTGACCGAGAAATTTTCCTTAAGTTCATTCCCCTCAAGTTCATCCCCCCCCCCTTAAGTTCATCCCCCCCCCCCTTAAGTTCATACTACTGGTGTACTAAATTCTGCGCCGGCATAGAAGACTTTCTCGTGCATACACATGTCATATCTTATCTACTCTTATCTCTTGCTCTGGATAGATACGAGTTGATCGCATCCCGGTCTTCCTGACATGCTAGAATTCTTCGCGCCAGATTCTCTAGTACGAGCACTTCTCCTAGAGATTCCTCTAAGTTCTTCCTTTCCTCCACAAACCTTCAACAGTGGAAGTATATATGCTCTGGGCCCTCTGGGACCCCATCACAGTTTGGACAATCGGGTGAGGTATCTAGTTTAAACCTGAACAGGTGCTGGCGATATCCTCCATACCCCATGAAAAACTGAGTAGGATTATAATTAATCTCACCGTGCCGCGTCTCTAACCACTCCTTGATGGCAGGGATGAGCCTGTGTGTCCACCGACCCTTTCCCGAGCGTTCCCAAAGCTCTTGCCATCTATTTAGAGATCTCTCCCTTTGGCCGTTCTTTATCTGCAATAAAGGAGAGATAGACTTCGCATTATATATATTCGTCATCTCACCTGCCAAGATGTCAATGGGCATCATTCCAGAAATGACGAATGCTGCATCATCTGAGACAGTCCTGAATGCCGAGCACACCCTTAGGGCTGTTCTTCTGTAGACTGAACTCAGTTTGTTAACGTTAAATATAACTTGCAATGCCTTCCCCAAACTGGCGCTGCATGGAGCAAAATGGAACTCACTACCCTAGCTATAAGCAACCTGGAAACATGCCGTGGCCCTCCCAAGTTCGCCATTATTCTTGCCAGGGCCACACTCGCAGTGGATGCTTTGTCATAGACATATAGCACGTGTGGCTTATAGCTAAGCTTCCCGTCTATCATCACTCCCAAGTATTTGATGGCACGCTTAGGAGTGATGATTTGATTCATAACTTGAATACGGGCAAAATTTCTTTTACGACGCTTGGTGATGACGGCCGCTTCCATTTTTTCCTCCGCAAGTGTCAGACCAGAACTCTCTAGCCAACCCTTAACAACACTGATCGCTTCGCATGAGTATTACTCAGCATCTTCGAGGTGCTTTGCGACTACAACCGCTATATCATCGGCGTAGCCCACCACCGTGGCTTCCTCCGGAAGAGGAAGTTTGAGTACATCGTTGTACATGATGTTCCACAGCGGTGGGCCCAGTACGGAGTCCTGTGGGACGCCCGCGTAGACAACGTACTCCTGGGGTCCATCATCGGTGTCATAACAAAGCCTCCGTTCTTGTAAATAGCTGTTGACATTAGCTGCAAGATAAGCGGGAATACCAATCTTCGCCAGAGATTTTCGTTCCAATTGTCCGAATTGAATGCATTTCTCACATCCAGGGTCACCACTATGCAATATTTGGTAGTACTGCCCTTTCCGTGGATTGCATCTTCGGCCAAGCCAGTAACCATTTTGATGGCATCAATGGTTTATCTGGCTTTACGGAACCCATACTGCCGATCTGAGAGACCTCCCTGGCTCTCAACAACGGGGAGTAATCTATTATAGATTACTCGCTTTAGCATTTTGCCCACATTGTCCAAAAGAGAAATAGGTCTGCAGGAGGTTGGCTCACCTGGAGGTTTACCAGGCTTAGGTAGGAGCGCTAACTTCTGTCGTTTCCATGATGGTGGAAATATCTGGATTTCACGGTAAGCTTGAGGGCCTTGTTCGTCGATGTCTGCCTGTCCGTCTGTCTGTCTGTCCGTCTGTCTGTCTGCCACACCCGATTTATTTGGAAACGGCTAGACCGATTGTCGCGAAAATTGGTAGGAGCATGTGATTTGTTGTTCCCTTTACATGCAGCAATTGGCGCCATTTTGTGTTAAGGGGGGCTTCCCATACATGTGAATGGGGAGTGCAAAATTTTTTTTCATAAAATATGGTCATGTGGGGGCTCGATTAGTGCTTTATGAAGCTTATTTAATATCGGGTGAAACATTGGGAGTGAGGGCGCAAAATATGACCAGCAAAAAGTGTAACAGGCCTCATTCTCAGACCCGAGAAAAGTCACAGTGGTGCATCTCTACGATATCTAGGCCTCAAAATACAGCCGGTTCCGATATCTGCACAAAGAGAGTTAATAATAGTATATTTCCACATTTTAGTAAGTTACCCGCAACCCCCCTTATCTCCATTCTAGAAGTACAAAATTTGGCGTGGGTGTAAGGAATAACAGAATGCACAATTTGGCTTTGAAGCAAATCCAATCATTATTAACAAAGTTGTAGGGGTTGAAACTTTGCCATTTTTTGTGAATTTCCTGCATTCACCAACTTGTATGACGTCATCATCTGATATCAATTCATCAATACCACAACGAAATGAGTTCTTATGAATGGGGCCTGAAAGTTTTTTAGTCATTTGTATATGCATATCATTTACTCTAAACAAACATGTGTGTATATACATAGTACAGTACAGTATAGTTCAGATAGATATATTTGTACATTAAACCAGCCGTATTCAATATACGTACTATATATGAATATACGTATACTTTTATACGGAAATGTAGGTACGATCAATTTATGTACGTGCATGGATATGTACAGTATTCGTAATAGGCAGTTTGTTTGTTTAGGTTGAGAATAATATCTATGTCTGTAATATGTACGCATATCTTGTAGTTTGGAAAAATTTGAAGGAATATATTGGATTTATGGCTATATACGGATGGAAAAATGTGCGCAGAAGTTTCTCACATATTTTAAGATGAACACAAAACCTTTATACCCTAAGGTCGAGCTTCCGGTATTCCGACTTGTTTGGATCTGTTGTAGGTTAAATTCTTCGCATTTGCTTATAACATTGAACTGAGAGTCTGAAGCCTATGAGGTTAACTATTATCAATACAGAGCTTTCCATTTACTTAAATCGCTTTCTAAAAACTAGAGGGCAATGGAATTTTTAACTACAGTTACTCAAAAAAGTATCCGGACATGACCGTTGTATAGATATTTTCAAAGAAATATAAACAATTGTGGCACATTTGCTTAATGATTATTTGTTATATTTATCTTTGATTGGTTTATAATAAATCTCCAAAAAAAAAAAATTTCTCAGTTTCCGCTTTAAAAAAAAATAGCTCCGCTGTTACGAACGCTACAAAAAATAAAGTCAAAAAAGTATCCGGACAGAAAGCGTTTGAAGGAAACTTACCCCTTTAATGTAAAATTTAATATCTTGTTGGACCTCCTCGATTTTTTATTACTTCCCTTAGTCGACTAGGCATCGATTTGACAAGTTTCTCACAAAATTGTGGACTGATCGTCGCCCACTCTTCCTTCAAAGCTTTTCTAAGTGTAATTAGACTTGAAATTTCGCAGTTTTGAATTTTTCTTTTCAAATGTTCCCACAAATGCACTATTGGATTTAGATCCGGACTTTGCGCCGGAGTATCTATCACTTTTGGGCAATTGTACAGCCGCCAAAGTCTACAAACGTAGGAGTTATGTTTGGGATCATTGTCCTCATAATAACAAAAATGCTCCATTTGCATTTTCCTTGCGCTTTGAAGTAAGTTTTCCTTAAGGACTGTGAGATGCTGATATTTGTCATATTTCCCATTTATAAACTTTAAATTGCCAACTCCCGCTGCTGACATACAGCCCCATACCAACTGAGAACCACCGCCATGTTTCACCATGCACTTTAAATTTTTCAAATTCAGCTCCGTATTTGGCTGCCGCCATACAAAATTACTTCCATCTGATCCAAATGTGTTATATTTACTTTCGTCGGCAAATATAACGGTTTTCCAAAAATCGTAAGACCTATTTATATGTGCAATAGCAAACCGTAGCCTTTTTTGCCGATTTTGCTTACTTATATAGGGCTTTTTTCTGGGAACTCTACCGTGGAAATTATTCTTTCGAAGAATATTTCTAATTGTTTCGACACTTGTAACTTTACCAAACCTTCGTTTTGAGAATGAAGAGGGGTCCTAAGTCCGCATCAACTTAATGCAGGACCGGACCAATTGAGGAGCAACTTACTCCTTCTTTTCTGGTCCACGGACCCCTCGCAGGGCTTGCACCCAAACTTTTTTAAAAAAAGTCAAGCGACGGCGGCTTTACGGTTTCTTACCAGGGCAGAGGCAAATCGTCAGACGCTGCCTCACCTCTGCCCTGGGAGCAGCGTGACCGTAGCGGCTCGCAGTTGTTGAATGCTCCTTTATATAATTCGTAAAACACGACATGCCTACGAATTATATTGACCGCAAATCCGCCTTGCTGACCAAAGCTGGCCATGGCTGAAATATTCGTTTTGAGAATGAAGAGGGGTCCTAAGTCCGCATCAACTTAATGCAGGACCGGACCAATTGAGGAGCAACTTACTCCTTCTTTTCTGGTCCACGGACCCCTCGCAGGGCTTGCACTCAAACTTTTTTAAAAAAAGTCAAGCGACGGCGGCTTTACGGTTTCTTACCAGGGCAGAGGCAAATCGTCAGACGCTGCCTCACCTCTGCCCTGGGAGCAGCGTGACCGTAGCGGCTCGCAGATGTTGAATGCTCCTTTATATAATTCGTAAAACACGACATGCCTACGAATTATATTGAGCGCAAATCCGCCTTGCTGACCAAAGCTGGCCATGGCTGAAATATTCGTTTTGAGAATGAAGAGGGGTCCTAAGTCCGCATCAACTTAATGCAGGACCGGACCAAGTTGATGCGGACTTAGGACCCCTCTTCATTCTCAAAACGAATATTTCAGCCATGGCCAGCTTTGGTCAGCAAGGCGGATTTGCGCTCAATATAATTCGTAGGCATGTCGTGTTTTACGAATTATATAAAGGAGCATTCAACATCTGCGAGCCGCTACGGTCACGCTGCTCCCAGGGCAGAGGTGAGGCAGCGTCTGACGATTTGCCTCTGCCCTGGTAAGAAACTGTAAAGCCGCCGTCGCTTGACTTTTTTTACCAAACCTCTTTTCCGCCTGAGCTCTCAACTTAACTGCACTTAGTTTGGGGTTTATTTTCATATTCCGCACGATCCATCTTTCTTCTCGGTCATTAAACTTTCGTGGACGGCCTGATCGCCCTTTCTTATCGATGAAACCCGTTTTTTAAAGCGTGTAATTATTTCATGAACCGTCGATTTATTCACTTTCACGATTTCCGCGATCGCTCGTATCGGTTTATTGTCCTTGAAAAGATCAATAATAACTTTTCTAACATCACTACTAATCTCCCGCGTTTTCCGACCCATCTTTATTAAACGTGTGTATACACAGAAGAATTAAATGCGCTACTAATCAATGTTTAATCACCATGTTAAATCAAAAGACAACTCAGTTGCAATATTGTGCATTTTCCAAGAATTCATCGCTATCCGGATACTTTTTTGACTTTCATAACAAGCATGTAAACATAAATTCTCAGAAAAACAACTGTACTAAAACGAAATGATGATTTTTTTTCGCTCATTCGAAAGTGTTGCTATAAAATATTATTATCGTGGAAAACGAAATTATGTTACTATTTTACAAATCTATGTTTTTCGCATTACAATTCTAAATTAACCATTGTCCGGATACTTTTTTGAGTAACTGTATGTATTACGGAGCTGTCATGCACACGCCACTCCTCACATTTTCTTCTTTTTCTTCAGGTTTTGTGCCGTTCACAAGCGGGGTCGGCTCGTCGTGATCGGTTTCGCGATTTGGCTCTATTGAATGCGTGAGCGGAGTGCAATCTTGAGGCTATTAAATCCCCATCCAGTGTATCAAGCCACCGTTGTTTCGGCCTGCCTTTTGGTCGCTTACCATTGACTACGAAGTTCAGACCAATCTTGGAAGGTAAATTCTCGTTAGCACGAATTACATGACCATACCATCAAAGACCCCTCTCTCGCAGCTTCTCCACGATCGGTGCAACCCTATAATGATCGCGGATATCCTCATTTCGGATGTGATCAAAACGTGTCACGCCACTAGTCCAACTTAACATCTTCGTCTCCATTACCGCAAGACGCCGTTCATTGTCTTTTATAATTGGCCTACACTCAGAACCATAAAGACCGACTAGACGAACGACATTGCGGTAAATTTTAGATTTGAGACGTTCGCTGATACGTCGATCACAAAGAACACCAGTTGTGGAACGCCACTTCATCCAGGTTGCGTTAATGCGTGAAGCAATTTCATAACGCAGTTCTCGATTGACTGATAGCGTTGACCCGAGGTATTTAAATCGCTCAGTTCTGGGCAGATCACTGCCGCTGATAGTGATTGTGCCTGTTTCGTGGGGATCGGTCGTCAAAAATTCAGTTTTGTTTAGGTCCATTCCATTTTTGGACAAGTTTTGGAGGTCATTTTTGCTATGAGATGCTAGGAAAACATCATCTGCATAAAGCAGTGTGTAGGTCGCTGGACGTTGGATATCCCGTGTGACGGTGTCCATAACAAGAACAAAGAGGAGTGGTGAGAGGGCGCATCCTTGATGAACACCAACAGAGACACGAAGCGGTTTTGATACACCCGCCATACTTCGAAATTTACTTTCCGGATCGTGGTAGAGCAATTGAACCCAGCACATGAGTTCTTTTGGTACTAAGTGTTGTCGTAAAGCGTACCAGATGAGTTCGTGTGACACACGGTCAAACGCTTTCTCTAGATCCAGAAAGGCAATGTAAAGAGGGCAATGCATCACGGTATTTCTCCATGAGTAACTTCGCAGCGTATATTGCGTTAGTAGTTCCGCAGTTTTTGACAAATCCGACTTGATTTACGGTTATTTTTGCGAAAGTAACCGGATCGGACGGTAATTTGAACATTCTGCTGGACTACCTTTCTTTTTCCATGTCGTTCCCTGGTGTTCTTCCTTCCTGAATAACGCGATTAAAGAATTCACTGAGCCACAGTGTTGGGTTCCAGCTCTTCGCTTTCCAGAGCCCAGATGCGATGTCATCAGGTCCTGTGGCTATTCCCGATTTCATCCTTTTTATTGCCTCCTCGACTTCAGTTGCGCTGAGAGTTAATCCCTTGAGTGTTTAACGTATGCACCTGCCGTGGAGAATTAATCCTACGATCCTCTTCAGACACGGATTGATTTTGTGACCACAATCAGAGCCCCGCTGAGACAAGCAACAACGGTACCAGTCTATACCAAGTGCATGGCATTCATACTGGTGGATGCAAGAATTACCTAAATCTCTACCGAACTATGGAGTACGGCATCCGTGTTGATACGCAACACCACGTCGAGGCCCGAAGGTCTCTTCTCGCTTGAGCACAACCACCATGAAACTCCCACTAGGGGGGCCAACCGCAAATAACCGAGCTGTCCCAACATACAACAGGAGTTCACCCGAAGTATGTGAGTCCAGGGGCTTTCCCGGTTCCCATGGTACCAGTATACCCCTGGTAAGGTTTCTGAGCACCAAGTTGCGCTGACAGGTGGAACTGAGCCAAATGTCAGTAATTATTGTGGAAGTGGAGGATGAGCAAATTCTTCATTTGAAATCTGTTCGAAATATTCTCGCCACCTATCCGTTTCGGCGCGACGGTTGGTAACCAAAGTATCGTTCTTGTCATTAACGCAGCAGAAGTGTTCGATATCCTGTGTACGTTCGTTACGGCTTTTAGCAAGTCGATACAGATTTCTCTCGCCATCCCGAGTGTCCAGTTTATCGTAAAGATTTTTGTAATAGTTCGCTCGGGTGACAGCGACCTCTTTCTTTGCTTCCCGGTTGGCATTCTTATAAATTTGCCAATTAGCAGGCGTTCTATCGTCGAGAAATTTCTGGTACAGGCGTTTCTTTTCAGGGACCTTCATTTCGAAATCATCACTCCAAAGCCAAGTATCTCGGTTGATGTACCACTTACCCGGCTTGGTGACCCCGAGGGTTGCAGAGGCCGCTTTGTGGATCGTGTCTTTCATTTGGTTCCACGATTTTTCCACATTCGTAATGGTCGGCAATCGTATGAGTGAGATCGTTTCTTCTTTCTTCTCACCAAATCCCCACCATTTAATGCGCCGCGAGCCAGTGTCCGAGCTAGTTCCTCACACTGTTTTATCGGTGGCTTAATTCGCAGGACGGCAATCAACGGTCGATGTTGAGGTGCGATGCTCTCATAGTGAACGACTTTGCAATCAGTGGCGGTGGTAAAGTGTTGGCGTCTTATGAGAATATAATCGATTTACGTTTTACTGCCGTCTGCCTTTTCACCCACATAACCATTAAGGTCGCCGGCAATAATAATATAGTCGTCAGCAGGCACGTGACAAGTCTTTTCATCGAGAAGTTGCCAGAAGGCGTCTTTCTCGGCATCAGGTCGACCTGTCTGTGGTGCGTACGCGGTGAAGAAGTGAATAGTGCGATCAGTTGATATAATGGTGAGCTTCATCCGCCGATCATCAAATCGTTCGACTTCTTTAATGGCATCACGGAAACCCTCTGAGATGGCAATGCCAACACCATATTGAGTATGTCGGTTACCAAAATAGAGAAGTTTATAGCCAATTTTACCGCGTTCGCGTTCAATGTCGCAGCTTTCGGCACCAGAGCATCGGGTTTCTTGCAGAGCGCCGATATCAATGCACCTTTTCCGAGGGACTCTTGCGAGTTCCTCCGTCTTTCCAGTGAGGGTACCAATATTTTACGTGCAGACACGTTTGTTTTGTTCGGACTAACTTGCTTACGTTCTGACGCTACTAAGGTGGACGCCCTAGCATTTCTCCGAGGCTTGTGACTCGATCCGATCATCATGTTTGTAACGACATTGTATGCATTTTCTTGGTCGGCCTGTCGCGGGACCTGTCAGATATCAGTGATATATATATCAAGCATGGTCATTTCGGGGAGCGCCCCGCATGGATATATAACGTGTGAGAGCCGCGGTGCTTCCACACTGCAATGGCTGGGTTCACTTCAAACACTTCTGCAGAAGTCTACTGCCTTATTTAGATCGAGGTTACTTTGCGACCTGATTTTCTGCTTTAGCACCCCGGGGATCTCTGCGATCGGCATATGATCAGAGAGGCGGTAGTTTCCAATGATGTAGTACACTCTTAGTGATGGGTGTCCAACAAGTGCTTGCGTGTCACGCCAAACTCCATTCTCAATTTTTCGACTTATTTGTTTAATCGAAACACCAACAACGGTAAAATCTCCGAGCGCATACCTCTGTTATTGGCTCCAGGATGTTAATTATTGAGACGAATAACCGTGACAGGTGCAATGCAGACCGGACGGCGAACTTCTGTCGCGGTAATCTCAATACGGCAGCTCGGTTGTTATTCATAATCACAAGGTACTGGCTGACGCCATTCAGTTCCGGAGTATTAGCTAGCTCCGGAAATTGTATTATGAACGGGTCATGGAGGCGACGTATTTACCCTGATGGATTCCGTTCTAAATACGTGTTATAATAATAGGTGCACACGATAAAGTCATGGAGTTGATTCATACAGCCCATACGACACCTTGGTGTTCACTCCCTGGTGTTGACGGCATAGCCACCGAAACATTCAAGTGCGAAGAACGATTCTGATGTTGTACGACTTCTAACCGTGTTGTGCACTGTCTTCGTCCCCCAAAGTATAGGGTGGCAACGTCAGCACCGAAAACCAACCAACCAACAACATCAAACCTGACTGGTCAGATGGGAAGAACAAAGATAGGAGAATACAATTTTGAGTCCGTTGATAATTTCTCTTATCTAGGGTCAAAAATCACAACCGATAACAGCTATGATGATGAAATCCGCGCACGGTTGTTGTCAGCCAACAGAGCTTATTTTAGCTTACAAAAACTGTTCCGCTTGAAACGTCTCATCATAGGGTCAAAGCTCTTACTGTACAAGACTATGATCTTGCCAGTCCTCATGTATTTCTCGGAGACGTGGGTTCTTAGCAAGAAGAATTGTGAATTGCTTACTCCAAACTACAATTTTATTTTATTATGTATATATATATTTCGGGAGCAACTTACTCCTTTCCTCAGCTAAGTAGCTTTGCATTGTGTCACCATCCTTCGAGGTTGAAACTGGGTCGATTTATCCACTTATTGCAACCCCAGCCGACACCTATAACTATCCAAGCACAGGAAGCGTCCGCGCTCAAAACTCAACTAGGCGACAGCTCTCAACGGGAACCAAAGACAACGCTTCCTTAAAGATGCATCTAGGATTGATGGCAATGGACCTTACTGGAATCAGTGAGTGAATTGTGCTTCTAAGTTCTTCTGCAGGAAGCTCGTTCTTCAACAATTCCATAACAATCAAAATTTTCTACTGGAGCCCATACTCTGCCAAACAAGTTATAACAGGGTGATGTGCCACGTTGGGTTGTGCAATTGCATTTCCTATAAACTTAATAAAATTTTGTTCAAACATTAGTTTTCGCAGATCTTTTGCAAATGGTATCTCCGCATCTCTCTCGGAACTGATGATGATATTAAAATACCCCTGATTAGAGCCGCCATAACTTTCTAAGGAGGGAAACCGCCGCGATTTTTCAACGGTATTTGAGAGAGAGGACTCAGAATTAATCCTTAACATTTTGACATGAATATAGGCCTATTATGGAAAGCCATGGCGTTTAAAACGGTGATATGAGCCACAATTCTTTAACGGAATTAGAAAGAGAGTCCCTTTCCTTTTCTTCTACATATTCTCTTCACGCCGTCCCCTTTACAGGGTAATAATAATAATAATCGTTGGCGCAACAATCCATATTGGATCAGGCCCTGAAGTGTGTTAGAGCACATTATTCAAGATCGTAACGGTACATTACAGTAACAGTGTAGGAGATAATGTGGTCACAGCATTGCATTCGCCCGAGGTTGTTACCCTGATTTGACTCAGGTACTTATTCACAGCTAAGTCGACTGGTATCCGATGTCAAATCACCATGCAAATTCTACTGCCACCAGTGAGATTTGAACCGGGGCCTTCCATACGACAGCCTTGTGCTCTAACCACTCAGCAATTCGGAAACACAACTTTACAGGCTAAAAATTCAAAATTCAAAGTTAACCATGCGATATCCACCACGAGCTGTGAAGAGGGGGCACCCACCTCTTCCCCCTATAAACTTCTGCCAAAGTTATAATTCAACCGTCAACTGGAAAATATTGTGAAATGAAGCGCAGCACATCCATACACAGAACAATGCAATCGTTTGTGTTGCCCAAAAGATTTCAAGCATGTTTGAAACTCGTTAAAATTATTGCGCAACAGCCTGCATAAGTCACCATACAAAAAATTGGAAGAAACGATGGAAAAAAGAAACTCATGTAAAAGAATAAGAATCTTGAAAAGACGAAAGTAAGAAAGTTTACACAATTCCAAAAACTTCGTTCGCATTTATTAAACAAGTCGGAATACCGGAAGCTGGGCGCTTCAGGGATAAAGGCTTTGCGTTCATCTTATGTGAGGAAGAAAAAAACGTGCAAAGTTTTTTCGCAGATAGCTATAAATTCGAAATATTCCTTCAAATATTTCCAAACTTTCAGATGTATGTACATATTAAAAACATAAAAATTAAGCCCATCATAAACAGAAAATTTAGTTTTTCAAAAATCGCAAAAAAACGTTTGTTGCTAAAGAAATGAATTTTCTATCCGTTCGAAGCCAGACGTTTGCTTCTCATTCCTTAAAAGGAAGACCACGCACATTTCGATATATTTGAACCTGCATGCATGCACACATTATGGATGCAAATATTAAAATTTTTACAGTTATAACTGTTTTTATATTTTTTTTAAGCTGATTCGCATATATTATTTTGAAGTGTGGTAAATGTTATCTAGCGGCAACTATTTTCATTGCAGTTAAGAGGGCCATCTTCCTTCTCAAATTAGTGCGGCCAGGCATTGGTAGATGGCGGGGTCATAATCATATGTGGGAACGCGGCAACGATCGGCACGACATCTAAGAGCGAGGACAGTTATATCGGTCCATACAAGGGATTATTTCAGACAGAGGACACATGGACGCCATATTTTTCCACTCCTCGCGCAGCGTACGAAGCCGGCGGCGAATAAAGGTGTCCAAATCAAGCGATAGTGTTTTAATTTGATGGGAACCATACATAATTTTAATTTGATGGGAACCATACATTGGAATACAATGAATTCACGTGCAATACTAAACTTTGACTTTGTATAACTTTATTAGTAACAGTTGGACTTCCTTCCTTCAATCCTTTCCGAATTGTGTCCTATTTTCATCATATATCATCATATACTGATGCAAATTTCACACTTTTAGTATAAACTGAAGGGGGTTTTCGGGTAACTGTCTAAAATATATGTTATTCCGAGTTATCACAATCTCGGCAGATGCCGGATTTTACCTAATACTAGCACTAAGTGCCAAGCATTTAGGCTCGGACGATCCTACCTACTTAAAAACTAAAAGGAGCACTGGTGGTGGTGGCCGGTGGTAGGTCAGTGGGAGAATCCCCGCAACATCGAGCACGTATGCAGAATGGTGTACTTCTGCATGGTTTGAACCAGACTGTACGAAAGTCCCAGGACATCAAGGGAAGCCGTCAGGGATTTAGGTATTATACCTGTAGTTGACAATATTATGGGAACTACAACCACCCGCTCGAGACGCCAAATTTCTTTGATTTCCCGAGCCAATGGCTCATAGTTCACCTTCTTCTCCACGTATTTCCGTTCAATGTTGCTATTATGGGGGATATCAACATCAATAATATACGCGGAGCGACCCGTCTTGTCAACTAACAGTACGTCAGGCTTATTATGTGCGGTATGGCGATCAGTCAGAACTTGCCGGTCCCAATACATGCTGTAAGCAGAACTATCAAGTACTGCTTGCGGCTCATATCGGTAAACCGGACATGTTCCCGTGATCAGCCCATGCTTATATGCAAGGTTTTGATGGATAACCTTACATACAGCATTATGCCTGGTGATGTATTGCACTGGTGCCATAACAGTAGAGCCAGAAATGAGATGGTCCAACGTCTCTAACGCCGAACCACACATTCTGCACTGGTCGTTCTCCACCCGTTCTTTCATGATGAGCTTTTTATAAGCTCGGGTGGCGACCACGCCATCCTGAATGGCACACATAAACCCCTCCGTCTCAGCAAAGAGTTCCCCAGCACACAGCCATCTGTTCGACAGATGCAAATCGACAAATGGCTGCCAAAAACAATTCACGTGTTTACCGTGCGTTGCCTTCGACTTCCATTCATCGATCCGCTCTTGGTCCGACTTCACCCCACTCAGAGGACTGAAGGATCGATCCTTCAAGTTAAGTGGAGTCAGTCCTCAGTCTGCCTTACAGACAGCCGCATGCAAGGGACTCGCCTGCTCTTTGCTGTAAACATAAGCGCGCAGCGAGTCGACTTGGCGATAATGTTGTGCCGCCACGTCAACCACGCCTCTACCTCCAATGTCACGAGGCAGGTTCATCCGCTCCACGGCAGACTTTGGGTGATGCATTCGGAATTTGGACATAGTTGTCCGTATCCGCCGCTGGACGTTCTCCAGATCGGTCTTCGTCCACGGCAATATTCCGAATGCATAAGCCAGTGAAGGGATAGCGAATATATTCAACGCGCTTATTTTATTCTTCCCCGAGAGATGCGATTTCAGCACCAGCTTTACACGTTGCAGGAATTCGGACAGCAGAGCTTCCTTCAGATCACCAACTCGAGCATGGGTTCCTTGCAGAATTCCTAGGTACTTGTAGAAGTCTGTCTCGGTCATAGCTTCGATGTGGAGGTCAGCAATGCTATGTCCGGCATGTGGCTCGTGATGACCTTTGCGAATGGCTTGGATTCGACATTTGTCTAATCCAAACTCCATCCGAATATCACGGCTGAACATGTCTATTATTCGCAACAGACTTCTAAGATGGTTGTCAGTACCAGCATACAGCTTGATGTCATCTAGGTACATCAAGTGTGTCAGTTCGCACTTAGCACGTAGGCCATACTTTATTGCAAAACCATGCCCTCTAGCATCATTCAGTAGCCATGAAAGGGGGTTCAGTGCGATACAAAACCAAAGAGGACTCAATGAATCCCCCTGGAAGATGCCCCTCCGAATACGGATGGGCTCTGAGGTATTAGCACCCTCAGATGTGCGGACTGACAAGGTGGTATGCCACCCTTCCATGACTGTCGCCAAAAACTTTATTAGTTTCGGATCAATGCGATACAGATGTAGGATGTCGATTAGCCAGGTATGCGGAACGCTGTCGAAAGCCTTGGCATAATCGATATAGCAACTGAAGAGGTTTCTCTGGCCTCTAGTTGCTTGTCCTACAACTACCGAGTCGATAATGAGTTGCTCTTTGCAACCCCTTGACCCAACTCGGCAGCCCTTCTGCTCCTCGGACAGAATATTGTTGGTCTCGAGGTGCGCATTGATCCTTCCACTAATAATGGACATGATGAATTTGTAGAGGGTTGGTAAGCAAGTGATCGGTCTTGTGTCTGCGGGGTCCTGCACCGTGTCCTTCTTAGGGATAAGGTAGGTAATTCCCGCAGTGAGAAAAGGTGGAAATTCCTCCGGCCGACTCATGACCTCATTTATACTGCGTGCCAACCGACTGTGTACGCTGGTAAATTTCTTATACCAGAAATTCTGCACCCGATCCAGACCTGGGCCCCTCCAGTTCTTCGAGCTGTTTATGGCTCGTCGAACTTCCTCTTCGGTAACATCCGCGAAATTCATGCCAGGTGTATTGGCATGGCGGGTGCCTTCGGCGGTGATCCACTCAGCATGCTGGGCAGATAACCCCCAAAGTCCACCCCAATACTCTTTCGCTTCCGTCACCGAGAACTGTATTGTCTGGGCGCTCTGTTGGGATTCGTTGAGAGATCTGAAAAAGCTCGGCTGGTTCCTCGCGTATGTTGCATTCTGGACACGTCTGGAATAACTTTCGCCATACCGTCGTAACCGACTGCATATGACAGAAAGTTTCTGTTTTAGTGTGTCCAGAATTTCAACTACGGGTGTCTCACAGGGGATGGCATAGTTCCGGTAAACCCTCTGCACTTTATTTCTCACCCGTCGGCTGGCATTGCCAGTGCTGATCTGAATGAGTCTAGCAATGTCCTGCCTTAGTGAGTCCCGCCGACGTTCCAGACGAATTTTCCATGGTGGATCTCTTTTGTCACTCAAACCAATAACGCGAAAGCGAATCTTCTGACCGTGCAATCTGATAGCCGCAACTGCACCACAATACACAAGTGATTGTAGTTGCAGCAGCGACATATCAGCACACAGTCGAGACGAAATCTCATCATTGATTAGAGATAGAATTCCCGGAGTTGCTGGAGATGCATAGAGCCTGGGAATACCTGGTCTATGCAAAGGATCCATATCCGAGAATTCTATACACGCTCTTTGGAATTCGTCCCGAACTTCAGCGGAAACCTCAGCTGGACGGTGGAGAAGAGTGCTTCGGCGAGTACTGAACCTGTTGCCTGCAGTGCGGCGTGGTGTTGTTGATGCCGCCGCCTCTGCCCCCATCGACTCTCGGTCACCAGTTTCCCCGATGACTTCAAGTCGAACACGCTCCCTGATGGTGGCCGGGATTGTGTCACTGCGAGTGATGAAGCGGTACTGGTCTGCGACTCGCTGCACAGTCACGTGCGCGAATTGCGGGAAACGCTCGACGAATCTCTGGCGCAACAAGGGGCGGTAAGATGTTGTACCCGCCCCCGCCGTTATTTCGTAGTAGGAGCGGATGATGAAGAGGTTCATTTCTTCAGTCCATTTCATCCGCTTCCTACGCGAACCTGCTGAAGTGGTCGCCACAGATTGTGGCGAAACAGCTGCAGCAGGCGGAGCTGTGCTCCTGGTCGTCGTGGCGCCTAGACGTCGAACCGCCCCACGACTAGCGGTTTCGACGCCGTGCTGTCCATTACGAGAGCCCGACCCAGTCACCAAGTCAGACGACTCCCGCCGGTTATCCGTACCGGACCTCAAATTTCTCCTTCTTCTCATTTTTTGGTGGTGCATTTTATCCCTAGCTGCCAGGTGTGTAGATAGCTTCCTTAGTGAGTAATCTGCAAGACTGCAAAGTTCCTGCACTTTCCTCACCTACCCCCTGAGACGCTGCGGTGGCGTACAGCCATTCAGACTGAAGCTATCCATCCCTCCTCCTTTCACAACCGGGCTTGGGACCGGCTTCGGCGGAGTTTTTAGTTTATTATTATTATTATTAGTATTATTAACTTTATTTGTGCAGATATCGTAATGGAATGTACGTCGATGCCTAGCTTTTGTAGAGATGCATTGCTGTGACTTTCTTTAGATTCTTCGGATGGATAGGTTCTAAGAACGAGGCCTGTTTCATTGTAAGTCCCCACTCCCCTGTGTTTTGCTCAATATAAGAAAGAAGATCATTTTCGAAAATTATTAATCGTTTCGTTTGATATCCCATATGACCATATTCTGTGAGAAAAATTCCACCCCCTTCCGTATATATGGGCAGCCCTCCTTAAACCCAACACAAAGTAATGTCACTTGTCGCAGGTATAGCGGCTCACAGGCAACATATTCTCACCAAATTTTGAAACGATAGTATCAGGTCTTTTCGGAGAAAATCGGGTGTGATGGACACACAGATAGACAAACAGCCAGACGGACAGACATGGAACCAATTTTAGTAAGGTTTTGTTTCACACCGGAAGCTCGACGCTTTAGGTATAGAAGGTCTTGTTTTTTTCCTATGTAAATTTATTTGAGTGCAGAACTATCCCATTTGTATGTAGCCCGTAATGTATATGTATATTTATCATGACAAACTACTCACTTTATTATGCTATTGATATTTGGTATTTTGGATTGCAGTAAATTTACACGGATCAAACTTGGGAATATCATGTTTCATACTATAGTCTATATTTATAACTCCAGAAGGTTGTAGTCATATTCCCAAAAATGTAGTAAAATACTATTATTAACTTAGTTTGAGTAGATATCAATATGGAGAGTATTTTGAAGCCTGTGTACCGTATAGGGATAGCTTCATAATATTTTTTCAGATTTTTCGGCTAATTTTTGAGAATGGGTCCATTAAAGAAATCATTACCTTCAACTCCCTTTTTATTTGGTACCAAACATAACTATATTTGGTGGAAAAAAATTATCACTCCCATTTTATCTTCAGCTCAACGTAGAAAGATATAACTTGCTATATGTGTGGGCGTTCACAGTCTCCACTTGCTCACCAAATTTCGTGTCAGTCGGTATTGCCCTTTCTGAGAAAAGTGCATGTAATATTCAAACAGACAGACGGACAGACCGACATTTTAAGCTTTATTTTACAAACAAAACCTGAAAAAGAAATTTAACGAAAAAACTAATTACTGATTTTTATTAAATTCACTTTCGATTTCAAACTCGATGTAACTCACTATTCTGTGTTAGCTCTTCTACGCACTCTATACTTTACTCTTATTGATTTTTATATCAAAAATTCAGATAATTACATTATTTTGATCATAGCTCCGTTATTATTTATTCCATTAACTGCTATTGCACCTCATTTTAAAGGCCTTTCCAAGCAGTTTAAAAGAGCTTTAGATCAATTTCCACCAAAAGTTACTGATATTGCGTTATTTGACCCTGAAAGTATTATTTTTTTCTAGGCATTACGAATTTATGTTTGACGAGCCATGACTCCGTGCATATTGTACCTTTAAAAAAATTAAAAAATTCATTCTTCTTGTTATTTAATATGGTTTGTTCCTGCTTAATAACATTTTTATATGAAATTCATGGTTTTCGAGTTATTTGCAAAAAACCATTGAAAACATGCATTTTTCCATGAAAAAGCGGCATGTTTGAACATGAATAACTCAAAAACTACTACTTGAACGAAAAATGTTCACAGCATTTAATCGATTTTTATGGTTGCTTCGAAAAGAAAATACCCACACGTCCGGGAGGGAGGCGCACATCAGCGCTTATATGAAATCTAAGTGATTAATGTCAAAATTATAGCAGTTCAAACTTACTAATTTCACACGAATTTACCGCATCTTAAGTCATTTATTTATTTATTTCATTTAACGGACAACAAACAGAGTAACTCCAATTAATTATTGTTCTCAGGAGGAGGAGAAAGCAAAAATCTGATCCTACGTTTAAAACTACTTAAAGTAGAGAAGTTAAAAGGACCAAGCTGTTCTGCGTTGTAATTTCGACAAAGCGTAGGAATCGAGGTCTGCGAAGGGCACCTTGAAAATGTCTGCGCTACGTGTGTTATAAGACGCAGGACGGCAGGTGATATCGTCAGCGGCGGAGCAGTTCATCAGACCCAAGGAAAGTTTAAAAGGGAAGCTTTTCTTAAAGAAGATGGAACGGGTGAATTTACGTTGCACATTTTCAAGGGCAAGACAATCACAGTTACAGGAGGGTGACCAGATCACGGAGCAATACTCGAGGGTATTCCTTACGAGGGAATTGAAGAAAGCTAAGGAGGGTTGGATAGAGTCAAAATCAGAGGAAGAGCGAAGTATAAAGCCTGACAATTTTCCTGCTCGATTGATGACATCGAAGCAATGGGTATCAAAGCGGAGCTTATTGTCGAAAGTGACTCCGAGGTCTTGAGTGGAATTTAAGCAGGATAAGGAATGTCCGTGAAGAGGGTAGGAGAAAGAAGCGGGTGAGGATTTTAGGGAGTAGCACATTGAGTGACTCTTTCTGACGTTTAGCGCTAAACAATTAGTCGAACACCAACGAACCAGAGGGTCCAGGTTAGATTTGTCGTCTACATAGAGCAAACAGGGACAAGTAAGGAGGGAAGGAAGGTCGTTGATAAAAAATAAAAATAACGAAGGACCCAGAATAGATCCCTATGGGACGCGAGAAGAGAGTGAGCAGGAGCGGAAAGTACACCCGTCAAAAGAGACGCGGCAGGATCGGTTGGAAAGGTAAGAGGCAAGACATAAAACAAGTGGTATGAGAACGTTTAGAGACGAGAGTTTGGATAGAAGTATCTTGTGATTTACAGTGTCGAAGGCTTTAGCAACGTCAGTGTAAATGGTTTGAACTAGTTGCCGTGAATTTAGACATTTGGCAACAAAGTTGGAAAAGCCAAGCAGGTTGGAGGCAGTGGACCTACGTTTAACGAAGCCGTGTTGCTCTTTCACTATGTGTTGGCCCAATTGGGCGGGCAACCAGTCGCTGACATATCTTTCCAGGATTTTGGAAGAGGAGGAGAGGAGGGAAATGGGGCAAGCGTACGATCGCCACATTTGTGAATGGGGACGATGAGAGTCTCTTTCCACAAGCCCGGAAAATGCTTCTCTTCGAGGCTTTTGTTGAAAATAAGAGATAGGAGAAGGGAGATGGACTTACCAGTTTTGAGCAAAAAGAGGTTTGAAAGACCATCGTAGCCAGGTCCGACATTGGCATCAAGTTTGTCAATGAGGCACTCGACAAGGATAGGAGTAAGAAGAGGAATGGTAGGTGACGCGGGGCAGGCTACATCCACTATCCGAAGCGATTCGGAGGAACGAGGGGGAACATAGACTGACGAAAAGTAGCGGCAGAGTAAATCTCAAGATAGTTGGGTGGGGTTAGCTGAGAAGCCGGAGAATTTAATGGACGGAAGAGATAACTGGGGAGGGCAGCGGGAGTTGCGAATGCGGAATCAGAAAAGTTTCAGGTTTCCGCGCTTTGGTGAGTCTTCCGCACTGGACAAATATTCATTTCTGGACTTACGTAGTAAGGATTTGACCGAGAAACGAAGAGATTTGAAAAAAAAATTAAATTAGCATCGTTTCTAGGAGACAGGAACTTCTTTCTCGCAGCCTGTTTTTGACGTAGTTTTTTTGTGAATGTCAGTGGTGAACCAAACGGGGTAAAAGCGTAAGCACTTAGGAGAGGAGGGAACGTAATAAGGAGGAAGATCAGATACAATGGTGTAGAAAGTGTTGAGTGCTTGGCCACACTTAAATGGAGAGACGAGGGGGACCCAGTTGATTGACGCTAGGTCTGAGTTCAGATCTTCGAAGCTCGCCTTACGAAAGTTGAACTTGGTTGGCTTGCGAGCGACAGGAGAGTGGATTCGGGATATCTGAACATGGAACTCGAGAGCAAGATGATGGGCTTCAGGGGCAACGTAAGACAGAGCATGAAGGGATTGGAAAAGACAACGCACAGGAAGGTTAGAGAGGCCAAGGTCAAGAGTGCGATCTAAGTGGTTTCTTGAAAGGTTAGACTGGAGGGCGCCATAGGTGTACATGAAAGTGGATAGAGGAAGGGAAGGGTGGATCGAGTTATTAGGGAGGGAGGGAAGACCAAGAGTAATGTGCCAGGAGAGCATAGAAAGATTAAAGTCGCCACAGATGATGAAAGGAAGTGAGGGAAACAAAACGATTAGGTCCTCTGATTCTCTTTCGAAGAAATCCTCGTACAGAGAAAGCGGGCTTAGGCAGGGCTCCCCCGCCAGTTGTCTTGTCAATTGCAGCGCAGTCTCTGTCACAACGAAAGACAGAGTAACCTTCGAGGAGCTCAGAATATAAAATCCTGTCATCCAGCCAGGTTTCAGAAATGCAGATGACATGATGTTGGAGTGCTAATACAGACAGTTTGAAATCCGACAACTTGGTCCTTAGACCCCTTATATTTTGATAAAATAGCGTATAGTTATCGAAATCATTCAAGTTCGGTGAGGCAGGCGGGCGGGCCGGAAATTTTCACGAAGCTTAGTTCTCTGATAAGGCTTGACAAAGACCCCCTGTTGCCAAAAGGAAGATTGGACGATATCATCGAAGTCGTGGGGATATGTGACTTTGAAGGAAGTTATCACTCGGTTAGGAGAGCCATCCTTCGTCAGCTTCACACATGAAAGAAGTGATAAAGTTGAGTTGGCTTCGCTTCTGATATAGGCCGGAATTTCGTCGGACGTGGTGGAGTACGCTAGGCTTCACACGAACAGCTGTTTCGGCGGCAAGGCGACGTTCAATTGGAACCCTCGGGCGACATGAGGTTGGAAAGCCCTGCGGTTCAGCGGTGGCGGGCATCGATGATACACAGGAGGAAGCGTGTGGTGTAGGATAATCACCAGAAGTGCGTAGCGCATTCAATTCTGAGTAGGGAACATGCGCCTCGGATGGAGGACGGTTTTT
Source organism: Hermetia illucens (assembly GCF_905115235.1). Lineage (NCBI taxonomy): Eukaryota > Metazoa > Arthropoda > Insecta > Diptera > Stratiomyidae > Hermetia > Hermetia illucens. Next base: position 118,295,328 of record NC_051849.1, read on the forward strand.
CAGTTGGCTAGCGGACGTCGTCGGGATGATACAATCTTTTATAGACGCACTGGAATGCTGCGTGGCAGCTAGAGGCGATTTGTTTGTTGGCCGCAGTCGCTGCCAAGGTATAAGCAGAGCCAGTCAGCGGCATCTCAGGAGTTGAGGTTACGCTGGTGCTAGATGAAGCAGCAGCTTGTGGGGGCAGAATTGTCGGCGATTTTGAAACTGCACGTTGAATCAACGCCAAAGTCGCCGTATGTTGATGCAGCAGCTGAATTGCACAGATAGCGTGGTACAGCAGCGGCCGTTACAACGATAGTTGCAGTAAATTTACAGGGGAGAGTCAACTTTGAGCTACTCTAACTTTGTTACTAATAGTATGATTTTGATCAAACTTGGAGATAATATGCTCCATATTACATTTTATACTACTACCAATTTCTATAACTCTGGGATAAACTTAAGGGAAGTTTTACTCAATTTCCCCACTTAACTTAATTTGAATAGATATCGATATGGAGAGTATTTTGAGGCCTGGGCATCATATAGAGGCTGCTTCATGATTTTTTTCAGATTTTTCGGTTGGGTAGTTTCTGAGAATGTGTCCGTTAAAGAAATCATCACTTTCCACCCCTCCCACTCCCCGCCTTTGTAACAAATCTCAAAACTAAGCCCGGCTTCGAAAAGTACTAATCCTTTCATTTCATTTGATACCCCACATGACTATAGTTGCTGAGAAAAAAAATTTACACCCCCCTTTTACATGTATGCGGCCCCCCCTCCCTAAATTCAATGTGGCAGGATATCACTGACTGCATGTCTGGGGGTCCACAGTTCCCACTTTCTAACCAAATCTCGTGTCAATCGGTATAGCCGTTTCTGAGAAAAGTGCTTGTGACAGACGGACATTGAACCGATTTTAATCAGGTTTTGTGTTGCAAACAAAACCTTAAAAAGGTGTTAACACACAGCCACGGAAGCTAATGATGCAAAATGATTCAACTCAATATGAAGTGCATTGAAAAATCACGCGCACTTTGTATAAATTCGGCAACAGCATTGGTTATTAGCGGAAAAAAAGTGTCAAACGACGCGTAGAGGGATCGAACCCAGTACCCAGGGCACAATAGGCAAGCGTGCTGTCGCAGTACCACGTAACACTTCTTACCCCACCGACAACAGAGAAACAGCAATTTAGTATCGAAGTTCGGCCAAAAATATGCAAAAAAGGTCAAATTTATTTACAAATCGTTGCACTTGTAACAATTAAAGGTAATTAACCGGGGAACAGTAATTACAAAATTGGATGCAAAATATTGTTGCCGGAACAAAATTGTGAGTCTGAGAAAGCACACAAGAAGCGCGAAAATTAGCCGTTTCACTTGCGCGAGGTATTGACAGAATGCACAGCACCAGGTTACTCAGGGAAAGGCTGAAAGTACAAGGTAAAGGGAAACTGAAGAATATTTGCGATAAAAGTCCGTGTAACATGTCCGTTCGACTCGAAGTGATCCCACCAGCTCAAAGTCATGTCTCAAATGGAACGAAGACTTAAACCAGAACACCGGACAGCTTTTAGGGTTATCGAGTTGGTGAACCTTAGCGAAAAGATGTCTGGAGTTTCCTAGTAAGGCAGGCCTAGACCAGATACTGGTTTTTGATGATGATGACTATAATATTAGTAATTAACTCTAAGTGTCCGGATAGCTGAGTGGTTAGAGCACAAGGCTGTCGTACGGAAGGTCGCGGTTCAAATCTCGCTGGTGGCAGAGGGATTTGTATCGTGATTTGACGTCGGATACCAGTCGACTCAGCTGTGAATGGGTACCTGAGTCAAATAAGGGTAATAATCTCGGGCGAGCGCAATGCTGACCACATTGTCTCCTACAGTCTACTGTAGTGTACCGTTACGGTCTTGAATGAAGTGCTCTAACACACTTCAAGGCCCTGATCCAATCTGGATTGTTGTGCCAACGATTATTATTATTATTATTAATTAACTCTAAGACGCCCTTAATTTCATCCTAGAATTATAAGTGTTTGGAAGAATCTCCTCTCCCAGAGCCGTAGCATGGAACACCCGTCTAGATTATCTCTACACTTACTCGCTCATTCCCGTAGGTTTGCCTTTCTCCCAAAGATTGCGGCTCTGAAAGATCCTGAAAAGGTGGCTGGGAAAAAGGGAAAATTCTAACGTTTCAATAGTATTAGACAATTTATTTAAATGTTAATAATTACAAAATGTAAATTTATTTCATCTAACTAACTCTTACGAATACTCCTCTGCCGTCGATTCATTGCTCCACCTCCTCAGCGGTGTTTCAGTCCAAAAAACTGGTTGATCATACCGCGAAGATTTTATATGCAAAAATTGTGTATATTTGACGGTTCACAATCATGAATTGTGTGTCGACAACCATGAGTTACAATCATAATGGACGAATCCAGCAAATTTTTATGCTATATGAAATTTTGCTGGATAGGTGGATGAATGTTTGTACGGAAGAATGAACGGAAGCAAGCTTGTCGCAATGTTGTTGATAACTACGATGAATGCTCGACCGTGCATATGTTTTCAATTTGCGGAAATAATACACGATGCGTTCCCATATGTTTTCAATTTCGGAAATAATTGGTAGGGAACAGGATCGGAAAATGTTACTTGGGGATCGCCTGAAGAAAATCAATGATTTCTGTGAACATTCTCCTCTGAAGAAAATCAGCACTTCTCCTGAACATTCTCTCGCCTGAAGAAAATCATTGCTTCCCGTGAACAATAAGATTCTGCTCACTGCAGCCTATAGCCTATAATATAAGATATGATCCTACCAAGTTTGATGAAAATCGCACTATTATTAACAATAGTTATAATAAGTCAAAATTGTCGCTTCAGTGCGTATTCTAAGACTTTGCATGTCCGTTTCACATCAAAGTGACATCCATTATGTGCTAGGTACAAAGTGTATGAAGTTGGCTATTGTCGATACAATGCTTTCATGCCTAAAACATCCAGCTTCCAGTTTCCCGACTTGTTTTTATCTACGTTTGGCGTTTGGCCCAATCATCCGGACTTGCTCAAATGTACATATCAATCCATTAGCATTATATTGAAGTCACTAATCCGGTTCACTTTTTCATACTTTTCAATCTAATTTTATGATAACCGCCTTCTAAACGAATCTCAACTTCGTCAGATTTCGCTAATTAGTTAAGTTTATTGGTTGGTTAAATTTAATAGTAACAGTAATAATATTGCCTCGTAAGCCATCTTTAAAGTTTCTATCATTTGAGGAACAATTATATCATAATTATTATTTGCAAAGTACCTTCGGATGGCTCAAGCACTAGGCTGTCGTACGGAAGGTCGCGGTTCAAATCTCACTGGTGGCGGAGGAATTTGTAACGTGATTTGACATTCGGATTCCAGTCGACTCAGCTGTGAATGGAGATTATTACCCTGATTCTCAGGGTAGGCGAGCACAATGCTAACTACATTGCCTCCTACAGGGTACTGAAACCCGTTCTTGAATGAAGTGCTCTAACACACTGCCAGGTCCCGCCGACGATTATTATTACTAACAGTAATACAGGAAGACTTTCGCCATTTAGATGCCTAAACGGTACTCTGCCACTCTGATTATAATGCATCTTCACCATGACTTTCCCGAAGAAAGAGGATTACGTATATTAGATAATGCAAATACTGCCCGCCTTGTTAGTTCAATATTTCTAAATATATGTTATAACTAACTTTGTGCCAGTAACTTTTAATTATATTTTATGTCAAATCATTGAAAGTCTAGAGCAATTGGTTACACTCTTTTATCTATTCTATTTTTAGAAATTTGAAAATCGTCCAGTTTACAGTATCATTCTCGATTTCTTTAAATTACATGAATGGGGAAAAAATACGTGCGAACACACCTTAAAATCTATTGCGCTGAGAAAGGTTTTAAAATCTCCCGATAAATTCGACGTTATTCTTGTGGAGCAATTCAACACAGATTGCATGATGGGAGTAGCATATGAGTTGAAAGCGCCAACCATAGCTTTAAGTAGCTGTGCTCTTATGCCCTGGCACTATGAACGTTTTGGAGCACCACTGATTCCCTCGTATATGCCGATAGTATTCCATGGCCATTCAGAAGACATGAATTTCTTCCAGCGCCTAGTGAACTGGTTTTCATCTCATTTGCTGCAGATTCTATACGAGTAAGATCAGAATTTTTAATTGAAATATGTATTTCAGGTTTATATTAATCAAATCTTTTTTAGGTATTATTCGCAAAGTTTGGCGACCGCATTGCTTAGAAGTAGATTCAGTCATGATATGCCTGAAGTCAGTGAACTTGTTAAAGAGACAAATTTAATGTTCGTGAACCAGCACTTTTCTCTAAGTGGAGCAAAGCCCTTGCCACCATCAATAATTGAACTAGGTGGTATTCACATTCAGAAGGCAAAGACGTTAGATGTGGTTTGTATGAATCAAAGTCCATAGTTTTTCAAGTTGGAATGACATGCATTGATAAAAATTGAAATCCGGACACCGTTGCAAGAAATGCAAAATGTTCAAAAAGGGAATGCGAAAAAATTAACAACAAAGAATAAAATAAAACCGTTACTAAGTTAGACAAGAAACCGTTTCTTCGTAGGTGAGGTTGAAATCCGGACAGAGCTACAAAATCGTGATAGTGACATCAAAAAAATAGAAAATGACTAGTTAATACTTCTTATTGTTTAGCTTCATATACACGTCGTTGTGAGATGGATTTGACTAGACATAGCCAATTGCTAATTTGCGGGTAACAACAGGCTGCTTGTTATGTTCTTACAAAAACAACAACAACAACAATTCTTTTTAAATCGTTTCTGAACACTTATGTTTTTCTTACAGTGTCCGGATTTTAATTTTGCTCACTATATTTTAGAAAATAAGTTCAGGTAGGGATTCACATGACTCACATACTTACTGGCGTCCATTGTACCCCTGATTTTATGAGTGCAGGGGATGGCAAAAACAGTCAAATATTTAGCAGTACACTTCGATTCCAAGTCAGCGTGAAGGCACCACATCCAGGAACAATATCAGATAGCTGTAGGACTACGATAGGTAAGACCTGGGGACTTTCACCAAAACGGATACATTAGCTGTATACCTGTACATATATAATAAAACCGATTTTGATGTATGCATGCATCGTTTGGTGGCCGAGACTGAACTTTGCTAACAGCAGGAAGCTGCTAACGTATATTCAGAGGCTTGGTTGCCTCAGTATTACTAGAGCAATGCGTACTACGCCGACTGCGGTCCTTGAAGCTATTCTAAATTTACCCCCCATTCACTTGGAGGTGAAACGTAAAGCAGCCAACGACGCATTTAGACTCGATACCATTGGAGCGTGGAAAGGCGGGCAATAATACGGTCATGCGTCTATCTGGAAATTTTTTGGCAAACATTCGGTCGCTCTGATGCCAAACGATCATATGGTTTCCAGATTCGTCTTTGAAAAGACATACGCTGTCGTACTCACCAAAAGAGAAGAATCGTCGATAAATGGCCGTGATTCTTTTCAAATTGCCGACTTTATAATCTTCACCAACGTGTCAGTCGTGGAAGGCGGATCGATTTATTTGATTTCATTGGCAGCAGAAGAACATTCCTGATGTGGGTGCCGGTGCCCTCAAACATCGGTGGTAATGAGGAGGCTGACAGATTGGCTCGCCAAGGGGCTGGATCCACAATAGTGGGACCAAAACCAGCTTTTGGCATCCGGCCATCCGCTGTCAAGTATACTATGAAGGGTGAAATTGCAAGTATTCACACAGTCGAGTGGAGAAATTCGAACTCTTGACGGCGGGCGAAAATCCTTGTGAAATAACCTGAGGTCACCAGAGCGGCATTCTTGTTGTTAAGAAGTAGGACATGAAAACTGCCTCCGAAGAATGTTTTCAGATTCGCTAAGCTAAGGGAATAGGCGATTTATAGGGATAGTACAATGGACCAAACAATGGCCTGAATGCTCGGAGCTGCGGCTCTCCCCAGTCAACTAAACTAAACTAAACTTACGAATTTTGTCTGAAGCCATGCGGTAATGTCAGTAGAAGCCGGGCAGTACAACAAGCCGGTGGAAACTTAAAGAGGTATAGTAGCTGAAGATGAAACTCGGATACTAATATATTTTTTCTCTTTCTATTCTGTAGGAAATAGATAAATTTATTTTCGTTAAGCTTAATTCATGTAAATATAAAATCCTTGAAATCCTTCAAATTAATTTTTAAAAATTTTACCCTAACAATTCATACGGAAGTAAAATTTCTGAGTGGCCGAGTTTCAATTTGAGATCACATACGCAAACTTGTTAAACTTCATTTTTTTTTAAAAATTAATGTGAGTAGATTTTGCTTTGCCTTTAAGGATTTTATATTTGCCTCAATAAAGCTTTATTAATAAAAATTTGTCTGCAGTTTTCATTCTTTTCTTACACTCTTAATGACCTCATAAAAACAAACCGGAATACCGGAAGCTGGCGCTTCGGGTATAAAGGTTTTGTATTCATGTTATGTGCCCGAGCAAATTTTTTGTTGAGGATGCTGGGAATCCTGAGTCCACACTGACTTGGTAATGGACCGGACCACTTGAGAAGCAACTTACTTCCTCTCAACAAAAAATTTACTTCGGCCTGGTTTAGGTCTCAACTACGGATTTGAATTGAATATAATTCGTACCCATTACATGTTTGCGATTATATTTAAAAGGAGGGATTACCACCTCGTTTCACACAAACCTCAAAAACGAGTCGGAATACCGGAAGCTTTTGTTTTGTGTTCATCTTATGCACTTTTTTTCCATTCGTTCCATTGTGCCTATCTGACAATCTCCGACTTACCCCGCGCGCAAATCCAACAGACACATATGTTCATATATCTACTAAATGTGACACTATCCTCAACTCCATTAGTATGTACAGATGCATATATGTATACGCGTGTGTGTGCTGCCTCGAGTAATTGATACTAATATATAAAACCAACTAAAAATAGCTAAAAAAACTCTGCATTTGTATGAGATCACTTTCTGTACACGTCTTAGATTGCTATAAATTCACGTGAAATACACAACTTTGACCTTCTATAACTTTTTAATAGTAGTTGGAGTTTTTTCCAACTTTCTAAAATTGTGTATTCTGTGGCGCGGCAGGATTCGCAGCATTCGAAATTTATTTCGAAGAGATGACGTCACCGGCGCTCTCCACTCAGTTTAGACCTCGCTACAGGAGTGGAGAGCAGAGTAGGTGACGAGAAATGTCACATTTTGGAAGGAGAAAAAAATGAGAAGGGAAAGATACAAGATGTCAGAAAAATAATAAAAATAACTAGCGCCAGTTGTGTTGTTGGAAAATGTGAAAAGATTCCTATACAAATTTTCTATGAAATTCATCCTTTGTTGTTGTCAGTGCCACTGTTTTTATGAAATAAATGAAGTGTTATAACCAGTGAAGATCGTTCTTCTTAACTTCTAAATTGGTGACCCCGAAACTCGCACCAACAGCATCAACAACTAAGGTCCCGAATTCCCAGAACCTGCAAAATAGAAAAACTCAACAAAAAAGAACAATGAACAGCAGTAGAGGTGCTCCGCACCAGCAGACGAGGCACTTTCACTAGCCAGTCGCTTCCTAACGGATTCAATCAATAAGCTGCATTGCAGTTCGAATTTGTTTAAGCCAATGCCAACGACCGCTAAAATTCCACCCAACTGCACAAGCACATCATCATTCACATCAACAAATCGCCCGACAGGCAGCTGGAACAACCACCACAGCATAATTCACGGTCACAGGTGCAACAACAGCCCCCATCTAATGCGCAGCAATCACTGGTGTCGATAGGAAATTTAGTAAGGTCACCGTGGATGACGCTGTTTTCTCTTCGTCACTTTCCGAAATTGCCTGAGGAATACGAAGAAATTGGAGAGAAGTAAGAGTTCCGCAGTCGCAGCAACCATCACTGCCACAGCCACCATCGCTGCCACAGCCACCATCGCTGCCGCAGCCACTTTCGTCGCTGCACTTATGTCCACCATCGCCGCAGAGTTCGAAGCCGCCGCCGTCACCGCAGCCCCACTATCGCCGTCGACGCCACTGCTATCGCTACAGACGTCGCAGCCCCCGCCGTCAACACGAGCCCAGCCGAATGTCACCATCACAAACGCCGACTTCACCGCCGTAGCCGGCACCAATATCACCGCCGCAGCCATCGCCATCGCAGCAGGAGCCGAAGGCTCCGCCACCATTGCCGCCTCCTCAGCAGGCGCCACCGTTTTAGTTGTAATAAGTTAATTGTATTTTACTCTAAGTCAGTAAAAAAGGTGGCAATTATAAAATTTCATCGTCGCAAGAGACGGCGTCGAGGTGTTTGCATCGGCGGATCTCTTTTCACTCGCTCTCAACTCTTGGCGAGCTTTTTACGTCGTTGGTGTTTCAATTTCGCTCGTGCGGTCATTTGAAGGTGCGGCCTGCCGTGTCGTTTAGGGATTTGGCTGAAGTCGGTGTTACCGCAGTTTCCTTCCCACAAGTTCGCGTCATAGTTATTAGTCTTTTGAAATGTCAGTTGACGGCAAAAACGCGGCAGGTCCAGCGGACCCGCAAGTGACCGCCCTCGCCGTGCGCGTCCCTCCTTTTTGGCGGCGGAACCCCGAACTGTAGTTCATGCATTTGGAAGCACAGTTCCAGATGACCGGGATCAGAGCGGACGCGACCCGTTTCAATCACGCGGTGGTCGGCCTGGACGAGGAGTCCATCGTGCTGGTGTCCGATTGGCTTCGAACTCACTGCTCAAAACCGAATTAATCAGGCGCCTGTCAGTGAGTCAGCAAAACTGGATCACTTGCTGGCAGGCCTAATGTTGGGAGATCGGACTCCCAGCCAATTGCTGCGTGAAATGAAGCAATTGAATAAGAGTGAGATCGACGACGAGTTGATGAAGTCCCTTTGGCTGCGTCGGCTCGCAGAAGGAACCCAGGCGGTCCTCGCGTGCGTCTCAGGTTCCTTGGAGGCGCTGGCAGCTGCGGCCGACAAAGTGCACGAGGTGCACGTACGCTCGACCATAGCGGCCGTTCAACAGTCATCGGACGAGGTGGGCGACTTAAGGCGCGAAATAGTCGCCTTAACAGCCAGTGTGGCCGGGATGCGGGCGATGCTGGACGCTCAGCGTTCGGGCGCCAGATCACGAGCTCACTCGCGGTCTGCCACTAAATGTACAATCCCTTGTAAATTCACGCCTGCCCCAAAAAACTAGGCCCGCGGGGGTGCTGGCTACGGCCACCCAGAACGCAGCGCCACGTCGCCTACCAATTTACGACCCTCTTAGCAGGCGCAACTACCTCGTGGATACTGGTGCGGAAGTTTCGGTTCTTCCCGTACCCCAGCACCATAAACTATTTACACAATCCCTGAAACTAGCAACGGCAAATTCCTCCCGTATCAACACCTACGGGTGGACGTGTGTCTTGGCTTGCGTAGGACATTTTCGTGGCGTTTCATCCTGGCGGATGTCAGCTTTCCCAAACTAGGCGCAGACTTCTTGTGTCTTTATGGATTGCTGGTAGACTTGCAAAACAAGTCTCTTATAGATTCCACGACCAACCTTAATTCGACGGGACAAATGGTTTCCCACCCAGGCAATAATCTTTTCGTTCTTTTAGAAGACGTTACCGACTCTCGTGTTCGGGCACTTCTCCAAAAGTTCAGCCAGATTACTACCAAGTGTAGTCTCTCCAAAACTGAAGCACAATGTGCAGCACCACATTAACACTACTGCTTCCCCGATCTTCTCGAAGGTGCGCCCTTTACCATCCCAGAAACTGGCTATTGCACGGAAAGAGTTTGAACAATTCGTTCAACAGAGTATCTGCAGGTCCTCAAAGAGCTGTTGGTCTTCCCCACTCCATATGGTCCCTAAGCCAAACGGCGAATGGCGCCCCTGTAGGGATTACAGAAGGCTAAATGCACAGACTGTTCCTGACCGACCACTCATTCACGACTTTGCGCACCCCTTAAATTCATTGTAAAAGGATGTAACTCACTATATGCGTGAGCGTTCATAGTTCTCACCTTTCTACCAAATTTGGTGTCAATCGCTATAACCGTCTCCGAGACGGACAGACAGTAAATCGATTTTAATAAGGTTTTGTGTTTATACAAAATCTTAAAAAGTATGGTGGGCGTCGTCCACAACTCCTTTGCAAAACACACAATCCGGAGATCGCGCCTTTCCAATCTTGTGCAAGTAAGACTGAAAACTTCCATCCCCTCTTAAAAATTGGGTAAGGAAATAGTCAGTATCACCATGCTTCCGATTCAGCCACGCACCTAAGTTGCCGATGAGCCGCGCAGTCCATCTGCCTCTAGTTTCATTTTACCACGCGAGCTGCCACTCGTCCAGAGTACCTTTCCGTTCTTCGCGAGCAACCACCTCCCTTGGCTCATCTCCCTTGCCCTTGTACATGGCTTCACACTCCTTAGCAAGAAGGGAAACGGGGATCACTCCCGCGATCACCATTACGGCAGGTTCAGAGACAGTGCGGTACGCAGACGCCAGTCGCAAAGCTCCGAGTCTCTGTACTTGCGCGAGACATTTACGATATACCTTCTTGTTAAGAGCGTCAGCCCATACCTCTGCGCCGTAGAGCAGGACAGACTGCGTTGAGCTCATCAGGAGACGTCGCCTACTAGACGTAGGACCCCCAATGTTTGCCATTAGCCTACTTAACGCCGAAACTCCAGCTACAGCCTTGTTCGCTGCTGCATTGATTTGCTCAAAAAAGCGCATCTTTGAGTCAAGAGTCTACCCGAGGTACTTTACTGCTGATTTTGGCTCGATTATCGACTCACCCTTTTTAGTCAGGGTGACTACTTCGGTCTTTTCCAGTGCAAGGTTGAAACCATGAGTAGTCATCCATCCGCTTACCGGTCGCATCAATATGCCGAGTCTGCTTTGCGCCTGTTTGACAGTGCGTCCAGCAACAAGCGCTGCGACATCATTTGCACCGACCAGACGCGACTCTTCTGGCATGTCGAGTTTAAGTAGACTGTCATAGGTAGCGTTCCAGAGGTCCGGCGTGACCTCCATCCTCCTTTGACCCTCTAGTGTTTCATACAGCAGGGAGCGATTCCTCAGATAGTCCCCCCCCCCCCGCGTTTCATTTGTCCTATGTATATTTTATTGCAGTCGCTGCACGTTATTCGGTAAATCCCGCTTTTTTCATCCGCTCCCAAAGGATCCTTAACGCTTCCCAGTAAACTCCGAAAGGTGGATGATCGACTCGAACCTACGATTTCCAGTTGGTACTTTTTTGCCCAATTCGTGATGTTGTTAAATAGGTAGGAATATGGGATACTTATTCGTCGGGTGGTTGCCTCCTTCTGCTACGAAAATAGCGTTGTATAGGCATACCTATTGTGTTGCCTGACTTTCCTTCCAATCAATTTCTCAATGGTCTGAGAATTATACCCATTCTTAATAGCGGTGTCAATAATGTACTGTCGTTCTTTATTGAAACCGTATTTTGAAAGAGGGTATGTGATCAGTCGGTGAATCATGCAATTATAGGCAGCATTTTTTGGGAAAATGTGTGATGTGAAGTTACCGGTATCGTTCTCTGCGTTGATGTAGGCTTACGGTATATCGCGAACTTAAGCTTTCCGTTAGAGTTGACGACATTTAGATCCAGGAAAGGTAGAACCCCATCCCTTTCTACGCCTAGTGTAAACTCGATTTTATTATGAATTTTGTTTATAGAGGAGATGACCATGTCTATGTCGTCCCTTCTAACGATCGCAAATACGTCATCTACATACCTAAACCATACTTTAGGCATTATTCCCCTCGATTCAATTTCTTCTTCGATTGATGACATGAACCTTTCAGGGAGTAACGGCGAGAGGGGGTTCACCATCGCTACTCCCGAAGTAGTTTTGTAGAATCTGTCCCGAAATGTAAAATAGCATAGATACGAACTTTTCTTCTCCATTCCAGCAGCGAGCTTTGCTCTTGTTTATTGCGCTGCGGAGTATCCTTTTGGCTGATTTGTACTCCATCATTATGGTACATGCCTCCTCCCAGTCGCCTAGACATTGTGTTAAGCGGCGGGGCCTGTGACACTCCTTCCGGAACTCTGCGCTTTCCACTGCCTACCAATACATAGAAGACAAGCGACGACGGCTTTACGGTTTCTTACCAGGGCAGAGGCAAATCGTCAAACGCTGCCTCACCTCTGCCCTGGGAGCAGCGTGACCGTAGCGGCTCGCAGATGTTGAATGCTCATTTATATAATTCGCAAAACACGACATGCCTACGAATTATATTGAGCGCAAATCCGCCTTATTGACCAGAGCTTGGCCAGAGCTATAATACATAGAAGGTTTACCGCGCCTCAATGTCTTCCTGGGTATGGAGGCTAATCAGACCATCGTTATCAGGTTCATAACTGCATTTACGACAGTGTCAGCTGCGGCCCCACCGCCCTCAGGAGGACCCTCCAGCGTGGCCCCACCTGTTCCCAGAGTTTCGACAAACTTCCCGGTATTCATATTCGTGACGTTTCATGCATAGAAAGATCGCCGGGGTGGCGCAAACCGGAAGTTTGTGTCCATCACTTCGAAAGCAATGTATTGGTGGTCACTTGCCGAGAAGTCTTCCAGAACTCGCCACCCGTCCACCAGCGACACCAGTGATTCCGACGCGAAATTTACGTCTGGAACGCTTCCCTCGCAGCCCGGGCGCCCGAACGTTGGGGTAGATCCGGTGTTTAGAACTACCAGTCCTATTCTCGCCGCCATTTCCAGAATTCGTTTCCCTCTGGAATCTGCGTGGGGTATGCCCCATTCAAGCGCCCTAGGATTGAAGCGTCCTCCAAAGCATTAAGCCTGCGATGAAAGTCCGGCATCGTCTCATTCGGCGTAAGATAGACACTAAAAAACCCTGAACACCGAATCCAGACAAAGCCGTCCCCTCGGCCTTGAGCAAGAACCCTAAGGACGGTGCCGTCCCGAACCAAGATGGCAGCGGTACTTGATATGACAGGGTGCCATGAAACTGTGCCCTTGTTTTGGTACTGCTCACTGACGAGTACTAAATCAGCTTTGGTCTCCACAGCGAACTGCGCGAGCAACTCGTGAGCGATTGCACTCCGGTGCATATTGATTTGTAGGATACGAATCATGTTGACCGTGTCCTAGCTCTTTCCAGTTCTGCTCTGAAAACTGGACACCGCCCCGATCCCGCAGCGTGCGCAACGCTCTCATCAGTCGCGCCACGGTCCTTAAATAGGATGCAGCTTTCCTTTTCATTGCAGGTGTTTGCTTTATGACCTGCCTGACCATATTTACGGTATGTTGCCCTTGTGTTAGGTCCCCGACAGTTTGCAGATGTGTGCCCATAACCAAACATCTGTAACATTTGGTTGGGGCGCCCCGGATTCGTATCCTACACACTAACCAACCAATTCTTATTTTTCCGTTGTTTGGAAGCTTCCTCGCGGATTGCTCGGCGACTACCACCACAGCGAGTTTTTGACCTCGGGAGTTCGCAGAGGTGATACCAATCCGGGCATTGGTTACCTCCGGACATTCGCGTTTGATGGCCTCTTCTACCTCGTTTTTTTTTTTGTGCAACAGCCAAGGTCTCGGATTTCCAAAGAACACGTGGGTTCCAGGCTGGAAACCGAAGCTTTTTCTCCCAGAAGCCCCTTGATTGCTTCACAGAACGTGACTTTATTTATAGTCTTCGGGCCTAGTTCGACTAAGGCTCCACCACCCTTCGTTTTACGAATGGAAGACACTTCTGCTCCATTATTTCCGGGTTTAATCCTATAACGGATTTCACTGAGGACTTCCGCAGAAGTCTTGCCTTCCGTCGGTTTAATAAGCAAAGCTGGCGGTCTAATCCTCCTTCGTCTCCCCACCTTTTCTTTTGGTGCTCCGTTCTTCGTCTCCGCCTTAATTTTAGGCAGAGGTTTTTCTGATGGCGCGACGTGTTGTTGTCTTTTGTTCCTCTTCGCCTTCTTCTTTTGAGCCCTGGAGAGTACCTGGGTGAAGTCTCCCTCAGATGTCCCTTCCTCCTTTCGTTTTTTACCAAGTTCGCTCTGCAATGGGCTGTCAGCGATCCGTTCTCGTCGGGAAGCGCGGTTTCTTCTGCTTCCTGCGGATTTTGTCTTACTTTCCATGTCCGCCTATAGTATGAAATCCTGTCCAGGAGCTCGTCTAGTTCAATTAGCCCGTTTTTCACTCCCTTGCCGACGTTTTTCTGGAGGAACGTCGCAGATCGCATGTGCTTCACAACTGCCGTACATTTCTTAATAAGCCTTTCCTCTTCAGCTTGCGCCAGAGTAGTCGACAGTCTTCCCATTCGGCTTATATTCGAAACCATTTGATTAGTTTCGGCAGTTTCCACTGTGCCTCTTTTCACAATTATAGCACTGTGTGGTATGGGCTGGGTTCCTATCTGCGTTGCAGGTGCCGCATCACTTTGCGAGTCTCTCTCTCCGTCTGCGCGTCCCGATGTCTCACCTTGGCAGAGCTAGGCTGAAATCACCCCATCGACGTCGACAAGGAGTCGTCGACGGCTCTCGAGGTTACAACTAGGACGCAGGTATTATGCCAGCCACACCCCGTATCGTAAGCGACCCGTAATCGTGACGATCCCTGAGGAGAGGGGAGATGGAGTGATGGCTGACGATCCCTGAGGAGAGGGGGGATGGAGTGATGGCGTAGATCAGGACACCACCAAACAACTTTTAGGGATATCGAATTGGTGGACGTCGTCGCAAAACCGGGGTGTCTGGAGTTCCTGATTAAATCAGGCCTAGACTGGATACCGGTTGTTGCGCCGATGGTGATGTATTTAAAGGAAATCTAGGCTTCAAAATACATTCCATTCCGACTTCCGCACAAATAAAGTTAATAATTGTATATTACCATATTCTCGAAACTTACCCCCCCCCCCTCCCCCCTCAGGTTTATGCTAATGTTTTACGTAAAGTTCGAAGTGGGGCGGGTGTATCAAAACCGCTTTGTGCCTCTTTTGATTTTCATCAAGGAAGCACCCTCTTACCATTCCTCTTTGTTCTTGCCACACGGCACATCCAACGTCCAGCGCCCTATACACTGTTTTATGTAGATAATATTTTCCTAGCGTCTAATAGCAAAATCTCGAGCAACGTGTCCAATGGAATAATCGCCTCATGCAACACAGGCTCGGATTTAGTCTGAATAAAGATGAATTTTTGACGATCGATCCCCATGAAACAGGCACAATCACTGTCAGCGGTAGTGACCTGCCCAGAACTGAGCGATTTAAATATAGGTCCAAACACACCAAACACGTCCGTCAGCAGTGAGAGAAATGTCAAATGAAGTTCATTACACGGACTTGTATGAGGCAATATACAGCAAGTCCGATGCGCAATGCGGCACGCAGAGAAGTTCGGAAAATCGAATGCAATATGGTTGCGCTTTTCGGTTTCGACAGTTATTGTTGAATGTAATTAATTTGAATGAATTCGTTTTGAGAACTGCGGAAGACCCTATTTGCGTTGCAAGTGCTAATTATTAATGTCACTTGCATTAGTTCCGTAGCTTTCATTCAGGAAAAATAAAGCCGGAGGTATCTGCGCTCTTAGTGGCATTTAATTGTTTGAATTTCATAGCATAAAATATAGGAAGATTCATAAGCTAATTGTAGAAACGTGGAGATCATGTGCAATGCCGCGATTTTGTGGACGGACAATCGACCTGCGTGCATATTTTATGTTATGAAAATCGTACAATTAATGCCTCTAAGAGTGAGCATGCCTCCGGGTTAAATTTAATTTTTGTGAATGGGAGCGACGGGATTAACTCAAAGACATTAATAATGACCACTTGCAACGCAATTGGTGCCTTTCGCAGTTCCCAAAACGGATTCATGTAAATTAATTACATTCAAAAGTAGCAGCCGAAAAAAAAGCAAATGGGGCAATCTGTCATCAGAACAATCCTTGCCGACGTGAAGCGAACTTTGCCGACATGAAATCTTTATTCTTCTGCACGCATCGTAACTATGTTTAGGCCTTATCTCGGGTCAATGTTGTCAGCCAATGGAGAACTGCGTTATGTAATTGCTTCACGCATTAACGCAACCTAGATGAAATGGCGTTCCACAACTGGTGTATCAACGAACGCCTCAAATCTACAGTTTACCGCAATGTCGTCCATCCTGTCGCTCTCTATAGTTCTGAGTGGTGGCCGACTACAAAAGACAATGAACGACGTCTTTCGGTTATGGAGACAAAGATGTTGAGTTGGACTAGTGGCGTGCCAACCGAAACAACGCTGGCTTGCTACGCTGGATGGGAATTTAAAAGCCTCGCGATTGCATCGAGATCAGGAATCTGATAAAATAAAATGGCGAAACCGATCACGATGAGCCGACCCCGCTTGTGAAAAAGCCATGGAAAAATGGAAAAAACGTTCATAGAGATTTCCTCACATAAGATGAACCCAAAATCTTTATATACGAATCGCCAAGCGTGCGGTATTCCGGCTTGTTTCTACATAAATATTAGTTATGTTTTAGGTATGTGATCGCTGCTTGATTTTTAAGGTTTTGTTTTCAAAACAACACCTTATTGAAATCGGTTCAATATTAGTTTGTCTGCCTGTCCGTCTATCTGTCTGTCACATGCACTTTTCTCAGAAACGGCTATACCGATTAACACGGAATTTGGTGAGAAGGTGGGAACTGTGAACGCCCAGACACGCAGTGAGTAACATCTTTCTACGTTGAAAATAAGGACTCCGTCGGTCTCACTGAATATAGTTATGTTGAGTATCAAATGAAAGGTCTTGATTAGCACTCTTCGATGCCAGTCTTAGTTTTGACATTAGTTGGAAAGCTGAGGAGTGAAAGTGATGATTTCTTTAACGGATGCACTTGTGGACTAATCACCGATATCATGTGTGTGCTCGCTCGATAGGAGATAGAGCCTGGAGTTTATGTAGTTGTTCCTGGAGATTCAACACGACCAGTGTTCGAACAGGTGGTTGTTTGAAAATTGTAGGTTTTTTAATGCTCCCATTATATTGAAGTTTTGAAATTCGATCTCAATCCCGCAGTTGGGGCTTATTATCGTTAGAATATCCTGCTCGCTAAGTTTTATTATTTCGTGCTTGTCTTCGCATCTTATATGCACGATCTGCGAAACTGGGCCAGAAAATCTAGACCTCAAAATACATCCGATATCTGCACAAATTATGTTAATAATATTATAGTTTATTACCATGTTTTAGAACTGTAGTATCCTGTAAGTATCCGAATAGCTCAGTGGTTAGAGTGGTTCAAATCTTGCTGGTGGCAGTGGGATTTGTATCGTGATTTGAAGTCGGATACCAGTCGACTCAACTGTGAATGAGTACCTGAGTGAAATCAGGGTAATAATCTCGGGCGAGGCAATGCTGACCACATTGCCTCCTACAGTGTACTGTAGTGTACCGTTACGATCTTGAATGAGGTGATCTAACGCACTACAAGGCCCTGATTCAATATGGATTGTTGCGTCAACGATTATTAATATGTCTGTATATATGTATATTTTATTTGGCATTAAATGGTGGATTCTTTTTGCATTCTTAGCTATGTACGAATGGAAAAACGAGCTTAGACAGTTGCTCACATAAGATGAATAGAAAAACCTTTATATCTGAACGGCCGAGCTTCCGGTATTCCGACTTGTTAAAATCATATTTCCGGGGAAAATTTGTAATCTCCCCGGATACTTGACATCATCATCATCATCAACGGCGCAACAACCGGTATCTGGTCTAGGCCTGCCTTAATGCTTAATGCTGTCTGGCGTCCTGACCCACGCCATCGCTCCATCTTAGGCAGGGTCTGCCTCGTCTTCTTTTTCTACCATAGATATTGCCCTTATAGACTTTCCGGGTGGAATCATCCTCATCCATACGGATTAAGTGACCCGTCCACCGTAACCTATTGAGCCGGATTTTATCCACAACCGGACGGTCATGGTATCGCTCATAGATTTCATCATTGTGTAGGCTACGGAATCGTCCATCCTCATGTAGGGGGCCGAAAATTCTTCGGAAGATTCTTCTCTCGAAGGCGGCCAAGAGTTCGCAATTTTTCTTGCTAAGAACCCAACTTTCCGAGGAATACATGAGGACTGGCAAGATCATTGTCTTGTACAGTAAGAGCTTTGACCCTATGGTGAGACGTTTCGAGCGGAACAGTCTTTATAAGCTGAAATAGGCTCTGTTGGCTGACAACAACCGTGCGCGGATTTCATCATCGTAGTTGTTATCGGTTGTGATTTTCCACCCTAGATAGGAGAAATTGTCAACGGTCTCAAAGTTGTATTCTCCTATCCTGATTCTTCCTGTCTGGCCAGTGCGGTTTGATGTTGTTGGTTGATTCGTCTTCGGTGCTGACGTTGCCACCATATATTTTGTCTTGCCTTCATTGATGTGCAGCCCAAGATCTCGCGCCGCCTGCTCGATCTGGATGAAGGCAGTTTGTAGATCTCGGGTGGTTCTTCCCATGATGTCGATATCGTCAGCATAGGCCAGTAGTTGGGTGGACTTGAAGAGGAGCGTACCTCTTGCATTTACCTCGGCATCACGGATCACTTTCTCGAGGGCCAGGTTAAAGAGGACGCATGATAGCGCATCCCCTTGTCGTAGACCGTTGTTGATGTCGAATGGTCTTGAGAGTGATCCTGCTGCTTTTATCTGACCTCGCACATTGGTCAGGGTCAACCTAGTCAGTCTTATTAATTTCGTCGGGATACCGAATTCTCTCATGGCCGTGTACAGTTTTACCCTGGCTATGTTATCATAGGCGGCTTTAAAGTCGATGAACAGATGGTGCAACTGTTGTCCATATTCCAACAAGTTTTCCATCGCCTACCGCAGAGAGAAAATCTGATCTGTTGCTGATTTGCCTGGAGTGAAGCCTCTTTGGTATGGGCCAATGATGTTCTGGGCGTATGGGGCTATCCGGCCTAGCAAGATAGTGGAGAATATCTTATAGATGGTACTCAGCAACGTGATACCTCTATAATTGCTGCACTGTGTGATATCTCCCTTTTTATGTATGAGACAGATAATGCCTCGTTGCCAATCGTCAGGCATTGATTCGCTGTCCCATACCTTGAGCACAAGTTGATGAACCACTTGGTGAAACTGGTCGCCTCCATATTTAACCAATTCGGCTGTAATTCCATCGGCTCCTGGCGACTTATAATTTTTTAGCCGATGAATTGCACGGACTGTTTCTCCTAATACTTACTTGGATACTTGACGGTCGTGTTTAAAGGATTATTCATCATCAAAAGCAGACATTCTCTGGTTAAAACCGTGTTTATTAACGGCACGTTTAATTTACTAATATAGATTATATTGCCAAGTATTGTTATTACTTGTTTGAAATCACTGATTTCCCTTAGGTGGAATAGTACTCTTTTAAAGGGCCATGTGCGAGTATTCCGTGACTGGAATTGCTTCGTATACTCACATCTGGGTGAACTCTGCACGTCGTACACCGGGGCAGTTGAAAACTGGGCAATACGATTTTTACCAAGAATCAATCGTTGCATTTTTACTTCTGCTACCCTGAAGAAAAGGGGCAGTCATTCCTTATAACCTACCCCAAATTTTATTTGGTTAGGTGCTACCAACCCTTTTGCTCTGGGCGTCGGTTACTATGTCCCAAAATATTTGTTGTCTACCTTCCAGCTCGAATAGTTGTAATATCAAGTGGTATATCTTTGGAAACACTTGTATCTTCGCTGCTTTTTCTACTACATGATGCAGCACATTGACCTGGCTTGATATCGTTGGCTGGCGTTTGCTAGCGGTTCAGACAGTATGGACGGTTGTCTTTACTATACTTATTTGGCGTTTCTCTAACTCCGCCCATTTATTGATCTCCAACTTTAATGTATTGATTTTATGGTACAAGTCCTTCTCATCCTCGTTGTCAACCATCCCAAAGAAAAAATGAAAAGCATTACCTTCCCCACCTACTAGGGATCGGCTAACACGGTTCCTGACCAAGAATTGTTCCAATGCTTCTGTTCATTTTCGAATAGTTTGGACATATATTCGATTGTATTCCTCCTAACAGATGCAGTCGCTGGTAGTTGATTTTTGGCCCCGGGACAATTGGCGAACGATTTTGTCTTTCCGCCAGTAACAGCTGGTGCTATAATTTAGAAAGGTCCAGTTCGATGATCACACTCTAGGTTGTTTGGTATGTCCATAGCTCCCCTAATTGCTCGAAGATTACACCTGTCGAGTTCAATGGAACCAGCGTGTATCACTCCTGGGTTGTTTCGACGGTTATAATGAATATTATTTTTGCGGCCATTAGTTGATTAAGCATTTTTTTCTGAAACAGAAGAATTTTAGTGGATTTATTTTTGAGAGGGCTAGACGTTATACAGCTTGAAGCAATTGTTATCTATTGTTGTGCCCTTCTAATGGATGCGGATTGTTGTGTCCACTTCTTCCGTTGTATTGCTTCTTTAGCTGTTGTTTACTCAAAAGTACACACGTACACGCACTCCATCGGAGTCAGTTTATTATTGCCACGTGTACTGCTGTTATTAGACAAATGTCGCAGATCTTAAATACTACTTTCGGGTTTTCATCTAATATGCTACCAGAGTATTCCACCAGCGGTCGAAGAGTTCCCTCTAGTTTGCATTTTTTTATTTTTGACAATATAGAGACTCCTTTAAACAGGTCGCTCAGGAAGTTTGTTCCATGATGTTACTCGCCGCTTTGGTATTCCATATCGAGGTACTACTTAATCAAAAAACTTGCGCAACGGCTTCCGCTTCCGCGTTTGGAATTGCATAACAGTTCATCAGTTTTCAAAGATTGTCTTGGAAAATCAAGATGTACTGATTCCCAATAATCGTAGTTTCAAGTGGACTCACTATGTCCCTATATACTTTATCAAAAGGCCTTTATCAAAAGGACTTTATCAAAAGGCGATGTCCGTTAATACATCGGCTTCTTGATGGGTAAGGATGCCTTCATTGCCAGACATTTGTGGCATTTTCCAATGTACTTCCTTACATCTCTAAGCACCAGTACTTTTTTTCAGTCTCTTCTATGTGCCCATGACCCCCTGGTGTCCTCCTATGGTAGTCCGGTAAAACGATAGCGATTTCCTTAGGTTTGGTCAACACTTCTACTTGGTGGTTTCTGTCGTTTGTTTGAGTGACCGTTACTTCCTCACCGTCACCTACTCAATTTTCGTTTTCCTCGTGTTGCTGTTGCTTGTTGCTGACGAGCTTTGGCTCGCGTCATTATTCAA
Source organism: Hermetia illucens (assembly GCF_905115235.1). Taxonomy (NCBI): domain Eukaryota; kingdom Metazoa; phylum Arthropoda; class Insecta; order Diptera; family Stratiomyidae; genus Hermetia; species Hermetia illucens. Next base: position 118,316,691 of record NC_051849.1, read on the forward strand.
TATCCGAGCCTTTTCACTATTTCGCTTGTTCTACTGTGTCCATACATGTGGAATTCCACTCAGCGTATGGGTGTTGTACTTGCCTGGTTTGTTTTCTATCTTTTAGTCATATTCAGATCTGATCAATCTTGTGCTCGGATCCCATACGTTAAAGATCCCTTTTAACTACTTATGGTCCGTCTATACCGTGAACTTGCTATTCTACAGGTACCTACTGGCGTAGACCGCCTAATCGCGCTTCCTTATAGATTCTTGCGACAACACTGCGCTTATTGCTTCGCCAGTCGCATCCATTGTTACATTAAACGGAGTTGAGTAGTCCGGATAGCAAAATATTGGAGGTGAAAGGAGTACTGTTTTAATGGTATTAAATGTTTTCTCAATCTCTGGAACATGCTTCGTAACTTCCAATTGTGGTTTTCAAGGTTTTTTAAATAAGTTTCTATTCCTAATTTAGATAGACGAAACATTCCAGGTTCTGTATCCGATTAAGAATGTAATTCATTACCCTTTGGAATGCTGTGGGAGTCCCTTTTAAAGCAAACGGGATACGTTTAAACTCGTAATCTGTACTGAAGGCAGTATTGGCCCCATTTTTCCAGTGCATTAATACTTGATGGTATCCGCTAGCTATGTTCGGTATAGAAAAATACCCTAGAATATCCTTACTAGTCCACTATGTCCTCTATTCGAGGACAGGGAAAGAATCCCCTATGATCTTCTCATTTAATTTACGGAAATCGGCCACCACTCTGCATTTCTTTTCTTCGTTAGGTCCCGATTTTTTCGGATCCATCAACAGTTGTGAATTCCATGGGCTCTTACTTGTTTGGACTATTCCTACCCAATTAGTCGTTCAAAGCCTTCCGCTACACCTGGGCCAATCGGTAACGTGTTTGGCTGATAGGTGGCTGATCCTGCAACAAGGGAATTTGGTAGGTGATGTCCCTTGTATAGGTTAACTTATCTCCCTTTAAATGGAATATTTCATGATATTCGTTACATGATTCTCTAATAGAAACTTTTTCCTCTTTACTCAACTGGCCCCTAAATTCACAACGTTTCTTAACTGGTCCAACCTTGCTTGTTCTTTACTCTGTTGGAGGCGATCGGCTGTAAATGTCGACCAAGGTGAACTACTTGTTCGTCACTGTCTCTAGTACGCCCATTTTCGAGATTGTATATCTAATACCCCTCAAGCGGGTCAGGTAGTAATGCCATATTTTTTAATTCAACCTAAGTCTCCATACTATTAACGACTAGGATGGCTACCTTCCCGATTTGTCCGGGTAGTAAACTATTTCCAATGTAGACACTGCCACTTATCTCTTGCGCTGGTACTATGACCGACGCCTGAATACGTTGTGGTTCTCTCATTGGCTATTTTAATTTTATCTCCATTGTATTATGTTCCCATTTGTCTCTGTACTTATTCGTTGTCATTCCGCATCTTTTCTCTGTTTAGTTAGCCCTCTGACTGGCCTTCTGACGCTCTACTCAACTTTCTAATAACACCTCTGCACTGCGGTCTTAAATTCCTTGCGAGAAATCCACTGGCTGACTAGAGTCGCAGCAGTAGGAGCATCCACCAGAACTTCTGGCTTCAGGTTCGGGTCTGTTCTTACCTGTTCTCGATCTATTGTTAGTACTCACTCGTGCTCTAGCCAGGCAATTGTGCTCCCTTGAGCGCCGTGCCTGGGTGATGTATTTGGATTCTTGCAATTCCATCTCCCCAGTACAACATGCCAGTTCTACTTAATGTAATGGCACTTGCAATGGATCAGCAGGTCTGAGGTCTGAGCCCTTTGGGACACTAGTTCTCCTTGATGTCGTCCCTCTACATTATAGTGTGCAGAGAGGAAGTTGTTTCCAGGTGCACCAGCAACTGCGGTGTCTCTCTTTTACTACCTGGAACTCGCAAGGTATTCCTGTATAGAGTTTTAATATTGCCCCGCGTTTGCCTAAAGTTTTCCTTTTCCCAAACGGAGTTTACAAAATACAAGTTTTGCCTTGCTTTATTACGGTGCTGGCTTTAACGATTGCTCCTTTATTATACTTACTTCCGTGCCCATGTTGACAACCAGCTCCACCTGTGTCTAGAAGGACCCGAACCGATGAAATTGTCTTACATACATAGGTGTGCCATCTTATGCTACTTTTGTTGCTCGGATTTTAACTCGATCTTTGGGAGTTTCCCTGACGTTGGGCTTCCCATTTTGCTTTAAATATGCAATCTTTCACCAAATGTGCTAAATGTTCGCAGAAATGACAACTTCTTTTCCCTGTTGCAGGTCTAGACACTGCTGGCTCAGGTTGGTTATCCTGTTGTGTTCTTACGGCAGGTTTGATTAACACGGTTGTATGATACTTTTTACATATTTTACAATATGGTGTTGAAGTATTCCTTGTGTATATGCCCTTTTTGTGACAAAAAGCACGTGTTGTAGGGCCTCGCTTGACCCTGTGTGTCCACCACGGTTGGACGATTGTTTCCTGTCTGTTCTTCTTCTACTTGGACATTTGTCAAGTTCATCTATTGATTTTCTAGTGTGTTCGAATGTTAATCAAAGGTGAATAGATATTGACATCGATGTGGGATGTTTACCCCACTTTTCAATGTACCAATTGCAGAGTCTGTCTGGTTCTGCATGTATGTGGTTAGCCGCTGCCTCATACTTCCAGGTGGCTGCCTTCTTACAAGTGCTAGTCTGCTGTCCCAGTCTAGACATAAAAGCTATCCAAGGTTTAGGAAAGCTTAATAGTAAGCAATTTATTTACTACTGATATATTTTGCGTGGTAGATAATTTCTAACCAGTAAGTTCTCGGCCTCTTCAAAGGTCGACGGATGGCTGCCTATAATTAATTGATAGACCTTACCCCTAAGTCGAAAGGGAATTAACTGGCTGGCCAAATTAGGCACTTCCACAAAATACTGCAAATTTGGAAAGGTTGTTGCTCTGGACTAGTAACCATGGTTCTTACTTTTTCTTTAGCCTTTGTCCCGTTCACAAGTGGGGTCGTTTCGTCGCGATCAGTTGCGCCATTTTGCTTTATCAAAAACCTAATCTAGATGCAATCTCAAGGCTTTTAAATCCCCATCCAACGTATCAAGACACCGTTGTTTCGGCCGGCCTTTTGGTCGGTTACCATCGAATTCGAGGTGACCATACCATCGAAGACGACTCTCTCGCAATTTTTCCATGATCGGTCCAACCCCGTATTGATCGCGGAAATCGTCATTTCGGATGTGTCACGCCACTAGTGCAACGCAATATCTTCGTCCCCATTACCTTTAAACTCTTATAGTTGGCCAACACTGAGAACTATAGAAAGCGATTGAGCGGACGACATTACGGCAAATAGTAGATTTGGGACGATCGTTGATACGTCGACAGCAAAAAACACCTGTCGTGGAATACCACTTCATCCAAGTTGCTTAATGCGTGAAGAAATTCCATAACGCAATTCTCCATTGGCTGATAACGTTGAGCCGAGATATCTAAATCGCCCATTTCGTAGCAGGTTGCTGCCACTGACGGTGATTACGCCTGTTTCATGGAAATCGGTCGTCAGAAATTCGGTTTTATTCAGATTCAATCTGAGACCATGTAGCATTAGGCGATCATTCCATTTTTGGACAAGTTGTTCGAGATCATTTTTGCTGTTAGCTGATAAGAAAGCATCATCTGCATAAAGCAGTGTCCAGTTGATGAACACAGACAGAGACGCAAGGCGGTTTTGATACACCCACCACACTTCGAACTTTACTTTTCGGATTGTGGTGGAGCAATTGAACCCAGCGCACGAATTCTTCTGGCGCTAAGTGTTGTCATAGAACATACCAGATGAAACGCTTTCTCTGGATCCATAAATGCAATGTAAAGACGGCGATGCTTCTCAGGCTATTTCCCCGTGAATAACCGCGCAGCGTGTGTTGCGTCAGCAGCTATAGCTCTTGAAAGACTCGGCTTGATTCACGTTCACGTGATTGCTTTCAAAAATCTCGGTGGTGTGGAACAACAGCCAGATTGGACGGTAATTTGAACATTCCGCTGGACTTCTTTTTCAATATTGGAATTATGTTACTTCCTTGCCAGTCAGCTGGTCTCCTACTTTCCCCAATAACTGGATTGAAGATTCAGTGAGCCAGTGTTAGGACCCAACCTCTTCGCTTTCTAGAGCTCGGATGCGATGTCGTCAGGTCCTGTGGCTTCCCCCATTTCATTCGTTTTATTGCTTGCTCGACTTCACTTGCGCTCACAGGTTGAATCCTTCCAAATGCCTTCAATGATTGTGAAAGTGGAGGGTGAACAAATTCTTCAGTTAAAATCTGTTCAATATATTCTCGCCATCAATCAAAATTGTGGCGGAACTTGCATGTCGGACGCACGTAGGTGTGAATCATTGCGGCCGTGACATCCAAAAACTATTTTTGACAGCGAAAATTGTTTTTCGTTGTCAGTTAGAGATCAAGCAGGATAAGAGAGGTAACTCCTCTCAATTAAATTTAAATTAAGTTAAGTTAAGTTGATCTAATTAATAGTTGTGTGAATTTATGTAATGTTAATTCTTTGAAACTAACTCATTTCTTTAGTGTTCCATAAAGTTAATACAAATTGATTATTCATAAAGTTTATCATAACTGGGTAAGGAATGTTAAACGAATCAAAACATCGACAAAAGTACCGTTCTTATCATTAACGCAACAGAGGTGTTCAAATCCTGTGTGCGTTGGTGTGAGCTTTGGCAAGTTTCTCGCAGAGGCAGATCTCTCTCGCCATCCCGAGGGTCCGGTTCGCATTGTTGTAAATTTTACGTTGAGAGACTTGTGGTAGAAGCATTTCTTTTCACGGAGCTTCATTCGAACCTCGCCATTCCAAAGTCAAGAATCTCGATTGATGAACCGCTTACCTGGCTTGGTGACCCCGAGGGTTGCATAGGTCGCGTTGTGGATCATATCTTTACCTTGGTTCTACGATTCTTCCTCATTCGTAATGGTTGGTAATCGCGTAAGTGAGACCATTTCTTCTTTCTTCTCATGAAATTGCCACAAGTTAATGCGCGGCGGGCCAGTACGTTCCTCACGCTATTCTATTGGTGGCTTTGCAATCAGTGACGGTGGTAAATTGTCAGTGTCTTATGAGAATATAGTCGATTTGAATTTTACCACTCCCACTATAAAATGGAGCAGGATGATAAACCATGTATTCATAAGTACCATCAGGTATCAGGCCGACACCTGCCTGTGATGTGGACGCGAGAGTGCGATCTGCTGATATAATGGTGAACTTCATCAGCCGGTCACCAAATCATTCAACTTCTTTAATGGCATCACGGAAACCCTCTAAAATGGCAGTGCCAACACCGTATTGCGTGTGTGGGCTACCAAAATAGAAAAGTTTGTAACCATTTTTATCACGTTCGCGTTCTATGTCGCTTTGGGCACCAGACCGTCGGGTTTCTCGTAGACCGTAGATATCAATGCTCCTTTTCCGAAGAGCTCTTACGAGTTCTTCGGTCTTTCCAGTCAGGTTGCCAATATTTATAGTGCAGGTTATTTCTTGGAAATTTTGCATACAGTTACTCACACCAAAACTATTGTCAGCTAAAGTTATGTCTTTTGCAGGACTATTTTTCGTTTGGAAATAGAACTGCTCAAATGCCAATAAATCTGCTCTGAATTTCTCCGTGACGTCCCTAATTTCGAGTCACTTTTTGCTGTCTTTGCCGCTGTGCCTATTCGAAATGTCCATTTAACGTTTCGCAATCGGAATATCGAAGATTATTCAATTCTCTTGCTTCCTCATAGATCGATTGAAGCTTATGTGCTAATGATCTTCCTAAGATGGTAAGATGGTACTACATAGTCATCTCGGTGACTGCTCCTCCTTGATGCTAATTTTTAAGGTTGACATACTGGTCCGTTTTTTAAGGGTTTGTGTGAAGACAAAACCTTATTAAAATTGGTTTACTGTCTGTTTGTATGTCTGTCTGTCCGTCACACGCATTTCTCTAGAAGACGGTTATAGTGATTGACGCCAAATTTGGTTAAAAGGTGGGAACTGTGAACGCTCACGCATATAACGAGTTACATCCTTTCATATCGAATTTTAGGGGGGGGGGGCATACATACAAAAAGGGGGTGTAAATTTTATTTTCATCAAATATAGTCATGTGGGATATCAAATTAAAGGTCTCGGTTAGTACTTTTCGAAGCCAGTCTTAGTTTCGACATTTGTAAGAAACGTGGGAAGTGCGGGGGCTTGAAAGTGATCATTTCTCTAACGGACCCATTCTCAGAAACTACACAATCGAAAAATCTGAAAAAAATCAAAAGGCTGCCACTATATGGTACCTTGGCTCCAAAATACTCTCCTTACCCATACCTGTTCAAATAAAGTTAAGAATAGTACATTACTATAATTTTTAGTAATTAACAGGAAAACCTCCCTTAAGTTCACTCTAGGACCACCTAATTTTGCAGCAATGTAGGCTGTATTAAAGATGCAAATCGCGCTATTACTAACGAAATTATAATATGTCAAAGCTGTCGCATCTGCGCAAATTCAAGACTTTGAATGTCAATATCACTTGAAAGTGGATATTTTCACATAATATATGCATATATTACATGCTACATACTAATGGGACAAGTGTACACTCAAACTTCTTTATAAAAGAGATACACAAAACCTTTCATACATGAAGCGTGTAGCTTCCGGCTTCCCGACTTGTCGAAGAGTTCAAGTTTTTGGAGGTTACGGCTTTACGTTTCCACCCTTTCAATTTTGTCCATTAATGTCTTCTGTAACATTTTTAGAAGAGTACCTCCTTTTCTGCACAAAAGTGTTCAAGTTGACTATATCAACTCTCGTGATGAGCTCTTATTATTTATTACACAGGCACCACTGCACCGGCGGCACCAAAATGTAATGTGATGATAGTACTTGCCGGCTGCGCCAAAATTGTTATGATATGGAACGCTACCATGCACCGTCAAGATCGGCTTCAAGAACGATTCTGTAATTGAGGACGAAAAGTTCAGACATCAATCTTCCGTAGCAATAAACAAGTCGAAATACTGGAAGCTCAACGCTTCGGGTATAAACATTCACATTTTTCCATTCGTTCATAGCTAAAAATTCAAAATAGTCCTCATATATTACAAACTGCAAAACATACAGATATATATATTAAAGTCATAAATATAGCTCATTCGAACAAACAAACCAATTCTGTTGCTGGGGCTGGAGAGACCGGGGGTAGTTTTAGTGGGTGCGAATCCCACACGCGCCCGCTGTAGCTCCGGCGTTCGGGCGGCGGAGCTGGGGTGGACGTGTCTTTCTAAGATTTTCCACCTCCACCTCCAACGCCGGAGTTACAGCAGGCGCATGTGGGATACCCACCCACTAAAAATCACCACCGGTCTCTGCAGCCCCAGCCCCTCGGGACCACCATTAAAACATTACTTCGCGGGGTACGTTTACTCTTAGGCACTCGTCATTCTCCTATTTGCGGCTTTCCTCCTTCTTTGTTCTTTCAGTAACTCCTCCTCCATTTGGATGACTGCGGAGCCAACCGTAAGTCACTCCTCCTCGGACTCCAGCATCTCCGCAGCCAAGCTTTCCGGGGTCACGCTACACAGATCATGCAACTCTGACCTTGCCACATTTCTACGTTGTGTATGCCCCTCTATACGGCTTGGATGGTACAGGACACTCATTTCTTTAGCCAGAATGTCAACAGGGATCATGCCGGCCACCACCAATACTGCTTCATCTGATGTGGTTCTAAAAGCACTGCCATCAGCCGGTAAACCGAGTTCACCTGCTTCCGCCTCTGAGAGTTTGCAATCGCCTCTGCCCACACAGGTGACGAGTAGAGCAGGATGGAGCGCATCACTCCGGCTAGCACCAACCTCCGGCAATGTTTCGGTCCACCAATATTTGACAACATTTTTGCAAGTGCCGTGGTGGCACTGGCTGCCTTTTGGCAAGCATACTCTAGGTGTTCCCTAAAACTCAATTTGGTGTCAATTATTACCCCCAGGTATTTGATAGACGGCTTTGATATGACTGTATGTCCACCGATCTCCATTTTCACGGTGTTGTTTTTCCTGCGGTTCGTTATTAAGACCGCTTCCGTTTTGGCATCCGGCAAGATTAGTCAGGACTTCACCGCTCTCACTGTTTCCGTCGCGTAAACCTCAACATCCTCTGGGTGTTTTGCTGCAACAACCACAACTAGGTCATCAGCAAAGCCGACAATCGTAGTCCTCTCTGGGACGGGAAGAGTAAGCACCCCATTATACATGATATTCCACCACAGGGGACCAAGTACCGATGCCTGTGGTACCCCGGCTGTGACAATGTACTCTTTGGGACCCTCATCCGTCACGTACCAGACAGTCCTCTCTGAGAGATAGTTTTCCACCGAATTCGCTAAATATTCGGGGACACCTATGTCAGCCAACGACCCTTTAATTCTATTCCATTTGGCTGAGTTGAATGCGTTTTTGACTTCCAGCGCCACCACGGCGCAACAGCCGCCAGAAATCAGTGCAACTTTTGCCAGGTTTACCACCATGTTAATTGCGTCCACCGTAGAGTGGGCGCGTCGGAAACCAAACTGGCGTTCCGACAAACCATTGCTGGCTTCGACGATGGGCAGGAGTCTGTTGTAGATGACTCTCTCCATCATCTTCCCCATTGTATCCAACAGGCAGATAGGACGATAAGACGCTGGGTTTCCAGGTGGCTTGCCAGGCTTCGGAAGCAACACCAACGTTTGCTTTTTCCACTGGGCAGGGAATACTCCTTCTTTTAGGCACGCCCCGAAGGTGTTGGCGAAAAAGTCGGGCCTTGTCTTCACTACCAGTTTCAAACTTGCGATTTCGTTGTTCCATCAGTAGTTGGGCTGCCTACTGGGGAGCAATCGTCGGACTACCAACTAAACACCTCCCCATCGTGAGAGAGCTAGCCTGGAACCGTTTGTCACATTACTTCGGGCTAGTCCCCGAACTCTCCCGCCTTGCGGAGCCTTCAAATCAGGGAATTCCTTTCACCAACGGGAGGGGAGAGGAGGAAGGGAAACTGTCAGTTCAAGGAACCCCCTGCCATCCGGCTCCTCCAGCGGTCGAGTTCTATCTTCTTAGCAACGAGAAGGGCCCGAACGTAATGGGCAACACGGTTCCACCTGTCAGCAGTCCTCAGCATCTCTTCCACAATGTTGTCTGGAGAGAGATCCCCTGTGTTTATATAGAGCTGCTGACGAACCCCATCCCACCTTCCACAAGAAAAAAAAGTGTGGTGGGCGTCGTCCACAACTCCATTGCAAAACACACAATCTGGAGAACGTGCCTTTCCAATCTTGTGCAGGTAAAACTAAAAAACCCCCATGCCCACTTAAAAATTGGGTAAGGAAATAGTCAGTCCCACCATGCTTCCGGTTCAGCCACGCACCTAAGTTGCCGATGAGCCGCGCAGTCCATCTGCCTCTAGTTTCATTCTGCCAAGAGAGCTGCCACTCGTCTAGAGTGTGTTGCCGTTCTTCGCGAGCAACCACCTCCCTTGGCTCATCTCCCTTGCGCTTGTATATGGCCTGACGCTCCCTAGCAAGAAGGGCTACGGGGATAACTCCCGCGATCACCATCACGGCCGGTTCAGAGACAGTGCGGTACGCAGACGCCACCCGTAAAGCTCCCCGTCTCTGTACTTGCGCGAGGCGTTTACGATATACCTCCTTTTTAAGAGCGCCAGCCCATACCTCTGCGCCATAGAGCAGGACAGACTGCGTTGAGCTCATCAGGAGACGTCGCCTACTAGACGTATGACCCCCAATGTTTGCCATTAGCCTACTTAACGCCGAAACTCCAGCCGCAGCCTTGTTCGCTGCTGCTTGGATTTGCTCAGAAAAGCTCATCTTTGAGTCAAGAGTCAACCCGAGGTACTTTACCGCTGATTTTCACTCAATGATTGACTCGCCGAACGATATGGGACGCAGGGTCGGAATTCTCTTTTTAGTCAGGATGACTACTTCGGTCCAGTGCATCGGGCATAAAATTATACATATGTACATATAAAGTACGTATATTGAATACCGCTTGTTCAATGTACAAATATGTCTATCTGAATTAGGTACTATCCCAAAGCTTGATTTACATATACATATAAATACGTACATATGCCTGTCTGGAATTGATATTGATATATAAATAATTAAAAAACTAAAACGAAATGTTTCCCTCCGACCTCCCATCCACGTGAGCACACTTTGTTGTGATATTGACTTATACACGTTTTAGAATGCATGAAATTCACATAAAATGTAAAAGTTTCACCTATAACTTTGTTAAGATTGGTTAGATTTCAAACTTCCCAAAGTTATGCCTTATGTTATCCCTTATGCAAGTGCCAAATTGTACTTCTAGCATGAACTTAAGGGGGAGGTGTTCAGTTAAATTTTTAAAATGTGTTAATATAGTATTATCAACTTTATTTTTGCAGACATCGGAACGAGATTTCGTTTAGATACACCACTGTGATTCTTTTCATAATTTTCGGGTGGATGGGTTCTGAGGACGAGACCTGTTACAATTTTTGACGGTCATATTTTGAGCCCTCATTTCCCTACGTTCCACCCGATATCAAATAAGTTTCGAAAAGTACTAATTAAGCCCTTTGATTTGCTACTCGACATGGCCACATTCTGTGAAAAAATTTGTACCCTCCATTCATATCTATGGGGAGCCTTGTGAAGTGAACTTAACACAAAATGGAGCCACTTACTGTACATATATAAAGGGAACAACATAAATTTCATAAACAGACAAACGGGCAGCCAGAGATCGACTTGATTTTAAGAAAGTTTTGTTTCGCAGAAAACCTTAAAAAGGTAAAAATAAGATATTCACATGCTTCCTGCTGGTTATATGAGTCCACTTTACATGAAGATGACGTCATACACGCCTTACAGTGAAATTAGCTCATATAAAATACAAAATCTTTACGCTCTGTAACTTTGTTAATAGTAGTTGAATTTCCTTCACATTTCTCATTTTGTTTTGCTTTCCTCAAAAGATCGATTTGAATATTAATAATATTATTGGGATTAAGTCGAAATTGGTAATTAATAATATATTAATGTACGTAAATTAATGTAAGTAAATTGTTTTCAGCTGAAGGCGTTTTAAAGAAATTTTCCAATAGTTTACAGGTAGAAAGGGCACGTTCGCCTTATCTGATTTAAGATTGAGTAGAGAGCGAAAGAAACAAAAATGCAATGTGATATGGAGCTCCCATCAAAATCCCATATAGCCACCATCAAAATACTACAATTCCTAAAAAGTGGTTAAGCCAGCAATGAAATGATTTGTGGTGTCGCCATTTAGTAACGAGTGTGTAGTACTTGCTAATTCTCTCATGAAAAGTACTATAACTTTGCTGATTTCAATATGCTTATCGTGAAACTCGGGAGTATCATGCGACATATAATCGGCTATGTTACTGTAAAATTGTTTTCAATTTAAAATACAGTAGTATGCTATTATTAACTTTATCTGTACAGATATCGGAATGGAATGTATTTTGAGGCCTAGATTCTCTATTAGTGCATCACTGTGATTTTCTTCAGATATTTCCATTAGAGAAGTTCTGAGAACAAGACCTGTTTCACTTTTTGGGGCACACATTTTGGGTCCTCATTCCCCTGCGCTCCACCCAATGTCAGAAATAATCTAATTTTCAAAAAGTACTAATTGAGCCCGTTCACCACATGACAAACAAACAGGCAGATTTTGAACCGATTTTAGTAAGGTTTTGTTTCACACAAAACTTTAAAAATGCAATTCATCAATATATCATGAATTGCATAAAAATGTGTACATAAAAAGTGATTACTCGAAGCACACGGTGAGAACTGGTGGGCGTGAGAGTACTCAGAGTGAGACAGCATGGAAGACTGATTCGCTCCCTACGACGGCTTCTTTCGGGGTAGTACTTTTCCACTGCTACGTACCAAGAGTCTGAAGCTTCTGGCGAGGACTTTTGATAGCATAACAATTGTCTTCCGATTTTAGCATGTTAAAATAGCGTTGATCATTCGAGTCACTGATTGAGCATTTTTGGATTTGCACAAGTCAATGAGTGTTTTGTACCAATGGTTGTTTTTTAAGGTTTTGTGTAAAACAAAACCTTATTAAATTCGGCTTACTGTCTGTGGAAAGGTTCAAAACTCACCGCTGGCTCCTGTCATACGGTTATATGAGACTTTTACTCACTAAAACCACCTCCTTCTCCTTCGCTTACCCCGCGGGACTGCCATTTCGGTATTACGTTAATTTTTTCACCGACCTCCAAGATGTTTCAGTGGCTAGCATGTGGTCCATGATATTCTCGGGTGTTAATCGTGCCTCGACGTCAGTTTCCGCCTCCGCTCTGTGTACGACGAATCGCGGACAGTTAAAAACAACATGATCTGGATCCTCCGGAATCATCTCGCATGTCGGGCAACACGGGGAGTCGTCACACCCGAAGCGATAAAGATATACACGGTACCCTCTGTGTCCGCTTAAGAATTGTGTCAGGTGGTAACAAACCTCACCGTGCTTTCGTTTGATCCATTTAGATGCATCTGGAATAATCCTGTGTGCCCAGCGTCCTCTAAGTGAATCATCCCATCTTTTTTGCCATTCCAAAATAGATTCACTTCGTACCAATTACCGACGATAGGTATAGGACTTGCCGATTGCATATGATGGGTCACAGAGTCGTCGGCGCTCGTTCGCCAAGATATCCATGGGGATCATGCCTGTTATCATAAGCTGCTTCGCCTGATGTTGTATGGTAAGCGCACGACATTCGCAATGCACTCAATCGGTATGGGGCTGCGGTTTTTCTTCTACTTGTTTTAAACTGCAAAGACGGTGCCCAGACTGGAGCTGCATAAAGCAAGATGGAACAGACAACTCTCGAGATCAGGAGCCGACGGCTTTGCCTAGGACCACCTGTATTTGGTAACATTCTTGCCAACAAGCTCTGGTTCTTAAATTTTTAAAAATGGGACTTGAATTTCAGTCTTTGGCCAACCATGACTTCTAGGTATTTAAGCGTTGGCTGCGACTGTTTGCTTCCTTGGCTTGGTAATCAAAACTACCTCGATTTTATGCTCCGCGAGTGTCAGACCAGCTTCCTCTAGCCAGGACCTGATTTCAAAAATTGCCTCGCTTGTGAATACCACGATCTCATCAATATTTTGTGCCACGATAGTCACTCCGATGTCGTCTGCAAAGCCAATGAATGCCACACTTTTGGATAGTTGCAACTTTCAAATTCCATTACACATTGCTATCCACAGGAGAAGACCGAATACTGATCCTTGTGTAACCCCGCAGGTTGTTATATACGTCTTAGGTCCGTCTTTCTGTATGTCTGTCACACGTATTTTTCTCAGAGACGATAAAAGCGATTTACACCAAATTGGGTGGAGAGGTGGAAAGTGTGAGCGCTTACGCAGATAGCGAATTACATCATTCTCATTTAATCAAAATTGTCACTTCTTTGCAAATTTAAGATTTTAAATGTCAATATCACGTGTCAATTCCCGGCCATTGGATGCAGCGGTGAAGATGAATCCATAATAGGGCGTAGGTTTATGATTCTGATGCCCGGCCACAATTCGCTTGGTTATGACAGCCACTTTATCAAGAGCGAACCCTGGTGGAGCTAGAACCTAGTTATGGCAGTCATCCCGTGTGCCGGATCCGCGGAATCGAATTTTTTGTTGGCATCAATTATATGTAGATATAGTGTAGAATATATGAGCAAAGTGATATTTTATATATATATAATTTATTGCCAATAATGTGTTACAAAGTTGTTTTTTTATATAACAAAATTTGAAATTCAGAGCCCAGTTAAACTAACTTTACATCTTACAATTACAAGTGTTGCATGCGCGCAATTTGTACTTTATACATTATGCGATATTTAGAGGAAAATGGCAATTAAAAACCTCTACAACTTGAAGTAAAACTAAAACTTATTCTAACTTAACCTAATTAAACTTTATAAGCTAATTTTTTTTACGTTAAAGAATTTATTAACGGATTATCCACAAGTGCAATCCCATCATAAAATTTCTTATTCAATACACTAATTACTGAATCAATTAAGTCAACTTTAGCTAAAGAGTGCAGTGCTTTCGTGCTGAAAAATTTCGAACGATTTAAGATTAATTTCAGCACTTTATTTTGTGCAATTTGAAGTTTTGTGGTATGTGATTTAGCACAAGTAGCGAAGATTGGAGCTGCATAGGACATTACAGGCTGGAAAATCATTTTAAAAATTAACAGCTTATTTTCTATGCTTAGTTGGGACTTTCTATTAATTAGTGGGTACAGAACTTTAATCAGACTATTAACCCTATTTATCGTCTGAGTAATGTGATCTTTATAAATTAAAGATTTGTCGAACGTAAACCCCAAATACTTAAGCTGCTTAGTCCACTTTACTTTACATCCATTTATGGATAAATCTGAGGTAGGTATGTAAGGAATTGATCTACGTTTAGTAAAAAATATGGCTTGAGTTTTTTGTTCGTTAATTTTCCATTTTTGAAAATATTCTAATATAACACCTATTGCATGTTCCACTGTTGTTTGGATTTTAGAATAGAGAGTGTCTGCTGTATAAATTGCAGTATCGTCTGCAAATATTGCAATTTGTACACCGTTTGCCTGAGGAAAATCATGTGTGTAAATAAGGTACAATAGTGGGGCCAGCACTGAGCCTTGTGGAACTCCTGCCCTAATATTCTGGGGCTCCGAAAGGTTATTATAAATGTGCACCTTAAATGACCTGCCACTAAGGAAACTATTCACCAGATTAATAAGGTAAGCCGGAAAGTTCGCCTTTATGAGCTTGTAGAGTAAACCATTGTGCCACACTCTATCAAAAGCTTTTTCTATATCTAGGGACACTAAGGCCATAGATTGTTTTGAACTGAAAGCTAATTCAACAGCATTTTTTACACGCATTAACTGATGGTTTGTTGAATGCCTTTTCCTAAATCCAAATTGCTCGTCCGGTATCATTTTTTGACATTCCACGTGGACAGAAAGATGTTGTTTGATGATCTTCTCAAACACTTTTGCAAGATTGCTCAGAAGACTTATAGGTCTATAACTGCTAGCTACATGAGCAGGTTTTTGTGGCTTCAAAAGCGGGATGATTTTTGCGGATTTCCAAACAGTTGGATAATAACCACATTTGATGCATGCATTGAAAATGTGCATAAGAAATACGATTGCTTTCCTTGGCAACTTCATTAAGCAAATGTTGGGGATATTATCAAAGCCCGTGGATAACTTCGGTTTAGACGATTTGATTATATCCCATATAATCTTTGGTTTAATCGTTGGGAAGCTTCCGGACATGGAAAGTGTGTTCCACTCTCTAATTGTCCGTTCAACCTCTATTTTTTTTTTGATATTCAAAGTCATTCGGGAATTATAGTGTTAAACACGTAATAAGTCACATGCCAGATTTATGTCGATCGCCGTAATAAAGCTCGTATTTATCGGTCCGAATGACTTTCGAATGACTTCACTAAAAGGAGAAGAATTGAAGCCAAGGCTGTCTTCATGAAACCTAAGGTTTATGGACTACGCATAGCAGATTAATGGTCAGTTAAGGTTTTATGGCTAAAAATCGCATTGTACTTTTTCAATGCGTTTTTCTCGAAACTGTATGTTGAAAATCGGCTGCCACCATAGCCCAAAATCTATCCAACTAAATTTTTTGAAATTTTCACGACTTATTCAGAACATATTTCTACGGTCTACACTATATCTACATATAATTGATGCCAACAAAAAATTCGATTCCGCGGATCCAGCACACGGGATGACCGCCTTAACTAGGTTCTAGCTCCACCAGGGTTCGTTCTTGATAAAGTGGCTGTCATAACCAAGTGAATTGTGGCCGGGCATGAGAATCATAAACCTACGCCCTATTATTTCTGGAGCCGGAGTCTACCTCTCGAATAAAAACGAGAAGTGGACTTTTCCTTTGGGACAATATGTAACGGTTTTTCAAGCCGAAGTTTATGCGATCCTAAGGGTGGCAAACTGGGTGATTGGCGAGCGGTTGAAGGGCAGGCGCATCGCAATCTGCAGTGACAGTCAAGCTGCACTGAGGGCATTGAGCAGTCCTTTGATCACCTCGAGAATCGTTCAGGAATGCACAAACCGTTTGAACTCTATGTCTAGATTCAATATGGTGGAACTACTCTGGGTACCTGGTCACTGCGGCATAGAGGGAAATAAAATCTCGGACGCTTTAGCGAAAGAGGGGTCAATCTCCCCTATGCCGGGACCGGAGCCAGCAATTGGGGTATCAGTGGCATTGGCTAAATCTGTTTTCAAAAACTGGAAACAAGTTTCCCATAATGACAGGTGGCAGAGCCTAAATGCTACTCGACACACCAAACTTTTCCTGCCAGAACCCAACATACGTACCGCAAAGTTTATCCTGTCGAAAAGCAGGTGTATTGTGGGCATTCTGACAGGCCATAATTCACTAGCTGGGCATATGTTCAGAATAGGAATTACCGAAGATGATACGTGTCCCTCCTGTAATGAGGAAGCAGAATCCACGGAGCATTTCCTATGTGAATGCCCCGCCTATGGACGCATCAGGCATCCGATCTTTGGTGCCGATGTTCTCCAATTGCGACGGGTAGCATCACATCCACTAACGGAAATCCTGCGATACGTGAACGAATCCGGAATATTCCGTTAGATGGGGGACGCGAGTACAATGGGCCAACACGGCCTGAGTGCTCAGAAGCTGTAGCTTCTCCCCACCATACACACACACACACACACACACACGCCCTATTATGGATTCATCTTCACCGCTGCATCCAATGGCCGGGAAAAACAGTGGACGGCCTGACATAGACAGGACAAGACAACTGATCACCTTTCAAATTGTCATAAATGTCATGAAGTAAAATTCAGAACCATTTCCAGTGTGGCCACATTCCAGTGTTAAATGTAAAGGAGTTAAGAAGTTGCAATATTAGAAACATTTGTTTGCGTGTGTTTATCTGTTTAAATTGAAAAGTTGCCAAAAATAGATATTACTGAATTTCCAAGCGTTGTATCATATATCGTTATAAATGTTTCGGTTTAATTGAAAAATTAATAAACAAAAGAAGAACATTTTTCCAAAGTGGTGACCCCATACTTTCCATCAAAACAGTTTTTTCAAAAGAGAGTTGCATACGGGAAAGGAAAGTGCCGTGTAATAAGCAACTATTTTAATTAAATTACGACCGCTACACCAAAGTGTCTTAAGATTCGAGAAGCCGGGCGTGCATTGATTGACTTTTTGTCGGCAATTTCCATTGTAAAATATCGAATATTTACCGGAACAGTGAATCCGGTGAAAGGTATTACAGTGAAGAGAGAATAGAAAGCTGGTAGTATGAAGTCACAGCGCGAAATCAATGTGATACTGCACTCAATCAACACGGTTACGAGGGTGGCTTTTTGATATGAGATAGCGAAACTAATTAGTGGATCATTACCAAAGAAAAACCCAATCCCAACAGGGATAACAGTTCCAGCGGACAGAGGAAATACAGTAACTATTCCAAAATCCGTGAGCAACAAGTGGCTTCTATTCGTCCTCTAAAAACATCAAATGGTTTCTAATAGTGCATATATGTTTTCCAAACGATATTTCGTGGACGAAAATATAGATTCGACTCCTGCTGCAGTTTACGTGTCGGTTCTCTCTGTATCCCGCCCGAACACCTCATTCCCGCAAAATTTACGCCTGGCGGCCGCGAACTCATCTCCCATCAGCACCTATGGCTATAGGTAGGTGGACGTGAGTCTCGGACTGCGCCGAATTACGTTTCATTCTGGCGAACATTTGCGTCCGCATATTAGGCGCAGACTTCCTGTGTCACTATGGGCTGCTGAAGGACTTACAGAGCATGATATCGACAGACCCCCCAATCTCGTTACGTACGTCAGGAAAGATTTTTACCTAGCAAAATGGCACTCTATCTTTACTTTTCGAGGAATTTGTCAACCACTGCATTCGCGCACTCCTCCGAAAGTATAGCAACATAACTACTGAAAATAGTTTCTCTAAGCCGGTTAAGCACAGTGTGCAGCATCATATCAACACTGCCGGCTCTCCAATTTTCTCAAAGATGCATTCACTTTCACCCAGACGCTTGCTGCTGCGAAAAAAGAGTTTGAAGAATTGATGAAACAGGGGATCTGCAGACCATATATTAGCTGTTGATCCTCTCCACTTCATTTCCAACCTGACCCAGACAAGGTTGAGGCGATTAAGACTTTTCCACTACCAACTACGGTGGAGTATCTGCGAAATTTCTTGGACATGTTAAATTTCTATCGTTGCTCTTTGCCCAGGGCCGCTCATCATCAAACGATCCTGAACGCCTACTTGTCTGGGTCCAATACTAAAGACTACCGCGAAGTCGCGGGGTCTGCAGAGGCCGTCCATGCGTTTGAGATAGTGAAACAACAGCTTGTTGATGCAACACTGTTGGCATTTCCTCAGCCAGATTGCACCCCTAGCTGTGTTCATCGATGCCTCTGATAAAGCGGTAGGCGCCGCTGTTCACCAACGGGATCAAATTTGGCAACCATTGAGCTTCCTTTCGTGAAGTACTCGCTGCATACCTTGTAATTAAATACTTCCGCTTCTCCCTTCAGGACAGGCCGTTCACTGTGTTCACAACCACAAACCCCTTACGTTCGCGCTTAGACAAAAATCCGGCAAAGTGTCCCCTCGCCCATTTCGGCACTTGAGTTATATAAGCGAGTTTCCTTCTGATATCCAACAGGTGTCCGGAACAGACAACATGGTTGCTGACGCTTTGTCTGGAATCTCGGAAGTCACAATTCCCGCCGGTCGATTATACGGCAATCGCCGAGGCACAAGAAGACAATGTAGAGCTTCAAAACATCAAGGCAAATTCCAAATACAAATGCAAAGAGTTTCCTATTTTCGACTGAAACTCTTATTTACTCTGCGAGACCTCAGATAAGGGACCGAGGCCATTTTTGCAGGGAAGTATTCCACGCGATTCACGATCTTGCCCACTCAGGCATCAGGTCGACGAACCCGTTGGTCACTGATAAATATTTCTGGCCGTCCATGAACAAAGAAGTAAACTCTTGGGCATAACAGTGTATCGCGTGCCAGAAGTGCAAGCTCAACAAGGACTTTCGGAAAAAGTAGGTGTATTCCCTCGGTCAACCAAGCGCTTCCACATCATCCATCTCGACATCATCGACTCTTTGTGAGACTCGCATGGACTCAAATATTACCTCGCAATCATCGACAGGTTTACGCGGGGGCCTGAAGTTATACCTCTGTCGGACATTACGGTGCAATCTTGTGCCGGAACCCTCTGTCGAAAGTGGATTCCGCGCTTTGGTGTTCAAGCGGTTATCATCACGGACCAGGGTATACAATTCGAATCTACTCTTTTCAAGTTAGCAAAGCTCCTTGGCTTCAAACGGCATAGGGCTACTGCATACCATCCGTCCAATGGTATGCTGGAGCGTTGACATCGGACGCTGAAGGCCGCTCTAATGGCCCGCGACAATCAACTCGGTCCTTGCCTTTCGTCCTTCTCGGCCTCCGCAGAGCCAAGTGAGAGGAGTTCGCAGCCAGCGCCGCGGAGATGGTTTACGGGGAGAATCTACGCCTCCTCCCTGACCCTGTACTGGAGATCAGAGTAGAGTTAAGCGACTCGGGAATGCTAAGTTAGCTTAAGGACGCAGTTTCGAAGATGCGGCCGACTCCACTCCAGGGATCTTGGGATGTATGACCAGCTCTTCATCAGGGTGGATACCCTCGGAAGCCGCTGCAACCATCATACCGTCTTTAGAATGCTAGAACGAGGCGGGCACTCGTTCAATTTCGATGTTCGAGCCCAAGTGCGTCTCCTTATCGAGGCTGAAGTCGTTCGTCAGACCGGCAACCGCTCCGAAAAAACGCCGGCGATGCGTGTTGATTCGCTGGGTGACTCCTGTTGGCGTGATCGCGCGGACGGCTTGCTTCGCTGAAACCGCGGGGTTTCAACTAGGGGCGGAGTGATGTGGCAGGCATCGGAGGCGTGAACCTGCACTCCAGTTTCAATTTGTTCCTAATGCCGCCGCCCACCACTAGATGAGCCATGTTATTCTTCTGCCTTAAATGAAGATCCCAATCTGCTCCCTGGGATTCTCTACAATTCTATTGATTTCAGATTCGTCCTTAATGTTGAAACATATTATATTATTTTGTAATTCAATGTACGCCTGCCACCACGCACGCGAAATGTCGTGAAAAATATTGGTTTTGCCATTTGGAGTTAATTTTCAGGATCAATGTTTCGCATAATGCAAACGAATTTATAATACAAATTTATTTCAGGTTCAAAATTTAACAGAAAAAAATAATTAAATAATGTGCATAGTAGTTGTTTTTTTTTCTACAGAAATGTCTAGCCTTTTCCTCCCTCCCTTGAACTCACCACTTTTTTGTAGGCAGTTGATAGTTTATGTGTAGAATACATCCATAAAACCTATTCCAAACTGTGCAGGGTTATTAAACCGAAACCAGATTGTTTCTCAGCATATATAACTCCTAATGACATTTTAGTCACATAAGACTTTAACAACACTACAATCCAACAATATGAACAACATGAAGTTCACTCTCGTCGCTTGGCGGCTTCGTAACTTAATTTCCTTGTCTGTGGTTCAAAAATGTTCTCCATCATCACCGCTTACTCAAGTTGCACCAGGTTTGCATTTTCTTTACGGAAGACAAATTTTATAGGGGGGTGGTAATTTGTAGACGACGGGCGCGGATTGATCCACACTACTTTTGCTGTTCTCCCATCCACGAATTTTTGTAGCGCCATAGCTATAAGGAAACAAGTCGAGAAACCGGAAGGTTCTGTGTTTCCGCATCTGAGGAACGATGAGCGCATAACAATTCCGTGTGTACAAATTCCATTGGCGTCTACTTTTTAAAAAAGCCATTTACACAAATAATTTGATATCGAAAGCATTGCATTGATAATAGTCAACATCATACGCTTCACACATTATTATTAGCAAATGTGAAGAAGTTAACCTACAGCAGATACAAAACCTTTA
This sequence comes from Hermetia illucens, assembly GCF_905115235.1. NCBI lineage: Eukaryota > Metazoa > Arthropoda > Insecta > Diptera > Stratiomyidae > Hermetia > Hermetia illucens. Next base: position 118,337,894 of record NC_051849.1, read on the forward strand.
TATCGCCGAGCTTCCCGTATAAAGGTTTTGTGTTCATCTTATGTGAGGAACTTTCTATGCAATTCAAAACATTACTTTATATATCCTCCAATTCCACAATCATTGCCGACATTTGGACCAGTTCCACCAGTCAGCGCAACTGAAGTTGAGGAGGCAATAAAACACATGAAGTCGGGGAAAGCAACAGAACCTGACGACATCGCATCTGGGCTCTGGAAAACGAAGAGCTGGGACCCAACACTGTAGCTCCGTGAATTCGTTAACCGGGTTATTCAGGAAGGAAGAACACCATCTGACTGGCAAGAAAGTACCACTGTTCCAATATGGAAAAAGAAAGGTAGCCCAGAAGAATGTTCAAATTACCGTCCGATCCGGTTAAGTTTCACATACCATGAAGATTTTTGAACGCATTCTTGACAACCGTATTCGTGAAATCGTTGAAATAACCGTGAATCAAGCCGGATTTGTCAAAAACTGCGGAACTACTGACGCAATACAGGCTACGCGGTTACTCATGGAGAAACACCCTGAAAAGCATCGCCCTCTTTACATTACATTTCTGGATCTAGAGAAAGCGTTTGACCGTGTACCACACGAACTCATCTGGTATGCTTTACGACAACACTTCGTGCCAGAAGAACTCATGCGCTTGGTTCAATTGCTCCAACATGATCCGAAAAGTAAAGTATGGCAGGTGTATCAAAACCGCTTCGTGTCTCTGTTGGTGTTCATCAAGGAAGCGCCCTCTCACCACTCCTCTTTGTTCTTGCTATGGACACTGTCACACGGGATATCCAACGTCCAGCGCCCTATACACTGCTTTATGCAGATGATGTTTTCCTAGCATCTGATAGCAAAAATGATTTCGAGCAACTTGTTCAAAAATAGAATGATCGCCTCAGGCAACACGGTCTCAGATTGAATTTAAACAAAACTGAATTTTTGACGACCGATCCCCACGAAACAGGTACAATCACTGTCAGCGGCGGTGATCTGCCCCGCTATCAGCCAATGGAGAACTGCGTTATGAAATTGCTTCACGCATTAAAGCAACCTGGATGAAGTGATCGACGTATCAACGAACGTCTCAAGTCGAAAATTTACCGCAATGTTGTCCGTCCAGTCGCTCTCTATGGTTCTGAGTGTTAGCCGACTATAAAAGACAATGAACGGCGTCTTTCGGTAATGGCGACGAAGATGCTACGTTGGACTAGTGGCGTCACACGTTTTGATCACATTCGAAATGAGGATATCCGCGATCGTTATGGGGTTGCACCGATCGTGGAAAAGTTGCGAGAGAGGCGTCTTCGATGGTATGGTCACGCAATTCGTGCAAACGAGAATTCACTTGCCAAGATTGGTCCGAACATCGAAGTCGATGGTAAACGACCAAAAGGCAGACCTAAACAACGGTGGCTTGATCCGCTAGATGGGGATGTGAAAGCCTCGAGATTGTACCTAGATCAGGCATTCGATAGAGCCAAATGGCGAAGCCGATCACGACGAGCCGACCCCGCTTGTGAACGGGACAAAAGCTGAAGAAAAAGAAGATACACACCTATCTAAATTGGTAGTACGCATCTAAATATTTCCACTGCAAATTTCTAAAATATAGTATATGCTATTATTAACTTTATTTGAGCAGATATCCAAATGGGATCTATTTCGAGGCTTAGATTTTGTATAAGTGCATCTCCCTGTTTTTTTGAGATTGTTCGATTGGATAGGTTCTGAGAACGAGACTTGCTTCACTTTTGGGGCATATATATTGGGTCCTCACTCCCTTGCGTTTCATGATCATATTCTGTGAAAGAAGTGTTGATCTTTCCCTTTCTCATATATGGGGAACCCGCGTTAATCGCCACGAAAAATGAAGCCACTCATTGCATGAAAAGGGACACACAGACTACATGTTCCCTCCAAATTTCGTGACAATCGGTTTAGCAATTTCCGAGTGAATCGGGTGTGGCACACGGACAGATTTTAATAAGCTTTTGGTTTACGTGAAGCCTTATAAAGGGCATGGAAATCACTTTAAACGTGCATATTTTGACTCCTTACTCGCGCACTTTACAATTCACGTCAAAAGTAATATCACTTTCGGAAAGTACTAATCATTTCAGTTAATACCCCACATGACTATATTCTGTGAAAAAAACGTTTACATCCCACTTTGCGTGTTTGAGGAGTCCCCCTTTAGACTCCACTTAAATTTATGTCATTTACTGTATACGTAGGACTTCATAGTTCCCACATGTCCACCAAATTTTGTTCGGATCGGTTTATCCGTTTTGGAGAGTTCGTGTAACAGACAGACAGTGAATCGATTTTAATAAACTTTTGTTTTACAGAAAACCTTAAAAGGGGTTGTGGAAAAGTATATTCAACAGGAATAGGATTTTAATATTTCACTCGAATATCAATCATCAAAGGCCCAACAACCGGTATGCAGTCTAGACCTGCATTAGTAAGGAACTCCATACACCCCGGTTTTGCGTCGAGGTGCACCAATTTGATAACCCTATCATGTTTGGGGGGGGGGGGGGATGGTGGAAGGTGTTTTTTTTGGGGTAGGGTAGGTGAATGCATTTACGCACACAGTGTTGGACTCCCGATTCGGTACGTCGTCGGACTACCAACTAAATACCTCCCCAAGGTCAGAGAGCTAGCCTGGAACCGTTTGTCACATTACTTCGGGCCAGCCCTCGAACTCTCCCGCCTTGCGGAGCCTTCAAATCAGGGAATTCCTTTCACCAACGGGAGGGGATAGGAGGAAGGGAACTGTTAGTTCAAGGAACCCCCAGCCATCCGGCTTCTCCACCGGTCGAGTTCTATCTTCTTAGCAACGAGAAAAGCCCGAACGTAATGGGCAACACGATTCCAGCTGTCAGCAGTCCTCAGCATCTCTTCCACAATGTTGTCTGGAGAGAGATCCCCTGTGTTTAAATAGAGCTGCTGACGAACCCCATCCCACCTTCCACAAGAAAAAAAAGTGTGGTGGGCATCGTCCACAACTCCATTGCAAAACACACAATGCGGAGAACGCGCCTTTCCAATCTTGTGCAGGTAAGACTGAAAATTTCCATACCCACTTAAAAATTGGGTAAGGAAATAGTGAGTCTCACCATGCTTCCGATTCAGCCACGCACCTAAGTTGTCGATGAGCCGATGAGTGGAAGGTGTTTGGACTGAAAACACACATACACGTTCTCGGAAACTACCTACCCGAAAAATTTAAAATATCGCGATGTCTTGGTCTCGAAATATTCTCCATAACGATATATTCTTAAATAAAATTAATAATAGCAGCTAACTATATTTTTTTGAAATCGCTGTATACCCTGCTTCAATTAATCATAGAATCGTGGATTTTGCAGGCTATAGAACATGATACAATGTAACCTAGACCGAGCCTCAATGTAACGATTTCTTCGATGTAAGAAATTTTTCGAAGTCCTCTGGAACTGCCCATAAGTGTTAATACTAAATTAATCTTTGTTGAAATCCTCTTTTTAACAAATTTTCAATCAATGCTGCTAAAAAAAACAATTCACCTCTAATTAACGACGGATTTTGTCATCTTATAACCTTCACATAAATTATCCTCACTGTTAATTGAACATAATCCCACCACAGCAACAAAAATTCGTATGTCGTCAAGTTCAGTAACGTTAAATTTTTCTTCATTCATTGATTGTTCCAACGAATCGTACACCAACCTAACCTCCATAGAAAAACCCTCACTGTAATTCATTGTTTGGTATCACGATTATTTAATCGCTCTAATACCCAATCCTTTTCAGCTTTGTTAGATCGAGGTTTGTTACGACGAGAGTCTAGCATTGCATTACTTTGGCACCAACACGGTCACTAAAGCTATCAACCAACCAAACTCCCCTCACACATGTACCAGTCGTGAACACCAATTCAATTCAATTCAATTTATTCAAATAGTGACTTACAACTAGACAATGGTTACTTAATGCTAGCTTAATAACGGCTAATTGATCTTAACTCTATCAAACGGGTGACTATTACATTGTTTGGCCAACCCGACCTTCTCTGTAATTTACTTTACTTACTATATTATTCTTTATATACATGAATCTTGACAATTTTGTAGTACAATCTTGGGTTTTTCAAAACTGCGCCCGCACTAAAGGCGTGAGAAGGTTTAAATTTACTTACTTAACCTAGTTAAATATAACTTAACCTAACTTATTTTAACTTAACCTAGCTTAATCTAACATAATTAATCCTTAACTAATATTTACAATAAGCACATTACAATCTCCTGTGCTTAGCCTCTATCCACTCCTACCAGGCAGGGAGTTTCAAAAAGGATGCGGATTTTAGGTCTAAGGGATGAACTCACGATTTGGCAGGGCCTTAAGAATATCGCCAATGGGGAGGTTTTACCCTGTTGGTAGAGATGCTGAATTAATGGGTTGGGGTGGTCCTCCGTTCTTTCGAAGAACCTTTCCATTAGTGTGAGAACGTATTCTCGAAGCGGTTTGACTTTGGCTGGCCTGTACACTTCGGTTTTTTTACCGATCTTTTTGGTTTTCCAGTTGTAAGACAAACCTGTGCAAGGCCTGTGCATTTTGCCATGGCTTGGTTGGAGCATGAGATCCAAGTTGGTGCTCCGTAACAGATAACGGGTCTTATTAGGCTCTTATACAGAGTCAGTTTGGTTTTGGTACTGAGATCTTCTGTCTTGCGAAGAAGATAGTAGATGCCATTGACTGCACTGCGTGCCTTGCTGATAGTGAGCTGAAGGTGGGGTTTGAACTTGAGGAGTTCATGCAGAATTACTCCCAAGTATTTGATCGAACTAGATCTGCTCACTGTGGTGTTGTCGATTCTCATTTTCAAGCGTTTAGCTTTCCTGTGGATACCTCTAGAACCTAAGTATCTAGATTTTCTCCTAAAAGTGCAGATTTGCGTTTTTCCCTCATTTATCTTGATTCCCCAACTACGGTAGTACCTGCAGAAATCTACAATGTAGTTCTCAACCGCTCTGGCTGCCCTGTTGGGGTGAAGGTTCGAAGCGAAGATAAGCGTGTCTTCGGCGAATTGGATCAGGTCAACGCCATCATCGGGGATCGGAACGTCAGCCGTGAAGGTGTTATAGAAGATTGGCCCAGAAATGGATCTTTGCGGTACTCCCGACGTTACCGGCAAGAGATCGGAGAATTCATTCCCCACGCTGACATAAAAGTGCCTATCTTCAAAGAAACTTAACGCAATTCTGATTATCAGGACTGGGAACTCATATCGATTAATTTATATATAAGTCAGTTTACCCACACTGAGTCGAAGGCCTTTTCTAAATCTAACGCACATGCTACTGTGGGTTTATTGTTGAAGTTAAGTCTTGAGACGACAGTCTCGTGTAGGTAGCTGAGTGCGTGTTGGGTTCCGTGTTTAGAGCGGAATCCGAACTGGTGGTCAGGGATAATTTTATTTAATTTTAATGAGATTACAGTGCTGGACTAGCCCAATTGTCCATGCTTTCTCAAACAGTTTGCAAAGGTTGGATAATAGGGAAATAGGCCTGAAATTGCTTGGCTCGCTGGAGGTGCCTTTTTTCCGGATCGCAATAATTTTTACAACTCTCCACGTGGATGGAAAGTAGCCATTATTAATGCAGTTGTTGAAAACTGCTAATAAAAATTTCAATGAGGCTCTGGGGAGGTTCTTTATTACAAAGTTATGGATTTCGTTGAGGTTTTTGGTTAAGTCGCTGAGTTGAGGTAAGCTCAGAAAATGTTGCGATTCCGATGGCTTGGCTGAGGTATTGGTTGTGGTGAATTTAGTCAGCTTCTGGGAGTTCTCAGAGACGAAGGCCTTGATTGTCGAATCAACAATCGCCCATATAGCCGGGTTATTTTGAGGCGGAAGGAAATTGAGCTGAGTCTCATAAGATTCCGCGAGAACTTGCGCTTTCCTAGCGTCACTGCAGATGTGCTCCCCGTTCTTGGAAAGAGCGATATTGCGGGATTTATGTTTGCCGGTTAGCGTATTGATATGCTGAAATATATCTGGCCCGGGCTTAATATCTGGTAGTTTCTTTGTTAATTCTTTGTTGCGGAAAATCGCCACTCTTTGCCGAATTATTGTACTCAGACAATTACTCCGGGAAAGCAATGCTTTATACTCACCATTGGGCGTTTGAGGTCAGGGACGCGGATTTAAACGTAATGATATTTAACTCCATAAATTCATAATGAGTTTTATAGCGGCGAATTGCCGCTGCTCATTAGTTCAGGCCGACGCGAGAGATTGCACCAATTCGCGGAAGGCGTTTGGTCCGGGGATAGGAGCAGGTTGTGCTGCCACTCTTGGTTGAGAGTTTCTGGTAGCTTGAGCGTACGATATGCTGGGATTAGCCAAGCTTTGTGTCAGTTGTGTCTCTCTGTGTCAGTTGTGTCTCTGAGCTCTCATTGGCTCGTCTTTGCTTGGCAGCTTCCTTCCTAGCTACCATTTCTTTGTAGGCTAGGTACCCGCGATAGCTCGCTGGGTGGCCAACTTGGCCGCAGTAAAGAGGCCCTTCGGTTGCTTGTCTTCCGCATTCCCCGCGAGGATGGGATTTTGTGCACCTAACACTCCTGTGTATAATTGTATAATTTTGGGTGGTGTGCCCAAAATTTTGGCAGTTAAAACACTGCACTTCCTCTAAGCTTTTAACCTTTTCCAAGGTTACCTTTCGATAAAGGATGTATTTCACCTTCATCACCTCGATGAGTTCTTGAGAGGGCTCGAAAGTCGCGATGAATAATCCCGATTGGGATTTCATCGGGAGGGCCGAATTTTCGCTATGCAGAGACTTGTCCCTGCGCGTAATGAGATTCGCAACTGTCTTCAGCTGGAATTCTGGATGGTCGGTTTTCAGTTCTTCCAGGATGTCCACGGGGTCCGTTTCCCTGTGGAGTCCGCGGATAACTACAGACTGGGTGCGAAGGGAGGGAGGCGTCCGAGCAGTGGCGTTAAGCCCTTGCTCTTTCAAGATTGCCAAGACCTTCCCGTGATCTTCCGCCGTCTCCGTAAATATGAGGGTCCTGTCAGCCCTCGTATTTTTAAGGGACGCTTTTAGCCCCTTATTCTTTAGCATTTTCAAGAACGAGGGTACGTTCAAACCGTACCCAGTTATAGCGGGGATTTTTGCTTTCTTTGACTTAGTGGATTGGGGAGCTTGGGAGGGGGTAGCCTGTTTAGGAGCGTTTACAGTTTTTGCACTGACCTTAACTTTAGTCTGCTTCCTCCCCCGGACGAAGTTGAATGGGTCGCCTTCGTCAATGATGACTTCCGGATATGTTGGTGGTGGTCCCACACTGTCCATATCGCTTGTTTCTTCTCGGGTTCTTGATGATTCTTGCTGGGTTCTTGATGGTTTTTCCATTATTGATGGTGCTCCCACGCTGTCCATGACTATTAATTCGCAACTTGCTGATTCCATTGATGTACCGGCTCGCACTGTCTCCTGCAGTGCTGCCAGCTGCTGCTGGAGCTGAATTATCAGCTGTTGTTGGCACTCCAGCTGATGTGCCATCGCTGCTTTTTCACATCGGAGCTTCTCCAGCTCCTTCCTTAATGATTGATCCATTTCTGGGGGGCCCGTGATCTCCTCCTCCTCCGAAAACAACTCCCCTGGCAAGATTACTTTTGATCTCTTGGCGGACATTACTGTCCCCAAACCCGTCCTATATCGATGCCGAAATCCTCAGGAATTTACTAAAAAAAATGGAGCAATTATTTGCAATTGTACTGTAGTACACAGTGTCTTAATAATATTGAGATACTCTGTAGCACTCTACTTCCTTTAGATCAATTAGTTAATTGATTAATTGCTCCACAGAGCACTTCGCTTATCGCTTTTGCACTTAACTTCACTTTCTGATTTTTATGATTCTCTAATCAACGCTCCGCTGCACGTGTGTCAACGAGATCTCGAAGTGAACTGCCGTGAACACCGACCGCGCGAGATAATATATGAAACCGGACGGCACGTGCTGGAGCTAACCCGGCTGCTAACAGTTCAGCGAGGGCTGGTCATATCCAAACGGGATGACTGACGCTTTCTTTTCTTTCTTTTTCTTTTCTTGGAAAGCTAAATGGTCTCTTGACCACAACTTTTAGTATTTAAAAAAAAATTTTATATAGTATAAATATAACGGATATATCCCGTAAAGTTAGAATATCTTTTCAATGTTTAATTTTAATTTAAGCTTTCATTTTTCTCAAAGATAATGTTGTTTTTCCTGTTCTTCTTTTTCCTTAGGTCCCTTGACCACTATTTTTAGTATTCCAAATTTTAGGTTAACTGTAGTACATATTGTTCTAAAATTTACGTATCTTGTACAAAGCTCATTTTTGTCAGAAGTTCTGCCGATTATTAGGTTGTTGCACATGGAATGGCCGATTTGGCAATCAGGTGAAGTTAGTTGCGATTTTGCTGTATCAAACCACCACCAGTTGGCGCTGTTAGTGTTGGATAATGAAGTATAAATAATTCTACATTTAATCAAAGAGTTATTTCAGTTTTGACCATCGTTGTGATAACGGTAAATAAAAAGGCAAAAAAGGATGGAAAAGAGCTAAGAACGTATACTTTTTCTGTATGAGTTCCAACTCGGTCATAAAGCAGCGGAGGCAACCAGGAACATTAACAACGCATTCGGAGCTAATACGGTAAGCTGCGTTTGCTAGTCGAATCTGACACACGTCAGTCTGTGGGAGACATTGCAGAGAAACCGGGCGTACACTATTCGACAGTTTCCCGGCACTTGCAACAATTTGGAAAGGTGAAAAACTTGGGGAAATGCACTAAAAATTGAATATGCAACGGCCGAGATTGGTCAACAGAGATGGTGTGATACTCCTTCACGACAATACACGACCGCATGTATCCAGAAGAACGGTTCAAAAGTTGAACGAATTGCAGTATGAGACTCTGCTTCATTCCCCATATTCACCGGACCTTTCGCCCACCGGCTACCACTTTTTTAAGCATTTGGATCATTTTTTGGCGGAAAAACAATTTAGGAACGAAGAGGCTATCAAAATTCCCTTCGACGAATTTATCAACACCCGACAGCTGGACTTCTACGAAACTGGTATACATGCTCTTGAATTTAGCTGGGAGAAATGTTTTGAATCAACTGGCACCTACTTTGATTAAATAAATAAATATTTGAGGGGTTTATAGTTGTTTAAAATTTTAGTACTAAAACGACCATTTCATTTGCAACAACCTAATACGACTTCATTGAGCCGCTTCCCTGAATTCACGATTGAACCTCTACGAATCATATCCGGGAATATTCATACATATGATCCCTTGCGGTACTCTCGTACTGTTGGTGTCGCATAGTATTTACCATTTTCATGAGATTTGAGACTTTCAGCTAGTTTTCCTTACTTATAACGAAATTCACAATTGATTATCATAAACAAATAAGAACATTATATTCAAATCATTTCGGAGAGTATGCAAAAATAAGTCGGTGGCGCTTTGGGTATAAAGTTGTTGTGTTCATCTTATGTGAGAAACTTACTACGCACATTTTTCCATTCGTATATGGTTAAAAACCCAAAATATTCCTTTATCTTAACCACAACATATACGAACAACAAACCTAAACAAAGAAACATTGCCTATTACCTATTACCTTCTATTATTATGCATAAACGTGTACATATGTATATTGGATACCACTTGTTCAATGTACAAATATATCTACCTGAATTAGGGATTACCCCAAAACTTCATTTATATATACATATAAATACATACGGATTTCTATCTCGAGTAACTAATATGGATATATAAATGATTAAAAAACTAAAACGAAATATTTCCTTGCGAATTTCCATTCATGTGAGCTCACTTTATTGTAGTATTGACGAATTGATGTTATGATGACCTCACACAAGTTTCATATTCTATAACCTTGTTAATAATAGTTCAACTTCCTTCAAACTTCCCTGAGTTATGCTTTATGTTATCTCTTATACCACTACTAAATTTTGTACTTCTAGTATGAACTTAAGGGGGTTTTCGTTAAAATTTCTAAAATATGCTAACATATTATTATTAACTTTATTTGTGCAGACATCGGAACTGGATATACTTTAAGGCCTAGATTTCATTTAGATACGCTGTTGCGACTTTTGTCATTTTGCGGTCGGATAGGTTCTGAGATCAAGACTTGCTACACTTTTTGGGGTCGCTCCCTTACGTTTCACCCGAAACCAAATGTGGGACCAATTTCGAAAAGTACTAATTGAGCCCTTTGATTTCATAACCCATGTGGCCACATTCAGAGAAAAAAAATGTTGCACCCTTCTTTCACATGTGTGGGGAACCCCCTTAAACTCAACACAAAATTGTGCCACTTTCATACCAATCGGTCTAGCCGTTTCCGAATAAATCGGGTATAACAGACAGACATCGACTCCATTCTAATAAGGCTTCGTGTGAAACAAAAATGATCACCATCGCCCTCCAGGGATTTTAGCGCTGAAATTTACTCTACTTTAACTTACGTTCGAATTTAATTCTGGAAGGAAGATCTTTGTCAATTATTAACGATTTTGCACAGATCAATTATGATAATAATAAATGCGTTCTATTTTGGAAACATTTGAACGACGACATAACTTCTACGTGGTTTACAATCTCCCCTACAACTCGCTTCTATGTCCGAACTCTAGCGTTATTGAACAATTTGCACATCGTCAGATGAATTAATATTACACTATTTGGAACAGCTCACCCATGAATTCCATTCGTGGGGCCAAACACCAAAAACCCCGAGTCCAAAATTTTTCGCTAGCCAATTCCATTCATACCGTAATTCCGGTGAACTCTGGATCGAATCCATGTTCTTCTGTCCAGAAACCATCTGATATAGAGTCATCCAGTATTATTGACTTTATGTACATCTCAACAAAAGTAAACAGGACTAATGTAAAACGACCAAGTACACAACCGGGGAACACATTTGAAGCTCGGCTTTTCTAATTACGATAAACAAACAGCCGGCCACCATTTCATCTTTTTGATCAGCGTCCGCTCTCCATTCCCTTGTTCCCCTCCAACAACAATATTTTCCAGGCATATATTACGCGGCAAAGCAGGGCAGCCACAACGATAAATTTTCCTTCCGTGGTCCGCCTTGACTCAGTTTTGAAATTTCAAAACTGAACTTCAAATTTAAATATCCAAACCTCAAAAGCGGCCAGAAAAATTATACCGAACACTCTGTCACCCACCTCGACGGTAGATGGGCTTGCCTTCAAGTTGTGATGCTGAGCCAATTCCAGTTTCTCTTGGACCTCCTGTTTTGAGAGCTCCATGCTCGCATCACTGGAGATGACTGAGAAAGGATCCTGAAAGAGGTACACTTGGCACAACAGACGATAAGACCCTCCATGCGCGATCATATTCTGACCAATGTTCTGGTTGAATGTACATATGATCTCAGTGCACAGCAAATATCACTGACTTTTCGGTCCCAGCCGCGTTGATTAGGGGTCAGTTAACCCGTTCGGAGGCATTTTCCACAGAATGGTGAACACATGTTTAATGCCCCTTTGCTTCATTAACGGATTGAAGTGAGCGGAACGGAATTGTACCCCGTTGTCCGTCAACACCGATTCAGGAGTACCAAAAACATTAAAGATCCGATCTATTAGAAATTACAACTTTAGCCACGAAGCGCCGGATCGGCTCCACGGAAACGAATTTCATGAAGTAATCAAGCACGGCGATTACTGCGACGTTTCCCGACGTGTGAATACAGACAAATAAGGTCGATGAGGGGGAGGAGTGGAGTTGGAACCAGCCTTCGTGGTTTTGCATGTAGCACAACTATCCATATATGATTTCACTTGTTGAACCATACGGGGCCAAAACTACACACTCTTTAGACGATGTAAGGTCTTAGCAAACCCCCCATGAGCAGGGAGTGGTCATGAAGTCGCTCAATCAAACCCTCCGTCAACTGACCCGGAACCGAAATTTTCCAATTCGAACCTGGAGAGTATTTTGTGAGGCGTGCTCTGATCTTTTGTAGATATACCCGTCGACCACCCGTAGATCTAGAAGTTGATGAGAATTGTCCAGGATTCGAGATATCAGTAGGAGATATTTCGGAAAAGGTCAAGTCGAGCTCAATGGTATCCTCATCGCTGAACGTGGTCATCTCCAAGGTATCAGTGACATGAACGCCGGACAGTGTGTAAGGAACGACATTTTGTGTCCCCTTACAATGCTTAATGGTGAACTTTAAACCTTGAAGCTTCAACGCCCATCGTGCAAGACGATCACTCAAATCACTTTGGCTCATCAGCCATTTGAGGGAAGCCTAGCCAGTGACCACACAAAAAAAACCCTGACGCGCGAGGGATGTACGGGGAAGGATTGACTCTAAGCTGACTCTGGCATCTACGCGACGAGTGGCCCCCTGCCTTACTTTCTTCTTCATGGGGAATCAGATGACATGGTGGCCCTGCAGCGGCCCACCCTAACCTGATTGTTCGCATCCTGCCACTTTGAACATAATGGAGGGGCGCTATTCTAATAAGGTTTTGTCTCATACAAAACCTTAAAAAGGACTGAGCAGAAGTAGATTCTTCATTAATGGCATTCTAATATTTCACTCTAAAGTCAATTACTCTCGTTAATTGTGACGTTAGCTATCTTATTTCCATGGGTTTAGATGCAGTAAATTAGCGCAAAATTGATAAGTTTGAACTGCTATAACATTGGAACTAATAGATTTCCATGAAACGTGGCATGCGTGTCACTGTCCTCTATGCTGATGTAAAATTTAGTACCCTAAAGATTAACTTAAGGGGGGTTTTCAGTCGATTTCTAAAAGTTGATAATAAACTAAGTTTAAGTTTATTTGATCAGATATCGGAATGAAACATATTTTGAGGCCTAGATTTCATACAAGCGCACCACCTTAATCTTTCTCAGATTTTTGGGTTAAATTAGTTCTCTCTCATTTTACGTGTGCATATTTTAACTCCTTACACGCGCCTTTAGAATCCACACCAAAAATCAGTTTCAGAAAGTACTAATCGATACTTTTCATTTGATACTACACATAATTCGGTGAAAAAACATACAGTATGCAAAATTCGTATTGGAACACATAGGTTTTTAACAGTTTTTTGCTTAAATCTTCGAAATTCGCACGAATTTTGAAAAATTAAAATGTGTTTTGGATTTTAAAGCAAAATATTTATTCAATTGTATAAAAATAACTAAAAATTTTTGTAACAAAAAAAAAATAATAATAATTTCATACTTTAACAAAAACAAAATTCGTATTGGAACACTAAAATGGATTACAAAAATTCATTTTCTTAAACACATCTAATATTTAGTTGGGTAGCCTTTTTGCTTTATAACAGCCCTTAGTCGTTTTGGCATCGACTGCACCAATTTTTCAGTCAAGTTTCTCGGAATTTTTTTCCATTCTTCCTGTAATGCAGTTTTAAGGTCACTGATGTTTCTTATGCTATGATATCTTAACCTCTGTTTAAAAATTGACCACAAATTTTCAATAGGGTTAATGTCTGGGCTCTGAGGAGGGGTTTTTAAATATTTTCTACAATTGTACAATAACCACAAACGAGTATTTAAAGCGGTATGCTTGGGGTCATTGTCTTGCTGAAATATGTAGCGGTCCTCAATGCCCAAGTTTCTCGCACTTTTATGCAGATTTTTTTTTTAAATGTCGATATACTGCGCGGCATTCATATTTCTTTCGATAAAGTGGAGCTCTCCAACGCCGGATGCAGCGAAACAACCCCAAACCATTAATGAGCGGTACCCATGTTTAAAGGTTGGTCTCAGATTTCTCGGATGGAGGCGAATATTTCGTTCACGCCAAATTCGTATGCGACCATCCGACGACTTAACATTAAATTTACATTCGTCGGTAAAAATTACATTTTTCCAAAATCGGAAGTTTTTATTTAAATACCTTTTTTCGAATGTAATTCGCTTTTTCCGATTTACTATATTTATAAAAGGTTTTCTTGCACTTACGTTGCTCCGAAATTGAAGCCGGCGAATGTAATTTCGAATCGTTTGAGCTGTTACACTTACTCCACAATATTTCTCTAGGAGGGCAGCTAGCTTTACAGCAGTTACGGCATTATCCTTTCGAATTTGACGGAGAAGAAAGGACTGATGTCTGCGAGTCAGAAGCATTCGATTCGGATTATGCGATTTCTTATTGATCCTGCCGCTTGATTTGTATATTTTGATTATGTTGTAAACCGTCGTATGACTTCTTTGAACGATTGTTGCTATTTCCCGGAGCGATTTCCCATTTCCCATGCAAATTAACGATTAATTTTCGAACATCGTTTGATAACTCTGTTGACTTCCGACCCATTTTGATAAATTTTGAATAGTATAACTAATTATGGAAAATAAATGTAATTTTTATACTTAAAACTATTCTCTAACTCGATACACAGCCGATCATTAACTAAAGCATCACAATCTGTGCAAATTGTGCATTTCCTGGAAGCGTACAGTGTCGCACCATTAGTGTTCTAATACGAATTTTGCTTCGACAATAATGATCTATAGCCCATTATGAAAAACCGGTTTTGTTATTTTAAAAACTTTTATGTGTTAAAAGTGTCTTAACTCAAATGCAAATAATTAGAAATATAATTGTGCTAAAATCATTTAATTTTCTCGTAGAATAAACCATTTTTCTGTAAAATCATAGGTGTTCCAATACGAATTTTGCATACTGTACATGGAAGCCCTTCTTTAAATTCCAATTAAATTTATATCACACACTGTATGCGTGGAATTTCATAGTTCCCATATGTCCCCCAAATTTCGTTCGGATCGGTTTATCGGTTTTGGAGTAAATTGCGTGTAACAGACAGACAGTGAATCGAATACCAGTTTTTAAAAGCTACAATTGTTTTTAAATTTTTTTGATGATAATACGCAAAAGTTATTTTGAACTAATCGAAGCGTACTAAGTGTCATTTAGCGACAACTTTTTGCATCACAGTTCAGGGCAATAATGCTGAAATTAGCACTCCCAGAAATTGGTAGATGGCTTGCTCATAATCAATCACTGAGCCTCCATTGGCGCTCGCGAACCTCGCAAAGCCCGTGACGACGCGCAGTAAATGCCGTTCTCCTTGCATGTGAGCGTTTAACTGCCAAAGGGGAATTTAAAGGCAGTAATTATTTAGGAAATACTTTATATATTTATATGCATTGTATGCAATATGATTCAATGGAATATTCTCTTTGTTCTTCAGCTGATTTAATATTTCGTCTCAAAGTCTTGAAGTAACAACGCGAAGTGCGATCAAAAACTGACATAACGATCGTTGTTAGAAGCAAATCTCAAACGGAACGTTTCACGAGGTTACGTTATTATTAACTTTATTTGTGCAGTCACCGTCATAGAACGTACTTCAAGACCTAAATTTTGCAAAGATGAGTTGCTGCGATTTTTTTCGGATTTTCGATTGGATAGGTTCTGATAATGAGACCTGTTTCGCTTTTTGGTCAACACATTTTTAGTACTCACTCCCCTGTCTTTTACCCAATACAAGAAGGAAGATAATTTTCGAAAAAAACTAACTGAGCCCTTTCGTTTGATACCCTACATGACCATATTCAGTTAAAAAATTACTGCCCCTTTCGAATATATGAGGAGTCCCCCTTAAACGCAATACAAAATGATGCCACTCGTCGCACGTGTAACGGTTCACAGACCACATATTCTCACCAAAGTTCGTGACGATAGCTCCAGTCCTTTTGGAGTACATCTCATGTATCAGACGGACAGACAGACAATGAACCCATTTTAGTAAAGTTTTGTTTCACACAAGCCCTTCACAATGTGATTTCGAGGAAAACGCATTAATATTTCGGGCTAAAATTTCTAGAATATACTCCCAACATATTCTGCTTTCAAAACATATACAAAACCAAAACCATCACATAAGAAAACCACATTAAGGGGAGAAACTACATTAGAAGCCTTATTATTATTTTCGAGTTATCACAATCTTGCCAGATGGCGGATTTCACTTAATACTTGCACTAAATGCTAAACATTTAGGCTCGGACGATCCTACCTACTTAAATTATAAAGGGGCGCTAGTGGTAGGTCAATGGCAGAATCCGTGGAGAACTCCCTGCAACATTGAGCACGTATGCAGAATGATGTACTTCTGCATGGTTTGAACCAGACTGTGTGAAAGACCCAGGACATCAAGGGAAGCCGCGAGGGATTTAGATACAATACCTGTAGCTGACAATATTATGGAAACTACAACCACCTGCTCGAGACACCAAATTTCTTCGATTTCCCGAGCCAATGGCTCATAGTTTACCTTCTACTACAATGCCGGTCCTAATACATACTGTAAGCAGAACTGTCAAGTACTACAACCCGTTCTTTCATGATGAGCTTTTTATATAGCGACGTCATCCTGAATGGCACACATGAATCCCTCCATCTTAGCAAAGAGTTCCCCAGCATACAGCACACATCTGTTCGACAAATGCAAATCGACAAATGGCGGCCAAAGACAATTCCCATGTTTACCGTGCATTGCCTTTGACTTCCATGCATCGATCCGCTCTTGGTCCGACTTCACGCCACTCAGAAGATTGAAAGATCGATCCTTCAAGTTAAGTGGAGTCAGTCCACAGTCTGCCTTACAGACTCTCCTGGTCTTTGCTATAAAAATAAGCGCGCAACGAGGCGACATGATGATGATGTTGTGCCGCCACGTTAACCACACCCTTACCTCCGATGTCACGGGCTAAGTTCATCCGCTCCAAGGCAGAGTTTGGATGGTGCATTCGCAATTTGGACATAGTAATCCGTATTCGACGTTGAACATTTTCCAGATCGATTTTCGTCCACGGCAATATTTCGAATGCATAAGCCAGGGAAGGGATAACGAATATATTTAATGTACTTATTTTCTTCTTCCCCGTCGCAGGATTTCGGACAGCAGAACATCCTTCAGATCACCAACTCGAGCATGGGTTCTTTGCAGAATTCCTAAGTACTTGTAGAAGTCTGTCTCGGTTATAGCTCCGATGTAGAGGTCACCAATGCTATGTCCGGCGTGCGGCTTGTGATGACCTTTGCGGATTTCTTGGAACCGACACTCCACACTTCGCACTGATATGGTATGCCACCCTTACATGACTGTTGCCAAAAATTTTATTAATTTCGGATCAATGTGATAAAGATGTAAGACATCGATTAGCCAGGTATGCGGGACGCTATCGAAAGAATTGGCATAATCGATATAGCAATTAGAAGTTTCTTTGGCGTCTAGTTGCGTGTCCTACAACTACCGAGTCGATAGTGAGTTGCTCTTTGCGACCCCTTGACCCAACTCGGCAGCTCTTCTGCTCCTCGGACAGAATGTTGTTGGTCTCGAGGTGCGTATTGACCATTCCACTAATAATGGACGTTATGAATTTTTTGAGGGTTGGTACGCAGGTAATCGGTCTTGTGTCTGCGGGGTCCTGAACCGTGTCCTTCTTAGGGATAAAGTAGGTAATCTCCGCAGTGAGAAAAGGTGGAAATTCTTCCGGCCGACTCATGACCTGATTTATACTGTATGCCAACCGACTGTGTACGCTAGTAAATTTCTTATACCAGGAACTCTGCACCCAATCCAGACTTGGGCCCTCCAATTCTTCGAGCTGTTTATGGCTCGTCGTGCTTTCTCCTCGGTAACATCCACAAAATTCATGCCAGATGTTGTGGCATGGCGCGTGCTCTCGGCGGTTATCCACTCAGCATGCTAGGCGGGTAATACCCAAAGTCCACCACAGTATTCTTTCGCTTCCGTTACCAAAAACTGTATTCTGTGGACGCTGGTATTCGCTAAGAGATCTGAAAAAGCTCGGCTGGTTCCTTGTGTATGTTGCATTCTCGACACTGGAGTGACTTTCACCATACCGTCGTAACCAACTGCATACGATCGAAAATTACTGCTTTAGTGTGTCCACAATTTCAACTACGGGTGTCTCACTGGTGATGGCATAGTTTCTGTAAACCCTCTGCACTTTATTTCTCACCCGTCTGCTGGCAGTGTTGATCTGAATCAACCTAGCAATGTCCTGTCTTAGTGAGCCCCGCCGACGTTCCAGACGAATTTTCCATGGTGGATCTCTTTGGTCACTCAAACCAATAATGCGAAAGCGAATCTTCTGAACGTGCAATCTGACAGCCGCACTACAATACACAACTGATTGTAGTTGCGGCAGCATCATATTAGCACACAGTCGAGATGCAATCTCATCATTGATTTGAGATAGAATTCTCGAAGTTGCTGCAGATGCATGGAGCCTAGGAATACCAAGTCCCGAACCTCAGCGGAAACCTCAACTGGACTGTGGAGAAGAGTGCTTCGGCGAGTACTGAAACTGTTGCCTACAGTGCGGTGTGGTTTTATTGACCCCGCCACCTCTGGCCCCAACGACTCTCGAGTACCAGTCTCCGCGATGACCCGTTCTAGCACAAGACTATGCGCTGACTATGGGTGACTGACTCTGGGAAGCACTACTAACCTGCATTAGTTAGGATAAAGGAAATATGTAAATTTAAAATCGCCGTTTTTCTTTTTTTGCTTCGGCTGAGTGTGAAACCCTAAACCCAATAGGCCCATAAGTACAAAGCTCTGATTAAAAGTTATTTATGAATCAACAAAAGATTTTAATCTAAGCTAGAATCGAACCTGAGTCCCAATGAGTCTCTAGCTAGCACGCTTCCACCACAACGCGCACACCACTATGCCAGTCCCTTCAATATACACTAGCTCAGCTCACAGCCGTCGGTCAGTACATTTAGTAAACGGCGTATTCTCGTATATCAAGGCAAATGAACAAAGGAAATTACCGCAAACAAAGGAACTGATTAAATAATTGGCTAATTTATGGAAAGGTACGCAACAGATACACACCGCCACTCGTCACTTGCACTAATTCACCAATCCGCACAGTCTTTTATCGATTTTCTTCGTTGTCCTCTTCGATTATATCAATTTCACCAAGTTATTCGCGGGGCGATATGAAAAATGCACCTGCCACTGTTGATGGTCGACGTCTGTCTGTCTGTCCTTCTGTCCGTCTTTTTTCTTTTTTTGAGGAGGTGGAAATCTTCAAAACACTCTGGCCTGGGCACGCCAGAGTATGGGATTTTCACCCACTAAAACCACCCCCATCTCCCCTCCTACCCTGTGGAACCACCTTTAGATATTACATCACGGAGCGGAGTTAGCTTACTTTAGCTAGGTCTCCTTTCCTCTACCCGCGGGGTTCGTAACCGCGTCTTCCTCACTTCTTCTGCTTTTCGCAGTTTATCCTGGATTACTACGATCATGGAATAGATCGCATCCCAGTCTTCCTGACAGGCTACCATTGAGGGGACAAAATTTTCCGGTGATAGCACTTCACCTGGAATTTCCTCTAGGTTCCTCCTTTCTTCCACGAACCTAGGACACTGGAAGAAAACGTGCGCTGGGTGTTCTGGGACCCCGCAGTTTGGACAATTAGGCGAGATGTCCAATTTAAACCTATGCAGGTATTGAGGGTATCCTCCATGGCCAGTGAAAAACTGGGTGAGATTATAATTGATCTCCCCATGCTTTCTTTCCAGCCACTCCCCGATGGAAGGGATCAACCTGTAAGTCCAACGACCCCTTTTTGACTGGTCCCATCGCTGTTGCCATCTGCTTATGGATCTCTCCCTTTCGGATTTTTTCACCTGAGATAAGGGAAAGATGGACCTGGTGTTATAAATGTTCATCATTTCGGTTACCAGGATGTCAATCGAAATCATTCCCGAGATGACGAACGCTGCATCCTCTGAGACGGTCCCTAAGGCAGAACATACTCTTAGGGATGTCCTTCTCTAAACCGTACTCAGTTTATGTGTATTGCCTAAAACCTGCAGTGTTTTTCCCCAAACTGGGACTGCATACAGCATGAAAGAGCTCACCACCCTGGCTATGAGCAGCCTGCAAGTATGCCGCGGTCCTCCGACGTTCGGCATCATCCTTGCCAGAGCCACACTCGTGGTGGATGCTCTTCTACAAGTATGCTCTATGTGCTGTTTAAAATGAAGTCCTCCGTCTATCATCAGCCCCAAGTATTTGATGGCCGGCTTGGAAGTGATGATATGATTCCCGATTATAATGCAGGCGTAATTTCTTTTGCGGCGCTTAGTGATGAGGTCCGTTTCCGTCTTTTCCTCCGCGAGTGCTAGTCCAGCACTCCCTAACCAAGCCTTAACAACACTGACCGCTTCGCTTGAGTACAACTCAGCATCCTCGAAATGCTTTGCGACCACAACCAGTGCTATATCATCGGCGTAACCCACCACCGTGACCTCCTCCGAAACCGGAAGGTTGAGTACATCATTATACATGATGTTCCACAGGAGTGGGCCCAGTACAGAGCCCTGTGGGACGCCCGCGGAGACAACGTACTCTTTGGGTCCATCATCGGTATCATACCAGAGTGTCCGCTCTTTCAAGTAGCTATCGATTCCAATTGGCCGAGTTAAACGCATTCCTCACATCCAGGGTGACCAATACACAATATTTGCTGGTACAAGCCCTTCTGTGAATTGCATTTTCCGCGAAGCCAGTAACCATTTTGATGGCATCAATGGTTGATCTGGCTTTACGGAACCCATACTGCCTATCTGAAAGGCCACCTTGACTCTCGACAGTTGGGAGTAGTCTATTATAAATAACCCGCTCCAACATTTTCCCCATAGTGTCTAGAAGACATATGGGTCTATAGGAGGACGGTTCCCCTGGAGGTTTGCCAGCCTTAGGCAACAGCACCAGCTTCTGCCGCTTCCATGGTGCAGGAAAGATATCCTCCGACATGCACGTTTCAAATAGCTCCACGAATATATCCGATCTACATTTGACGGCAAGTTTGAGGGCCTTATTCGGTATGCGACTGCAGATCTCCAGCAGCTCGTCCCTGGTAACTGGCGGAATCGGTGTCACATTCAAGGGGCGCTGGAAGGTGTCAATACCCCCCTCTTGCTGGGGAAATAACCCTGGATTATTTTCAACAAGAGTATGGGGCATGTGATCTGCGGAGACGATCGGCTTCTGAATCGTCCTGTCATGATTTTATAGGCCACGGATATATGTCCGCTCCCGAACAGAGCTCCTTAAAATATTCCCTCTTACTCCGCTGGATGACGAGCTTGAGGTTCTTGCGAGCTTCCCTATAGGCATGCTCCTTTTGCCCCTGACCGATCCTACCTATTGCCCTCTAAGCCGTTTGTCTGGCTCTGTGGTAAATCGATCGAAGGCTGGCAAGTTCACTATTCCACCAATAATCTTCTAGTGGGGAATGAGCATCTCCTAGGCATCGACGCGTCACATGCTTTCGAGATGCTCTGTGTGACATGGAGAGCTCTATCCGTAGAGGTTCCTGCTTTGCTAGGCAAGTCCAAGTCACACCTCCATGAATGTCTGCTCATCCATCGCTTTGGCAGACCATCCTGGTGTCCTTCTGGATTTCGGCTTCCGGGGTACGGGTCTCCTGCCTTGTGACTCCGTCCTTAGTTCAAAGGCGATTGCCTGGTGGTCGCTGTACGTGAAGTCCTCGCTAACTTGCCAGGACATATGTGCTAACGCAGGGCTGACAAAAGTCAGATCTACAATTGAACGATTTCCCCCTTTCCGATAAGTGTTTACATCGCCTTCGTTGGCCAGAACTACATCCAACTGGGCAGATGTTTCTAATAAGCATCGCCCCCTTGCGTTAGTCTCTTTGTTGCCCCACTTGATAGCCTACGCATTAAAGTCACCAGTTATCACCTTTGGACTTCGTCCCCTTGCGTAATGAACAAGATCGTCTAGCAGGGCTTCAAACTCAGGTAGTGTGACGCTCGGTGGGGCGTAACAGCTATATGCGAATATACCACTTATTTTTGCCCACACAAAGCCTCTAGCCCTGACCCATGCTATATTGTATGGCTTGACGACCGCACGCCCATATCACCGCTCCACCAGTCGAATCTGTGACCCATACACCACCGTCAAGATTTCTGTACGGTTCATTAATGATAGCAATCTCCATCGCGGATTCGTAAGTGGTCTGCGTAAGCAAATCTTGTGCGACCCTGCAATGATTAAGATTTATTTGTATTAACCTCATTTTTTCACTGGATCTAACGCCTTCCTAAATTCCGGGCATTTACCACTTCCGGCCATATGCCGGTTATCCGTTCCCTCCTTTTCTTCGCACAAAATGCATTTGGGGTCCCTATTGCACTCCTTAGCAATATGTCCTTTTTCCCCACATCTGTCGATCGGACCGATCGATGCCGCTAGTGCATGCCTTCGCGAAGTGTCTAAACATTAGGCATTTGAAGCACCTTTTTAAAGAGATCTGTTCCCTTAGTAGGCAAACAACCCATCCAATCCGAACCTTCCCCACGGCCAACAACTTCTGCGCTGACTTCACTGGCAGTCGCATTGTGGCCGTTTGAGTACCGCCATAAGCTTTTCTTGGGCTCACGATAGATTCTTCATCAATTACTCCGACTTGAATTGTTCCTTCAGGGCAGTGCAGATCTCTTCTCTGGATGTTACCTCATCGAGATTCTTGCACTGTATATAGACCTCATATTTTTGGGAACGAACCGCGACACTCTCCCCAAGTGAGTTTATAACATGGTTACGGAAGCCGTCGGTTTTTCCCAAGCTCGATTTTCTCAGCTCAAACATGAGATCCCCCTTCTGGGTCCTCCGGATTTTGCTGACACTTCCGCCTAGGTCTTTTAGGTCGGGGTCAGATTTCATCTTCTTCAGTATCTCCGTATATGCTAGATGTCCTCTGCTGGAGATTACAATTGCCTCCGGGCGAATTCGCATCTTCGGTTTCTCGTCTCTTTTCTTGTTCACGACCTTAGTCCAACCAACGTTCTTATTTTCTTTCAGTTTCGGTTCTCTAGCCGACTTTCCTACTTTTCGTACTTTGGGTCCTTCTGAACTTTTAGTTCCTTTTGTTGGACTGGTCAAGACCCCTTTCTTCCTTTTTGGGGCCTGTTGATTCCGCAAAGCTTCCCCCTCCTTGCCTTTCACTCTTTTACTTGAGCGAAGGTCGATGACTTTGTGCTTGGGTGTCACTTGGGTCGCCTGTGACACTGTTGAGGCCCGGATGTCCGGCTTTTCCTTAGGCTTTTTTATTTCTTCCTGTGACCTATTGTAAAACACCCTGATGGCTCTCACCATGTTCTGAATGGCTTGGTGCACGTTGTGCTTGCCCTTGATGAATTCGAACAGCTCAACTATTTTAGTCCCAAGCTGTATAAAAGGTAGTTATTCTGGATCAGGGCTATGTTCTCGGTGAGTCCGGGCCAGATTGCTCCTTTTACTGACTCCTTCACCTTTTTCAGTTGCTGAGATCCCATGAGCTTTCTCTTTTGCCGGCTTTGATATTGGAGGAGATCGTAAAATTGATAAGTTTCTCCTGAATGGATCAATTTGCTGCTGTTGGAGTACCTCTTGATCAAATCCGATGGGTTTCGAAATCGCCTTTTTTGGCCAGCTATCTCCTTTTAGCCCATCATTCTTTGCCTTTGTAATTGGTGTTCTTGGCAGAGTTGTGCTTCGTTTGAACACCTCCTTCTCCAAATCTAAAACACTTGTAGTATTAAATGCAACGATGGCCAAGTTGTCTACCACCGAGGCACTGCGGTCGAGGGATATGCTCTCTCCCAAAAGCCGCCGGTACTGGGGTTCCGAGCCCCTACACCGTAACTTTACTCCTTCTTAATTCGTCCATGTTGGTTTTATTTTCTCGGTGTCCTTCGCATAGCCATTTTGGTCCACGCACCAGAATTGAGCAAACACTAGCCCATGCACAGTCAGAAAAGAAAAATGCATGAACATATATTTACACATCAATAGGTATGCCCAAATCCGCCAGCTGGGGTCGCGCCTGATGGGAGATCTGGCCACTCCTCATAGGTCCTTCTGTCCGTCTGTTCGTTCGTCTGTCTGTCCATCTGCCTGTCTATCCTTCTCTCCGTCTGTCTGTCACACCCGATTTATTCAGAAGGGGCCAGACCGATTGTCACGAAAACTGGTGAGAGCGTGGATGTGTTGTTCGCTTTACATTTTGGCGCCATTTTGTGTTAAATTTAAGGGGGGCTCCCCATACATGTGAATGGAGGGTGCAAAATTTTTTTTTATAAAATGTGGTCATGTGATGTATCAATCGAAAGGGCTCAATTAGTACTTTTCGAAACTGGTTCCATGTTTGATTTCGGGGGAAACGTAGGGGAGTGGGGGCTGAAAATATAACCATCAAAAAGTGTAACAGGTCTTGTTCTCAGAACCTATCCAACCGAAAACTGAAAAAAATCACAGTGGTGCATTTCTACGAAATCTAGGCCTCATCCGGTTCCGATATCTCGACAAATAAAATAAATAATAGCATATTTCCACATTTTAGAAATTTATCCGGCAACCCCCCTTATGTTCATCCCAGGAGTACAAAATATGGGAATAAGGGATAACATACTGCACAGTTCGGTCAAGTTTGAAGAAAATCCAACTATTATTAACAAAGTTATAGGGGGTGAAACTTTGCCATTTTTCGTGAATTTCGTGCATTCTACAACGTGCATGACGTCCACATCACATATCAATTCGTCAATGCCACACCGAGAGGAGTTCGTATGAATGGGGTCGTGTTTGTATATGAAGTATGTAGGTATATAGTATACGCTTGCTAATGAAGTTTGCGGGTAGTGTTTAATTCAGATAGATATATTTGTACATTAGACCAACCGTACTTAATATACGTGCTATATATGTACATATGTATGCTTTTGTGTCCGAAGTAAATCGAAAATATGGGTACGATCAATTTATATACGTGCATATAACATATATGTACAGTGTTCGGAAATAGGTAGTTTGTTTGTTTTGGATGAAGATAATGTCTATGGCGTATGTCTTGTAGTTTGGAAAAATGTGAAGGATTATGTTGGATTTGTAGCTATATAGGGCAACAAACACAAAACACACAAACCAGACCTTTGTGTGTCTGATATCTGAGGAAGACTCATTCATTTGTGTGAATATGTCTGAGATATTTGTCTATTTGATGTCAGACACACACATTTGCCTGACACAAGTACAAATGTTTGTTTAACGCAGAGGTTTATCTGAAACAGTCATTTCTCCGAGGCAGACATTTGCCTTACACGGTCATAGACATTTGTCTGCCTATTATCTTGACGGCGCCAAACATTTGCGTTCACCTGAAACTTTTTATACTTGAATCGTGGAGCTTCCCGTTTTCTACTAATTTACGCTACTTTCGTATAAAATAATGGAGTAGTGGGAGATTACTGATAATTCCACCGTAAATTATTTAATCAACATTGCACAAATGCATGTATATATGTACGTATGGGTTTGATAACATGATTTCATTTTTCAGGAAATTCAACATCTTCTCGAAGGTGCTAAACACGGAGTTGTATATATTAGCTGGGGATCAATGATTCGCGCGGAGTCCTTACCAGTGGAGAAACGTGAAGCTATTCTTCATGCAATGGGCAGGCTTCCGCAAACGGTTCTATGGAAATGGGAGAATGAAACAATCCCGAGAAAACCATCGAATGTCCACATTCGGAAATGGATGCCACAACGTGAAATTCTCTGCCATCCTAATGTGAAAGTCTTTCTCAGTCACGGAGGCCTGATGGGCAGTTCTGAAGCTGCATACTGTGGGGTTCCTGTGATTCTTACTCCAATGTATGGAGACCAATTTTTAAATGCAGCATCTCTAAAGAACAGAGGAATGGGTATAATTTTGAACTATGAGGATATTACAGAAGCAAATATTTTCAGAGCTGTGAAACAACTTTTGGAACCTAGGTACACGTACCCGTTAGTGTATATATTTTTCGGTCATTTAAACTAGTCTTTTCTTTTAAAATCCAGATACCACGAAAACGCTAAATCGATTTCATTTGCATTCAGGAATCGACCGCAGAAGGCTTTAGACACGGCAGTATGGTGGGTCGAATATATGGCAAAAACTGAAGGAGCTCCACTTACAAAATCAGTCGCAACTCACATTTCAAGATTTGTTTATTATTCTTTGGACATCTATGCTTTTCTCATTGGCGTGCTCTTGTTTTCAACAGCGATTTGGATATTTCTTTTCAAATGGTTCCAAGGAAGATATAGAGAAAGAAAATATAAAAAAGATTAACTCTTTAAATATCATACGTGAAACTAAGGAAGCAAAGTAGAATTGGTTTCTATACCTCCGAATTAGATTTTTAAATAAGTTAACTTTTTTTGCGCACAAATGAAGATAGATGTTCAAAAGGCATTGTGCTACTTTCTATTATCTAAAATAAATAAAAGCAATTTGATTGAATATACTAATTTTTTGGAGACTGAATTAATGAAAACTAGGTGTTCTGTTTTATTCGCATATTACAGTTATGACCTTTGTAAGAGATGGTGAACAATATACAGCTATTATCCGTTCCTTATCGGCTGCACTTCTACTTTGGCTTTAGTCGGAAATTCACCATCCCTAGTGTACCTATCTTTCTTCGCTTTCCAATTGTGACAATATCGTTTCAAAATTGAATACTTTTGTTATGGATTTAGATGGGGCAGATAAAACAGCACATACATTTGAAATATTTCACGGCGCCTTTTTATTGATAAGACTCTGTTTTATTACTGTTTGAAAATATTGTTTTAAATTATTTGAATACACAACATAGTTTTATATTTAAAAGGGTTTTTGTTTTACTTCTGGTTTCTTCCCGATTATAATTTTGATATTATAATGCGAGGTTAGGGATAAGAAAATATAATTATGATCAAATTAGCTGTGTACTTGTGGCGCAGCGGGGTTAACAATATTCGAAATTTATTTCGAAGGTTGTATGTAATAAAAGTATTTAAATTATGAAATTAAATAAAGTTTTTATGATTAACTTCCCTCTGCGGTTTTAACCCATAAAAAACAAGTTTGTAGACTTTATAAAATGGCCTTGCGAAATCTAGAAGCTTGGCACGATCGAAGGCATATTTATCGCTACCAAGCTGTACTCGAGAGGAAACGGTTTGACGAATCGCGTTGCATTAAAGGCTTGCGGGAAGCTCAAGATTCACTCGAAATTGGCGACAACCAAGAACTCACCCAATTGGAACAAGGAAAAGCTGCGACCTCGGCCGGAGTTGTTAAAGTGCCACCGGAGGACATTTTGCCCCTTCCTCGAATTCAGGCCCTAACTAACGGCCTTGCACGCTGGTGTGTCTGCAATTTTTGCAGAATTCTACTACCTTCCCGGTGATATTTGCATATTTTCACCCAATTCGTGCTTCAAATCTTGTGTGTCGTCAGCGGCGATGAGAACATGAACTAGGTGCGACTGTCCGGTCGTCGAAATTGACTGCAGCCAGTTCGGTGAGACAAACTCAACAACCAGCTGACTTCAACGACGTCGCCGCAGGGAGCCAGAGCCGCCGTCAAGTATCAATCACACGCTTAGGAGCCCCAACCTCATAAAAGAAAAAGCTGGCACTTCAAGCCACCGAAGGAAAAATTTAAGTTTTGAGTATTTATTAGTATTACTTAATTTTTTTATACAAATAATTTTAAACCACCGCAAGACACATCATTGATACGCTTTTAGAAATTCATCGATGGAGTTCCGCTCTTGTGGCGAGTTTCTTCTCATTTTCGTCTGGGCATCAGTTTCGCGGTGCGTTGTTAGTGTGTTCGTTTCGCTCGTGCGGGCATTTGTGGGTGCGGCCTGCAGCGGTCAAAGTAGGACCTTAGAGAATTCGGTATCGCCTCGAGTCGGAAAATCGGCTTTAGATATGTCGTTCGACAATAAAGACGCAGGCCCATCAGATCCTCATTCATCATTTTGGCGACGGAATCCGGAACTGTGGTTCGTCCATTTGGAAGCGCAGTGCCAGATGTCCGGAATAACGGCGGACGCGACCAAATTTAACCACGTAATTGTAGGTTTACATCAGGAGTCCATCCTCCTGGTAGCCGACATTGTGAAATCGGCCTCCTATACACTGTTGAAGACCGAGTTGATCTAGCGCCTGTCGGTAAGTGAGTCAGCTAAGTTGAATCACTTGCTGACAAGTTTGATGTTGGGCGATTGTACTCCCAGCCAATTGCTTCGCGAAATGAGGCAATTGGGTGGGAGCAAGATCGACGTCGACTTGTTAAAATCACTCTGGCTGCGACGACTGCCGGAAGGCACCCAAGCGGTCATCGCGTCCGTCTCCGGTTCTTTGGAGGCGCTGGCAGCTGCGGCCGATGAGTTGCACGAGGTGCATGCGCGTCCAACAATAGCGATCGGGTAACAGGTCTTCAGAACAACCTACGGACCTAAGCATTTGTTGGTACCATTGCAGATTCGACGAAAAAGCCACCACATGTACGATCACTTATAAATTCGTGTTTACCTCAAAAAACTAGGTTCGCGGACTGTCCTGACGACGGCCACCCAGAACCCAACGCCACGTCGCCTGACAATTTATGGCCCTCTCAGCAGGCGCAGTTATCTTGTAGATACTGGTGCGGAGGTTTAGGTTCTTCCCGTACCCCGCATCATCGACTATTCCCTGAATTTTTGAAACTTGCGGCGGCAAATTCCTCGCGTATTAACACCTACGAGTACAGGCAAGTGGACGTGAGTTTTGGCTTGCGTAGGACGTTCCCGTGGCGATTCATCCTGACGGATGTCAACTTCCCCATTCTAGGCGCAGAGTTCTTGTGTCACTATGGGGTGCTGCTGGACTTGCAGAACAGGTCCCTTATAGACTCCACAACCAACCTTAATTCGTCAGGCCAAATTGCATCTCACCCAAGTAACAATCTTCCCGTACTTTTGGAGGACATTACTGGCTCTCGTCTTCGGACACTCCTCCAAAAACCCCGACAGATTAGTACCGAATGTAGTAGGATGAACCATTGATCCACTCGGTACTGCGAAACCTCGACCTTCTGTTTGTATATTTGGATGATGTTTTGGTCGCTTCCTCCTCAGAGTCTGAGCACTTAGCCCATCTGGGCATGGAGGCTCCACAGACCGTCGTTATCAGGTTCATAACTGAATTTACGACAGTGTCAGCTGCGGCGCCACCGCCCCCAGGAGTACCCTCCAGCGTGGCCCCACCTGTTCCCAGAGTTTCGACAAACTTCCCGGTTTTCACACACACATAGACACGTTCATTTTGTATTTATGACACGTGAAGGATCAAAGAGCTCAAAGCCCCCCCCCCCCCCCCCCACATTCCTGAGTCTTGCTAGCACAGAGGCGTGCAAGAGCGTGTCGACCGAGCACTTTGAAGGAGTCTTTGCGGGCGGACCTTCACGGTCAATTTCGCCAACTTTTTAGGATTCCTCTGCCCTCTAGGTCATTGTCGGCCACTTAGGATGATCGTTTGATCCTCTTATTTCCCACAAGTTCATTACACATTACAAAAATTTTTTGCGATAAACTGGACACTCGGGATGACGAGAGAGATTTTTATCGATTTGCCAAAAACCGAAACGAACGCACACAGGATATCGAACACTTCTGTTGCATTAATATAGATAGATGGCATGAATACTTCGAGCAGATTTCAATTGAAGAATTTGCTCATCCTCCATTTCCACAATCATTGCAAATATTTGGAGCAGCTCCACTTGCCAGTGCAACTGGTGCTCAGAGGTGACGGCGAGGAAGATGGGGCGGCAACCTTATAGGCCAAACCAAAACCAAGTGGTCGAAGAGAACCTCCATAGTGGTGGCACCGGGAGATGCTGTAAACACTTTGGTTTGCCGGCCGTGATTCAGTAGGCGAATGCTCCAAAGACCTAATCAGGGCGATCAGACCCGAGTCTGGACGGGGACTCATCTGAAGTGGCAAATTGGTCACGAAACCTTACCAGGGGTATACTGGTACCATGAGAACCGGGAAAGCCCCTGGACTCCCATACTTCGGGTGAACTCCTGTTGTATGTGAGGACAGCTCGGTTATTTGCGGTTGGCCCCCCTAGTGGGAGTTTCATGGTGGTTGTGGTTATGCTCAAGCGAGAAGAGACCTTCGGGCCTCGACGTGGTGTTGCGTATCAACACGGGTGCCGTACTCCATAGTTCGGTAGAGATTTAGGTAATTCTTGCATCCACCAGTATGAATGCTAAGCCATGCACTTGGTATAGACTGGTACCATTGTTGCTTGTCTCAGCGGGGCTCTGACTGTGGTCACAAAATCAATCCGTGTCTTAAGAGGACCTTAGGATTAAGTCTCACGACAGGTGCCAACGTAAAACACTATGGGCTTCACTGCCAGTGCAACTGAAGTTGAGGAGGGTTAGATCCAGAGTTATTCAGGAAGGTAAAGCACCATTTGACTGTCAAGAAAGTACCACAGTTCCAATATGAAACAAGTCGGGAAACCAGAAGCTAGACGATTCAGCCATGAAAGGTTTTGTGTATTTCTTTTATAAAGAGATTTGAGTACGCATTTATCCCATTAGTATGTAGCACGTAATATATGCATATATTATGTGAAAGTATCCACTTTCAAGTGATATTGACATTCAACATCTTGAATTTGCACAGAAGCGACAATTTTGACCTATTATAACTTTATTAGTAATAAAGTGATTTTCACCCAGATTGGTTGGACCATACTCTATGCTGTAGCCTACATTGCTGCAAAATCTCGTGATTCTAGGGTGAACTTAAGGGGGGTTTTCCTGCCAAATACTAAAAATTATAGTAATGTACTCTTATTAACTTTATTTGAGCATCGGTATGGAGGGTATTTCGGAGCCTAGGCACCATATAGTGGCAGCCTTCTGATTTTTTTCATATTTTTCGGTTAAGTAGTTTCTGAGAATGGGTCCGTTAAAAAAATGATCACTTTCAACCCCCCGCACTCCTTACCTTTCCAAAAAATGTCAAAACTAACGGCTTCGGAAAGTACTAACCGAGACCTTTAAATTGATACCCCACATGACTATATTTGATGATAAAAAATTTACACTCCCCTTTTGCATGTATGACGACCCCCCCCCCCCTTAAATTCAACGCAAAAGGATGTAACTCACTATATGCGTGAGCGTTCACAGTTCCCACCTTCCCTCCAAATTTGGTGTCAATCGCTACAACCGCCTCCGGGAAAAATGCGATAGATAGACAGACAGACAGTAAAACCGATTTTAATAAGGTTTTGTGTTTACACAAAACCTTACAAAGAAAAGTAGTCCAGCAGAATGTTCAAATTACCGTCCGATCCGATTACTTTACCACACCATGAAGATTTTTGAACACATTCTTGACAACCGTATTTGCGGAGTCGTTGGAATAACCGCGAATAAAGTCGGATTTGTCAAGAACTGCGGAACTATTGACGCAATACACGCTGCGCGGTTACTCATGGAGAAACACCGTGAAAAGCATCGCCCTCTTTATATTGCATTTCTGGATCTAGAAAAAGCGTTTGACCGTGTGTCACACGAACTCATCTGGTATGCTCTACGACAACACTTAGTACCAGAAGAACTCGTGCGCTGGGTTCAATTGCTCTACAACGATCCGAAAAGTAAAGTTCGAGGTGTTGCGGGTGTATCAAAACCGCTTCGTGTGTCTGTTGGTGTTTATCAAGGAAGCGCCCTCTCACCACCCCTCTTTCTGCTTGTTATGGACATCGTCACACGGGACATCCAACCTCCAGCGCCCTATACACTGCTTTATGCAGATGATGTTTTCCTTGTGCCTAATAGCAATAATGATCTGGAGCAACTTGTTCAAAAATGAAATGATCGCCTCGTGCAACATGGTCCGACATTGAATCTGAATAAAACTGAATTTTTGACTACCGATCCCCATGAAACAAAAACACAATCACTGGACCCAACAATATCATTTTGTGAATACAGTTCCCCCAATAGCAACGGAATCCGTCAGCGGAATCCTGTACTGACCAGCTCTCACCAATAGAATACAGTTACTATTTACGGAACATTCCCATCTTTTTCATATGCTGCGAAGAATGAAGGCAGCCTTGAGTTGAGCGTGTTAGAGGAATCCAACATCAATTAATTTTAGTTCGGAACTCCGACAATTTAAAACACCGAGCGCGTCCAGACATCAAGAGAAGACACAACCCTCCCTTTCGTGTTAAACATGCATGATCGGCGATCGTCATTCGTGGGAAGATACTTCGACATAATTTCACTCTTCATCCACCACCTCTCGCATATTTTCGAACTTAATATTTCTTTGGAATATTAGCATCGATGTCCTTACATATATAAAAAATGCAGGGGAAACAAGACCCCGAAGGAGGAAACAAGTTGTAAGTGGGACACCCTCCCAAAAGGTTCTGTGTATGAGAGCGAGATAGCATGATCGAGCTTTTAAGCGTTCGTG
This sequence comes from Hermetia illucens, assembly GCF_905115235.1. Lineage (NCBI taxonomy): Eukaryota > Metazoa > Arthropoda > Insecta > Diptera > Stratiomyidae > Hermetia > Hermetia illucens. The sequence goes on from NC_051849.1 coordinate 118,370,405, forward strand.
CCATCTCGCAAGATCCGTCTCTTTTGCACTGCGGCTTTGGGTGGTAGGCTTCACTACGAACTTGAGGCGATTGGCTTGGCCGATGCAAATTTTGCGGTTATCATTGCTGACTTAGGTAATGGGACTAAATTTAATTGAAAAAGTTGGTTGATAAAGTGCAAATTTTTATTTTCATTATTAGACTCATTTACACATCATTCAATATTCTTTCTTTTGCTTTTAACAATATTTATATATATCTTTTCTACTATACATCTAAAATGTGTGCAATTCTCAATGTTCGATGAAGCCATTACAATTTTGGTGGATATAATTTAGCAAAACCTAGGGCGATAGCTACTGCCGCTATAGGTTTCACTAGGTTGAAAATATGGTTGATGATCATCGAAGACGATGATTTAACACTCGGTCGATTATAAGGTCCGCAAACGTTTTCTCGGTTAACGTAAATACATGTTTGTGACAGTCGCAGATGTTCAGCTTCAATGGCTGAGGGAGTGTGTTGATTTCTAACGCACAGAAATAGCACTTAACATAAATAAATTTGTGTATCGTCAATGTTTAAATTGCTGAAAGTTTTCAGACGATCGTATTAACGTTTTAAGTTTATCATTTTGACTGCGAATTTCCATTTTAAATGGCGTCTTTTATATTAATCCAGGAGTTGTTGTCAGATTTAAAAGCAAGCCACTTACCAAGAAAACGATCCCCCCGTCCTTTTTAAGAGCTTTTCGACGAGACGTATATCTGCTTGCTTAATTTGTAGTAATTCCAGTTCGTAGAACCGCCCTTTTATTAAATTTCCTTGATAAACTTTAAGAGTACGCGATTCTGTATTTTTTATCTGATCTACCCTGAATATTTCTGTTGACCAATTTGGAGTATAGCCCTTTTCAAAGGTATGTTTGTGCTTGTTAATTCATACATAATCACCTTTTTTAATTTCGGTATTGAGGTTACGTTAAACATTTATACACAGTTGATAATAACTTAATTTCATGGTACGATGTTTGGTCATATTATATTTCTTTATTACTCTGCCGAGCAATTTGATCCAATGGTAGTTCCTGTTTATACTGAATTCTTTCCCCATAAAATGCTTTAGCGTACAGTTAAATCTTTCTACAATTGACGCTTCCGAGAAGCTGTAGGTAGAGTAGTGATTGATCTCGATTTTTTCATCAATTGCATAAACGTTCTATTAAAAAATTCTTTGCCATCATCTGTCTGCAAACTTCTTGGTACACGTTTTTAGTTTAGAATTGCTCTTACCACTTCGGCGCCGCTTTTATTTTTTATTGGCGCCGCCAAGGCAAATTTCGAAAATGTGTCGATGTCTGTAAAGACAAATTTGAATTCTTGGTTATCAGTCAAAAATGCACTCATATCAATCAAATCTGCATGCCATAAATCATCTATACCTTCAATAACGACAATCCCGCGTCTAAAATGTCTGCGAGCCGGTTTATGTAACTCGTTGATAACCTGTCTCCTACTCATTTTTATAATAAATACGTATAAATAAATATTGACTTGGATTTTATTTTCATATTGATTGTGCCACTGATTTGTGCGTGAGATAAGAAAGTTTATTCTTCCGTTTACAATGATGTTTGCCGGTCCTTCAGGATGCGGGAAGAAGACATTTATAGAAAATCTTCTAAACAACAAATCTCTAATACAACCTCAAATTATAAAAATTATTTGGTGTAATGCGGAAAACATGTCCTACCTAACTTATCGTTTGCAAACATTGAATAGTTGGATTCCATTCCAGATGAGTTGACCAACATGAGAAATGAGCCGACACTAATTGTATTAGATGATATGATGTTGAATGCTTCTTCAAGGCAGGTGTGTGAGCTTTTCACAAAAGGATCCCATCAATGTGTTTTACCAAGGCAAATTCCGCCATGGTATACCACTTAATTGCAAATACTTAGTAGTTTTTAAAAGCCCGCGGGACAAAAGCCAGTTTCACCATCTTGGTAAACAGATTTATCCAGAGAATTGTAAAGAGCTAGTGAAAATACTATATAAAGATCACACAGAGGCCGTATCGTTATTTGCTGGTGGATTTAACTCAACGTACAAAGGAAGTCCTTAGATTTCGGACCGCGGGATAACTTTGCCCCCATATTATTAAAAAGTCTACTTTCAAGTCCTATAGGAGCAGTTATCTAAAATTAAATATTTAGAGAAACAATGTTCTTAACAAAATGCTTCTATTACCACCCGAGGTATACAGAAACTTCAAAGACGTTATTGAAGAATCAAACAGTCAGACTTTGTTTGAAAAGGCGATGAAAATATTGAAGAGTAAAAACCTTCCTGATATGAGTAAGTGGTATAGAAATAAGCTAATAAAATTTTTAAACACCAAGCGACGAGGTAGATATATTCCAGAACCAAAAGTCCACCCAGACAAAATTAATTTTCAAAGAAGATTTATCGACCCTGACATCACCAAAGAGGGAACTGTTCTTGAAGGAAGAGAAATATTTTGAGGCAAAGGGTGAATAAGTAACGCCACCAAGAAAATCCCTTTCACCTGCAGCTAAACGAGATTTATCAGCAGGCAGTATTGCAAAAACCTTCAGCCACTGAAAGTGCAGAAAACTAGTACAAGTAGATCAGGTACGGATGATTATAGGATAATAACAGCTGATGATGGTATAAAAGTAGACACAGTTCGCATGGACATAAGTCCCGGCGAAGTTGACAGAGCTATGGAGAGGTTAGAAGAGAAAGAAGAGGAAAATTAAAAAAGGAAGCAAAAAGGACCTATCAAAAAGACTACATTGAAACCTTCACGTCTAGATCCTGGTCAATATGAAATATCATTTCCAGTGAAAAAAACTGCAGGAAAAAGTGAACGTTTCAAAGGTAGACGGGAGCGAGCCGCTAATACCGGATTTTGATTGGGAAGGATATAAAGTAATAAAGATGCCGTCAATTTAGAAAGCAATGACCTTTATATTTTTCTTCTAAGCAATAGTTCACTGCTCTTTCGCCCTGATACCACACACGCATGTTTTCGAAATATATTACTAAGATTGTGTAAACTAAACGATGCCTGGTGTGTGCGAATTACAGAAATGGCAAAACGTGCTTTACCAGAAATAAACAAAGCTGATCCCACAGATTTGATAATTGTGCTGGACTTTGATGACTTTCATGGTTCACTTAACTGGACGTAAAAGCAGCTCAAACAGATAAGCAATGAAGATCGTTTAAATGACTTTTGAAAAGTTATACATATCCCTCTATTTAGCACTCTATTGATGTGATTATGGGTCAAATCCCAAGGAAACGAAGAATGTATGACAGTTTAGAATCCATTATTGTTTTTGAGGAGGTTCTAAAGGAGGGCGCACAGCAATGTGGTAGACTTTATGGGAAAAGTTCTTGGAGATATCTTAAATCAAGATAAATTGCTAATCAACAGGCTAAAGCTGCCATTTTTTCGCTAGAAAAACCCCGAATTTTACTTTTATTGTAAAGACGACGTTCAGCCATCACTAATCAAAATATTAAAGGCGACAATGTACATGAACTATGTAACTGTGAATTCGAACATCTTACCTGCGCATGAAAGTGTGTGAAGACAAATATTCTACCGGCAAACACATTTTGACTTTCACTCAATAACGCGGTGATTGGACAAGTACCGAACTCGCTGGTGCCGGTATGGTAGACAATGAGACATACACAGGAAAACGGTTGAAAAATTCATACAAGTTTAAAGGACAAGGATCAGTTTATTAGTGGAGTACAAGCACCAAACCAACCTCTAGATAAATGATTATAATCAATGACGCCATCCGACCACGTTAATCCATTTATGAATTTATTATTATAATCTTTTTGCCATGTACTTTTTGAGTTAAGTTCTTCCTTCGGGAACGGAAGTTTGAAATGCTACAAAACTGGGTTAATGGAGTCAGTGCTCAATGTAACTAGCTTTGCTTATTGTTACCAACTACAACTACCGGTTTTTGGTCGTATTACACTGTCTTTTCCGAATCTGCGATTCGAATTTTTAAAAATAAAAGAAGCATCCTTATTAATATTTAATATTTTTCTCTTTTCATTCTTGTAATTTAACTCTCTTAAAGCCGTATGTTCTTGCCTAAATGGAAAATTGACGATGTTTGCGTCAATCTCTATAATATCATTTGAAAGAATTGTTGAATTCAACTGATTAATGCTTGATATTAATGAAAGAATGTGTTCGCCATTTAGCTCGCTTACAGGGCTTAAACTAGACTAGACCATATATGTAGGTTTCTCATGCAGCGAGTTTGACAGTGAAATCTACATTGAAATTTTACTACCCTCCATAGAGTTTTTCACGGTTTCATTAACGAAACCGACCTTGCAAAATATTTTCCTCATGACCTTTAAACTCATTCAGACGAAGAACCATTTTCAACCCTTTAACATTAAATTTCTTGAAGCTGGTAAATTTTTTCAAAATTATTTCGAATTTTTTTATTAATCCTGCACCGACTTGATAATTTTGATTAGAAAACATTAAGTCAGAGTTGCTATTACAACGCGCATTCGCAATAGTAGTAGCAACACATATCGATAAAGTGGAAGCTGTCGATCCATTTGTAATATTGCTTATAGTTGAATAATCTGGCAATTTTACACACTTATCTAGAATTTTGAAAAATTTATGAAAAACTGCATCATCCTGATTTATTTTAAACTCCCAGGAACATTTAAGAAGAATCTCAAAAAACGAATTATTTTCTTCAATGTTATTGACACTTTTTGTTTTTTCCAAGTGGCTAATAACAGTACTCAACACTTCAAAACAAAACTCTTCACCCAAAACTACAGAATTTTGTAAAAGTTAAATTAAATTAGATGTGAAAGTAAGACAGGCCTCATTTTCGGAAACTACCCAACTCAAAAATCCGAAAAAAATCAGGAAGGTGGGCTTAGATGAAATCTAGGCCTTAAAATATGTCCCATTCCGATATCTGTTCAAATAAACTTACTAATAGTATATATACCAACTTTTAGAAATTGACTGGAAACCCGCCTTAAATTCATCCTAGGACTACCAGCGTAGAAACCTGACCATTAACACCAAAGTTAAAGCAATTCAAACCACCACGCCATTTCACCCGAATTTACTGCTTCTAAAGCCATGCAAATCAGATGCTGACGACATAATTAACGAGAATAACTGATATTCACCTGAAATATTAAAATCACATTTATAAAGAACCTACTTCTCCTCAGCCCCTTTTAAGGTTTTATGTAAAACACTTATGTGAAATCTGAGCCTAGAAAGATGTCCTATCCGATATATTCAAATAGTATATACCAACTTTTAGAAATTGACCGAAAAACCTCCCTTAAATTCATCCTAGGAGTACCAAATTTTGCACTGGCATAGAGGACAGTATCGTTCATACGCGTGCCAAGTTTCATCCTAGGCCATACAAGTAAGATGCTGACGTCATAATTAACGAGAATAATTGACATTCGAGTGAAATATTAAAATTCATTTCTTGAAGAATCCACCTCCCCCTAGCCCTTTTTAAGGTTTTGTGTGAATTTTTTCCTCAAATATAGTTAGGTAAGGTATCAGATGAAAGGGCTCAATTAGTGCTTTCCGAAGCCGGTCTTAGTTTTGGAATTTGTTGGAAAGGTGTGGAGTGCGGGGGGTCGAAAGCGATCATTTCTTTAAGGGGCCCATTCTCAGAAACTACCCAACCGAAAATAGTAGTAGTAATAGTAGTATATTACTATTAGCATTATCCCACCAGGTTTGGCGGGAATCACACTGTATGCGAACGAAGTTATAATAAGTCAAAATTGTCGCTTCTTTGTAAATTTAAGACTGAATGTAAATATTCTCTCATAATATATGCATATATTACGTGCTACGTACTAATAGGACAAATAAACACTGAAATATCTTTATAAAAGAAATACAGAAAACCTTCCACACCTGAAGCGGCCAACTTCCGATTTCCTGACTTGTTTTTTGTTGATATAATCACAATATCTTGGGCCTATGCATTTTTTATGCATCATTTTGCAAACCATGCTAAATATTGCAGTAAATCATGAGACAAGTATCTGTTGAATTTTGTTCGCAGGCATTTGGTTCCATAGTATTATGAAATTGTAGGAAGTTTGCATTTGCAGATGTTAGGCAATTAATTTCAGAGAATATAAAAATATCAGAAAGTTGCACTAAATAACTGAAAGAATAAAGGCATAAACATGTGCAATGTTTTTATTGACGAGCCACGTATCTTCATGAACACAATGTCTTAGGCCCATATATTTTGTTTTTTCTCTCATTTTGCAAATCATGCGAAGTGTTGCAATCAATCATAAGACAAATATCTGCGTAACTTTGTTCATAATCATATGGTTGCATATGTTAGTATTATGAATTTGTTGGAAGTTTACATTTACAGATGTTGGGTAATTAACTTTAGCGAACATAAAAACATCACAAAATCAAAAGGCGAGTATCAGAACATGATTTTTTTTCATGAATTTTCTGGATATCTCTATGAGAACATAATATTTTCATGTAGCGAATACATGTGTAGAAGGAATTTCTTCTGGAGGTAATTATCATTTGGAAGGCTGCATCACACCAATAAATCTATTTAACATTGATTTAATTTTATAATATTGATTCGATGCGCTTTTAACGCAAGAAAACTCAGCGCTAACTTTATGTTTGGGTTGCTATTATATATTTCCCTTTTAATTTGATGAAACAAAACAAATCTGTCTCTGAAAATGCAAAAAAAAATATATTTCTGAAGTAAAATTCCAAACTTCAAGTTTGGGTCGTCAGTATACTTTTCCTGATTTTCTTAAGAAAATATTTTACAATAGTTTATTAGTTTCCTTAGAATACCATCGAAATCCTGAACAATGTCAGCGAAATATTACCCCAGACCTAGTTTAAAGGTGGGTAAAAAATTTGTCATCACCGAATTCAAGTTTGTTATAACTAAATTTGGACAGCGTTTGACAATCTATTTTAGTAATAACAACTTTGTTTTCTTATCAGGTCGCTTCTCCGAAAGGATTTGTAACCAGAAGTAGATCGATGAGTTGAACGTCTTACAGGAACACTATTTCGTTTTCGAAGTAGTAGATGTGCAGAAACACAATTATTTCAAAATAAAATTTGTTCAAAATAATAATTATTCAGCTCATGCACTGTAATTTGAAGTAATATTCAAAATGTCGCATAATATTGTGAAATAGGTTTATAAGATAAGGATTTTAAATGACATCACCGAAAGATTTGTAATATATTTCATAATTTGTATATAAAATGTGAAATAAATTTGTAGAGTCATTATTTGATATTAACTAGTATAACCACATCTATCGAGAAAGTTATATAAATAAGTGTACACATATTGTTAATTCTAAAGAATTTTGAATTACGTATGTGTAAATAAGTATAATAAAATAAATATTTGAACTTTATCAACGAACTTTATCATTTAAACTTAATACGATCATCTACGTCAGCAATGATAACCGCAAACTTTGCATTGGCCAAGCTAATCACCTTAAGCCTGCAGCGAAGCTTACCACCATAGCCTTCCGCCGTGATTCCCACAAATCCCACTTCAACCTAGACACTCACCACAAAGACCGGTACCCAGAAAAATACAAGAAAACAGCTTAATAAACCCTAAAAAACACACCAAAAAGATAGATACCCCCTATAAAGACACCCAAAACAACTTGATACTCCCCAAAACGCACTCGGAAAAGATCGTTAGCTCAGACACACACCAAACAAGCTTAATGACCCCCAAAAAGCACACAAAAAAGACCAATACCCCCATAAATGTTGAAATATTATCTTTTACATTTCATACAAAAACTAATTCTTTTCTACTTTTATTACTGTACCCTAATAAACCTTTTCATAGAAAAGAGATAAAGTCCGGAACTCATTCTTTTACTGTTTATACAAGTGTGCATTTAAAATGAGTTAGATAAATGCTTGTGGTACATATAGTTACATATCTGCTAGTTTTGTTCAATAAGTACAGTCTTCGATAGACCTTTTTCAAGTTAGTTAGTCACCCCTTGCTTAATAGAAAAGAATAAATGAAATTAATAACAGAAAGAAACAATTGTGCTTTCATTTAAATAGATTCTGTGCCAATATTTCAATAGGTTATGGGCCCAGTACACGTTGTGAATTAGTTTCGGTTTTGAAAAGTAATTTTGAACAATACAAAGACAGTGAAGAATAGTGGATTCTGTGAAAATTGAAAAAGAATAAAATATAGGTAGTTATGGATCGTGTTAGTGCGAAAAGAAACATTAAACCCTTTGATGGTGAAAAATATAGTGTCTGGAAATTTCGAATTCGCGCCTTATTAACCGAATTAAATGTTGTGCAAGTTGTAGACAGTGAAGTTCCAGATGAAATGACCGAAGAGTGGAAAATTGCAGAAAGGACTGCAAAAAGTGTAATAGTAGAATATTTAAGTGATTCCTTTTTGAGTTTTGCAAAGGAAGAAAATACGACAAAAGAAATAATAAGTGACTTGGATGCAATATACGAACGAAAAAGTGTCGCAACCCAATTGGCTTTAAGAAAGAAGTTACTCTCTTTAAAGTTGCAAGGTGATACAAAACTGATAAAACATTTCACTAATTTCGACGACATTATTCGCGACATGTTGGCGGCTGGCGCAAAATTAGATGAAACTGATAAAGTTGCACATTTGCTGTTGTCATTACCGAATTCGTATGATGGTGTGATAACTGCAATAGAGACATTATCAGATGATAGCTTAAGTCTAGCTTTCGTTAAAACACGACTGTTGGACCATGAAGTTAAATTAACGAATGAGGGACGAAATTTATGTGAACAAGTGCTCCATGTTGAAAATGTGTCGTACAATAAAAAGAAATTTAAGCAAAAAGGTGCTATGAATAAAAGCGACTTTAACAGACATAATAATAAAATTAATAAATTAAAATTCCCTAAAAATACAAGAAAATTTGAATGTCACCATTGTGGAAGGAAAGGGCACATCAAAAAGGACTGCTATTATTATAAAAACTCTAAATCGAAGTTCGATAAAAAGAATGAAACTATGGATAAGAAAAGTGAATCATCAGCAAAGAATGCTTACGCTTCGGGATTCGCATTTATGATTGGTGATAATTATGAGAGTGACCACGTGAAGAATGAAATAGAATTTGTCATCGATTCTGGTGCATCCGACCACATAATAAATAGAGAAGATTTAGCAAAAGACTTTGAGCATCTTCAACATCCGTTGAAATTATCTGTGGCAAAGACTGGATCATTTATAACAGCAACTAAGAGAGGCAAACTGAACGTAATCAGCAAAATAGGGATACAAGGAGAATTAAAGGATGTTTTGTACTGCCCGGAAGTTCCATACAATCTATTATCTGTAACAAAAATGCAAGCAGCTGGAATGACGATAATTTTTAATGAACGTGGTGTCGTTGTTCAAAAAGGTAGTAAGACCTTGATGACAGGTGAGCATTTTAACAGTATTTTGAAATTAAATTTTAAAGTTGGAATTTGTAAGACAGAAAATATTGATCGCGCTTTCAATGTTACAAAAGTCAATTATAGCCTGTGGCATCAACGATTAGGACATATAGGCAAACAAAAGTTTATAGAATTGAAAAATAAACAAATGATTTATGATTTAGATCAAATTTGTAACATAAATCCTAGTGATGACTTATGTGAAGCTTGCATTAAAGGTAAGCAAGCCAAGCTACCATTTAATAAAGAAAAGGATAAAAGTCATGTAAAAAGACCATTGTTTATTATTCATTCTGATGTTTGCGGTCCAATATCTCCTACGGCTATAAACAACAAAAATTATTTTGTGGTATTTATTGATGAATATACACATTATTGTGTGTCATACACGATTGCACATAAATCCGACGTTTTCCTGGTTTTTAAAGACTTTGTGGCAAAAAGTGAAGCACATTTTGATTTAAAAGTAGTAAATTTATATAGTGATAATGGAGGAGAATATCTATCAAATGAAATGAAGGACTATTGTTGTGAAAAAGGTATTACTTATCATTTGACAGTTCCGCGAACGCCACAGTTGAATGGTGTTTCGGAACGAATGGTAAGAACGATAACCGAAAAGGCTCGATCCATGATAATTAGTGCTTGTATGGATAAAATTTTCTGGGGTGATGCAGTTCTCACTGCTACCTATTTAATAAATATCACTCCAACTAGAGCCCTAAAACAAACCAAGACACCATATGAAATGTGGCATGGTAAAAAGCCACAAATAAAATATTTGAAGATATTTGGTTCTACTGTTTTTGTACATAACAAAAACAGTAGAACAAAGTTTGATGATAAGTCTTGGAAGGGAATATTAGTTGGATACGAGCCAAATGGTTACAAAGTATGGGATGTTGAAAGAGAAAAGTATGCAATAGTAAGAGATGTAATTGTTGATGAACTTGATTTTATAAGATCAAGACCTATTGCGAAATGTGAAGGAGTTAATAAAGGAAACTCTGAAGATAAAACTGATGTTTCTGACAAAAAGTCAAAATCAGTAGAAGGTCAAGTATCTGAAAATATATCAGATAAAAATAATGTGCAATTAGAAACTGATTCCGCTGGTATTCAGTCAAAATCAGTAGTTGACCGTGAAAAATCTGATAATAGTAAATCAGATGTGACAGATCCCATGAGTGAAAAAAATGAAAATCAAACTTCTGTAAAAGAGAATAATAGTCCGAATTCATCTGATAGTGATAAAAAAATTCCTAATGAACCAAGGAGAAGTGATCGAATTAAGTGTAAGCCATTGGTAAATTATATTGAAGATAATATAAATGATGATCATATTTTATGCGCTCAATCAATAATTTGCAAAATTCCAACTTCATATAATCAAATTAAAGATAGTGATGATAAAGATAAATGGGAAGAAGCAATCAGGGAAGAACTAAATTCTCTTTCAATTAATAAAACCTGGACTTTAGTACCAAGACCAGAAAATAAAAATATTGTTGATTGTAAATGGGTTTTTACAATAAAAAATTACGAATTTGGAAATCCATTAAAATATAAAGCACGCCTTGTTGCAAAAGGTTTTAGTCAGCAATACTTGGTAGATTATAATGAAACCTTCGCACCTGTTGCAAGAATTTCTAGTTTCCGATTCATGATTGCATTCGCCAATCAATTTAATCTACTAATTCATAATATGAATGTAAAGACAGCCTTCTTAAATGGCAAATTACTCGTAAAAGAAGAAATTTATATGAAAGTTCCACAAGGAATATCATGTAAAGAGAATTTAGTTTGTAAACTGAATCCCTATACGGTTTGAAACAAGCAGCAAGAAGCTGGTTTGAAGAGTTCGATCTTGCTTTAAAAGAAAGAGGTTTTCGTAGTTCACCTGTTGATAGGTGTATTTATATTTTAGACAGAAAAGATATTTCGAAAAATATATATGTAGTACTTTATGTTGACGATCTTGTGATTGTGACTGCTGATATTGATACATTAAATAATTTTAAAACTTATTTGATGAATAGATTCTCAATGGTTGATTTGAAAGAAATAAAGTTATTTTTGGGAATAAAAGTTACTAGGAATGGTGAAGAAATTACTTTAGATCAGAGTGCATATATAGAAACAATTCTGAAGAAATTTAATATGCAAGATTGTAAAGCGGTTTCCACTCCACTCGAAAGTAAACTAAACTATGAAGCTCTTAGTTTAGAAGAGAACTACAATGCACCTTCTAGAAATCTAATTGGATGCTTAATGTATGTAATGGTATGTACACGACCTGACTTGAGTGTAGCTGTTAATATTTTGAGCAGATACATGAATAACAATAATCAAGAGTTGTGGAAATATTTGAAGAGAGTATTAAGATATTTAAGAGGGTCCACTAACATTAAATTAACATATACAAGAAACGATTATACTAATATATTAATAGGGTTTGTAGATTCTGATTGGGGTGGAGATGCTAATACAGATAGAAAAAGTACCACTGGATATCTATTCAAATTATTTGAAAATTGTACAATAGCGTGGAATACTAGAAGACAAAAATCAGTAGCAGCTTCTTCTTCTTCAGAAGCAGAGTATATGGCTTTATTCGAAGCAGTTAGAGAAGCATTATGGTTGAAATCTTTATCAGAAAGTATCAATCTCCATATCCCAGAACCAATTATAATATATGAAGATAATGTTAATTGTATCAGCATAGCAAATAATCCGACCAATCACAAGAGATCGAAACACATTGATATTAAGTATCATTTTTCTAGGGAACAAATAGAAAGAAAAATAATCAAAGTTAGTTATATTTCAACAGATAATCAGCAGGCAGATATTCTAACGAAGCCCGTATCAGCAATCAAGTTTAAGGAGCTCAGAACCGCGATCGGCTTGGAGTAATATAAGGTACTTTAAGTGAGTGGTCTGATTAGGTTTTGACTGGGTTTTCCTAATCCTTGCAACAAATGTTGGACTACAGGTATTTTGTAATTTTCCCAGAACGAACATACAAAGGAGTGACTCTAGCATTTTTGATATGATAAATTCTTAGAATTTAAAACATTACATTTCACACGATTAGTTTTTGAGGGGCAGTGTTGAAATATTATCTTTTACATTTCATACAAAAACTAATTCTTTTCTACTTTTATTACTGTACCCTAATAAACCTTTTCATAGAAAAGAGATAAAGTCCGGAACTCATTCTTTTACTGTTTATACAAGTGTGCATTTAAAATGAGTTAGATAAATGCTTGTGGTACATATAGTTACATATCTGCTAGTTTTGTTCAATAAGTACAGTCTTCGATAGACCTTTTTCAAGTTAGTTAGTCACTCCTTGCTTAATAGAAAAGAATAAATGAAATTAATAACAGAAAGAAACAATTGTGCTTTCATTTAAATAGATTCTGTGCCAATATTTCAATAATAAAGGCATCAAATACAGCTAGATACTCCCCAAAAACACTTAAAAAAGATCGCTATTTCAGAAACACACCAAAACAAAACTTGTCATCATCCGAGACACACACCACAACTTCTTATAAAACACCAAAAAAGCTTAATATCCCCAAGACACAAATCACCCACTCAAGGTGCAACCCCCGCCAAAAGCACACACCTCACCCAGAGCACCACCCTGTACCTCAGACGCAAACCCCCTCCAAAACCTCACCCTAAGCCAGACCCAAAAGCTCGTTATTGCGAAAGAGGCGGAGCGAACGAGACAACATGAAAGCTTTATCATGCTATCTCGCTCCAACACCCGGACATTTGGAGAGTATCCCACTTATTACTTACTCATTCTTCGGTTGGTCGCGGCCGCCGGGGCACAAAACACAAGAAAGTCTCAAAGCAAACCGAAACTCCCACGCAGACGAATTTCCCACAAATCTGATGTTCCTGACAAGAAAAGAGTATGTTCATTAGATTTTCCTCCCAACCTTGCACGACGCAGAAAAACGGCAGCGCACTAAAATCGTAAGTCGACCTGAAGCCAGAAACAAAATCCAACCACGACGTGTGTCGAAACGCATCACTAATCATTCGTTCCGATCCAGTGCAAAGTGATCATCCATCACAATTGATATCGAAACACGGTTTAGTATCGACGAATTATCGTCTTGAAACGTCTGATTCCTCTGACTCTTCCTTTTTTCAAATTTGATTTCACGAATTGTTGTCCTACCAGAATTCGCGCCTACATATTATTCATTCATCATAGTATTCCACATCTTCCACTGAAATTTTAGATTTCCCTGCGCTCACTTGGTCAAAAGTGCCGTTCACCGCCCGAGTCGGCATCCAGCAGTACGCCGTCTTCCTTTTTACTTAAATCCTTTTTTTATTTTCCGAAAACACGAACAGAACTCCTTGACCATTTCACTTTAAGTGCATTTCTATTCTCCCGTACTACACAACCTCAACTTCCCGGCTCCACTGTTCCGCTGTTCATCAAACAACCGGTCCCGCTAATTTTCAGGCAAAATGCAATTTCACTCGCCACAACCGGATCAACCGGTAGGCTTGCATACTGAAATATATAAAATAATCAAGTTCAAACGCAAGGTCAATATTCTATTTTGACCGGTCATACAATATTCAAACACTATTATTATATACAAATAAATGAAATGATTTTTAAAATTTTAAATGACTGATGTAAATGAATGTCGGGGAAGGGGAAAAAGAGAAGTATAGTCAGAAAGCTAAGGGGTGTTCAATTTTTTTTTTTTGACAGAAGACAGATACTATGCGCTCAGACAGATTACTTTAAGGGAGTTATTCCGTGTGTCGGATCTGCGGAATCGAATTTTTTTTTTTTTTTAGCATCAATTGTGTCTAGATATAGTATAGAATATATGGGCAAAGTGATTTTTTGATATTCGAAGTCGTTCGGAAATTAAACTGTTAAACACCTGATAAGTTACATGCCAGATTTATGTCGATCGCCGTAATAAAGCTCGTATTTATCGATCGGAGTGGCGTTCGAATGACTTCGCTAAAAGGACAAACATTGAAGTCAAGTTGTTTCTTGCAGAAACCTAAGGTCTATGGGTTTTATTTGTTATGCCTAAAAATCGCATTCTACTTTTTAAATGCGTTTTTCTCAAAACTGCATGTTGAAAATCGGCTGCCATAGCCCAAAACCTATCCAACGAAATTCTGTGAAATTTTCACGACTTATTACGAACATATTTCTACGGTCCGCAAACTAGGATAATTGCGATTCGTTCGGTAGTTTTTTTTATTCATTGAAGAAGCCGTGAAAAAACACCAAAATTCACAAAAAAAGTTTAGCACGGCAGCAAAAATTTACCTTTTAATATTTTTTAATAATCCTAGTTTGCGGACTCTAGTTAAGTCTGTACGTTAAAATGCCGTTTACTTTTTTCCTCTTTAAGATGATCACAGCGCCCTCTAGCGTGGCAGCAGAAAAACACCTTTTTTAGGAGATGGGTGTATAAATTGCCCTGTATTTCAATAACCAACTATGAGATCGGGGTGGAAAAATTACTATGCACGCTCAAGATATTAATAAACCTATGGTGAAAAATTTGTATTTGTATTCTTATTCAAAAATTTCTAAAAAAAGCCAAAAAAAACGACCTTCACACGAGACGACCCCCTTAAAAGTGGAAAGATTTTCTTATAAAATTTCGAGTACGAATGACTTTGTATAATATAATATTATTTTGTATGTACAGGCATCTTTGATTTTTATAAGGCACTCTTTTATGTGTTTTTAGATGTACACAAAGTACATGTATTCGGTCGTGAATTTTAATTTCTGCCGAAATATCTATAACTCAAACAATTCGACTTAGAGAGTTTTTACTATAATTGCAATTTGGGGCAGATGAGTTACTTGTTTCTGTCGGGAGAAGAATGCGAAAGTAGTCGCTACTATTGTATTGCGTAAGCTTATCCGTACACATCATAGGCCCTAAACAAGCACAACGCATAATCTTCTTCATTGATTGAACGAAAAATTATGTGTCACAGCCTCTGCCAGATTTGTAAATTTTTATATTTTGAATTGGAAATTTCTGAATGCAAACAATTCAAATGGCGCCCATATGGCATAGGTTCGAGGAAATTATATTTGGAAGCAGGGGATGCGATAGTTTCATTCGTGAAATGGGTGCACTGCGAAAAAATCTCATTCCAAAAGTTAAAAATTTAAAGTCTACGTTTCATTGTTTACTTCAGTGCAAATAAAAACTAAACTAAGGTAGTACAACGAAACTTGAGTTTTAAGAAGTAATCCAAGTGCGAATTTTGTTTGGAAACATTTTCATAATGAATAAAAGTTTATCTGCATTTTTGTTGAAAAAATAATGAAAATAGAATCAGCGTTTCTTGCCCTAAAGTTTGAGATTGTATAATATGCGTTATTTTTTAATGTACGCAATATAAAGTTTCCAGTTTAATTGAAAGTGATGACATTAGTGGTAAAAAGAAACGTCGATACACTGTTATTATTTTTCTTATGCACTCATCTTTATTCCATGAATCAACACAAATTAAAAGAAGACAAGTACCAAGTTGAAAATCTGTAATTGTTAATCTACTCTGCCAGGATCAACAATCACAGTCAGTAAAATAAAAACAACTTTCATATATAACATCTGCATCTTTCAACTTCCCAATGAAGTGTTCGTTGCCGGAAATAAGGCATTAAGCCAATTGAAGACTGATTGAAGGTCGGTTGTACTTTTACAAAATGTTCAACCAATATGTACAATATAAATGGATAACAATTTAAGATAGATACAATTTGCAGTCTATAGAATTATTATTTTATTTCTACCGAGCTATCACTATTTCGGGGGATGCCGGATTTCACCTGATACTAGCGATAAGTACCAAGCATTTAGGCTCGGGCGATCCTACGTACTTAAAAGTTAAAGGGGCGCTGGTAGTGGTGGCCAGAGCTCCCCGCAACATCGAATACATTTCATTTATTATATATATTATTACTAATTAATTTCCTAGGCACTTTATTTCGTCCAAAATGCCAAACGGTCCTAATTATCTTATATATATATTTATAATTTTTGGGGGGCGATAGAGAGTGTGGTAGCTATATAGCATCTATTTGTACGTGGGGCGACAAGGCGCTATCAGCAAGCACTACGAATTATAGCAAATACAGTAGGGAGCGATATAGCTTTGCTTATTTTGAGGTAAGGCTCCAACGACTGAAGGAACGGAGGACGTCATGTTGAGGGTAACATCCGCTAATACTGGCCTCAGAAAGTAGATACACTCACTGTTCAACGGTACGGTACGAATCTTTTGCGAAAAGCAACATTACGTTACGTGAATCGATGCGACAAATTCAAGGCATTGGACTTGGAACAGCGGTAATAAGTGAAGGAAATGCTCCACCAGGATCGGTGCTATTGAGAAATGCTTGAAAGGAAGTTTCATCACCGAATCAGTTGCTCAATAACAGTATTAAAGATCCACATAACATCTCGACGTAAGGTGATTACCGCGTAGAAATTGGTAGTACTAATATTACCAATATTTGCCCTTCGGTTATCGGCTCTAGTGGCTCTCCCAAAGAAGTTATCCCGTACTGATTTCGTAGACCGACCTTATGATCCACCTGGACACATCGATATTCCACTCAACGCAGACATCAACAGTGGTACTGCCAGGATCCATCAAGGGATCACAAAATTTGGTTGGTTGCTATTTGGACCAACATCTACTCCAAACTGTCTAACAAGGATTGTATCTCTTATTGACACGAATAATACAACGATTCTAGGAACTTACGGAAGTACCAATCAGTCATGTTTTAACACTAGAAGAGACGACGGCAGAAGAAGGATACGAAAGAAAGACTAATCGGGATATATCTGGGAGATACGTCGTCCAACTTCCATTCAAGAAGGACACAGAGCCTTCACAAAACTTCAGCAATTGCCAACAAAAGGCACACTGTTAGTTTTCACAGTTAGAAAAAAGATTAAGTAACAATGCGATTAAGTAACAATAGTATAAACAGTTCTTCTTCCTCTTCTTTTTTTCAATCTTTGTCCCGTTCACAAGCGGGGTCGGCTCGGCGTGGTCAGTTTCGATCGAATGCCTGCTCTAGGTGCAATCTCGAGGCTTTCTAATCCCCATCCAGCATATCAATCAACCGTTGTTTAGGTCTGCCTTTTGGTCGTTTACCATCGACTTCGATGTTCGGACCAATCTTGGCAAGTGAATTCTCGTTTGCACGAATTGCGTGACCATACCATTGAAGACGTCTCTCTCATAACTTTTCCACGATCGGTGCAAACCCATAACCATCGCGGATATCCTCATTTCGGATGTGATCAAAACGTCTGACGCCACTAGTCCTACGTAATATCTTCGTCTCCATTACCGCAAGACGCCGTTCATTGTCTTTTATAGTTGGCCAACACTCAGAACCATAGAGAGCGACTGGACGGACAACATTTCGGTAAATTTTCGATTTGAGACGTTCATTGATACGTTGATCACAATGAACACCAGTTGTGGAACCATGAGACTCCCACTAGGGGACCAACCGCAAATAACCGGGCCGAGAACACATCCTCCAAGAATTCTCCTGGAACATATGCTTTCAGAGGGCCATCCCGGTTCCCATGGTACCAGATAACCTCCGGTGAGGTTTCGTGGCAGAGCCACTTCAGATGAGTCCCTTGCAGACTCGGGTCTGATCGCCCTCCTCGAGTATGTGGGGACGAAACTCTCCAACGGAGTTGCGCTGACAGGTCGAACTGGTCCAAATGTCGGCAATGATTGTGGAGTGGAGTGTGGAGGATGAGCAAATTCTTCAGTTGAAATCTGCTCGAAGTATTCTCGCCACCTATCCGTTGTGACTCGACGGTTAGTAAGCAAAGTACCGTTTTTGTCATTAACGTAACAGAAGTGTTCGATATCCTGTGTACGTTCGTTACGGCTTTTAGCAAGTCGATACAGATCTCTCCCGCCATCCCGAGTGTCCAGTTTATCGTAAAGATTTTTGTAATGGTTCGCTCGGGTGACAGCGACTACTTTCTTTGCTTCCCGGTTGGCATTCTTATAAATTTACTAATTAGCAGGCGTTTTATCGTCGAGAAATTTATGGTAGAGGCGTTTCTTTTCACGAACCTTCATTTCAACATGATCATTCCAAAGCCAAGTATCTCGGTTAATGAACCACTTACCCGGCTTGGTGACCCCGAGGGTTGCAGAGGCCGCTTTGTGGATCGTGTCTTCCATTTGGTTCCACGATTATTCCACATTCGTAAGGTCGGCAATCGTACGAGTGAGATCGTTTCTTCTTTCTTCTCACCAAATCGCCACCATTTAATGCGCCGCGAGCCAGTGCCCGAGCTAGTTCCTCACACTGTTTTATCGGTGGATTAATTCGCAGGACTGCAATCAACGGTCGATGTTGAGGTGCGATGGTCTCATAGGGAACAACTTTGCAATCAGTGACGGTGGTAAAATGTTGGCGTCTTATGAGAATATAATCGATTTGCGTTTTACTGTTCCCACTATAAAATGTAGGAAGATGAGATAATCGTTTGATGAACCATGTTTTCATAACTACAAGGTCATGGGTGTAAGCAAAATCGATTATACGCTCGCCACCCTCATTGCGCACTCCGAAGTCCTTTCCCCCATGGCACCTGTTACCGTCTGCGTTTTCACCCACATGACCATTAAGGTCGCCGGCAATAATAATATAGTCGTCAGCAGGCACGTAACAACGGCATCAGTGGATAGTGCGATCAGCTGATATAATAGTGAGCTTCATCAGCCGATCGTCAAATCGTTCGACTTCTTTAATGGCATCACGGAAACCCTCTGAGCTGGCAATGCCAACACCATATTGAGTGTTTGGGTTACCAAAATAGAGAAGTTTATAGCAATTTTTACCGCGTTCGCGTTCAATGTCGCAGCTTTTGGCACCAGACCATCGGGTTTCTTGCAGAGCGCAGATATCAATGCGCCTTTTCCGAGGGGCTCTTGCGAGTTCCTCCGTCTTTCCAGTTAGGGTACCAACATTTATACATTTATCTCTTTCCCTGATCTAAGCATTTTACTTTTGTTTTACAGAGAATAGTACACAGTACGTTGCCTCAATCCTCCTCCTTTACCTGGGCTTGGGACCAGCTTACTACATTAATAGCATGGCAAAGTAACAGTATAAACAGTTCATGGAAGGATACATAGAGTTGAGTCACATTGTTGAAATGCCACAGCAGGACAGACATTCAAAGTATAATTACTACTTACCACACCATGCTGTGTGGAAGGATAAAAGTTCAACAACAAAATTGGAAGTGGTATTCAACGCACCCGAATCAAACACAAATCGACCCGAAAATTTAAAACAACCTGATCCACATCCTGATGAAATGGGGGACGTATAGATATGTCATAGATGCAGACATAGAGAAAATATACAAACACATACTCATGGGTCCATAAGATCAGGATTACTAACGGATTCTGTGACGAAGCCATCCTTCAGAACCAACCAAGAACAGAACCAACAGAGTAAACACAGTTCTGTATAGAACCGCCTGTGCTCCATTTTTTGCCACACGAAGCTTGCATTAATTCGTAAGAGGATGACAAGTTATATTTTCCAAAGGCGTACTTATCGCTCCAATATTCCCATTCTTTCGGAAATCAGATTTCCCTCTTTGTCTCGGCAGGATGAGCATCCAGGTGTGTAAGGCTTCGTCCTGCTGGCTTGTTGGTAAAACCTGCGCGCCTGATGCGGTTGCTCCCTGTACTTTTCGAATTCACAGACCTGTTGGTTCTTCCAGGCTTCCTTTTTCCGGTCTGTGAAGTCGCTTTTTCGCTCGCCGGAGTACGTAATAAGTCTTTGCGCGTGCCTGCGTTCTTTAAGAATGCAACATTACTCGTTGTTCAACATTCTTCCGTTCCGCTGCTATGTAGCTTAATTTCATCGTCAAACCAGCCGTTCCGACTCTTTTTGCGGCTGGGGCCAAGTATGTTTGTGACCGTATTTATAATATCATTCTTCAGGTGATTGTGAAGATTATTTGTTGATGCTTCATCTCCAAGATCTCTGTTGATTACGGTCATTGCGGTAGCAATTTTCCTCTTAAAGGTGTTGCGGGGGGCTGTGTTGTGGATGGCTTCAGTGTTAACTCTCACCTATTTGTCAGAGGGGATTCTGGGTGGTGTTGTCCTTAGAGCTCGGAGCACCATGCCAGCAAGATAGTGATGTGAGTCTATATAGGCCCCCGTATATGTTCTGACATTCATCAAGGCTGAGAGGTGGCGGCGTTCGATCAACACATGGTCAATTTGGTTGAAAGTGGTCCCGCCTGGAGAGGGCCACGTTTGTTTGTGGACCGCTTTCCGCGCAAACCAGGTACATCCAACAACCATTTCGTGTGACCCTGCTAATTGAATAATCTGCAGTCAGTTATCATTTGTATTTTCATGTAAGCTATGGGAGCCAACGTATCGTCTGAACACCGACTCCGTCCCTACTTGGCTGTTAGGATCCCCAAGTATGATTTTGATATCATATCTAGGACAGGCTTCGAGGGTTCTTTCTACTGCCTCATAGAAGGTATCCTTTTCCGACTCTGCAGTCTCCTCTGTAGGGGCGTAAACGTTAATGAGGCTTATATTTTTAAATTTGCCTCGCAAACGCAGAGTGCATAGTCCTTCGCTTATGTTTTCAAAGCCGATGACAGCATATGTATGTGAATATCAATTATTCTAAATAGACATTTGAGTATGTATGTAGGTATATAGTATATGCATGCTAATGAAGTTGCGGGTAATGAATAATTCAGATAGATATATTTGTAAATTAAACCAGCCATATTTAATATGCGTACTATATATGTACATATGTATGCTTTTGCGCACGAAGTAAATCGGAAATATGGGGACGATCAATTTATATACGTGCATATATATGTATATGCACAGTATTCGGAAATGGGCAGTTTGTTTTTTTAGGGCGAGGATAATATCTATGGCTATAATATGGAAAAATATGAAGGAATACGTTGGATTTATAGCTATCTACGGATAGAGCAATGTGCGTAGAAGTTTCTCACATAAGGTGAACACAAAACCTCTATACCCGAAGCGCGAGCTATATTATATATATATATATATATATATATATAGTACAAAAATATATATTTAAATTGTTCACGACGTGACCGTCGTAACTTGGCGCTTCTACTGAAAAAGTAGAAAGACCCACTGTCCCAAAGGTGAAGGCGACTGGAAGTGAAAAAGGGAATAACACCGTAGAGGGTCCTGCCGACCAAACAGGAGAGATACCATCGGATTCGTGGTCGGAAAAGGGGCCACAAGAAAACATGCTGAACTCCGAGCTGCATGACACACCTTTATCGGGAAAAAAGGGTGACCAACTCTCCAATCAGGCGGAAATGCAAGTTATCTCAGAGGAGAGGATGGACCTTATCCGAAAGACAATAATAAACGAAGAAAGACTACTTAAGAAGTGTAGATTGGGCCTAAGGAAAATGAAGGCTGTTACCATCGTCCAGCGAAACGTCTGTTGCGTTTCTGGCTTATGCCGGTTTATTTCATTCAGCAATTTTTAAATGTTTGAGTGTTTGGCGTTTACACAACTTACGCTCTTTCACAACGGTGTCCACGGCCCCCAGAATGCTCAACTTTTCCAATTCTAGCGAGAATTTCTGGGCCTGAGCGAAGTAAGTTGGTGGGACTCTGGAGAGTATTCCTCCTCCTCCTTCTGCCTGCGATACTAATGGCAATGTGCTTTTGTCGCGTTGTTTCTGACGGCTACCGAAAGCCACGCTCTCTTGACCTGGGATCCGGTTTCTGACAGACTGCAAGATTGCGGTCCAGGTCCAGGCTTCCGATATAGTGGAGAAGGATGCTTTTTATGAGAAATTGCATACAACAGTTCCGAGCGCAATCCTAAAAGTGACGTGATTGTGATGGATGGGTGTGAATACCAAGGAGGACTCTGCCAATGCTTTGCTTGGAGATGTGATGGGTAAGCAAGATTTTGGCGACAGTAGCTATAATGGTTGGAGGTTTGTGCACTTCTGCAGCTTCATTGCCTCACCATTGGTGGCATATTGTTCGGCCACAGAATTGTTATTGGGCTGGTCAGGGAAGTGGAAGATGCCACTGAATGCAATGATTTCAGAAGTGTATCTCGCTTCACGAAAGAATTCGCATGTGATCCCAAACCTTTCGATGGTCCTGTGAAGAACGTTAACGTTCGACTTCTCATCCCCGATGACGAGTTACTGAAGAGATGGAAGGAACATATCACCGCGTTACTTAACCGTAACCACTCAAAACTCTAATGTGTGTCTTACCTTAAACCTCCCAATCTGGAAACCTAGCGGTTTCGTTGAATTTGTGGCGCGACCAATGTTCTCTCCGCCCACTCAGCCCTGTTGTCGCGGTGGTAAGCACTATCTTCTAGAGCATTGGTGTTCATAAAATTTAGTTTTCGATTATCAGTGAATAAATTTCTTTAAGCAAAAGTGCTGACTAATTTGCTTTTCTCTATAAACTTGAACTAAAAATATAATTCAAATCCTTATCCCCAGCAATTTATTATAGTACATATGAAAACACAGCACATGATTTATAACTACAAAACGACGCGTCCCGACAGACGAACCCATTCCACAAAACGATGGTAACAGGAACTCTTGCGATGAGCTGAGTGAGGTTGCTACAGATGCCCCCACACACGCCATCTATTGCTCGTCGAAGTAGAATGACGATTAAGGGAATACACAAACAGGAGCTTAACATTTAGCCGCTAGGAGTAAATGGTGCCACGATCATTAATTTACGCCCACGCGATGTAGACGGAAGAATATAAAAGCGCGGGAGAAAACTAGGCTGGCACCAGTCCCATTTAACCTTTTTTTACTTTTGAGACTATCGATAAGCTTATTGTTAATAAATAGTTCATTATGTTTTAGCCTATATGCGGAATAACGTTTTATAAGTGAATGAAATTCCGCCATGCTATTGACATAGTATGCCGGTCCCAAGCCCAGGTAAAGGAGGAGGGTTTGAGGCAACATACTTTGTTCTATCCTCAGTAAAACAAAAATAAAATGCTGACATCAGGGAAAGAGATAAATAGAGTTTAGTTGGTATTACTCAGCTATCCTAAATTCTACCAGATATCTCTTGGTGACAGGTCCCGCGACAAGCCGACCAAGAAAATGCATCCAATGTCGTTAGAAACAAGATGATCGGATCGAATAATAAGCCTCGGAAAAATGCTAGGGCGTCCACCTTGTTAAAGGGGTTTTTCAAGTGAATTTCTAAAATATGATAATATATTATTATTAACTTTATTCGAGCAAATATAGGAGCGAGATGTATTTTGAGACCTAGATTTCGTATTGATGTACAATTGTGATTTTTTTCAGATTTTCGGTTGGATAGGTTCTGAGAACGATATCTGTTGAACTTTTCGGGGCTCACATTTTCGGCCTTCGTGACCGAGGCACGGATTTTGGAGGCCTCACCTAATTAAACCACAGAGAAATCTGTGGAAGACAGGCTCTCCACTTCAGTGGAAAACCTACACCCGGTGTCTACGGCGCGCCCAGCCAAAAAGGATAGTACAACAACTCCCTTAATGAAAGGAACTGGAAATCTGACTACGGCCGACCGGTCGATGACACTGTTACTTAACTTTTCTAAAATGCGGAAGGCTCGGCAGAAGGAAATTTCAGCCGCAAAGGAGAAGGGACTACAACGACAACGGAAAGCACTGCGAAAGAAGGTAACGTTTCTTGAGAATGAGGACATGGATGTTGCTACACCACCAAGTGTGGCGATATACACGCGCGGAAATTTCGGTGGAAGGTGAGGACAAGCTGATAACCGCGGTGAGATCCACACTGAACGCAGTCGACTTTTCAGTTCAGTTAGCGGCGGTTTTCATATTAGACTGCACTTATGGCTTTTAGTTAATCAAATCAACCTACAACGTGTCAAAGCTTCTTCCTGTCTACTGACGGCAAAGCTCGCAAAGTTGCAGGACTGCCCTTATATACTTCTGGTTCAAGAGCTATGGGTTCGTTTAAAAGAATCTGTGGTATTGTGGTATGTATCAGTCAAAAGGACTAGGATCTTCTGCGATGAAAAATCCTTGATACCGAGGACCTGCGTTCTGATGTCAAAATTGTTAGAGGCAACCATGCTCAGACAATTCTGTTCCCAGGACCTTGTTGCGGGCAACTTACAATACCAGATTAATGGTAGGAGGAGAAACGTTATAGTTGCCTCTGCCTACGTACCCTATGATGGCGGCTTGGTCTGATTATACTTCATGTCACCTCCTCGTGGTGTCCGCTGGAAACCGTCTTCGGACGGGCCAAGAGTGTGTACGGCAACTGACGAGGATCGACTTGTCTGCTGGTCATGTATTATTGGCAAGTAGATCTGGCGGGGGGATGGACCGAAGCAATAGCGCGGGGATCGTCCGCCCTGCACCGGAGAAGGTGCTAATAGGACCCCAAGCCAAGGTGGAACAGCATACGCCGAGGGCTGCGTGGCCAATGGGGAGCTTGGTCTTTAGTATGCGAACTCTGAATACCTTGGGCACCTTCAGTTTCAAATAAGACCCTTTTCCTGGTGGCCGGGCCAGCTACGGTGGATATTCTTACCGGACTACTCGTGGCACCAAGACATGGGCTCAATTCTCAAAAAACAAAATCAAAAAAACGACGATAGAAGAAGAGGGGGTGATGCCAGGCGCATCATCGGAGGACAAGCTCCAGTCAGGAGACAGTAGCCGTCGAGAGCAGTCATGTTACAGAAACAGCATGGTTGTGCCGTGGCTTGATGAGATTTATCGGAGCGGCATCTCTTTAGGATACGTACCGCAGTCCTGGAGGCGCGCACGAGTGGTTTTCATATCGAAAGCGAGCAGGCACG
The DNA here is from genome assembly GCF_905115235.1 of Hermetia illucens. Lineage (NCBI taxonomy): Eukaryota > Metazoa > Arthropoda > Insecta > Diptera > Stratiomyidae > Hermetia > Hermetia illucens. Next base: position 118,395,936 of record NC_051849.1, read on the forward strand.
GTCATGAGTCAGCGAAGGACCAATCAGCCTGACCTCTTTCGTGCTGAAGACCCTAGAGCGCGTACTGGACATTCACTTAACGACGATTACGGAGAGAACGCCTTTCTCTAAGTCCCAGCATGCCTACGTCAAAGGAAAACCCACCGAAACCGCCCTCCACGAGGTAATTGGCACGGTTGAGGGATCGCTGTAGTACAAGCAGTTTACCCTAGTTGCCCTTTTGGATATAGGGGGAGCTTTTAACAAGGTAAGCACCAACGCCATCAAGAAAGCCTTGATCGATCTCACGCATTGGATTATATCCATGCTAAGTACCAGGATAATCCAGTCGGATCTGGGAGGCAACCACTTGACCAGAGCTGTGAACAGAGGCACGCTCCAGGGTGGCGCCATCTCATCGGTGCTCTGTTTAATAGTAATGGACAAAATTTTACGAACATTGGACAGCAGCGGGGTGAAGATGGCCCCGAGTATGCCGACGACTTGGTGATATTAGTATCAGGGATCATTCTGTCCATTATGAGAGACATCATGGAAGGAGCGTTGCGAAAGGTGTCCCTATGGGCCGCAAGATGCGGACTCACCATAAACCCACCCAAAACGTAACTGATGCTATTCACCACCAAGACAAGGATACCTGAATTTCATCTACCACGACTGAATGAACAAAGATTGGTTCTTTCCTCTAATATAAAGTATCTGGGTGTAATTCTTTATCCAAAGCTAAATTGGAGATTGAACATAGAACTGAGGGTTAAGAAGGCCTGTATAGCAAGAAAATCTTTGGAAAGAAATGGGGTCTCTGACCGAGGATTGTTCTCTGGATGTACACCGTTGTAGTGCGTCCGATCCTAACGTACGGCTCTACTGTATGGTGGCAGGCTTTAAAGAAAAGGTACAATAGCATGAAGCTTAATAGGATTCAAAGAACCGCGTGTGCAGGTGCTACGACTCTAAAGATCCGAGCCAACTGGACTTTGCCTCCCTGCTCCCATAACAACAGTCACGGTCTTAGGAGTTTGTGGCATCAAAACGCCGCACCAAAGCGCTAATTGGGCTCCTCGGAGCGGCCACTGATACCTACCTACCCTACCCTGTGATTCTTTGTGCCCTCTGCCGACGCAAGAACTAAGGGATCTGGTAATGTATGTAGAATCAAGTGGCCTTGAACTTTTAATAGGTTGTGATGCGAACGCTCAGCATATTTGTCGGAGCAGTAGCAAATGCAATCCTAGAGGAGAGAAGCTGTTTGATTTTATCACTTCAGCTGGTTTGATGACGTGGCGTGGGGTACGCCCTTACGTTCGTGGAGCCAAGAAGAAGTGAAGTAATTGACCTAACAATTTGCACTTCAAAGTTGTTAGAGTTGATTTGAAACTGGCGAGTACTAGATGAAGTCGCACACTGAGATCACCGTTACTTAGAATTTAGTCTTAGTCTTTAGGCGAACAGCCTGTAATATAAAGACGGAATGGATTGGACGAAGTTCGATGAACTTCTTGGCGACAACTTTGAGCTCCCTAGGCGACTAACGACTCCTTTGGCGATAGAAGATCAATTGAAAACTCTGAATCGTACACTTTTAGAGTGCTTTGAAGAGGCTTGTCCTATTTCCCGAGGCCAACGTGGTAAAACGGTTCCATGGTGGAACCGAGAACTACAGAGAAGGAGGAAATCAAGCAGACGATTTCTAAATCGTGCTTGCAGCAATAAAGATGAAGACTGGCTAAACTTCCGGAACTCACAGAGTGAATATAAGAGGCTCGTAAAACGTTCGAAATGAGACTCTCTGAGAGCGGTTGGTACCAATGAAAAAGCGAGAGCTGCTATACTATTATTTGAACACTTCATACCAGGTGGTATGGATGGCATCTACCCAACGATGCTATAGAAGGTTATAGATCACTTACCGCAAATTCTAAGAAATATTGGTAGAAGGTGAAGGCAATCATTCATACCAAAACCTGGGAAAGATGACTATTCTAATCCAAGGAAGTTCAGTCATATCAGCCTAACATCATTTTCGCTGAAATGTCTGGAGAGACTGGTTGAGCGTCACATTCGCGAGAAGGTACTGAAGTCACACCCCCCAAATGAAAACCAACATGCTTACCAATGTGGAAAATCCTGAGTCTGCGCTTCATTCTTTGGTTTCATGTTGCTATCATTAGGCCGATGTTCGCTTATGCATCCGTAGTGTGGTGGGTTAAGATGAAATAGAAGAGTTCTCGCTGTAAAGAACTGTGGGTCTGGGTATCACCGGTGAGCACCACATCCGGCGCAGTTCTGAATGCATTACTCAATTTGCTGCCCTTGGAATTGTTTATTCAGAGCACTGCAATGAAAACAGCTTATAGACTAATGCGATTAGATCTATAGGAAAACAATGGACGTGGGGGGCGCAAAGCATTGGAAGAACTGAATCTAGTTTCCGCAATGCCTTCCAATTCTCAGATCCCCATACATCTGGTAGAAGATATGATGTTATCTTGAAACGGAGAGGAAACTGGGACGAACTACACTGATGGCTCAAAGACAGAAAATGGTTCTGGAGCAGGAGTCTACCTCTCGAATAAAAACGAGAAGTGGGCTTTTCCTTTGGGACAATACACAACAGTCTTTCAGGCTGAAGTTTATGCGATCCTAAGGGCGGCAACCTGGATGATTGACGAGCGGTTGAAGGGCGGGCGCATCGCAATCTGTGGCGACAATCCATCTGCATTGAGGGCGTTGAGTAGTACTTTGATCACTTTAAAAATCGTTCAGGAATATAGAAACCGATTGAATTCTGCTTCTAGATTCAATACCGTGGATTTACTCTGGATACCTGGTCATTGTACTGTAGAGGGAAATGAAATCTCGGATGCCTTAGCAAAAGAGGCTTCAGTTTTCCCCATGCCCGGATCGGAACCAGCAATTGGGGTGTCGGTAGCATTGGCTGGTGCTGCTATCAAAAACTGAGAACAAGATTCCTGTATTGACAGGTGGCGAAGCCTTAATGCTGCTAGACAGACCAAACCCTTCCTGTCAGAGCCAAACAAACATACTGCAAAGTTTATCCTGTTGAAAAGGAGGAAGACTTGCAGAATTATTGTGGGCATTCTGACTGGCCATATGTTCAGAATAGGAATTATCCAAGATAATAGGTGTCCATCCTGTAATGAGGAAGCAGAATCCACGGAACTATGCGAGCGCCCCGCTTACTTACGCATCAGACAACAGATTTTTGGTGCTGATGTGCTCCACCTGCTGCAGATAACTCCATATCCACTAACGGAAATCCTGCGATACATAAACGAATCCGGGATATTCCGTTAGATGGGGGAATCGAGTACCATAGACCACTAAGGTCTGAGTGTTCAGAGGCTTTACCTCTCCCCCACCTCAAACACACACACAAGTGTTAGAAACAATTTCTAAAAGTACTAATCAAACTCGTTCATTTGATACCGCACACGATCTTATTCAGTGAGAAAAATGTACGCCCCCTTTTCCCACATTTGCGGAGACCACACCCCCCTTAAATTCGACATAAAATGGCGCCACTTACTATGTGTGAGGGGATTCACATACCACACCTTCCCACCAATAGGTTCAGCCGTTTCCGAGTAAATCTGTAGGAACAGACAGAGAGACTAACAGACATTGAATCATTTTTAACAACGCTTTTTTCACAAAACCTCAAAAATGAAGCGCCTGTGTTGCGCCTGTAACCAAGTCAAATTGACAAAAATGTTACCGTTATCATCCACTACATTCATTGGTTTTCTCAAATGGGCCAGATTCTATACATTTTTTGGCTGTCCCCTATTCCTACTTCCAAATAAGTATAATGAGAAACAAAAAAATTTCTACCAACATCTGGCTGATGCAAAATACGTTGGCAGCTTTCAATTGACATGATCTACATTACGTTGGTAGCTCAGAATTGAAAAAAAAGCCGGAAGTTGAGGGGGAATGGCAGTGTAGTAAGACAGGACAACAACGTCGGTGGGATCAGCTAGTGCTATATAAAACTAGTAAATTCAAATCGGTTTATATCCATATCATATAAAATTCGGCATTAAATATTTTCTTCTGTTTTATTAATTTAATACAGAATAGGATTTATCTGACAACTCTCAACTTTCTCGTACCTGATGCGAAAAAACAGTAAAAACACAAAATATAATAACTCATCATAATTGCAATTGATCTTTTTTTAACCACATTCATGTTTTCTGCCCCAACTAAACTGAATGTTTTTATTATCTTCATATCCTTTTTTCTAACTTTTCTTTACACTTCCTAGTAAGCGTATTCTTGGTGCAAATGCTGTGTATCTGTAAATACTTCAGGGTACTGATTTTTCAGATATAATATTTTCAATTTTATAGTTTGTTTTTGATCTATATATTCAAATCGGGATTTTCATTCATGAATAATATGTTGCAGCGAAAAAACTGATGCACATTATCCTTTAATTCCCCAGTATTTTTTACAGTAAATAGAAATCGTTAGTTACACTTTACTCTGTCGGTAACAGCTTGTTAGCAGCAATAGCAATAGGATTTCATAAAACACAGGTTTGAAACTAGCTTTAGATCATCATTCCCATTCAGTTGTGCCGGGCGGTTTTGGTGTTAGATCGTACAACACTCTAGAAATTCCATCCACAGCTGCGATCTCTCGAACCATTTTCTCAAGGATCTAGTATGAAATATTTTTTTTTATTATACACAGATAAATATATTAGCATACTTACATTAATCGGCAGTGTATCAGAACCTGGCAATGCGGGAACACCCGTCATAAAATCATTTGTTAAGAACGGACGCAAAACAATTGACCGTGCACAAGATGGGATACGATTTGCTGGGTCGCGATCAAAATGAATTGGTATTAGAACAACTGGCAATTGCGAGATTCGTTTGCTGTGTCCAGATTGTTGCAAAATCTACGGATCAGAAACAATATAAAAAATATATAACAATTATTAATCTTATATTGACATATAATATAGCGAAAGATTCCACTATTATTTTTCTGGCGGATCGAGCGAAGTTATTACCCCACTCTGTGCTCTTCAAATGATGGCGTTCTAATTTAGTTAGCTTTAAGATTACTTTTCAAAGAAAACTAACGAAGAGAGTGCACTTGATTGTAATATAAATCTAATCATATATTCCTGAACTATAAGATCATATAAAAGATCTCCAAAATTATCCAACGAATGAAATGTGAGATCCAAGCGACGAAGAGAATAAGAGCGATGAAACCTTGACTGAACCTGGTTGACCAGAAAACGAAAGCGATCTTCATAACTTACCGTAGAAACAAAAAGCCGATTACTTGGGGATGACGATTGTCATCAAACTAACCTAAGGCACGAGTGTACCTAGAATATGCTTGTGCAAAGATAATAGATGCAATAATGTTCCCGAATGTTGGCGGGCGGAAACCAAGTTGGAGATTGCCTATAGCTGGAGTGGTGTGATCGTAACGTTTCATTGCTCGGGACTCCCGAGCGAGGGAAGAAACCTTAAGGAGGCATTGAAGTGAACATGAGCCCGGTAAAGGAGGCGGAAAACTGAAAGGGCCAGGATCACGAGGGTCTAAAGGCGCGAAGTAATACCTAAATGGTTTTTAGTGGGTGCGAATCCCCCACATGCGCCAGCTCTATCTTCGACGTTTACACTCGACTGAGATCGAGATTCTGCGATTTTTCGTGTAGTATTAAAAAAGAAAAAATAGCACAGTACAATTTGACTTTAACTCGTATATATCTGAACTAATGTTGAGCGTAATGTTAGCCCTAATCAGTGTTAATCGAAACATGTCATTTCATAGTGATTTCTAAAAGTGACATGATTGTCATGGATGATATGAACGCAAAAATGGGTTTTGACAATATTCTGCTCGACAATATGATCCCAATGCATGGTCTTGATAGCTGCAGCAATAACGACGACAGATTACAGATTTCTGTAGCTTTCATCACCTCATCGATCACATCAGCCGTCGGTTTCACAGTTATCTTCTAAATATGCGTACCAAAAGGGTCAGCCACATTTTTCGCGTAGTTGGCAGGTGGTGGCGACTTCAAATTTCGCACTGTGTCCTAATCCGGTGGTGTTAACGGCTGACATAATGTCGAGCACAGTGTCGCTGGGGAGTCTAAGAGGCTTCTCAAGACTTGCACCAAATTCTTCGCGATTAGGGTAAAGTAAAACGAGAATCAGCATCCAATCGAACTGTGGGCGGTACGTTGTTATAAGTTGGCATTTGAAGCCGAGGTGCTTGCTCACCTCCAAGAAAAAGGAGGATTTAACTGCATTCCCTTGTCGATGATTATAACTGCCAGCACACCAAAGCGTGCAATGCACTCCCGACAGAGGGCCTTAGCACAAGATTGTGCAGTAATGTCTTCCATAGGTATCGCCTCAGGCCACCGCGTGGACCTATCGATGATTATGGGACCTTACCTGAAAGCGTAAGGGTCTTCAATTAAACCGAGATGAATTGTGCGAGAGCCCTTGGTGGACCGAGGGAACACGCCTACCTGTTCCCTCGCTTGCTTCGTATTCTTGAACTTGTGGCATGCGATGCACTATCTGGCCCAAGAATTAATGCCCTTGTTCATGGATCGTCAGCAATACTTTGCAATGATTAATTGATTCGTTCTTTTCCTCGGACACCACCTTGTCGTGATGGGGGAGCCTGTAGTATGTTACTACTACACTAAGGGTGTCCAAAAACAAATGAAAATGGAAGTAGTGGATTGTAACTATGCAAGTGGTAAGGAGTCACAGACTTCGAATTCACCCGCGATTTTGAGAAATCAGGTCGTGACCGAGGCACCGATTTTAGAGGCGTCACCAGAACCCCTGCGGGGGAATGTATTGAAGACAGGCTCTCCACTTCAGTGGAAAACCTACACCCAGTGTCTACAGCGCGGTCAGCCAGAAAGGATAGTAAAGGAGCTCCCGTAATCAGAGGAACTGGAAACCTGACTACGGCCGGCCTGTCGGTGATACTGTTACCTAAAGGCTCGGCAGAAGGAAACTATAACCACAAAGGAGAGGGAATTAAATTCTTGCTTGTCATTTTTTTCTTCCGCTTCTACCACGAAAATGCATGTAGCCTGGACCGTAAACCTGGGAAGGTTCCCAGTCGACGGCAATGGAAAACACTGCGAAATAAGGTGAAGTTTCTTGTGAATGAGGACATGGGCATTGCATCCAGAGAAATCGGAAACAAAATGCGAAACTGTCGGTGAGATGCACACTGGACGCAACAGGCTTTTCAGTTTGCGACGGTTTCCACATTAGACTGCACTTATGTCTACAAACATAAAGGTTTGCCAAACCTCTTCCTATCTATTGGCAACAAGGCTGGCAAAGTTGCAGAGCTATCCTTATATTACAAGAGCCATGGGTGTGTAAGGAACTAGAAGAAGAAAGGAAGACTTCCAGCCTGTGCAAAGTCCTTAAAAAGGATGAGTCGACCAAGTTAAACTCTCTTAGAAAACCAGATGGAACTTTCAACACTTGAGTTGAGTCTGTACAGGCTCTTTTCGAAGTACACCATCTGGGAGAGTATATGTTCGAAGTGATGAAAAGAGAAGAGTCCTTTGAACACTTCAGCTCACCAGGGATGGATGGCACCTATCCAGCGATGCTAAAGGAGAAGGAGAAGAAATATAGGCAGTCTTCATACCTAAACTTGGGAAACATGACTATTCAAATCCAAAGAACTTCAGACAAATCAGCTTAACATAATTTTTGCTTAAATGTCTGGAGAGACGGATTGAGCGTCACATTCGTGAGAAGCAGGTAAGGTTGAACCCAATAAATGAAAACCAACACGCTTACTAGCGATAAAAGATGAAGGATGAAGCCTTATACACCTCGATGCTCATCCTGCCGAAACAAAGAGGGAAATCTGATTTCCGACAGAATGGGCATATTGGAGCGATGGGTTGAGTATGTTGATGACCAACTCAACAACTAAAATATTGGCGAGTTAGAGGTCCGGCCAACTGAAGACGACGGACAAATGCTGCCACCACTAAGCATAGAAGAAACCGTCCGTGCAATCCATCGGCTGAAAATCAGGATCCGAAGGAATTACAACCGAATTAGGTTAATATCGAGACGACCAATTACACCAACCAGTTCATCATCTGATGCTCAAAGTATGGGAAAGCGAATCAACGTGGCATTATCTGTCCCATACATAAAGAGCGGATATCAGCTATCTTGGCCAAATAGCCCCATAAGCCCAGAACATCATTGCAGAAAGTGATTCGCGATGCCGATGTAAATGCGAAAGGCACCATCCGCTTCAAGTCCACCCAACTATTGACCTACGCTAACGATATTGACATTATGGGAAGAACAACCCGAGATGTAGTCTATCTCCATCCAAATCGAGCAGACGGCGCGAGATCTCGGACTGCACATAAATGAAGGCAAGACGAAGTACATGCTGGCAACGTCAGCGCCAAAAAGCAAAGAATGGACAACATCGAATCGCACTGGTCAAACGAAAACAATAAAAATAGGTGACTACAACTTTGAGACCGTTGAAAATTTTTCCTGTCTAGGGTCGAAAATCACAACCGGTTGTTGGCAGGCAACAGAGTCCATTTCAGCTTACAAAAACTGATTCGCTCGAAACGTCTCACCATAGGGTCAAAGCTCTTAATGTACAAGACTATGATATTGCCAGTCCTTATGTATTCCTCGGAAACCTGGGTTCTTAGAAGAAAAATTGCGAACTCTTGGCCGCGTTCGAGAGAATAATCTTCCCAAAAATGTTTGTCCCCTACATGAGGATGGACGGCTCAGTAGCCTACATAACGACGAAACCTATGAGCGATACCACGACCGTTTGGTTATGGATAAAATCCGGCTCAACAGCTTGCGTTGGATGGCGTAGGAGCGAGATGGAGCGATGGCGTAGGTCAGGACGCCAGACAGCTTTTAGGGATATTGAATTGGTGGACCTCGGTGCAAAGCCGGGGTGTCTGGAGTTCCTTATTAAGGCAGACTTAGACCGGATATCGATTGTTGCGCCGTTGATGATGATGATGATGTCGTACCGTTACCCGAGTACTTTTTTTTATAATTTCAAGAAAGATTCGAACAGAGGCCAAATCTAAGCCAACAGTGGGCTCGCAAATAGTGTCCAAACAATTGAATGTGGCCACAGGACTCAACAAGCAAGTGTCGAGGAGATCTGTATGACGGACATTCAATTAACCAAATGGGCGCAACAGACTTAAAGACAACGTGTGACTCCTTTGCTTTTCCAAAAGAACATCCGGGACTGAATGAATGACATGCGAACTTCCTGTTTACGAACGAGTCATGAATACAGGTGCATCCGACGCCCAATTTCCAGAACGACCAATATCGTGAGTACTTCCACAATACAGTGCCCAAACTGACTACATTTTGCCCAGAAGGGAGTGTCCGTTAATGGTGAATATTATAGGTAAAATGTTCTCCTAATGGTTTCACAATGAAGGAATGTCTGTACACTAATATGATGTTACCAAGAACATTCGATATTCATTTGATTAAAACTTTCAAACACTTATGTAATGGCACATTGGCTTTCCTTCTCTTTGGAAATCTAACAAGATAACACGATACATGTACACTGACTGCGGAGAAACACAGAATATGTTCCAAACACTTCATAATCATATATATATATATATCATATATATATGGCGTACCAGGTTTATCCTCACCTGAGTTGCAAACGTAGAGCTGCATGCGACCAGGCGCGTGTCATGGGTTGCGGATAATGACATGATCCACCGGGTCAGCTACGAATATCGCATGTTATGTACTTGTATACAAGATTTTAATGGGACGCCAGGGACACGAAGACAGTACCCAACACGGTTAAGGGTCGTTCAACAACACCAGAGCGGCTCTTCGCCCTTGGATGTTTTGGCGGTTATGCCGTCAACCACCAGGGACGGGAGACCTAGGCGTCGTATGGTTTGGACGAACCAACTTAACGAATTTATCGTCCGCGCCCATTACCGTGTCACGGATTTGGAACGGAATCCATCAGGGTACAGACATCGACTCCATGACGCATTCATAACTCGCTTCCCGGAACTAAGTCATATTCCGGAGCAGAACGCTGTGAATCAATACCGGGTGATAGTGAATAACAACCGAGTTGCCTTACCAACTAGGCAACAAATCTTCCAAGAGGTTTCACTTGAGCTCGGGCTGGAGTCATCAAATTATCGGACTAGTTAAAGGAGTAACACAAGTACTCCACCTGTAAGGCACTCCATGAATCCAGTAGTCAGGGGAAGCTTAGTAACTGGGGATGTCGACAGAATTTATAATGAAATTTTGACCGCATTCCAGGTCGCATTCGCAGAGTATGCTGAGATTCTCCCAGACGCTAGGCCAAAGATCCCAAAACTGAAGTTTGCAGATAGAATTTTGGCTGATCGTTTGGCTAGCGAGACTACTGCTACAGAGGTCCACAGCCTGATCTACGTTGCAGCTGCCACGGTTATTTGTCTCCATAACCAACATCTTAGAGCGAATAACAGAGGTATGCGCAGAGGGACTTTACCGTTCTGGGTGTTTCGACTAAACAAAAGAGTCGAAAAGTTGAAAAAGGAGATTGGTCGTGTGACGCAAGCACTCCTTGGAAATCCATCACCAAGAGTGCACAGATGCGTTGCCAACAACATTGGAAACTACCATCTGTCTAATGATATACCAATCAAAGAAATCCTCGAGGTGCTGAAGCAGAAACTTGCGGTATGCTCCAATCGCATCCGTAGGTATCAGAAAAGCTTTCAGCGAAGGACAGACAACACCTTGTTCTTCCAGAACCAACGGGGATTCTACAAAAATCTCTATAGGTGTTACGGAGGGCTGTGTTGTGGATGGTTTCAGTCTTCACTCCCATCTGATTGTCAGAGGTGATTCGATTTAGTAACTCAAATAGGGAAAGTAACCTCGATCTGGATCAGGCAGAAGACTTCTGGAGCGAACCCAGCCGTTGCAATTTAGAAGCAGCGTGGCTCCCACACTTTATGCGTTCATGCGAGGCTCTCCCCGAAATGGCCATGCCTGACGTAACTGAAGTCGACGTTGAAGCAGCCCTTAACAAGGCAGGTAACTGGAAGGCGGTAACTGGTAACTGGAAGTTGACAATATTCACAACTTCTGGCTGAAGCGGTTCAAGAACACTCACAGGATATTGGCAAATCAATTTAATCAGATGATTGTCGATCCTGATTTATTTCCACCATTTTTCACCAAGGGGATAACTTTCCTCATCCCTAAGGAACAGGGTGCCTCTTGCCCTTCAAAATGTCGATCACCATCTTGTCTTCCTAACATCTACGAGGTCTTCACTTCGGTTCTGCGCGCGAACATCTCAAAACATCTTGATGTTCATAAATTGACAGCTGAGGAGCAAAAAGGATGTGCAAAAGGCTCCCTAGGCTGCAAAGAACAGCTTATAATCGATACGCTAGCTGTAAAGCAGGCTGTCCATCAGAAACGAAATATCTCGACAGCCTATATCGATTATAAATCAGCCTTTGACTCCATATCACATTCGTGGTTACTACAAGTGCTACGGTTGTACAAAATCAACCCAAATGTCGTTCTACTTCTGAGAACAGTAATGAAGAATTGGAGCAAGAAGCTATCGGTATCCTCACGAACATCAGGAGAGATACCAATCAGGCGTGGCATTTTCCAAGGCGACTCTCTAAGCCCACTGTGGTTTTGTTTGGCTTTGAATCCACTATCCCATCTTTTGCATGAAAGCAAATACGGGTTCCAAGTCAAGCATGGCATATTGTTGAAATGTACATTAAGCCATTTAATGTACATTGACGACATCAAATTGTATGCCAAAGTCGAGAACCAACTTCGCTCCTTGCTGGACATCACCATCCAATTCAGCAGGGATACCGGTATGCAGTTGGGTTTGGAAAAATGTCGCATAAAAATAATTGTTCGGGGAAAACACACCGACCACGAAGGATACAGCCAAAATAACATCCGAATTGAGGGTATGGATTCGGACGACGTCTACAAATACTTCGGCATATTGCAAGAAACAACACCTGCTGTGGCAATAATCAAATCTAAGCTGCTAGGGGAATTTGAACGGCGTCTGGATCTTGTCCTTAAAACTGAGCTGTACGGAAAAAATAAAATCATGGCCATCAAACACCTTCGCAATTCCCGTCCTTTTATACACTTTCGGTGTGATGCAGTGGAGTAATTCGGATTTAGAATCTGTCAATAGACGGGTAAGGGTAGTTCTTGCAAACAACATGCACAATAGAGCTGCCGAAAAATTGAGGATCACTATCCCACGTCATCAGGGAGGAAGGGGGTACTTGATTTAAAAACGTTGCACTACAATCAAGTGCATTCTCTTCGTGAGTTTTTCTATGAGAAACAATCCTCTAGCCAAATACATCAGGCTACCGTCATGGCAGATAATAAATTATCTCCTTTGAACTTGAGAAGCAGAGAATGGGATCCCATGTCGAATGTTACTTCAGTCCAACAGAAGATCGACATCTGGAAAGAGAAACCCATTCATGGAGGTCATATAAAAAATTTGTTGTTGTCAGGCATTGACATCGAAGCCTCCAACAAATGGTGTACTTTTCTATGAGACCGAAGCATTCCTAACTTCAATTCAGGATGCTTCGCTCCCAACAAAAAATTATGAACGGTACATTCTTCACGACTCCTCAATCACCAACTCCAGTTATAGGTTATGCAACTGTGAAGAGGAGACCATCCAGCACATAACATCTGCGTGCAGGATGTTGAGCAGTACCGAGTACACCAATCGTCATAACTCCGTCTGCTAGATTCTCCATCAAAACCTTGCGTTGAAGTATAACTTAGTGGCAATCTACCATCCTTACTATAAGTATACTCCGCAGAGGATCTTGGAGTATGATCGGGTGAAACTACTGTTGGGATCACACTATTGCCACTGACTACAGTGTTAATCATAACAGACCCGATCTAGTTCTGCTTCTGAAGGAAGAACGAGCGTGCTTTATAATCGATGTATCCGCAACTACGGCCCCTTGGCAGACGATATGAAGCAGACTTGGAGACTACAAAAAATCGAAATAGTCCCAGTAGTAATTTCAGCGACGGGATTAGTCCCGCAGAACTTACATAAAGCGCTGAAAACGCTCGATGGAGATGCAAAAAGCGGTTATCCTTGTAACCTGTGCTATAGTCCGAAGAGTTCTGTCCGGTAACAATCTGACCTAATGGGTTTCAGGCTTGATCCGCACTGTCTTCATATAAGATCCATGTCTCTGTAGTGTAGAATCTCCTCGTCATTGGCTGAAGTGTTTGCGACAATCGGGATGTAGTAATACATTTTTGCAAGGTCGCACACACTTTGTGTTAAAACGCATCATCGCTGTGATGCGAGCCTTTGAATGTTGGCTTCAGCCCCTTCCTTAGATTGGTCGCCCCTCGGTCCGGTTGGGCGGGAAGAGGGTCCGTGGGCTTTTTTTTTAACTATATATATATATGAAAATCAATGTATGTATTTGTGACCCAGATCAGGGATTCGATAGAGCCAAATGGCGAAACCGATCACGACGAGCCGACCCCGCTTGTGAACGGGGGAAAGACTGAGGAAAAAGAAGAAGAAGAATGTGTGTCCTTTATAGGCTTTGAAACGGTAAGAGATTTTTCCCACGTATTCGGGGGAAGATTGAGCTGTGTGTAATCAAAATGGAGAAATTGGGTGTGCATTGCCAAGTTCTCAAGTTGCAAAATGAAACACGTACAATATGCTGGGCCAATAGAAAAGTAAAACTGCTTGCGTTACATGCACCACCCGAACCATTATCAACATTGGTTGTAGGTGGCATAAGTCAATCAAAACATTTTTTGCCAAATATACGGAAGTAAAATTCATGCTTCCAAGACATCGTTCGGTGCCACAAATATCGTTCGCGAAACCTATATGCCGACTTCCAAAGTGCAGAGGCAAATTTATCATCGAGTTGGATCGCTACTACCGTTGCCTGACGCAAATTACCGATTTCTTCAAATTTATTTCATAGGAAACACACGATTGTTTAGAGCTGCCCTTACTTATTTTGAAAGCAGAATATGTTGGGAGTATACTGCACAAATTTCAGACCGAAATTGAAAATATTTACCAAGTTACAGCAAATAGAGTAATAAGTAAGTATACAGAATAAGAAAACGTTTAAATTTTTGCTTTCAGATTACTACAAATTGAGATGTGCTTCCCACCAGCCACCCACTTTTTTTATAGAATCCAATTTTAACCGTAAAAAACCAATACAAATAATTATCAAATTTGTCAATTGAAAATTTGATATCAAATTCAAGACCACGACAATAACAAATCAACCTTTTGAAAATATTACATTTATTTTTATTGCCAACAAAAATCTAAAAATCGGGAAATCGCAAGTTAGACGCTTCAGGTATTGAAGGTTTTGTAATATGAGTGCATGACGGTCCGTGTGTACATAGTTAAAAATTCCGTGGCCCCTTATTTTGTAAAAAGCCATTACACAAATAATGTGATCTGAAAAGCACTGTATTGAAATAGTCAACCTTATATGCCTCACACTAGGAGTTCAATATTAGCAAATGTGTACAACAGATACCAACAAGTCGGAATAGCGGCAGCTCAGCGATTCAGGTAGAAAGTTTTTTGTATATTTTATATGAGAAACTCTCTATGCACGTTTTTCCATTCGGATTCATTTTGGGGCCTGTATAGAAGCATCACCCTCATTTTTTTCAGATCTTTTGGTTCGATAAATTCGGAGAACAAGACTTGTTTCACATTTTGGGGTATTCATTTTGAGCCCTAATATCAGAAGCACCACCTTGTTTTTTCAGATTTTTGCGTTGGTTAGTTTCCGAAAATGAGTCCTGCCTCACTTTAAATGTGCAAATTTTGACTTCTTATTTGTGCAATATACAGTTACTAATCGAGGCCTCTCATTTGATATCCCACATAAAAAAATTACAACCCCCTTTGCACGTATGGGGAGCTCCCCCTTTAAACTCCACGTAAATTATGTCACGCACTGTATGCATGGAGTTTCAAGGTCCCCATATGTCCACCAAATTTCATTCGAATCGGTTTAGCCTTCTTGGAGAAAAGTGAGTGTGGCAGACAGACAGTGAATCGATAATAAGATTTTGTTTTACACAAAACCGCAAAACATGTTAAAATATCGAGCGTCACATAGAGCAGATTCATTTGACACTTACCTCGTTGGCAATATGATCAGCTTGCCGCAATTGGGACAGTGCGTATCGACTTATACGAGTGTGGGTTATGTCGGTTACCTGATATTGAACATGGCCCCCAAATATATAGCACACTCTATTTATGTTATGTAAAATGCGTGGAATCAACTTTGCCAGAAAACACATATCGTTCCAGTTTGGTTCCACATCTGTTGATAATCCTATAACATAACTATACGTTCGTTTATCGCCTGAAAAACAGTGAGATATTATATAAACATCTCCAAGGAGCTTTAGATAAAACCTTGCACGCCGACTGTACGAATTGGTAAAACTGTAGCTGAAATTTTGCAGCTACTTGAAATTCTGCACAGCTCCGATTGCTCTTCCTTCGATGTTGCACCTGACACTCTATTTAAGAGTGCATGATTTTTCTGCGATTTATTCTTATAGTCCACTATTACACGCGCAATAACCTATCATCAAATATACATCAATACCATATACAATTCATAATATGTATTTTAGCTACCTGTGTTTCTGAAAAATCTTTCTCAATAAATGGTTCTTCCGCGCATAGTATACGTATCGCCAAACCTGGTCCAGGGAATGGATGTCTTTCAACAAGATGTACTGGCAAACCCAATTCATAACCTAATGCCCTAACTTCATCTTTGTGAAAATCCTTTAATGGTTCAACTACTCTGCCAGATTCTCGAAGTTCTCTACGATAATATTTATTCGCAGTTAACACTTTCATAAATTAGTGCAAATACATACCTTATCAATTCCGTGTCATTATGATGTGTTTTAATTGTATCTGCATTTGAACTAACCATTGAAGATGCGGATTCAATCAAATCAGGTCGTAGAGTACCTTGTGCCAACACTACTTCTTCTGGATTTAGTTTCAATTCGTTTATCACTTCATTTGTAATTTTAACGAAAACATCACCAATGATTTTTCGTTTTTCTTCGGGATTTGTGGCAAAACAAAGCATAGGAGTTTCTATATTATACAGGGAACCAGGTCTTTTGACTGTCGTTGAACCTTTGAAAAATTGATAAAAAGCCTTTTTGACGATGAGGTCTACGCCAATTTCACGCAAAGTTTTCTCTACTTTCTCGCTTTCATCTTTCCGTAGAAAACCTGAAATTAACGGGAAACCTATTCAATATGTACATGTGTAATTTTTGCAATAATTTGTTTCTAACACCTCATTTTCTCATCTTAAGATGACAAGGAAATAAATATAATGCTTACCGACCTAACTGACCCCACCTAACCCTGAGAAGTTGCTTGGCTTGTTAGTGAGGACAATACCTACAGTAACAGCAGAACAATCTATATGGAAATCAAGGCGAATCCTGCTCCAAAAAGAATTCTCGCGGAATAAGGCGAAATAACTTACAGACTGACCAAAACAGCGATGACTTGATAGCCTAGATGTGTGATTTAAAAGCCTCTCGACTCCACCCGAACCGCGCCTATGACCGAGAAAAATGGCGCATTCAATCAAGAGGAGTCGTCCTCGGTACTAAATGGGATAAAGGCTAAAGATTTCCAGAAGGCGAGTGTTCCTCAGTACTGGTGGAACAACGAACTCGCAACATTGCGAGCTGCAGTGCTGTGCATATTTGTATTCGTAGATACGAATACGATACGAATACGCCTGCATTCGTATTCGAAAAAAATGAATACCTCGATATTCACACAAGTAAAAGCGAATACGGCTGAATTCTCACCTCCGAAAGTGAATACAAACGTATTCGTATTTACGAGTACGAATTCTGTTGGATTAATCTTTCTAAGTGCAAATACGAATTTTGGATTTGGATTGAAATCTTAGTATTCGCCTGTATAGCGTATATTAGCGCCTTAGTCATCTGATCATGTTGTAGTATCAATTGACTCACACAGAACGCCTATATAATTGCTACTTACGAAATACACATATCCACATAAATATTTAAGTTTTTAAATGGAGAATTGTCCCGCGAACAGTGGACCCTTATATTTGTGCCCAGCTCAATTCGGCATTTGACATGTTTTGTTTACAAATTACAAACAATCGACAAAATATTCCATTTGCTTTGCTTTTCGTATACGTATATGTACACATCTATATGCGTATTAGCTTCAAGCCAAAATGGTGAATTAAGATGCGCACAAATATATGTTTCCACTGTTAGCTGGACTAATTATTTATATGTACTTACTGCGTGTCAATTGCGGAACCACCTGTTTGCGCCGGAGGCACTAATCTTTCTATTCTCTGATGTCTGAGACAGACTCAAACATTTATTTGAGGTAGCCACAACCATTTGCCTGATACAGAAGCATTCATTGCCTGACACAGACATTTGCCTGTCTGATGGCTGATACAGGCACAGATATTTACCTACACCTACCCTACAATATAATCAGATTGGCGCTAATATTCGCGATCCAGGCGAATACTAACATTTCAATACAAAAAATTCGGATTTGCACTTAGAAACATCAATCCAACGGAATTCGTATTCGTACTCATAAATACGAATACGTTTGTATTCGCTTTCGTACGATCGACAGTAATTTAACAGACCCATTTTTATCTTTTCTTGACAGAAAAATGATTTTCCGATCTGGGAAAAATTAAAATAGAGTTATACTATAATATTTGCAAAATGTTTTGAAGTGTTTTTACTTGGGGACGTTAGTACATTGAAAAATTTCAAATTTTGATTTATATCTAATAATACATACTTCGTCATTTCTCTTTTGTAGCGTATTGAAAAATCTACTGATCATTTATCTGCAAGGCTATAACGCGGCCCTTAGGAGAAAATCTGGCAACAATAATCGCAATCAAACGAACGTACACAGACAATTGAGGGGCTGCTTAAAAAAGGCGGCTCAAAGATGCGATAAAAATTGGTTCACGCAGCTGTGCGAAGACGAAGACATAAACCCGTGCGGTCGGGATCACTGTGTGGTAACGAAAAGCCTACGAGGATAAAGATCGCCATTATTCGTCTCTACAATCAACAACTTAGTGTGAAAAAAAGTCAAGCGACGACGGCTTTACGGTTTCTTACCAGGGCAGAGGCAAATCGTCAGACGCTGCCTCACCTCTGCCCTGGGAGCAGCGTGATCGTAGCGGCTCGCAGATGTTGAATGCTCCCTTATATAATTCGTAGAACACGACATGCCTACGAATTATATTGAGCGCAAATCCGCCTTATTGACCAGAGCTTAGCCAGAGCTGCATTAAGTTGATGCGGACTTAGGACCCCCTTCATTCTCAAAACGAACTTAGTGTGAGTAGCATAAGTATTCGCACTGTTACCGTTCCCTTTGCCAATGCATTATAAAGATATGTTGCGGACATCTTCTTCAGCCTTTCCCCAGTTCAGAAGTGGCTGGCTCGGCGTGCGATTGCGGCATTCTGCTTGATCATAGATCTGATCGCTCACCCTGTGAGTTGGGGCTTAAGAATACACTCACAGTCTTCACTACTTGTCATAAGAGGCGACTAAAAGGAATATAAGTTGTGGGCTAGGAACTTGAAAATTTTAAAACTTGACTGCTATAGAAATGCCAACAACGTCTCGGATAGAGACTGATCTCACGGCAACAATCTTTTGCTATCGAGAACAGACTATGATTGGTTTCTGGAATGTGCATATGCTCCTAGATAACGGTATGGAGGGTCTTCAGAATGCTCGCTTTGTCCAACTTGAGTGGGGATTCCAGCGATATAAACTAGACATTCTAGGCCTAAACGAAGTAAGATGGTGGGACTCTGGCGAGAACTCCTCTCCCGGTTTTCGTACTCTGGTAGCAGACACGAATCCGATGACGGGTTGCTTCCGACGGCTATCGCAAGGCACGCTCTCTTGACTTGAGAGCCGATTTCAGACAGACTTCTAACTGCAAGATTCCAGTCCAGGTTGAGGTACGTTGAAATTGTACAATGCACCAATGGAGACTTCCGATGCAGTGGAGAAGGATGCTATCTACGAGCAATTAAACGCAGGAGACTTTCTAAAGATGACATTGTGATTGTGATGGATGATCTGAACGCCAAGGTGAGATTTGACAACACCTTGCTCGGACATGTGATGGGGAAACACGGTTTTGCTGGCTGCGACGTTAATGGTGGGAGGTTCGTGAATTTTAGTAACTTGTACCGCCTCTTCATCGGTGGCATATTGTTCGAGCACAGAGCCTACCATGGAGTCCATTGGGGAGCTACGACCTTCTAAGTTAAACATCGACCGCTTGTATGACCCAGGTTTCGCTCGAACAATGGCGCATAGGTGCGGTTGACGCGCTATACACCACTAAGGGGTGAATGGCAACCATATGTTGACCAGATTTGAATAAAGTCGAGGAGCTCTGAAATTACCATCTAGCCTACTAAACCATCGTTGTTTTGGCCGACCTTTGGTTGTTTCCCATCGTCTTCGATGTTCAGACCAATATTGGGGAATGGGATCTCGCGATCGCAAATTACATGTCCATACCGTCGAAGACTTTTTCTCGTAATTTTTTTTGCAATCGATGTTACCCTATGTCGATCGCAGATGTCCTCATGGCTTGTTACGCCACTGGTCCAACGCATTATCGTTTTTATAGTCAGGGTGCATTCAGAAACATAGAGCGCAACAAGGTCGAAAACACTGCAATTATTGGATTTGAGAAGTTCTTTCATGCAGCGATTATGAAGAACGACCGTTTTGGAACAGTACCTCAACCAATTTGCGCTGATGCAAGAAGCAATTTCATAACACAGTTCACAATTGGCTCATAGCATTGATCCGAGATATTTAAGACGCTCAGTTCTCGACAGGTCGTTGCTAATTACAGTTATAGTGTCTGTTTCATTGAGGTTGTTCGTCAAAAATTCGGTTTTACTCAAATTCAGTTTCAAACTGTGTTGTAAGAGGCAATTATTCCGCTTTTGGAAAATTTGATCGAGATAAGCTTGTGAGACACTCACTCAATTCAGTTTCAAACTATGTTACATGAGGCAATTATTCCGCTTTTGGAAAAGTTGATCGAGATCAGCTTAGAGCAGTGTGAAGGCCGCCATAGAGCATACCAGATGATTTTGGGGGGGCACATGGTCAAACACCTTCTTTAGATACATAAATGCAATGTAGAGAAGGCGATGCTTATCATGGGGCATGCGCTGTAGTGGGTCCGCAGTTTTTGACAAATCTGGTCTGGTTCTCGGTTATTTCAAAAATTTTCACGGTTTGGGACAGCGACACACGGAAACTCATCCGAATGGAGGAAGAAGGCGGAACTATATAGAAAACTGGTCTTCACATGCATGAGTGAGCTCTATTTCATATTCAGAAATTACTTTTCCAAAATAACCTCCGCCTCTCACCGCTGCTATGTGAGGTTTCTATGAAGAATCTAGATATTGAACTCGAGGAGGCTAGGACACTCCCGAGATTCTGAATCAGATATGTGGACGAAGTATTAGCAGTCATCAAAAGGGGAGAAACAGGAACAATCCCCGAGAAATTTAACCGAGCACACAGGAACTTCGAATTCACCATGGATATCGAAAAGGAAGGGGAGATACCGTTCCTGGACTTAAAAAGAATCCGGGAAAAAGGGGATTTTAAATTCGACATTTACAGGAAACCGACCCAAACCCAACGAACCATCATGTACACCTTAAAATAGCAACATACATAAGATGGCGGATTCACCATCGGACAACGAGGGGAGAAGTAAAAAGGAAACGAACCACATCCTGGACACCTCCAAGAAAACCAGATACAACAGGATCTTCATCGAAAATCGGATCAAAAGGGCTACCCGACGCCGCATAACAATAACTTTCAACAATCCTCCAGGAGTCAAACACAAAACAAAGGCAATGGATAATATAAACCTATTCGGGTCTGACGCAGACCATCCACAACGTGTATTCGGGGTTACCTCGACCAGTAGATGATACTTACTGAAGACTCGGATATAATCAATCAAGAATATAAAACAGTGTACCGAAAAAAACGGCATTTATAAGATTTCCTGCCCAGATTGCAATATGGTTTATGTAGGGCCAAAACGACTAGTCCACACCAGAGTGTTACAACACATAAAAGAGACCGAATCCGCTAAAATTAAACTCCGGGGTTAGCAGACATACACAATTTGTTGGTGGACAACGCCAATATTTTTAAGGCAATGAACGACACTAAGAAACTAGATTCCCAGGAGTGCCTCCACATTTCGCAGATTCCCCTGGAAAAAAGGCTAAACATGGACATGGGCAACGGTTTTTCCATCTTGGTGGTACTTTTAGGAAGAACTAAGAGAAAAATAGGGCTATAAAAACCCAAATTTGAGATTATAGTCACAGGAATAGCGATAAAAACCCTAATTGTGAAGGAATTTTTTTAGAAGATAAAACACTGCAACTCTGCATTTCTTTTTAAAAAAATATTTTATACAGTTAATCCATCTATATTTAGAAACATTTTCCAGAATTTTGATTTACTTCATTGTTACACTGAAAAAAAAAAATCAGAACATGCTTATTTATTACAGTGACCTAACCATTAATAATATTATATATATAACACATCGTTAGAAATGGCGCTAATAATGCCATTTATATACCAAGGTTCAGAAGTACCAACCTTCAGATAAGATAAGATAACCAAGAAAGCTATAGTGGTTAAACTGACGTTACCTTTGCAATCGTCAAAAAATGGACCAAAACGAGTTTCGTGTGTTGATAAAACATTGTTTTCTAATGGGGAAAAAACACTGTTCAAGCTCAGCAATGGCTTGAAAAACGTTATCCGGACTCTACTCCGTCGAAAACAACCATTTGTCGGTGGTTTTCGACGTGAAACGCGGTCGTGCTGGTACAAATGATGCGGAACGTTCGGGTCGGCCAAATGAGGGAGTAACTCCCGAAAAAACCAAGCAAGTATTGAAAATCGTGATGGGTGACCGCAAAATGAAAGTGCGCGAGATAGCTAAGATGATGAACATATCAACTGGTAGTGCATTTACTATTTTGCACCAAAAATTGGCTATGAAAAAGGTTTTTTCCAAATGGCTGCCGCGTTTGCTCGCAATGGAACAAAAGCAACAACGTATCAATGATTCGGAGAGCTGTTTGGCACTGTTTACTCGCAATAAACAGGTTGTAATATGTATGTCGATATGTAACAGTGGACGAAACATGGATTCACCATTTCACTCCGGAGTCAAGTCGGCAGTCAGCTGAATGGCGTATGACTGGTAAAAGCCGCCCGAAGCGTCCAAAAACACAACAGGCGGCCGGCAAAGTCATGGCGTCCGTATTCTGGGATGCGAATGGTATAATTTTCATTGACTACCTCGAAAAAGGGAAAACCATCAATAGCGACTACTATATGGTGTTATTGGATCGTTTGAAGGCCGAAATAGCGAAAAAAACGCCCACACATGAAGAAGAAGAAAGTCATCTTTCATCAAGACAACGCACCGGGCCACAAGTCAATCAAAACGATGACTAAATTCAGCGAATTAGGCTTCCAACTGCTTCCTCATCCTCCGTACTCGCCGGATCTGGCCCCCAGCGACTGCTGGCTTTTTGCGGATCTCAAAAAGATGCTCCAGGGAAAAAGATTTGGCTCAAATGAGGAGGTGATCGCTGCTACTGAGGCTCATTTAGAGTCAAAAGACAAATCGTTCTACAAACATGGCATTGAAAAGTTAGAGAAGCGTTGGAATGATTGTATAACCCTTGAAGGAGATTATGTTGATGAATAATAAAGAATTTTGCCGATAAAATGTTGTTTTCATAGTTAGTCCCGGGACTTATTGAACGATGTGTTATTATGGTAGAACTGAATTGAACCGAACTGAAAATTGTGATTTTGCGTACCGGTAAAATACATACACGTATATAATATGGGCAGCACACACACAACAGGCATACAATGCAAATAATATATACAAAAAAATAAAACAAAGCCCTTACTGAGAGTGAATTACAAAAGAAACTCTACTTGCGTAGGCAAAATTGAAATTCGGACATAGCTCAAAAATCGTAAGAGGGACATCAAAACTCAAGGAATATTTAATATTCCGAATGAAAATCTTTAGCATCATATATAGCCTTCATTCTTCGTAGTATAGATTCAACCAGAAGCTGGAAATATGCAGCTGGATTTTTTCTCGACATTTCAACCACGGTTTTTGCTTGAAATGCAATGCAATGCATTGTGGAGGGGATTTGTCTATTTTCAGACCATTGAACCATAATGAAGATATAACAAGTCGGAATACGGGAAGCTCGCGATGCGGGTATAAAGGTTTTGTGTTCAACGGATGTAAGAAACTTCAACCCACAATTTTCTATTCTTATATATAGTCTGTTACATAAGATCGTGGTCACTGTTAAATAATAACAACAATTGATTTTTCGAAAATTCGCAAATTTATTGATAATTTGGTCGTCAATACTCAATGCAAATACCTCAGTAGCAAGTCCAATCTCCTGCATTGTCAATTGTGGCCTGGCACCGTCGGGGCATACTTTCCACTAGTTTTTCTGCATATTCTACCAGAAAAGACCTCCAAATTTCCCGAATTTGTCGAGAAAGTTGATCAAAATTACATGGCTTGCATCTGCGAAGCTGCATTTTCATCAGAGCCCACACATTTTCTATGGGATTTGCATACGGTGACTGAGATGGCCAATCTGAAGTGACAACTCCGTTTTGCGCCTTCCACTCCCTACACGCTCGACTCCGATGTTTCGGATCGTTGTCGGCTTGAAGGATCCAGCTTTCATTTTTCTTGATATACCATTGCTTAGCAGATGATAACAAAGCCTTTTGATATATTTTATTCATTTTTTCGGCAAATAAGAACAAAGTACCGAAACCTTTGTTTGAGAAGCACCCCCAAACATGGACCTTGACGGGGTGTTTAATAGTCCGTTGAAGCATCCTACTGGTGGAGGTTGTCCAGGCGTGTTTGATGCTCGGAAATGCCCAGAAGGGGGATTCATCAGAAAAAATTACGTTGCTCCAATCGCGGTCCAAGTTTTCCTTCGCCCATTCCACTCGTTTTTCAACGTGTTTTGCACTCAACACTGGTTTTTCCAAGGTACTGCGATATTTCAGCTTATTGGCAAGCAAGTGCCTGTGAATCGTTCCGTGAGATATGTCAACACCTTTTGCTTTCAATTTCACAGCAGCTCCACGTAAAGTCAAAGTTGGATCTTTCGAGAACAATGCGTGAATCTTTTTTTCGTCTTTTTTTGAGACTTTGCTTGCACTTCCGCGATCAGGAAAATCATCAACGTTACCGACCTTTTTATAGCGATTTATCCACTTGCTAACGAACTGCTTCGACTTTCCCATATATTTCGCAGCAGCAGTTTGCATTAATTTGGGTCCTTTTTCATGCAAACATAGAAAGATTGCCTCAAAGCGAGAGGCGTAAAAACAACTCATTTCGAACAAACCACTCAATTCAAGACTAAATTTGACAGAGAGCTGACTTTTTACAAAAAGCATGCAGGACTGAGGTGCCCTCTATGTCATAGAAAAAGAAACAAGGCGCTCTGATTTTTTATTTACGTGTAACAGTGACCACGCTCTTATGTAACAGACTGTAGCTACAAATTCAACATATTCCTTCATATTTTTCAAAACTACAAGACATACCTCGTATTGCAGCCATAGATATAAACAACAAACTGCCTATTTCCAAATACTGTACATATACATATATATGCACGTATATAAATTGATCATACCCATATTTCTATTTTACTTTGTGGGAAAAGCATACATATGTATATATGTACGTATATTTTTTTTTTGTGCGTACACGGAGGTGGAAAATCTTAGAAAGACACGTCCGCCGCAGCTCCGCCGCCCGAACGGCGGAACTACAGCGGAGGCGTGTGGGATTCACACCCACTAAAAACCACCCCCGGTCTCTCCAGCCCCAGCCCCGCGGGACCACCATTCAGGTATTACTTCGCGGGGTAGGTTTGCTCTTAGGCACTCATCCTTCTTCTATTTGCAGCTTTCCTCCTTCTTTGTTCCTTCAGCAACTCCTCCTGCATTTGGATGATTGCGGAGCTAATCGCAAGCCACTTCTCCTCGGACTCCAGCATCTCAGTAACCAAGCTCTCCGGGGTCCCGCTCCTGCCCAGCACCTGATTTAAGCTCCTTCTCTCCATCGCAAATCGTGGGCAGTGAAACATCACATGCTCTGGATCCTCCAGTATGCCATTGCATCTGGGACAGTTTGGAGAATCATCCAACCCAAAGCGGTGCAGATACTGCCTGTAGCAACCACCATGTCCCGTGAGGAGCTGGGTAATGTGGTAGTTGGTCTCCCCATGTTTTCGCTCAAGCCACACCCTAATGTTGGGAATGAGCCTGTGCGTACACTGACCTTTCGTAGACTCGTCCCATCTGCGTTGCCAGAGATCATGCGACTCTGACCTTGCCGCATTTCTACGCTGTGCATGCCCCTCCATATGTCTTGCATTGTACAGGACACTCATTTCTTTGGCCAGAATGTCAACCGGGATCATGCCTGCCACCACCAATACTGCCTCATCTGATGTGGTTCTAAAAGCACTGCAAACCCTCAAAGCCATCCGCCGGTAAACCGAGTTCACCTGCTTCCGTCTCTGAGAGTTTGCAAGCGCCTCTGCCCACGCAGGCGACGAGTAGAGCAGGATGGAACGCACCACTCCGGCTAGCACCAACCTCCGGCAATGTTTCGGTCCACCAATATTTGGCAACATTTTTGCTATATGTACGTATATTAAATACGGCTGTTTTAATCCATTCTCAGAAACTATTCAACATAAAAACCTGACAATTTGAAGACATTGATAGAGAACCTCCTTAAGTTTATCCTAAAACTATCAAGTTAAGCAGCAATATAGGCTATATTATAGATCAAGTTTGGTGGAAACCGCACTATTCCTAACAAAGTTGCAAAACCCCAAAGTTGTCTCTTTTGTGTAAATTAATTGTACTTTACGATGTTGTCAGTAGCATACTAAAGTGAAGTGCTCTAACACACTTCAAGGCTCCAACATGGATTGTTGCGCCAACGATTATTATTATTATACTAAAGTGAATAGTCGAACAAACTAAGTGCATAAAAGTTACCAGCTAGGTACAAATGGAGCAAATGCTGACTCCGATATGTTTATATAAACAAGTCGGAATACCGGAAGCTCGCGCTTCGGGTACAAAGGTGTTGTGTTCATCTTATGTTAGAAACAAGGCACAATGCACAGTTTTTTATCCGTATATAGCTGTAAATCCAACATACTCCTTCATATTTTTCCAATATTACAGCCATAGATATTATCCTCACCCTAAACAAACAAACTGCCTATTTCCGAATACTGTTCATATATATGCATGTATGCATATATGCAAATTGACCGCACCCATATTTCCGATTTACTTCCTACACAAAAGTATACATATGTTCATGTGCTTAATGTAAAAATATATCTATCTGAAGTAGACACTATCCGCAAATTTCATTAGCACGCATATACTACATACCTATATACATACACACATGTCTGTTTAGAGTAATTGATATTAATATTCAAATGACTAAAAAACTAAAACAAAATAATATTTTGCGCCCTCATTCATATGAACTCACTTCGTTGTGGTATTGACGAATTGATATGTGATGATGACGTCAAACACGTTGCAAAATACACCAAATTCGCAACAAGTCGGGAAACCGGAAGCTGAACGCCTTAGGTACGAAAGGTTTTGTGTATTTCTTAGCACGTAATATATGCATGTATTATGCGAGAGTATCCACTTTCGGATGGTATTGACATTCATAGTCTTGAATTTGCAAAGAAACAATAACTTTGACGTATTATAACTTTGTTAGCAATAATGCGATTTCCGCTAAACTTGGTAAGATCATGCACTGCAATTTCCTAGTGCTAGGATAAATCAAAGGGGGTTTTGCATCCAATTACTAAAAATTGTAGTAATATACTATTATTAACATTATTTGTACAGATATCAGTATGGTAGTTATTTCAGAGCCCAGACACCATATAGTGACAGCCTTCTGATTTTTTTTTCAGATTTTTTGGTTTGGTAGTTTCTGAGAATGGCCCCCTTAAAGAAATGATCACTTTCAACCCCCCGCACTCCCCACCTTTCTAAGAAATGTCAAAACTAAGACCGGCCTCGGAAATTACTAACCGAGACCTTTCATTTGATACCCCACATGACTATATTTGATGGAAAAATATTTATACCCCCCTTTTGCATGTATGGGGACCTCCCCTTAAATTCGATGTTAAAGGATGCAACTCCCTGTATGCGTGAGCGTTCACAGTTGCCACCTTTCTACCAAACTTGGTGTTAATCGCTATAAAATTCTCCGAGAAAAATACGTGTGACGGACAGACTGGCAGATAGACTGATAGTAAACCGATTTTAATATTTTAATAAGGTTTTGTATTACACAAGTACACAGTTTCACCCCCTATAGCTTTGTTAATAATAGTTCGTTTTTCTTCAAACTTGACCAAATTGTGCATTATGTTATCCCCTACACTCATGCCAAATTTTCTACTTCTAAGATGGACATAATATATTGTATTTACACAAAACCTTAAAAAGTTATTTGAACCACGCATTATATTATAAAATTCCTAAGAACGAGAAGCTCCAACATCATGTATACCCTGGGGGTGGTATTTCATGGGCAATTATGAAAGGCAATCGAAGGAGATGAAAATAATTACGAACATGCTCCAGTAATACCAAATATATTATTTGAAGCAAAAAAAACCAATTTACCAAGAGTTAAAAATGCATTGCTTGGATTTATTTACCCAAAATTCGAAAGAATTTACTGCTTTGCTTCCAGTAGCAAATGCTGCTGAACCTTGCAGTCATTTATTTCAATGATACCAATAATTATAATCAATGGCGCAATAACCGGTATTTGGTCTAGGTCTGCCTTAATAAGGAACTACAGACATCCCGGTTTTACGCCGAGGTCCGCCAATGCAATAATGCAAATTACAAATGAACTTGGTATTACCGTGGGATTTCATTATTATAACTTTTGCTTAGAAGCTAACGCCACCCTGTACTATTCGGGTGGCGTTGAGCGTTTCCTCACCCAAGAAGCTGAAGAAGGCGGTAGAGCATATTTTTCACCAGGGAACGATGAGGGGCATAAGAATATTCCTTTTGAAGAACTATTCGTATCGTAAATTATAGGTAGAATATAAATTTACTTAGAATTTCAGCACTCGAAACTTTAAACGCGTTTTTCGCGAAACCTGTTTTTCGAATGGGTCAAAAACCTAACGCCTCCAATTTTCAACAGATCAAATCCAAATTTGAACTGTATTTTTTTGAGTACGTAGGATTTTTTCGATCGACTAAAATTTCACAATTTATATTATACCAATTTTTCGTAATAAAATAAGTCGAATGTATTTTTTTTTTATTTTTTGTTCGAAATGAAACTTTTACGGAGTTAATTGTTGATGTATTGCAACTCGAGAATCGTGGAGGAGTTTCATCTACCTTCGGACAATCGCGCGGAGAAAGAATAGCGTGATCTTCGAGGTAGCCATAAGAAGACTATACCGTAAAGTAAGCGGAATTGCTACAAGCAGTTGTGCCTTGAACAGCGTTGGGCATATTTGTGTTCGTAAATAACAATACGAACAAATTCGAAGGACGATTTTCGAATACGAATATATTCCTTTTTGAAAAAGTGAATATTTTCGTCTTTACATAAGTGACTACGAATACGGCTGTATTCTTACGTCCGAAAGCGAATAAAACCGTATTCGTATTTACGAGTACGAATAAAAATTCTGTTGGATTAATAATATTTCCAAGTACGAATGCGGAGTATTTTTGTATTGAAATGTTAGTATCCGCCTGGATAGCAAATATTAGCGCCTTAATGAATTCTTTCATTTTCGTATTCGTAAATCATCGTACGAATTTATTCGTATTCATATTTACGAATACAAATATGTCCAACACTGGTCTTGAGGCAAATACAAACCCGTGGGGTGCTGCGTACAAGGTTGTAATGAACATGATTCGTGGACAAAAATTACTCCAAGTGACACGCCCGTGACTATTGTTAAAAATAATTCTAATCCTTTTCTCGCAACAAGAAGATAGTGGACCAACGGTCCAACAGGACATCTTCTCAATCCCCGTGGTGCCCGGGGAGGAACTACATTTGAATCGTGCATGATGAAAGGAGTGTTTCCCGCCCAGTGCAAAAGACAGAGGTTCGTTCTACTACCAAAGCCCTAAAAACCACCCGGCGAACCGTCTTCATATCGTCCTATCTGTCTTTTAGACACTATGGGGAAGATATTGGAGAGGGTGATATACAAGAGGCTGCTTCCGTTCGTCGAGCTACGGGTAGTCTATCAGAGCGGTAGTATGGATTGCGCAAAGCGCGGTCCACGGTCGGTGCCCCAGCAACGGTCGGGGACCTTACTCGAGAGGCATGGGCCGCTGGTAAGAGCTGCGTAGTAGTGATGCTGGATGCTAGCAATGCCTTTAACTCCGTTAACTGGGGTTGAATTAAGGACACCAAGTTTAAGTCAGTGGCCCTGGTTGCTTAGCTCGGATAATCAAGAGTTATCTCCAAGAGAGACTCGGAAAACACAGTAAACGAGGAATGGTAAGCTCAGTATACTGGCCAATCGTGCTGAGGATGTGCAGTGCATATAGCCCAGTATCGGATGAGTCAGTGTATGTTATCGCGTGGATGATTGCCTTGGATCTACAAGAGAAGGAGGGTGAATCCCGGAGAAGGAACAGCAGCCCTCCGAAATGCCAATAGGAAGGAGCTGTACAGAAGATGGCAGCAAC
Source organism: Hermetia illucens (assembly GCF_905115235.1). Taxonomy (NCBI): domain Eukaryota; kingdom Metazoa; phylum Arthropoda; class Insecta; order Diptera; family Stratiomyidae; genus Hermetia; species Hermetia illucens. The sequence continues at coordinate 118,426,115 of NC_051849.1, forward strand.
GGTGGGATAATTCCGAAAAAGGCCACTGGACCCATAAACTGACCCCGTGTATTGAGAGATGGATCGAATGAAGCATGGAGAATTGAATTGCCACCTTACACAGTTCCTTACGGGACACGGTGGATACAGGAAGTACTTGTATCACTTCGGATTGGATGAGTCCCCAGACTGTCTCGAATGCGCGATAAACGCAACAGTAACTGCGATACAGGGAAAGCTGCAAGAACTGGCTGAATCCTGAAAAACGCGACGGACGCGTGACTTAGTTCCGCTGGTGTAAACCAAAACCCATCTCGCGAAAGTAATACTTCACGGTGATCGTGAGACGATATGGGCGGAGAAGTGGGGTGGTTTTAGTGGGTGAGAATCCCACACACTGCTGCAACCTGGCGCGGCAGCGTCTTTTTAAGATTTCGACCTCCGCCCATAAATATATATATAGCTGTGCGGAGTTGCCAAATCTCCCATCAGGTGCGTCCCTTCTCGGTACGAAGGGAAGGGAACGCTCGCCGAATGCGATATAGACTCGCACATGCACGCATCTGGATATGTACGTGTATGGGTATACTAACCCGCAGGCCAGGTAGGTGGGAACAAAAACGCCACCCACCAGCCAAACGTAAATGAGAAGAATAATGAAAATTACGTTGTAGAGCTTCGATTTTTGGAGTGGGCAAGCTCCATTCTTCGTAGACACCCACGCTTATAGGCAAAGCCTCCGTGAATGAAAATACTATTTCCAAGGGGAGAGTATAACGGGGTACGGGAAGGGGGAAACAAGATACTTGATACTTGAGATACTTGAGCGACATAAAGTGCAACAACAAATCGGGAGTTGCCTTGATCCCACTTAGTAATAAAATCTTAGGGCTTTGTGAATTTATCGAGGAACGTCGGAATACTCATTAAAATACAAGTCGGGAAATCGGAAGCTTGACGCTTCAGGTATAAAAGGTTTTGTGTTTCCCTATGTGAGGATCATAACGTAGTTCTCCATTGGCTTATAGCATTGACCCGAGATATTTAAATCGCTCAGTTCTGGGCAGGTTACTGCCATTGCCAGAACTCAGCGATTTAAATATCTGGAGGGGCAAATTACTGCCATTGAAAGAACTGAGCGATTTACATATCTCGAGTCAATGCTACCAGCCAATGGAGAACTGCGTAATGAAATGTTTCAAGCATTAACGCCACCTGGACGAAGTGACATTCCGCAACTGGTGTTCTTTGTGATCGTCGTATCAGCGCACGTCCCAAATCTAAAATTTACTGCAATGTCGTCCGTCTGTCCCTCTCTATAATTTGAGTGTTGATTATAAAGGACAATGAACGGCGTCTTGCGGTAATGGGGACGAAAATGTTGCATTGCACTGGTGGCGTGACACGTTTTGATCACGTTTGAAATGAGAATATCCGCGATCGATATGGGTTTGCACCGATCGTGGAAAAACTGCAAGAGAGGCGTTTTCAATGGTGTGGTCACGTAATTCACGCTAACGAGAATTCAACAACCAGTATTGGTCAGAACATCGAAGTCAATGGTAAGCAACCAAAAAGCAGGCCAAAACAATGGTCGCATGATACACTGGATGGCGATTTGAAGGTCTCGCGATTATATCCTGATCAGGCATTTGATAAAATAAAATGACGAAACCGATCACGACGAGCCGACCCCGCTTGTGAACTAAAGGCTAAAGAAAAAGGAGATGTGAGGAGCGATGAGCCTGACAGTTCCGTGTCACATAGTTAAAACTTCTATTGGCATCTATTTTTTAGAAAGTAATTTAAATAAATCATTTGATGGAAAGCCCTGTATTGAAATAGTCAACCTCATACGCTTCACACTCTGAGTTTAATATTATTAGCAAATGCCAACAATTTAACCAACATCAAATATAAAAAAGGGCTAGGGAGAATTAGATTCTTCTTGGATGGAAGTTTAATATTTCACTCGAATTTCAATTATTCTCGTTAATTATGACGTCAGCATCTTATTTGTATGGCTTAGGATGCTGTTAATTAGCACGAACTTGATAAGTTTCAACTGCTATAACTTTCCCAATAATAGTTGGATTTTCATGAAACTTGGCATGTGTATGCACGAGGCTGTCCTCTATGTCGGTGCAAAATTTAGTACACTTAGGATGAACTTAAGGGGAGTTTTTTAGTCAATTTCTAAAAGTTGATAATATACTATTAGTAATTTTTTTGAGCAGATACCGGAATAGGACATCTCTCGAAGATTAGATTTCACATAAGTGTTTTACACAAAATCTTAAAAAAGTGCTGCAGATAAGTAGATTCTTCATAAATGCGACTTTAATATTTCACGCGAATGTCAATTATTCCGGGTAATTATGACGTCAGCATCTGATTTGCATGGCTTTGGAAGCGGTAAATTCGCGCGAAATTGCTAAGTTTGAACTGCTATAACTTTGGCGTTAATTGCCAGATTTCTACGAAATTTTGCGTGTATATACAAAATATTGTCCTCTATGCTGGTACAAAATTCGGAAGTCTTAGGATGAATTTTTGAATCCCCCTTTTGCGTGTATGGGGAGCCCCCCTTTAAACTCCACCTAAATTTATGCCACTCACTGTATGCGTGGGATTTCATAGTTCCCATCTGTCCACCAAATTTCGTTTGGATCGGTTTAGCCGTTTTGGAGAAAAATGCGTGTGACAGACAGACAGTGAATCGATTTTAATCAGGTTTTGTTTTACACAAAACCTTAATAAGAGCTATAATTTGAGGCATCAGGTTGGCGAACGGCAAGATCCAGGATGAAAGACGAGTAATGGCATTGGGCGAAAAAGTAAGCCAGGCAATACAAGTGACGTCTACTCAAAACTCGGGAGAGGAGAAACCGGGGAGGATTTGGAACCCTTGAGAAAGGTGACACTTTGGAAAAAGAAAAATAAGATGAGGATACGACCGGAAGTTATTATAATCTTCAAACATGGCGAAGGGTTATATGCTGACATTCTCAAGAAAGTGAAGGCCTAACTTACCAATTTGGGAGATAATTTTAGTTGGGTTAGACGGCCTCAGAAAGGAGACCCTATGCTGGAACTCAAGGATCAAATTGAGTCCTTGGTTCAGAAAGCCGAAATTAGAGCTAGCAAGCTGGAGATCTCTATAGTCTGCAAGGGTATAGATGAAGTCACCACGAAGGAGGAGGTTCGAGGGGTTTTGAAAAATAAGTTCGACTTTATTTGACTAGGCTGCAGTAAAAACGCTACGGAAAGCCTACGGTGGGACACAAACGGTTATCATCAGCCTACCAGTGGTGGTAGCACTCAAACTGTTGGCAGAAGCAATGCAGGAGATGAGGAGCGGAGGGTCACATCAGCGAGGACTGTGGAGCAGACCAAAATTGTTTTATTGTGTAAAGGGAAGGAAGGGTGGGCCATCGCACTTTGCAAGCAGCAGAAGCTGCCCGGAATACAGGAGAGTCCTCAACACAAGTCGCAAATGAGGTTATTACAAATCACCCTCAACCACTGTGAGCCGGCGCAGGATCTTGGCAGAACAAGCCTTGCAGGTGAAAGGTGGAGACAACTGCGTGGCCGCTTAAAGGAGGCGATTTGCAAAAGTAAAAAGAACTGCTTCAAACAGTTGTGCGAACATGCTGATGTAAAACCTTGGGGCGGGGCCTACAGGGTGGTTATGAAAAGGCTGTGAAGATCATCCCAGGCGACCTGTCCGCGACTCCTGAAACAGATTGTTAACACTGTTTCCTCACCACCAAGACAGCGGAAGAATAAGGATGGAGGTCAACGAGTGCCTGATACCTACAGTTACGGAGGAGGAGCTACGGAAAACATGTGGTAGGATCGGTGACAATAAGACCCTAGGTTTGAATGGCATCACTTACCGAGCTTTGTAGCTGGCACTGAAAACTAGGCCCAACCTCTACGCCAGCACCTTCGAGGCGTGCATAAAAGGAGGAAGTTGGTTTAGCTTTCCAAACTCTGTTGGATAAAATAGGGAAGATGATAGGAGAGTCATATATAACAGACTCTTACCCATCATTGAAAGCGACAATGGCCTCTCGCAGTGTCCGCAGTGCAATAAGCATGGTGGTGAGCCTGGCAAAAGACGCCCTGAATTTTGGTGGTTGCTGCGCCGTTCTAGCCTTGAATATTAATAAGTCAGGAAACCGGAAGCTGGGCGCTTCAGGTATGAAAGGTTTTGTTTGCTTCTTCTGAGTATATTTGAGTATAGAACTATCCCATTTGTACATAGCCCGTAATGTTTTTGCATTTAGCATGTCTGACTACCCACTTTAGTGTGATATTGATATTTAGTTGCAGTAAATTTACACGGTAAAGTTAACTTTGAGCAACTGTAACTTTGTTAGTATGATTTTGATCAAACTTGGGAACAATATGCTTCATATTATATTTTATACTACCACCAATTTTTATAACTCTGCGATAAACTTAAGGTGGGTTTTACTCAATTTCCCCAAAAATACGATAATATACTATTATTAACTTAACTTGAACAGATATCGATATGGAGAGTATTTTGAAGCCTGGGCACCATATAGAGGCAGCTTCATGATTTTTTTCAGATTTTTTGGTTGGGTAGTTTCTGAGAATAGGTCCGTTAAAGAAATCATCACTTTCCACCCCTCCCACTCCCCACCTTTCTAACAAATCTTAAAACTAAGACCGGCTTCGAAAAGTACTAATTAAGACCTTTCATTTGATATCCCTTATGAAATTGTACACCCCCCTTTCACATGTATGGGGACCCCCCTAAATCTCAACGTAGAAGGATATCACTCACTGCATGTCTGGGCGGTCACAGTTTCACAAAATTTCGTGTCAATCGGTATAGTCGTTTCTGAGAAAACTGCGTGTGACAGACAGACAGACATTGAACCGATTTTAATAAGGTTTTGCTTTGCAAACAAAACCTTAAAAACGCATTCAATTCCGCTAACTGGGGCCGAATAAAAAGCGCATTGGCCTGGTGTGTCTGGTGGAGAATTTCCTTTCAGAGAGAACTCTTTCGAACGGGGCGGATGAGGATCCCAAAGAATACATAGTCGCAGCGGTGTGGAAGTTTATGCGGCGGAGACGGTGAGAGCGGTAAAGGCCTGGTTGGAAAAGGCTGGATTCTGGTGGACGAGAAAACGGTCTTAATAATGAACTGTAGGAAAAAAACACCGCGAAGGGTAGAGCCGATGGATATATGTTCGTCTCTTAGCCGGATATCCAGTACCTGGAAGTGGTAATTGACGCCAAATTGAGCTTTAGGAAGAACCTAGAATATTAATGCCAAAAGGCAGCTGGCGCCGTCGCGGCACTTGCAAGAATGTTGCCGAATGTTAGTGAGCCGAAACACTGTAGAAGCTTGCTTTTAGCCGGAGTGGCGTAATCAATTTTACTCTAGGCGTCGGCATAAATACGATCTGTTCTAACTCTAGAACTAGACTGACTTCATAGGCGCACTTCAGGCCCTTTTATACCCCGCGGAACATACCAGAAAGGCATGCACTTTACTAGAAAACTACTACGCCTTTGACTAGACGTCCTTACTGGCACTAGAGTCATCTGGTAACAATTATTCTAACCAAATATTCACCCTACATATATACAATTTACATGGCTTGGCTAATTGTCATTACTACGATTAACATTGACGTCACACATAATTTTCCAAAATGATTTTCGTCACGATATAAATAATTGCCACTTACAAAATACGCATATATATGTAAATATTTAAGTTTCGAAATGGGGAATAGTCCAGCTCACAGTGCGCACATATATTTGTGCGTATTTCAATTCGTTATTTCGGCTTGCTTGTAAATATGTACTTATGAATATGTGTACAAATTGCACATAGATGATTCGAAATGTAATATTTGTCCGGTCGTTTGCAAAGGCGTGTCGGTCGTAAGCCGAAATGGCGAAGCGAGATGCGCATAACTATATGTATGCACTGTGAGAGACTTTAGCCTAGACTGATATGCACGTACTGTGTAAGTCAATTGTCCAACCACCTGTTCACTTCAGACACAGACATCTGCCTGTTGTCTGATACAGACTGCCTGATGTCTGAGACAGGCTCAGACTTTATCTGGAACAGACATTTGTTTGCCTGATGTCTGATCCAGGCACAGACATTGGCCTAACATAAATACCGGGGAAGAAAAATATGTCGTTGTTTTGCCATTCTTCTCAGGCTTGAAAATAACTTTTATACGTATACATTATACATATTACACCATACATAGGAAAACACAGGGTCACCCAGTGTGAAGACCTTCAATTTTTCCAGCCCGACAGCATAGTTCATAACTGAAGTACAAAAATGGCATTCTAACGTGCGGAATTAACTATGGTCCTAGGATTATTTAAAAATACTGTTTGCTAAGTTTTTGGTGCCTTATTAAACTTTTTTTTTGTAAAGTTTGGTGTTTTTTTCAAGGTTTCTTCAATGAATAAAAAAATGGCCGAGTGAATCGCAATTATCCTAGTTTGCGAAGAAATATTTTCTCAATAAGTCGTGAAAATTTCAAAGAATTTCATTGGATAGATTTTGGGCTATGGTGACGGCAGACTTTCAACATGCAGTTTCGAGAAAAACACATTTAGTAGAATGTGATTTTTAACCATAAAATCTTAACTGACCATTAATCTGCTATACCTAGGTCATAAACCTTAGGTTTCTTCAAGAAACACATGTAGAACCTTGGCTTCAATTCTCGTCCTTTTAGTGGAAGCACTTGGAAATATTAATCCAACAGAATGCGTATTCTTACTCATAAGTGCGAATGCGTTTATATTCGCTTTTGGACGTGAGATTACAGCCGTATTCGTATTCACTTTTCCAAATACCCAAATATTCACTTTGTCGAGTACGAATATATGTGTATTTACGAATACAAATATGCACAACACTGGTAATACCTAAATGATGGTCCCGCGAGGTTGGGGCTAGAAAGTGGGTGGTTTTTAGTGGGTGCGAATCGCACACGCACTCGCTCTAGCTTCATTGTTTGTGCGGTACAGCTAGAGCTAAGTGTATGAACGTTTATAAAGAATACATTGAAAAGGAAAAAATAACTGTTAGTTTCATTAATATTTTCCTTAGCGCCTATCAGAAAATTAGTAAACTAACATTAGTAGGTTCAGGTGTCATCCATTTTCTTACCATTATCTATATGCACGGCTCTGATTTTACTTGAATGCACTGCACTTCGTAGGAGAGCTGTACATACTGTTGAATCTACACCTCCGCTCACCAACACCTAGAAAGAAATATTTTTCAACAATTTTAGAAGTTTATCGTAAAAAGCATGTAGAAATTCTAAATATAGTGTTTCGTAATGTGATTATATAGGGTTTTTTTTAGATACATACCAATACAGTATTGTTTCCAACCTTTTCTCTGATATATTTTAGGCACTCTTCTTTTCTACTGCCCATTGTAAAATTTGGGGATAGTGCGCAAATGTCGAATAAAAAATTGGAAAACATTTGTTTACCGTTGACTGTCAAATCAACCTAGAAAATTCAATTTTTCAATGCATTCCATCAGGTAAGGACATTTCCTGGAATTTTTTTTTATGTTTATTTACCTCTGGGTGAAACTGTACACCATAAATTCGACTCTGCTCATTATAAAGCCCGGCCACAATATTACTAGAAGAATATGCGCAAACTTTAAGTTTATCACCGACCCTGTCTATACTATCACCATGAGTCAGCAGCACGGATTGAGTTCGACTGAGGCGGCTGTAATGAAAAATCAAAGGAAAGGAATTTATTTTTTAGACTCACAGGTTCAAATAATAGCGTTTCTAGATTAGTATCTTCCATTTATTTCTATATACAGTGCTTAATAACCAAGCAACCAAATATTACCTGTTCAACGCAATAATTTTCGATTATCATCTTGAACATCCGAGAAGCATAGGGCATAAACCGTACATGTTTCCGGTAATTTATTTCTTACCGGAATATATTGAGAATCTACACTCTTACTCAACTGTTTTGCATATTGTCATCCTTGATTCTATTGGTATTCATTTTAAAATTTAACTGCCTTCAATTTTATTCAAATTTTGTGCAATTTATCTAAAATCTATGGCTTGTGGAAAGTACGTAGAACAATAAGATTGAGCGTAGGCGAAGGATCACGCAGCACACAACCAGAAATCAAGTTTAAAACAAAATAAAATAATGTGATATACACATGAAATAAAGTGGTTTTTCTTTAAAATTCTAAGTTCTCAACCAAATTCGTTGCAGTTTCAGGCCCATGATGCTAAAACTACAACGAGTTTGGCTGAGAAATTGGAATTTTAAAGAAAAACCACTTTACTGTAAATATGTGGGCACTTACTTTAACCTGGGATTATTGATAGTCGAAATGATTTTGTACTGATAACGTTTTCGTAATTCGTTAAACAAAAATACTGTCACTGTGGACCAATGACCATTAAGCAGATTGTCAAAGAGTTATGTTATCCTAATGTCCAACTCATCTTATAATACACTGAGCAATACGCCGCTAATTACCAGAAGAAATTAACGAACCTATAATTGTTTTTTTAAGGTTTTGTTTGCAAAGCAAAACATTATTAAAATCGAGTCAATGTCTGTCTATCTTTCTGTCACACGCACTTTTCTCAGAAACGGCTATACCGATTGACACGAAATTTAGTGGGAAGGTGGGAACTGTGAAAGCCCAGACATGCAGTGAGTGATATCCTTCTATGTTGAGATTTAGGGGGGTCCCAATACATGCAAATGGAGGGTGTAAAATGTTTTTTCACCGAATATAGTCATGTTGAGTATCAAATGAAAGGTCTCGATTAATATTTTTCGAAGCCGGTCTTAGTTTTGACATTTGTTAGAAAGACGGGGAGTAGGAGGGGTCGAAACTTATGATTTCTTCAATGGAGCCATTCTCAGAAACTACCCAACCGAAAAATCTGAAAAAAATCATAAAACTGCCTCTATATGATGTCCAGGCCTCAAAATACTCTCCATAGCGATAATAATAATAATCTTTGACGCAACAATCCATATTGGATCAGGGCCTTGAAGTGTGTTAGAGCACTTCATTCAAGACCGTAACGGTACACCACAATGGACTGTAGGAAGCAATGTGGTCAGCATTGCGCTCGCCCGAGATTATTACCCTGATTTGACTCAGGTACTCATTCACAACTGAGTCGACTGGTATCCGACGTCAAATCACGATACAAATCCCACTGCCACCAGTGAGATTTGAACCGCGACCTTTCATCAATACCGATATCCGCTCAAATTAAGTTAATAATAGTGTAAAATACTGTAAACTTATTCACTTTATCATTGCCTACTATGTAATATTTTCTCTAAAAATACTGTAAACTTATTCACTTTATCATTGCCTACTATGTAATATTTTCTCTAAAAATACTGTAAACTTATTCACTTTATCATTGCCTACTATGTAATATTTTTCCTAAAATACTGTAAATTGATATGTACCGGCCTACTAAGTATAGGTAAAAATTGTATAAAAAAGGAAATATAAATTAAAAATACGTAGTTCGTTGGAACTATCAAACTCAAGCTTAACGTGTTTCATTCTGTGGAGTCCAAGCAATTCGCTGCTCCCATAATTTACACTGCTTGATTAGGTCATTGTGGAGTTCAGGCAATTGCTGCTCCCATAGCTGGTTAGTCTGGAGTTTTGGCATTTAGCTGCTCCGACTAACCATAATCTAATCTAGAAAGAAAGAAGAATAAGGTACTGCCAAGTGGACTGGCAACAATCACATAAGGTGGCACATCACAGGGATTGCCAAGTGGACTGGCAACAACCACATAAGGTGACCCATCACATGGCGACCGTGACAGTCTAAAGACTTCATACATAAGTAACAGTCTAAAGACTTCTGCTTACTAGCGTTTCTACTTACTATCGTGAAAATTTGGAAATCAAGGTCGTGTAAATGAACGACATTGGGGAAAAATTCGACCAACTTTACCAGAAAATCTGGCAATTGCTCAAAAAACCAGAGCAAAACAATGGAGGCATAACACTATATAAAATTGGAGAGCAACCACCACGCTGGAAGCCGTCAGAATCAACACCGACAACTACGGTTGATGATAAACTTGCGGGACCTCGACGCCTTACGATAGAAGAATATAAGAAACGTACGAAACGACTATCCAATAACGAATCTGTCAGCGCTAAAGGAGGACGAAGAAGAGAACTCCAGCGGCAGTTCATAAAATATAAACGGTTAGAGGAAATCGCAGCTACACCAGAAGAGACCAACAAGTATAAATATTTAATAACCAAAGTTAAAAAAGAAATAAATTATTTAAAAAAAATGCAAAAAAAAAAATAATAAAGTTAATCAGTAAAATAATATAAAAAAAAAAATGTTTGTTCCAAATTAGAATTATGATAGTTTAATAAATGTAATAGTAATAAATAATAAATGATTTTTTTGTTTGTTCCAAATAATGTTAGTATTTATATCACATGATTGAAAGCACGACAATATAACAATATAAAAGTAGATGTCTGAAAATGTTATTCTTTGCTTTTTCTAAATGGACAAATTAGAATCTCTAAAAGAGAAACTTCAAATTACACTAATAAATCTACGGAAAAGTGTAAATCGTCCTTACAGTGAAAAAACTATACGCGAAAAACGCGAATTAATTGAACAAACACTAATAGACGCAAAGTCGACTGAACAAAATATACGAACAGACGTTAAAACAGCAACTCTAATTAAGGGAGTTTGCAAGGAAATACAGCAACTATCTGCTGAAATACTTTCAATATTAGACAAACAACAGTTAGGGAACATGGCTTTCGACATTAAAACAGCGACAGCTTTAGTCAAATACTTTGACGGAAACCCAGAGGAAACAGAATCCTTCATTGAGTCAGTTTCACTATTGAACGAACTCACACCAGTAGAACACAAAGGTATTCTACTTAAATTTGTGAAAACCCGGATAACCGGCAAAGCCAAATACATGGTATCCGAGGAATTAAACACAATAACTAAACTAACCGATAAACTGAGAGTAAAATTCTCTATAAAAATATCGTCTGATGCCGTTCTGGCACAACTTAAAAGTTGTAAACAGGGAAATACCAAATTAACTGATTTTACAAATAAAATAGAGGACTTGTCAAGGCAATTGACAAGAGCCTTTATATCAGAAAAAGTCGCAGAGGGCGAAACTGCAGAGAAATTAGCCGAAAAATTTGCAATGCAAACAATAGCGGAAAATGTTTCGAACAGCGAAACCTCATTAATTTTGCGTGCCGGTAATCTTACAAATCTATCCGACACAATTGCAAAGGCAATTGCAGTCGATAAACCAATTCCCAAAAATGTCTATCATTACAAAACAAACAGAAGAGGTAACAATCACAATAATAACTTCAATAACCAAAACCGACATAATAATCAAAGTTTTAATAATACCGCAAATAGAAATTCATATGAAAATTTTAACAGAAACAATACTCCAAATAGAAACCAAAATTATAACCGCAACCAAAATAACAGGTTCAGAAATAATAACAACAATTACCGAAGACCCTTCTGGAACAACAGTAACAACCGACAAAATATAAACCATTTGAGTTCGGGGGAATCCCAACCCCCTCAGTCGGTGCTAGAAACCAACCAAAATCGGTTGGGGGGAAATCAATAAGAAAGGTCACATTCCATACTATAAATCCATCGCTCACAAGCTTTGTACGAGCTTTCGTTGACATGTGCAACACAACATGTACCTTTATAATAGACACAGGAGCTGACATTTCTATATTTAAACGGGGAAAAATTGACAATAATCAAATATACTATCCAAATAACACATGCACAATACAGGGCATTACTGGGGTACAAAAAGAATCAATTGGTGCAACAAAAACCCATATAAAATTCGATAGTACTCTTTCAATTGAGCACACATTCCAAATAGTTGCTAATGACTTTCCACTAGACGCAGATGCAATTCTAGGTTTAGACTTCCTTACTAAACATAGGGCAATAATCGACTATGACACCTGGATATTGACAATTAATATCAATAATATTCTTCATGAAATTCCAATTCTAGATGGTCCTACACGGAACACAATCTTAATCCCGCCCAGATGCGAAGTAATACGCAAACTAAACAATCAATTCTTAAACGACATAGTTATACCCGGACAAGAAATACAACCCGGAATATTCTTAGCAGGATCAATTATTTCTCCTCAAAACCCACTAGTTAAAATCCTAAACACCACTTCAAGTACAGTAAAAATCAAAAACCTCAACCCTCAATGGGAACACCTTTCGGATTATTCTGTATACAACAATACCGATAAACTGCATAACACACAAAGAATGCAAAAATTGTTAAATACATTGAACGTAGAACACGTACCAGAATATGCAATAAAAGACCTTAAAACACTATGCCGAGAATTCGCGGATATTTTTAATATGGAAAATGAGCCATTAACCACCAACAACTTTTATAGCCAACATATCCAGTTGAGTGATAACTCAGCGGTATACACAAAAAATTACCGTATACCTGAAGCCCACAAAACAGAAATAAATAGTCAAGTCAAACAAATGTTGGACGACGATATCATTGAGCACTCAACATCGCATTTCAACTCACCTATACTACTAGTCCCTAAAAAGTCATCAACAGGAGATAAGAAATGGCGTTTGGTAGTTGATTTTCGTAATCTTAACAAAAAAGTGGTAGCAGATAAATTCCCACTTCCCAGAATAGATGAAATTCTTGACCAAATGGGTCGAGCCAAATATTTTTCCACTTTAGATTTACTATCTGGATTTCATCAAATACCTCTAAAACAATCATCGCGAAAATACACAGCTTTTTCTACAAACCAGGGACATTACCAATTTACCCGCCTACCCTTCGGACTAAATATTAGTCCCAATAGCTTTCAGAGAATGATGACCATAGCATTATCAGGTTTATCACCCGACACAGCTTTCTTATACATTGACGACATAATAGTCACTGGATGTTCGAAAAACCATCACTTAAAAAATCTAACGTCAGTATTTCAGTGCTTACGAGCCAAAAATTTAAAGTTAAACCCTGATAAGTGTAAATTCTTTCAATCAGAAGTAACATATCTTGGACATCAGATCTCTGCCGAAGGAATACAACCTGATCCTTCGAAGTCATTAAACAATTTCCAGTACCAAAAAACCCAGACGAAGTAAGACGATTCGTCGCATTCTGTAATTATTACAGACGTTTTGTCCCAAATTTCGCTGAAATTGCCCTACCTTTAAATCAATTGTTGCGTAAAAATGTGAAATTCGAATGGACACCACTGTGTAGCACTGCATTCGACATCCTTAAAACAATATTAATGTCCCCACCCATACTTCAGTACCCTGATTTTAAACAACAGTTTACAATATCCACAGATGCATCCGAAAATGCATGTGGAGCAATACTATCACAGACAATAGATGGAACTGAATTGCCAATAGCTTTCGCTAGCAAAACATTCACTAAAGGTGAAAAAAATAAATCTACCATAGAAAAAGAACTAACAGCAATTCATTGGGCAATAATATATTTCAAACCATATGTTTATGGAAGACATTTTATAGTAAGAACAGATCATAGGCCACTTATTTACTTATTTGGGATGAAAAACCCATCATCGAAACTAACACGGATGAGGCTTGATCTAGAAGAATATCAATTTGACATACAGTACATTAAAGGTAAAGAGAACATTGGCCCAGATACATTATCTAGAATAGAACTAGATATAACAGACCTGACAAACCTGAAAAATATCTTGCAAATACAAACAAGAGCAATGACCAAAAACACAAATCAATCAAAACTCATTCACAATACTTCAGAAAACCACATTACTAACAAAAACATGCAGCCTGATCAACTGCACGTTTTCGAGGTTTTATCACCTAATGAAGTAATGCATTTACCGGAACTGAAATTTAATATTGCGCAATATAAAAATAAAAATACTGATATAGAGATAAACATAATACATAAAAATAAAGTCCAAATAAAGCGGTATATAAATCTAAATAATAACCAATCAATTGAACCCGCATTAGTGCAGGAACTCACAGAGTTGGAAAAATATCTAAATAATAGGTTTCAGACCAAGACTCTGAAATTATCGGCCGAAAGTGAATTATTCACTATATTAAATACAACCGCATTTAAAACGCTAGCGAATCATACTTTGAAAAATATGGATATCCAAATATACAAACCACTAATTACGATAACGGACAAATCGAAAGTAATAGAAATATTGCATAATAATAACTCTACTCCAACAGCAGGACACATTGGACAGAGTAGAATGTATAAAAAACTACGTGAAATATACAAATGGAAAAACATGAAAAAAACAATCGCTAATTATATTAAAAACTGTAGTTCATGTACAAAAAATAAATATCAGAAACAAAATAGGGAATTACTAGAGATAACAACAACACCAACCAAAGTATTCGATACCATGTCAATAGACACAGTTGGACCGTTTACCAAAACCAACCAAGGTAATAAATACGCTGTAACTATGCAGTGTGATCTGAGCAAATATGTGATAATAATACCTATTCCAAACAAAGAAGCGAACATTGTTGCAAGAGCAATTGTCCATGGATTCATATTAAACTACGGACCCATGAACAAAATAAAAACAGATCTCGGTACTGAATACAAAAATCAAGTATTCTCAGAGATATGTAAATTGCTAAAAATAGAACAAATATTTGCAACACCAGCTCATCCTGAAACCATAGGAGCTCTAGAACGTAACCATAAGTGTCTAAACGAATACCTACGAAGTTTCGTTAACGAAAACAAAGACGATTGGGATGATTGGGTACAATACTACTCTTTCTGTTACAACACGTCACCCAATTCCATACATGGTTACACACCATTCGAGTTAGTGTTTGAAAAAAAAGTAAATATACCCTCAGAACTCTCTAAAACAAAACCAGAACCAATATATAATTACGATTTGTACAATAATGAACTAAAATACAGATTACAAAATTCCATTAGCAAAGCCAAACAACTTCTAGAAAAAGCAAAGAAAAAGACAAAAAACCAAAATAACCCAAAATGTAACCCATTATCATTGAAAATAGGAGATCAAGTTTTGTTATCCGTCGAAAACAGACGAAAACTAGACCCATTGTATGAAGGTCCTTATAGCATAATATCAATTGACAATGTAAATTGCCTGATAAAAGACCAGGACAATAAAATATCTAAAATTCACAAAAATAGGTTAAGACGAATAAATAAATAAATAAAATAAACAAAATTGCTTTGAAATTGCCTATACTGTTATAAATATAAATATACCACCTAATTAATCAATACCAATACAATATATTACAATAAGTAGACTTTAAAAATATTACTCATTATTGTTAAAAAAAAGAAAAAAAAACTTCTGACTATACATAATATAAACAATAAAGAAAAAACGAATTGTCTACCGTTCCTAAAGACAATTCATTTTTTTCAAAAGGGGTAAGGTGTAAAATACTGTAAACTTATTCACTTTATCATTGCCTACTATGTAATATTTTCTCTAAAAATACTGTAAACTTATTCACTTTATCATTGCCTACTATGTAATATTTTCTCTAAAAATACTGTAAACTTATTCACTTTATCATTGCCTACTATGTAATATTTTTCCTAAAATACTGTAAATTGATATGTACCGGCCTACTAAGTATAGGTAAAAATTGTATAAAAAAGGAAATATAAATTAAAAATACGTAGTTCGTTGGAACTATCAAACTCAAGCTTAACGTGTTTCATTCTGTGGAGTCCAAGCAATTCGCTGCTCCCATAATTTACACTGCTTGATTAGGTCATTGTGGAGTTCAGGCAATTGCTGCTCCCATAGCTGGTTAGTCTGGAGTTTTGGCATTTAGCTGCTCCGACTAACCATAATCTAATCTAGAAAGAAAGAAGAATAAGGTACTGCCAAGTGGACTGGCAACAATCACATAAGGTGGCACATCACAGGGATTGCCAAGTGGACTGGCAACAACCACATAAGGTGACACATCACAATAGTATATTACCATATTTTTGGGAAAATTGAGTAAAACCCCCCTGAAGTTTATTCCAGAGTTATAAAAGTTTATAGTAGTATAGAATATAATAGGAAGCATGTTATCCACAAGTTTGATCAAAATCATACTATTACTAACAAAGTTGGAAAGTTGTAGTGTGTAAATTTACTGCAACTGAATATCAATATAACACTGAAGTGAGTAGTCTCACAGGCAAAATGCATATACATAATGGGGTATGTACAAATGGGGTAGTTCTACACTCAAATATACTCATAGAAGAAGCAAACAAAACCTTTAATACCTGAAGCGCCGAGCTTCCGCACATGACCATATTCGATTAAAAAAAATGTACATCCCCATTTCGCATGTGTGGGAAGCCCCCTTGTAAAGGGGCAAACAAACCACATATTCTCATCAAATTTCGTGACAAGTCTTTCAGCCATTTCAGAGTAAATCGGGTGTGATAGACAGACGGACAGACAGACAATGAATCGATTTTAATAAGGCTTTGTTTCACCTAAAACCTTAAAAAGATAGTCCAGCAGAATGTTCAAATTACCGTTCGATCCGGTTACTTTCCCATACCATGAAGATTTTGTAACACATTCTTGAGAACCGTATGAATCAAGCTGGATTTGTCAAGAACTGCGGAACTACTGACACAATACACGCTGCGCAGTTACTCATTGAGAAACACCGTGAGAAGTATCGCCCTCTTTACATTGCATTTCTGGATCTAGAGAAAGCATTTGACCGTGTCACACGAACTCATCTGGTATATTTTACGACAACAATCAGTGCCAGAAGAACTCGTGCGCGGGGGGTAATTGCTCTACCACGATCCAAAAAGTACAGTTCGAACTGTGGCGGGTATATCAAAACCATTTCGTGTCTCTGTTGGTGTTCATCAAGGAAGCGCCCTCTCTTCAGTCTTCTTTGTTCTTGTTACGGACACGGTCACACGGATCATCCTTGGTCCAGCGCCCTATACACTGCTTCATGCATATGATGTTTTCCTAGCGTCTAATAACAAAAATGATCTCGAGCAACTTGTCCAAAAATGAAATGATCGCCTCATGCAACACCGTCTCAGATAGAATTTTTGACGATCGATCCCCATGAAACATGCACAATCATTGTTAGCGGCAGTGGCCTGCCCAGAACATAGCGATTCAAATATCTCGGGTCAATGCTATCAGCCAATGGAGAACTGCGTTATGGAATTGCCTCAGGCATTAGCGCATCCTGGACTAAGTGGCGTTCTCCAACTGATATTCTTTGTGATTAACGTATTAACGAACGTTTCAAATCTAAAATTTACCGCAATATCGTCCGTCCTGTCGCTCACTGTGGTTCTGAGTGTTGGCCGACTATAAAAGAAAATGAACGGTATTTTGCGGTAATTTAGATGAAGATGTTGCGTTGGAGGAGTGGCGTGATACGTTTTGATCACACCCAAAATGAGGATGGTGGAAAAATTGCAAAGGGCGTCTTCGATGGTATGGTCACGTAATTTGCGCTAACGAGAATTCACTTGCTAAGATGGGTCTGAACCGAAGTCTATAAGCTACCAAAAAGCTGGCCGAAACAACGGTGGTATGATACGCTAGATTTGGATTTGAAAGCTTCCCGATTGCATCCAAATCAGGCTTTTGATAGAACCAGATGGCGAAAGCGATCACGACGAGCCGCCCCCCTTGTGAACGGGACAAAGACTGGAGAAAAAGAAGTCAACTGAGTCCATTATATGGAAATGACACGCACTAGGCAACTGAGCCTCATCGAGTCGCGCAGCGTCGCTCAAGTGCCTATTGTTGCCTACAAAACGATATACATAAAAACATTTTGGCAGGCAGTGCAGTTTGTGGCGGCGTCGCGGCAGAGCGTAGATGCGGTCGTATATTATTAATTGTTGCACTTATCCTGCAAGCGTGTTATTTTATAATGAAAAAAAAATAACAAAATTCTATTTTTTAAATGCCAAATAATGAGTTTTCAGCTGGCTCGACTAGCGCCAGTAATTGTGCAATGCAGATGTGCGTGTTGAAACCAAAACCAAAAAGCAAGTCATAGGTTTCTCTGTATTTCTGGCGATTGCATTTAAATTTACCTTCAACCTTACATTTTATAATATATATTTGAAATACAAATTTTACTTCAATGGTTAAAATTATTTCTGAATTAACTTAAGATGAAGCGTAACGGACTTGGATGTATGTGACCGACTTGGTCAGCGATTAGCAACTTAATTATATTCAATTATTTTTTCAATCTAAATCGGTTGGCCAGGCCTACTACGCCACGGAGAACACCGGTGGTGGCATCTGTCAGTCAAATTAACAACATTCCAAATAAATTTCGAATGCTCCTAACCCTGCTGCGCCTCATCTTGTCCAGAAACATGACAATAGCTAAGTTAAACGATGCGAGATGAGTGGAGGACGCGGCTGTACCGAATTTGAACAGACCCTAATGTGATGACGGCAGACCGCACCCCCAAATGTCCGTACGAAAGACAAAAGAAAAACACTTCAGCAAAATCCACCGATGTACCCTGGAGCGAACACCTGACGCGCAGACTAAAAATAAAAAACTCGCCACGAGAGCGGAACTCCGAATACGAATTTTAAAAACAATATCGTCGCCGTCTCTTGCGATTCTATATTTATTTATGCTTCACGTTAACAGGACACGGAAGGAAGGTCATCAATATCAATAGATATAAAATTTTACAATAAATAAATAACTCCGGCTCCCTGTGGTGACGTCGTCGAAGTCAGCTTCCGCTTCTTAGAGGCTGGTGGCTCAACAGACTGATCAATGATTTCAGCACTTCCAGTCGGCGCTGATACGGGACGTCCTCGGCAGAATTTAACTACGTGACGGCCGCGACCACGACGGCGGCGTTCCACGAAATGAGTTCCTTGCGATCGCTCATTCCAAGCCGCATTCGCGGCGCGTCTGGCTCCTTCTGGCGAACGGATTAACCACCTTTTGCTGTCTTCGCAACGAGCGGTACACAAAAAACAGCCCGAACTGGCTCTGCTGCGAGTTCTTCGGGGTCACCAATTTAGCTAGCTCGACTAGTGCCAGTAAATGTGCAATGCAGATACACGCGTTGAAACTAAAACTCACTCAAGCAAGGCATAGGTTTCTCTGTATTTCTGGCGATTGCATTTAAATTTACCTTCAAACTTACATTTTATAATATATATTTGAAATAGAAATTTTACTTCAATAATTAAAATTATTTGTGAATTAACTTAAGATGAAACGTAAAATGAAGGTCAGTTATTTTTTACAATCTAAATTGGCCTACTACGCCACGGAGAACACCGGTGGTGGCATTTGTCAATTCGAAATAAATTTCAAATGCTGCTAACCCTGCTGCGCCACAAGTTTTTATTGCTCATATACCGGTATATCGTGGACCACTTGCCTTCTTCCTCAGTGAGTTTTTGTCTCGACATTTACAAAATGAAATTTTGTCTTTTCCTTCCATTATAGAGCATTGTTTCACACATTCGGTGGTCATATGTGAAATTATTTTCCACTATACAGTTTCGAAAATAAAACTAAAATTGCAAGTGATTTGGACTTGTAAAAATGAATGCCAATCGATTAACAAAACTAACTGGCTAATTTATATGCACACAAAACCAAAACGCTGTTTTGGATCCTTTTTAACAAAATGTTTTGCCACGTGTAGTTTAACAACTTGTTTCGTGATTGTTAAATTTGTTCTAGCAATGGATTATTCTTGAAGGAATGTATCAACAATAGACTAGATTTCAAAATCTATTGCTTTCTTTCCCTCCATTCCAGGTTTTCTATTCAAAAGAAAAAAAAATAGTACTCACTTAAACAAAGGGCACGCTGTTTCAATCTCGACATTTTGTTGCCCATCCTCTCTGACATCTTTCTTGTGTACAGTACCGCCAAATTCTTTATTGATTATTTGCATTCCATAGCAAATTCCTGTAAAAAGAATATTGAATATATCAGTTGAAAATGTAATATCATCATTTCATTTGGTGTCTCTAACTTCAGCGGAAAAAGAGGAAGGAAATAAAAATAGATTAAACTTAAGAATGGGCGTAACGCAACATCGAAAGGACCGCATCGCATCGGAAATGTATTGTTACATCCCGATTTTCGCAAACATTTCAAGCAATGACGTTGTGGTTACAGAGACATTTTGATGTTAAACGAGAATAGTACGAATCAAGACTGAACCCCACTAGGCCAGACTGTTACCGAATAGGACTCTCCGGACTATAGCACAGGTTGCAAGGATAACCGCTTTTTGCATCTCCATGTATAGTCCAGCCTTAAGATCGAGCATTTTCAGGTTACGCGTTCACCCAGTGAAACAAACGCTGTTGCAGCTTACTGCCTTGTTTGGCAATTGTGTGATTCCACAGTAGTTAGGCCCAATCATTTTCCAAGATTCTCTGCCGAGTATACTTATAGTGAGGATAGTAGGTTGCTATTAAGTTATACTTCAACGCAATGATTTTATGGAGGATCTTGCAGGCAGAGTTATAACGACTAGTGTACTCGGTTCTGCTCAACATCGTGCACATTATATAATGATTTGGTCTCATAGAATAGTACACGGTTAGTTAACTATTTGTTGGAGGCTTCGATGTCAATGCCTGGCAACAACAAATTTTTGATATGACCTCTGCGAATGGCTTTCTCTTTCTACATGTCGATTTTCTGTCGGACTGAAGTAACATTCGACATGGGATCCTATTCTCTGCTTTTCAAGTTTAATGGAGACAATTTATTATCTGTCATGACGGTATCCTGATGTAATTGGATAGGGGATTGTTTTTCAAAGAAAAACTCACGAAGAGAATGTACTTGATTATAGTGCAACGTTTTTAAATCACGTACCCCCTCCTCCCTGATGACGTGGGATGGAGATCCTCAATTTTTTGGGAGCTCTATTGTATATGTTGTTGTTGCAAGAACTACCCTTACCCGCCTATTGAGAGATTCTAAATCCGTATTACTCCACTTTATCACATCCCATTATAGTCCAGATGCCCCTTGAAGCTAAACTTGGCATCGATCATTACCCCCAGGTATTTAATAATTGATTTTGAAACGACCTCGTGATTACCAACTAAGATTTTGACAGTGTTGTTTTTCCTGCGATTGGTAATAAGGGCCGCCTCCGTTTTATTTTCCGCTATGTCCAATTTCACCGTTTGGAGCCATGCTTTAGTGGCATGAATGATTTCGCTTGGATACAGTTTCACATCCTGGCAGTGTTTCGCATCTACTACCAACTGCCAGGTCGTCTGCGAAACCAATCAATGTTGCCTCCTTTAGAACGCGAAGGCCAAGCACTTCGCCATACATATCAGGGGTCCCAGTACAGAACCTTGGAGAACACCTCCTGTCACAATATATTCCTTCGATTCATCGTCCGCCTCGTACCAAAGAAGTCTCTCCGAAAGATAACTCTCGATTATCCGAGTTAAGTAACCAGGAACACCCAGTTTAGCCAAGGTGCCCATAATACAACCCCAGTTGGTCGAGTTAAAGGGTTTCCTAACATCCAGCGTTACCACCGCGTAGCCCTTACCAATGCCGATGCCTCCCGGGCCAGATCTACGACCGTTGCCATGGCATCGACAGTGGACCGCGCTCTGCGAAACCTATATTGCCGCTCCGATAGACCACCCGCTAGCTCGACAAAATGAAGCAGCCTGTTGTATATCACCCCCTCCATCTTCTCCATAGTGTCTAAAAAACATACCACCAGGTGGTTTTTGGGGCTTCGGTGGCAGAACCAACTCGAACCTTTCCCTCTGCGCGGGGGAGACTCCTCCCGCCATATACGATTAAAATGTACTTATGAACCAGCGTGCGGGCCTAATTTTAGTTGCCAACTTCAGGACTTTGTTCGAAATCCAATCCCGGAGCCTTATTATCCCTATTTCGTCCACAGATCTCCCATAGTTCCTCCTCAATAACCCCTGGGATTGGGAAAACGTCCTGGTGCACCGTTGGTTGAGGTCCACTTTCTTCCTGTTGTGGAAAAGAATTGCGATTATTTTGAACAAGAGTTACGGGGCACGTCACTTGGGGTGATTTTTGTCCCCGAATCTTGTTCATTACAACCTTGCTTGTAGCAATTCCGCTTACTTTTCGTATAGCTTTATTAAGACAACGAAGATCGCGGTATTCGTTCTCGGACTGCTGATGTTCTGGCTTCCCTCTGGTCCTTTGGCAAAGCCTCCTCGCTCGCAGACACGATGCCGTCAACAGCGCGTTTTCTAGGTTTCACCAGTAGTTTGGTTTCATACTGTGATGAAACTTCCGCCGCGGCTTTGTAGAGTTGCATGCCTCAGTTACCCGTTGACATAACTGGCTCACTTCTTTCAGCGCCGTTCTCTTCGGATCGTAACCTCCCTCTAAGCCACCAGGAATGCCTGTTCCTCGAAAGCCCCTATGGACGAAAAAGATGGCCTGGGAATCACTGCGGATGTAGTGTTCACTCGCCCGCCAGACCATCCTTCTCGCCAACAAAGAACTGCGGTAGATTAGATCGATGATTGAGCCTAGTCCACTGTCTCGGAAGGTGGGATACACATCCAACATTGGATAGAACGATATTCAGCTCCGCGAAGATTTCAAGTAAGATTTGGCCCCTGGTGTTTGTTACTCGGTTGCCCTAGTTTAAGGCCCACGCGTTGAAATCGCCGGCAATGGTTTTGGGGCTGTGATCTCTAGTATCCAACACCAACCTGTCTAGCATCTCCTCATATTGCACTTGAAGGAGCATAACAGCTGTAGATATGGACCCATTGACTTTCGCCTTTACGAAGCCAGCTCCTGGGAACGCCATTGTTTCTTTAATGGCTTGCCGTCCACATGCCCATATCGCCGCGTTTCCCATCATTTCACCCATGTAGCACATATTACCGCCACGTCCACATTCCACTCTCAAATGATTTGCGAGAGTAACTCTTGAGCTGCTTCGCAATGGCTGAAGTTGATTTGTATCAACCTCATTTAGCCCCATAATTTAGCTTCCTCCTATATGCCCATGCACCTGCAACATGCCGGTCGTCCACTCTTTTTCCCTTTATACAATATGCTTTGTCGACCTCCCGTGCAGTCTTTAATAAGGTTGCCCTCTTCTCCACACAACCTGCACCTCCTCGACCTATCATACTCACTAGTACATACTGCTGCTGACCGAAATCGAGGCATCTGACGCATCTCTTAAGAGATACTTGCTCACTAAGTCGGCACACGACCCAACTTATTCTTACCTTACCCGCGATAATCAGTTTAATCCCTGATTCAATCGGCAAGCTGATCATAGCGGTCTATGTATCTCCATGCGCCTTCTTTATCATCTTTACTACGTTTCCTCCTATTCCGCTAAGGTTGAATCGTTCCCTTAGCGCCGCATAGATATCCGCTCGCGATGTGATCTCGTTTAGATCTTTGCACTCGATTATTATCCGCTGCTTTCGAGCTTTCACGTCTGTTTGCTCATCTAGCACCCTTCCACCTCACCACGAAAACTATCCACTGTCTTTTCGCTAAATGTGTTTAGCTTGAGCTTCAGATCCCTCTTTTGCGTATGCTTGATACGACTCACACTGCCGCCCAAGTCTGTCAATTTCGGATCGGCTTCGACTTTCCGAAGGATATCGGCTTAGGACATATCTCCTTTCTTGGAAATAATTATTATTTCGGGACAAATTTTCTTTCAGAGTGAAATTATGCGGTGTTTTTAACGATTAATTAATTGAAATAATAAAAACTTGTTGTTTCTTTTTCGTTGGTGTGGGTATTTATTCTTGCAAACAAGTTGTTTGCACTGATGAAGGGAACAAATGGTTCCCGAAATATCGGTATTTGCAAGAATAAATACCCACACCAACGAAAAAGAAACAACAAGTTTTTATTATTTCAATTAAATTTTCTTTTTCTCCTTCTGCCGCCCACCTTTGTCCATTCCTTGGATTTACCAGCTGTAGGCTCTTCCTCTTTTTTCAAAGTTGGGGCCGTAATCGAAGAATTACATGAAACTTTCTTCGGCGATGAGGATTTTTTCTTCTTGGCCGTTTGTTAGACACCAAAGGATTCATTTAGTCCATTACTATTCTGTTTGCCCGCGTTCTCACCTACCTTATGTTGAGGAGACGTCCCTCGCGTGACTTTGCTACATGACTCTTGGGCTTTTCTCTCCTCTACCGCCCAAATATAGGGCAAGTTAATACCACATACCAGAGCCCTGATATTTTGGTGGATATTCCGCCTCTCCTTAATGAACTCACGGCGTTCAGTTATGCGTTCCCCCAATGGAAGGAATGCTGTTGTAGTTTGCTTGCTTCTACGTTTGTCTTTTACAGCACCGATAAGTATGTCAATCCGGAGACTTTCCAAATCCCGTTCCGAGTCCCGCGAAGAATTTCGACTACCTAGGTGTAATGTTGCCTTAATTTGTGACCTCCTAAGTTTTGAGTTTTTGCGAAGAGGATCCGGTGTAGATCTCATTTCCACTCCACTAAGATCTCTTGTAGCATTAGATGCCAAAGTAGCCAAGTTTCCCACTGTTGAGGCACTCCGGTCGCTGGATATCGCCGGCCGGGAGCCCGCTTGCCCACTCCCAAAACCCGCCTGACATAACTGAAGCTAACGTAGAAGCAACCCTTGAAAAAGCAGCTAATTGGAAGACGCAAAGAGTTGATAAAAATTATTTTTATCAATTCCAGAATTTTTCACAAAGGAGAGTAATTTTTCCCATTCCCAAGGAACAGAGTTTCCCTTACCCTTCAAAATGCCGACCAATTACTTGCCTTCCTACCATCTACACGGTCTTCATTTCAGTTCTCTGCGTTCATATATTGATAGCTGAGAAGCAAAAAGGATGCGCAAGAGGCTTCCGAGGCTGTAAAGAACAGCTATAATCGGTAAGCAGGTTGTCCATCCTATATCGATTATAAATCAGCCTTTGGCTCCATATCGCATTCGTGGTTACTAAAAGTGTACGCTTGTACAAAATCAACCTGAATGCGGTTCTTCTCCTGAGAGTAGTGATGAAGAATTGGAGCACGAAGCTATCGGTATCCTCAAATCATGAGATACCAATCAGGCATGTCATTTTCCAAGGCGACTCTCTAAGCCCACTGTGGTTCTGTTTGACTTTGAATCCGTTATCCCATCTTCTGCATGAAAGCAAATACGGGTTCCAAGTCAAGCATGGCATATTGTCGAAATGTACATTAAGCCATTTAATGTACATTGACGACATCAAACTGTATGCCAAAGACGAGAACCAACTTCGCTCCTTGCTGGACATCATCATCCGGTTCAGGGATATCGGCATGCAGTTGGGTTTGGAAAAATGTCGCATAAAAACAATTGTTCGGAGAAAACACACCAACAATGAAGGATACAGCCACAATAACATCCAAATTAACAGTATGGATTCCTACGGCGTCTACAAATACCTCGGCATATTGCAAGCAACAATACGTGCTGCGGCAATAATGAAATCTAAATTGCATGGGGGAATTTGAACGGCGTCTGGATCTTGTCCTGAAAAGAGCTGTTCGGGAATAATAAAATCTTGGCAATCAACACCTTTGCCATTTTCGCCCTTCTATACACTTCCGATGTGATAAAGTGGAGTAATACGGATTTAGAATCTCTCAATAGGCGGGTAAGGGTAGTTCTTGCAACAACAACATATACAATAGAGCTCCCAAAAAATTGAGGATCTCCATCCCACGTCATCAGGGAGGAGGGGGTACGTGATTTAAAAACGTTGCACTATAATCAAGTACATTCTCTTCGTGAGTTTTTCTTTGAAAAACAATCCCCTATCCAATTACATCAGGATACCGTCATGACAGATAATAAATTGTCTCCATTAAACTTGAAAAGCAGAGAATAGGATCCCATGTCGAATGTTATTTCAATCCAACAGAAGATCGACATGTGGAAAGAGAAACCCAGTCACGGAAGTCATATCAGAAATTTGTTGTTACCAGGCATTGATATTGAAGCCTCCAACAAACGGTTGACTAACGGTGTACCATTTTATGAAATCGAAGCATTGCTAACTTCAATTCAGGATGCTTCGCTCCAAAAAAAAAATACAAACGGTTCATTCTTCACGACTCCTCAATCAACCACTCCAGTTGTAGGTTATGCAACTGGAAAGAGGAGGGCATCCAGCACATAACGTCTGCATGCAGGATATTGAGCAGTACCGAGTACACTAGTCGCCATAATTCCGTTTGCAAGATTCTCCATCAAAACATTGCGTTGAAGTATAACTTAGTAGCAGGCTACCATTCTTATTATAAGTATTCTCCGCAGAGAATCTCGGAAAAGGATGGGGTTAAACTACTGTGGGATCACACTATTGCCACCGACACAGTGTTAATCACGATAGACCCGATCTAGTTCTTTTTCTCAGGCATAATGTTGGACCGGAACACTGTTGATAAACAGTAAGAAAAGATCCGGAATTAGGGCCCCTTGGCGGACGATATGAAGCAGACTTGGAGATTGCAAAAAATGAAAGTAATCCCAGTCGTACTTTCAGCGCCGGGATTAGTCCCGAAAAATTCACATAAAGTGCGGAAACGCTCGATCTTAGGGCTGGGGAATATATGGAGGTGCAAAATGCGCAGCAGCCCCGTATATAAACAGTCGTCCGGTGGCGTTTGAAGCTCAGGAGTTTGCCCAGCTCCGAGAACAGGGTAGACTCGAATTACATTCTCTGGTCGGTAATGGCTTCGGCCGGAATCGGCGAATCTCGTAAGGGGCCAATAATGTGGATGTGGATTCTGTGAAAACGTTTTGTAGATCAAGGAAATGAGTCTACCTCTTTCTGTACGTGCTTGGTGACTACACTTTTGGCACGCGATGCAGTCTGGCCCACGAGTTAATATCCCTATTCCGATTTGTTGTCCGACTGCCTCGATGTGCAAGATCGTGTACTGCATGGAATACTTCTCCGCGAAAACCGGCCGGAATATGTTTATTTATTTATGAAGTACTGCGTAATCCTATTGTTCCTCGGCGATTGCCGAAAAATCGACTGTGGTAGAGATTTTAACCTCTGAAACGCGTGACAAATCATCTGCAACCACATTATCCTTGCCGGACACATGTTGGGTGTCCAAAGTAAACTGGCGCTCAGGTACCGGAGTTGGTGAGGGGACGCTTTGTCGGGCTTCTGCTTAAACACGAAGGTAAGAAGCTTGTGTTGCGTGAACACTGTAAACGGCCTTTATTGCCATGTACACGGCTAATAGCTCACGATCACAGGTGCTATATTTCTGTTGAGCTGTATTCATTTTCTTAGAGAAAAAGCTCAACGGTTGCCAGATTTGGCTTAGTTTTTGTTGAAGGGCAGCACCACCCGCGATGTCTGAGACATCGACGAATATGACTAGCGGTGCATCTGTTTGAGGAAATGACAGGAGTGTAGCGTCAGACAGCTGTCGTTTGGCTAGCTCAAAAGCCTGGACGGCCCCTGTAGACCACACAATCACGCGTGAGTCTTTACTCTTGGGTCCAGACAAGTAGGAATTGAGGATCTTTTGATATTGTGCGGCTTTAGGCAAGAAACGACATTTAACATGCCCAATAGCCTTCACAGATCCGTAACCCTGTCTGAATCCAGTTGGATTCCCTCAAGGGAAATCATGTGGCCTAAAAACTTCACCTGCTGTTGAAGGAATTTTCACTCTTCAACGTAAATACAAGACCAGCCTCTAGGAGGCTCGAGATGTTTCAAATGCTCAAACTCAAAAGAAGAAGCGACCAAAACATCATCCAAGTACACGAAACAAAAGTTAAGGTTTCGTGGACAGAGTGGATGAAACTCTGAACAGTTTGAACATTGCACAGATCATTTTCGGAATATCTTCTGGAGCTACAGGGATTTGATGGTACGCCTTGGTTAAGTCCAAGGTCGTGGGTAGCAAGTTTTTCTAAAGACCTGAGAAATGTTACGGGATCTTTAAGAGCCCTATTCTGGAGATCCATTAGCAACACATATGTTAGTGAACTAAAAGTCTGCGCCTAATATGGGACTACTGATGTCCTCTACTACGAAATGCCATGAGAACGTTCGTCGAAGTCCAACACTTAGGTCCACTTGCCTGTAGCCGTAAGTATATATGGTTGAAGAATTCGCCGCCGCTAGTTTGAGTTGATGCGGAACCAATTTGTGATTCTGCGATACCGGGAGGACTGGGACGTCTACGACTGTGTCGATCAGGTAATAGCGCTTACTCAAAACATCGAATATTGTTAAGCGGCATTGAGCTTCATTCTGGGTAGCCGACGAGTTTAGTTTTCTGAAGTCGTGAACGAGCACGGACTGACACATTTCTTTGCTTAGTCGACAAAGATACCGTGGTACCAGCAAATCGCAGGACTCATTGAGGACCCCGCCTATTTCGGTTGGTAGACCGCGACCGAGTTCGCGACATATCACCCGAACTCAAAGCTCCATCTGCTGCCGCTAGTTTGGAGACGGTAATCGCGAGGGTTTCCTCCTCGTGGATTTTGTCGACAGTGTTTGCTGATACCTCTACGAGTCTAAGTGCTTTCCGGAAGTCGCTGCAACCCTAGCGTCTTCAGAAGCTCAACCCCAACCTTATCCCCGACCAACTGCTTCATCTCACGCAGCAGTTGGCTCGGGAAGCCACCAGAGGCGTTTGCCGTGCTGCTATTGACACTCGTAAAAAAAATACACGAATCACCTAGAAAAGAAAAATGAAGGGTCGTCCGAACCCCACCACGAATTAAAAACACAATCGCCGAAGCGGAATTTACACCAGCAGGGGAATTATTCAAGCTCCACTGCCGACAGCGAGACGAAAACCACGCGAACCAACGAGACAACAGAAGCAAAGCCTGCCCATGTTTGTTGGTTCCAAAACTCAAATTTGTGTAGTGATGACCGCTGCGCAACACTACCTTTTCTATATGTATACTCAAATAACCTAGGGGAATGTGCCACTGCTCTCGGCGACGAAACGATGCAAGCATGCAATACCACTTCACATAGCATGCACGGCCAGATAAATACACTGCAACTTGCCCGATGTCGACGACGTCGATGTTTGTTGCTCCTGGAGCTGATGATGTTGTCGTTGTGATAACGTAGACCAGATATTGTAGGGGCACTCCGAGTGCCTCCAAACCCTTATTAAAATGGCGTAAATGGAGATCTACAAGTACCTTGAATGTCCTAACTTGCGGATGATGTTGTTTCTGCTTCTAAATTTGTTGTTGCTGGAACACAACTGGCGTTGGATTCACCACCATATGTAGAGGCCCGCCGCTTTTGTTGCTGTGCCAAACTCCAGCGGGTGATGGAGATTGTGGCAGTGAATTTCTGATTCCTGCTTTTAATCCTACACAAACGAATGCTGTTGGCGATGGTGAAGATGCCGTTGATGCTGGAAGTTGTGTTTGCTGTTGATGATGCATACGTGGTGGTTTCTATGCCATGGATGATCCCACTTTCTGGCTATTTGTATTGATTGAATGTTGCTAACTTGGGGTCACCAACTGTGGGGTTTACAATTAAAGTCCGGCTATTTCGTCCAAGAAATTTTAATCATTTATTACTTATAAAAGAAAACACCATTATAAACGTTAATGACTTGACAACTCAATTTAAGGACATTTATCAATTATTAAAAATTAATTATAAAACAATGACATTTTTATATTTTTTATTCAAAACGAGAAAAATTTATCTCAACAATTTTTTTTACCCATCTTTAACTACTGACTTTTTTTTAAAACTTGATTGCTTCGCCAGCCTACTGACTTTCACCTCGCCACCCACAGGTAGGCGAGCCACTCAGGCGGGTGAGTTTCACTCCGTGGTGAATTGCATCATTCCCGTGCGAAGCCCGGACGAATCCTCGCTAATGAGCTTGTGCCTCCACAATGATATCGTTTCTTTAACTTCTTAGTTCAGGAAAAGGCGAATCTATAGGAGATATG
The DNA here is from genome assembly GCF_905115235.1 of Hermetia illucens. Lineage (NCBI taxonomy): Eukaryota > Metazoa > Arthropoda > Insecta > Diptera > Stratiomyidae > Hermetia > Hermetia illucens. The sequence goes on from NC_051849.1 coordinate 118,456,282, forward strand.
GCGATTTTTGTACGTCTCGAAACTGCTTTAAAAGGACTAATGCGTGGGTGATATCTTAAGGTTGGAGGCTAAACCAGCATTTGGGTTGAGCTAGGCCAGCGGCTAATAGATAACTTTTCCGGTGCGGAAGATATAGCAAAACTATTCGCACGAGCGGTGAACTACAAGAGTAAGGACGCCATTGATTATAGAGAAAAATTCTCGGAGCGACCATTCCAGCAAATACAGATGACTTAATGAGAAAACTCTGCACAACAAGGTCCGTCACCCGTCCAATATTTGATGGTAAGCGATTAAGTTTGTGATTTTCATATTAACTCAATGAGACAATCACTAAACGCTTTACAAAGCGAAGTTTCGTCCAGTTTTGGCACACGCAAAACAACAATCAGATTCCTGGAACCCGCAGGCCAATGTAACTTTTGTGGAAAAAGAGGCGAGCAAAAGAAAATAAACTACTGTTCAGTAAAGAAGATTGTATAATATGATTACAGTGAATATCGACAATATGTCGTTTAAGTGTTTGTTAGATTCGGGAGCAGGGTGTTCGTTAATTGAAGCAAATGCATTACAATCATTGGGACGGTCTAGCGAACCTTGCTGTATGTTTCTTAAAATGGATTCAGAAGATTGCATTATGTAAGTTTTCGGAACACTTTATAAAGGGAGTACTGAAAACCGTTTTTACTACGGGTTAATTTGAAATTTCAACTCAAAAGTGAACATGTCTTTGTCTAGTTGATTCAGAGCGTCGGATTGTAAAACTAATTATTGCAGAGTTAAAAGATAAAGGCGTGATTCCGACAATAATTCGGCATTTGCTAGTCAAAAAGAAAAATGGTGAAAACCGACTCTGTTGATTTCCGCGCGCCCAATCAAATTAAGGTAAAAGATATTATTCGCTACCTCGAATAGATGACTAGCTTAATCAACTTACAAATAAAAAGTACTACACCCCATTAGACATGTCATCAGGTTTCAATCAGATGCTCCAAACTCGATAAAAAAAAAAACCGGATTCGTTACACCTGAAGGCCATTATGAATACTTGCGGATGCGGTTCAGAGTGCAATCAACAAGGTATTAGGTCCTCTTCTAAATACCATTGCTTTAGTTTATCTTGACGACGTACTCAACCCATCAAATATTCCAGAAAGAAAAACTGGACCTTATATTAACTTTCCCGACAAACGAGAGGTTTCGCTAAAAGAAATAAGACCAGCAAAAGAAAAACAAGTCGGGAAACCGGAAGCTGGGCGCTTCAGGTATGAAATGTTTTGTTTGCTTCTTGTGTGAGTATATTTGAGTGTAGAACTATCCCATTTGTACGTAGCCCGTTAAGAATATGCATTTAGCATGTCAGATTTAGTACTTCGGGTTGTAAATTTACACGGAGACAAATTTGAGCTACTGTAACTTTGTTAATAATAGTATGATTTTGATCAAACTCGGGGATAATAAGCTTCATATTACATTTTATACTACTACCAACTTTTGAAACTCTGGGATAAACTTAAGGGTGGTTTTACTCGATTTTCCCAAAAATACGGTAATATATGATACTATTATTAACTTAATTTAAACAGATATCAATATGGAGAGTATTTTGAGGCCTAGGCACCATATATAGGTAGCTTCATGATTTTTTTCAAATTTTTCAGTTTGGTAGTTTCTGAGAATGGGTCCGTTAAAGAAATCATCACTTTCCACCCCTCCCACTCCCCGCCTTTCTAAAAAAATCTCAAAACTAAGACCGGTTTCGAAAAGTGCTAATCGATACCTTTCATTTTATAGCCCACATGACTATATTTCGATGAAAAAAAATTTTACACTCCCCTTTTACATGTATGGGGACCCCCCCCTAAATCTCAACGTAGAAGGACATCACTCAGTGCATGTCTGCGGGTCCACAGTTCCCACCTTCTCACCAAATTTCGTGTCAATCGGTATTGCCGTTTCTGAGAAAAGTGCCTGTGACAGACAGGCAGACAGACAGACATTGAACTGATTTTTCAAACAAAACCTTAAAAAGAAGCACCTTTATCAACCATCACCTCAAGAAGTGAGACAGTTTATGGGCCTCGCTAATTACTTCAGGAATTCCATATCATAGTCAACCACCCGCAATTACTATGCTGGCAAAAAACAATTCTCCATGGTTTTTCGGGACCTCAACAAGTAAATGCGCGGCAATACATCCTGGAGCATCTTACTTCAAGACCGATATTAAACTTTTTACAGCTTGAATAAAAAACTGAATTGAACACAGGCGCAAGCGCAATAGGTTACCGTGCCATAGTCTTGCAGCACCAATCAGATGATGTTCGCGCAGTAGGTTACTATAGTAAATCTACGACACCAGAAGAAGCAAAGTATCACTTACAAACTGGAAACTTTGACCATCATCAACGTTTTAAAACATTTTAGATCCTATTTACCAGGAGAAGAAGAGAAATCATGGCAGATTGTATGTAATCGAAGCAACACAACACAAACGGTATCTTATTCCAAGAATAGCACGCGGATGGGTTTTTCTATAGGATTTCAAGTTTAATATCGAATACAGAAAACGTAGCCACCTCCAATACGTCGATTTTCTTAGTAAAATACGCCGTTACGAAGAATCGTTCATGTTAAAATGTTCACTGGAAACTGGCTATTTATTGAACAATAAGATGAGGAAACAAAAGATCTTATTAGCCGAATTTAACAGGATAGCCGATGAGAACGGATTCGAATGAACTACCAGTACAAAAAGGCAGCTTTTTCGAAGACTGGCAAACAACGAAGAAAAGTTGTTCCTAGATTCCAGATTATCACTTATACGACGTGCACACGATGATTATAATCACACGAGATGGGAATAAGCGCAAAGTAAATTACAATTTCATTTTTGGATGTCAAGCGTGAACAGAAATATTAGAAAATCAACCATTGTAAATAATTGCCTTTTTGCCAATAGATACTCCGAAAAGAAGCAAACCTAACTAAATCCAATTCGGAAAGTCGGAACACCTTTTTGATTCAGTTCATCTCGATTGTATAGGATCTTTTGGTCAGCATAGTAATACAGGTTTCCGCTACGTTTTACTGGTCGTCGACGGATTTACAAAATCCATAAACTTGAAACCACAAGAGCATTTGATGCATATACCGCACTTTTCGGTGCTCCAACATACATTGTAACAGACCCGGGAACCAATTTTACACGCAGCATTTTTTATTAAAATCGGTTCAATGTTTGCCTGTCTGTCTGTCACAGACACTTTTCTCAGAAACGGCTATACCGATTGATATCCTTCTACGTTGAGATTTAGGGGGGGGTCCCCATACATGTAAAAGGGGAGTGTAAAATTTTTTTTCATCGAATATAGTCATGTGGGGTATCAGATGAAAGGTATCGATTAGTACTTTTCGAAACCGGACTTAGTTTTAAAATTTGTTAGAAAGGCGTCTCACTTCTTGAGGTGATGGTTGATAAAGGTGCTTCTTTTTAAGGTTTTGTTTGAAAAATCAGTTCAATGTCTGTCTGTCTGCCTGTCTGTCACAGGCACTTTTCTCAGAAACGGCTATACCGATTGACACGAAATTTGGTGAGAAGGTGGGAACTGTGGACCCGGAGACATGCACTGAGTGATGTCCTTCTACGTTGAGATTTAGGGGGGGGGGTCCCCATACATGTAAAAGGGGAGTGTAAAATTTTTTTTCATCGAAATATAGTCATGTGGGCTATAAAATGAAAGGTATCGATTAGTACTTTTCGAAACCGGTCTTAGTTTTGAGATTTTTTTAGAAAGGCGGGGAGTGGGAAGAGTGGAAAGTGATGATTTCTTTAACGGACCCATTCTCAGAAACTACCCAACCGAAAAATTTGAAAAAAATCAAGAAGCTGGCTCTATATGGTGCCGAGGCTTCAAAATACTCTCCATATCGATAAATTAATAATAGTATATTACCATATTTTTGGGAAAATTCGGTAAAACCCCCCTTAACTTTATTTCAGAGTTATCATATAAAAGTTGGTAGTAGTATAGAATATAATATGAAGCATATTATCTCCAAGTTTGATCAAAATCATACTATTAGTAACAAAGTTACAGTAGCTCAAAGATGCCTTTACCGTGTAAATTTACAACCCGAAGTACTAAATCTGACATGCTAAATGCATATTCTTAACGGGCTACGTACAAATGGGATAGTTCTACACTCAAATATACTCACACAAGAAGCAAACAAAACCTTTCATACCTGAAGCGCCCAGCTTCCGGTTTGCCGACTTGGTAAAGATACCACCAAGGCATTTGGTATTAATCATCACGTCATTGCTCCAGGCATAAGTAGAGCCAAAACGCCGACACAGTAGTAAACTTATTACGAACAAATATAGCCGAAATAACGGATTAGACAAAATATTTGATGCCAATTAACACTTAACACAACAGTTAACAAGTCTACTGGGCTACTTTCTTTGCTAAAAATACATACAGGATTGGATGTGCAGACACTAGACCTAGGTCCCTTACTTGAAGATTTAGACATACTCCCCAATTCGAAAACTCGCTAGTGATCGCTTACAAGAAAATGCAAAAGCGCAAAAACTCCGATTCGAGAAAGGAAACGTGCGCCCTCTGTACAGCGATGGAGCTGCCAAACAACTAGCCGATACCCTGTCCCAATATAAGGTTGATGTAACAGCGTTGCAAGAAATTTCTCCTATCTAGGGTCGAAAATCACAACCGATGACCGCGCATGGTTGTTGACATCCAAGAAAGCCTATTTCAGCTTGCAAAAACTGTTTCGTTCAAAACGTCTCACAATAGGGTCAAAGCTCTTACTGTACAAGACTATGATCTTGCCAGTCCTTATGTATACATCGAAAATCTGTGTTCTTAGCAAGAAAATAGCGAACCGCGGCCGCGTTTGAGAGAAGAAGAGGCTGGCCAGTCCAAGGGAATAACACCATATTCTTGAAACCATGTAATTGTAGTCCAAAATTTACGAATAGAAGCTTTATCTTGTTAAAAATGATGAGCGGATCCACGTTTTCTTTTCTATATGCATGTATATAAATTGATCGTACACGTATTTTCAATTTAATTCGTACATACAAGTATACATATGTACATATAAAGTACGTATACGCTTGTTCAATGTACAAACATATATATCTGAATTGGGCACACTCCAAAACTTGATTTACACATGCATATAAATACAGACATGTGGCTGTTTGGAATAATTGATATTGATATATAAATGATTAAAAAACTAAAACGAAATGTTTCCCGGGGTGTTGTTGTGATATTGACGACTTGAAATGTTATGATGACGTCATACACGTTTTAGAATGCGCGAAATTCACACAAAAGGTTAAAAGTTTCATCTTCTATAACTTTGTTAATAATAGTGCAATTTCTAAAATATGCTAATATACTATCATTAACTTTATTTGTGCAGATATCAGAACGGGATGTATTTTGAGGCCTAGATTTCGTCTAACGTCTAGTCATTTTTCTCAGAATTTTCGGTTAGACAGGTTCTGAGAACGAAACCTGTTAACACTTTTTGGGGGTCATATTTGGAGCCCTGACTTCCCCTACGTTTTTTCCGATATTAAATATGGGACCAGTTTCGAAAAGTACTAATTGAGCCCTTTCATTTGATATCCATCATTTCCACATTCTGTGAAAAAAAATTGCACCCTCCATTAACATGCATCCCCCCTTAAACTTAACAGAAAATGGCACAAAATCTAAAAATCTCCGCAGTGTTTTAGGCCGTTGTCCTGCTTGAACGTGAAACCATTTCCTATATCTAAATATATTCTTTTATCATTATTGACTGAACACCCCTACTTGTTATACACCCCCAAACCATAACGCCACCCCAACCCTGTTTGACAGTGGGTACGAGATCTGCTTTATTTAGCGCTCTACCCCATTTTCTCCAGACTCTCAAAAAAGAAAGTTTACTCTTACTTGAAAATCAGATCGTGACCGGGGTGCAGTTAAACCGACCAAATTATAGTTCTTAATCACTCTCTAAACAGAACAATGAATTCTTTTCACCAATATCCCAATTTCTCGGGAAATTTTGACATTTTTTGGCAACATAACTAAAATTTCCCCTTTTCTTGAACATTATTTCCTTTTCCATCCGGCAAAAATTTCGCATTGTATTCACATTTTCTTAAAAATCCTCAATAAGAAACGCTATCTTTGACTTTTGACTGACTTTTGCTCATGGAAAATCCCCAGAAGTCTTCGTTTTCACTTTTGTGCGCAAATATTTTCTGCGGTTGTGCCACCAGTTTAAATATTTTTATAAAAATGTAGTGTTGCCAGATGATTAAAAGAGCCCTGAAAAAAAGGACAACAGTTGGCTCTAGGAATTTCAGTTGAAATAATGATTATTCATGAACACCCTTAAAAGTAAGAAGGCTCACAACATACGTTTCATTTTCTACGCAAAGTTTTTCTGACTAGTATACACATACGAGAATATGTAGCTAAATTGAATACCGCTAGCTCTACATATACTACATATGTATGTATATCCATTCGAATTGAAGTAATCGAAAACTAAGATATCCCATGCGCCTGCCGCTAATAAAAGTTCACCTTATATGATGATGGCGTCATAAACGTCTTCGAGTGCAATAAACAACATGAAATACAAAATTTTGAACTTCCATAACTTTGTTAATAATAGTTGGACCTCCTCCAAATTTCTAAAATTGTGTCACGTTATCATTTATTCTGCTATCAAATTTTGAACTTCTAGGATGAACTCAAAGGTGGTTTTCTGGCGAATTTCTTAAATACAGTAATATGTTATTATTAACTTTATTTGAGCAGATGTCGTAATGGAATGTCTTTTGAGGTCTACATTTTATATAGATATACCATTATTGTTTTTTTAAATTTTTCAGTTGAATAAGCTTTAAAAACGAAACCTGTTACACTTTTTGTATACACATTCTGACCTCTTAGTAAACAATTGGTTATTGTCCCTACCTCACATTTTTTATGCAAAAAGGCGGATAATTGAAATCAGCTATTTTTTATACAGCAGTTTTAAAATTTTATATTGCGGTTGGTAGGGGCGATAGCCACACACGTATAGAATATATAATTAAAATTTTAACCGAATTGGATGATTAGTTTTGGAAAAATTTACAACGTTCAAAAATGTTGTTTTGAGAAAAACGTGTTTTTTTTGACGAAAAATCATTGACAATCGCAATTTACAGCTAATTGGCAATGCCTTCATCATAGAATGGAGCTTTCGATTTGTGAAAATTGCGCTCTTGTCTAATATAGCCCTTCTACGTTGAGTCCTCCTCCTTTTGGCGAGTCAAAGCCATATATATATATTTCAAAAAGCCCACGGACCCTCTTCCCGCCCAACCGGACCGAGGGGCGACCAACCTAAGGATGGGCTGAAGGCAACATCCAAAGGCCCGCATCACAGCGATGATGCGTTTTAACGCAAAATGTGTGCGACCATGCGAAAATATACTACTACATCCCGATTGTCGCAAACACTTCAGCCAATGACGCGGTGGTTCTACACTACAGAGACATGGATTTTATATCGAAGACAGTGCGGATCAAGACTGAAACCCATTAGGTCAGATTGTTACCGGACAGAACTCTTTGGACTATAGCACAGGTTGCAAGGATAACCGCTTTTTGCATCTCCATGTATAGTCCAGCCCTATGATCGAGCGTTTTCAGCGCTTTATGTAAGTTCTGCGGGACTAATCCCGTCGCTGAAATTACTACTAGGACTACTACGATCTTTTGTAGTCTCCAAGTCTGCTTCGTATCGTCTGCCAAGGGGCCGTAGGTGCGGATTTTTTCGTGCTGTTTTTCAACAGTGTTCCGGTCCAACGGCACGGCTACATCGATTATAAAGCACGCTCGTTCTTCCTTCAGAAACAGAACTAGATCGGGTCTGTTATGATTAACACTGTGGTCGGTGGCAATAGTGTGATCCCACAGTAGTTTGACGCGATCATTTTCTAAGATTCTCTGCGGAGTATACTTATAGTAAGGATGGTAGGTTGCCAATAAGTTATACTTCAACGCAAGGTTTTGATGGAGAATCTTGCAGACGGAGTTATGACGATTGGTGTCCTCGGTACTGCTCAACATCCTGCACGCAGATGTTATGTGCGGGATGGTCTTCTCTTCACATTTGCATAACCTACAACTGGAGTTGGTGATTGAGGAGTCGTGAAGAATGTACCGTTTATAATTTTTTGTTGGGAGCGAAGCATCCTGAATTGAAGTTAGGAATGCTTCGGTCTCATAGAAAAGTACACCATTTGTTGGAGGCTTCGATGTCAATGCCTGACAACAACAAATTTTTGATATGACCTCCGTGAATGGGTTTCTCTTTCCAGATGTCGATCTTCTGTTGGACTGAAGTAACATTCGACATGGGATCCCATTCTCTGCTTCTCAAGTTCAAAGGAGATAATTTATTATCTGCCATGACGGTAGCCTGATGTATTTGGCTAGAGGATTGTTTCTCATAGAAAAACTCACGAAGAGAATGCACTTGGTTGTAGTGCAACGTTTTTAAATCAAGTACCCCCCTTCCTCCCTGATGACCTGGGATAGTGATCCTCAATTTTTCGGCAGCTCTATTGTGCATGTTGTTGTTTGCAAGAACTACCCTTACCCGTCTATTGACAGATTCTAAATCAGTATTACTCCACTGTATCACACCGAAAGTGTATAGAAGGACGGGAATGGCAAAGGTGTTGATTGCCATGATTTTATTTTTCCCGTACAGCTCAGTTTTAAGGACAAGATCCAGACGCCGCTCAAATTCCCCCAGCAACTTAGATTTAATTATTGCCACAGCAGGTGTTGTTGCTTGCAATATGCCGAGGTATTTGTAGACGTCGTCCGAATCCATACCCTCAATTCGGATGTTGTTTTGGCTGTATCCTTCGTTGTCGGTGTGTTTTCCCCGAACAATTGTTTTTATGCGACATTTTTCCAAACCCAACTGCATGCCGATATCCCTGCTGAACCGGATGATGATGTCCAGCAAGGAGCGAAGTTGGTTCTCGTCTTTGGCATACAGTTTGATGTCGTCAATGTACATTAAATGGCTTAATGTACATTTCGACAATATGCCATGCTTGACTTGGAACCCGTATTTGCTTTCATGCAAAAGATGGGATAGCGGATTCAAAGCCAAACAAAACCACAGTGGGCTTAGAGAGTCGCCTTGGAAAATGCCACGCCTGATTGGTATCTCTCCTGATGTTTGCGAACATGCACGATAGCTTCGTGCTCCAATTCTTCATTACTGTTCTCAGTAGAAGAACGACATTCGGGTTGATTTTATACAAGCGTAACACTTGTAGTAGCCACGAATGTGATATGGAGTCAAAGGCTGATTTATAATCGATGTAGGCTGTCGAGATGTTTCGTTTTTGGTGGACAGCCTGCTTTACAGCTACCGTATCGATTATAAGCTGTTCTTTGCAGCCTCGGGAGCCTTTTGCGCATCCTTTTTGCTCCTCAGCTATCAATTTATGAACATCAAGATGTTTTGAGATGTTGGCGCGCAGAACTGAAGTGAAGACCTTGTAGATGGTAGGAAGACAAGTAATTGGTCGACATTTTGAAGGGCAAGAGACACCCTGTTCCTTGGGGATGAGGAAAGTTATCCCCTTGGTGAAAAATGGTGGAACTAAATCAGGATCGGCAATCATCTGATTAAATTGATTTGCCAATATCCTGTGAGTGCTCTTGAACCGCTTCAGCCAGAACTTGTGATTCTTGTCAACTCCTGGCGCCTTCCAGTTACCTGCCTTGTCAAGGGCTGCTTCAACGTCGACTTCAGTTACGTCAGGCATGGTCATTTCGGGGAGGGCCTCGCATGAACGCATAAGGTCTGGGAGCCACGCTGCTTCTAAATTGCAACGGCTGGATTCGCTCCAAACACTTCTCCAGAAGTCTTCTGCCTGATCCAGATTGAGGTTACTTTCCCTACCTGAGTTGATGAGATTTTTGTAGAATCCTCGTTGGTTCTGGAAGAACAAGGTGTTGTCTGTCCTTCGCTGAAAGCTTTTCTGATACCTACGGATGCGATTGGAGCATACCACAAGTTTCTGCTTCAGCACCTCGAGGATTTCTTCGATTGGCATATCATTGGACAGATGGTAGTTTCCAATGATGTTCGCAACGCATCTGTGCACTCTTGGTGATGGATTTCCAAGGAGTGCTTGCGTCACACGACCAATCTCCTTTCTCAACTTTTCGACTCTTTTGTTTAGTCGAAACACCCAGAACGGTAAAGTCCCTCTGCGCATACCTCTGTTATTCGCTCTAAGATGTTGGTTATGGAGACGAATAACCGTGGCAGCTGCAACGTAGATCAGGCTGTGAACTTCTGTAGCAGTAGTCTCGCTAGCCAAACGATCAGCCAAAATTCTGTCAATGGCAGCAATGATGTTAGTAGTTGCCGAAGTAAACTTCAGTTTTGGGATCTTTGGCTTAGCATCTGGGAGAATCTCAGCATACTCTGTGAATGCGACCTGGAATGCGGTCAAAGCCTCATTATAAATTGGGTCGACATCCCCAGTTACTAAGCTTCTCCTGACTACTGGATTCATGGAGTGCCTTACAGGTGGAGTACTTGTGTTACTCCTTTGACTAGTCCGGTAATTTGATGACTCCAGCCCGAGCTCAAGTGAAACCTCTTGGACGATTTGTTGCCTAGTTGGTAAGGCAACTCGGTTGTTATCCACTATCACCCGGTACTGGTTGACGACGTTCTGTTCCGGAACATGACTTAGCTCCGGAAATCGGGTTATGAACGCGTCATGTAGTCGATGTCTGTACCCTGATGGATTCCGTTCCAAATCCGTGACACGGTAATAGGCGCGAACGATAAATTCGTTGAGTTGGTTCGTCCAAACCATACGACGCCTAGGTCTCCCGTCCCTGGTGGTTGACGGCATAACCGCCAAAACATCCAAGGGCGAAGAACCGCTCTGATGTTGTTGAACGACCCTTAACCGTGTTGGGTACTGTCTTCGTGTCCCTGGGGTCCCATTAAGAGAATTTAAATTATTTTCCCCAATTTTGTTCCCACGAGTATTGGGGAAGCAGTCAACCCTGCAACAGAGCCCCAATGTTGCAATGCCTCATGGTTACCTCCAAAGGTAGGGAAGGTATTTGGAGGGGAGCCGCTGAAATACAGTGTAACGTCACTGCAATTCATCCGATAGGCGCGTCGATCCCTTCACCCCGGATTACGGATTTGTTAAGGAGGTTTACTCCCCCTGAACGGGAAGAATCGGTAAGGGAGGAAGAACACAAAGGGAAACGTTCTGCTTGTCCGCGGCTACTTATTTACAAGATTAACTTGCGATATTCGTAGCTGACCCGGTGGGTCATGTCATTATCCGCAACCCATGACACGCGCCTGGTCGCATGCAGCTCTGCGTTTGCAACTCAGGTGAGGATAAACCTGGTACGCCAGGTATATATATATATATATATCTAAGTTGCTGGGGGAATTTGAACGGTGTCTGGATCTTGTCCTTAAAACTGAGCTGTACGGGAAAAATAAAATCATAGCAATCAACACCTTCGCAATTCCCGTCCTTCTATACACTTTCGGTGTGATACAGTGGAGTAATACTGATTTAGAATCTGTCAATAGACGGGTAAGGGTAGTTCTTGCAAACAACAACATGCACAATAGAGCTGCCGAAAAATTGAGGATCACTATCCCACGTCATCAGGGAGGAAGCGGGGTACTTGATTTAAAAACGTTGCACTACAACCAAGTGCATTCTCTTCGTGAGTTTTTCTATGAGAAACAATCCTCTAGCCAAATACATCAGGCTACCGTCATGGCAGATAATAAATTATCTCCTTTGAACTTGAGAAGCAGAGAATGGGATCCCATGTCGAATGTTACTTCAGTCCAACAGAAGATCGACATGTGGAAAGAGAAACCCATTCACCGAGGTCATATAAAAAATTTGTTGTTGTCAGGCATTGACATCGAAGCCTCCAACAAATGGTTGACAAATGGTGTACTTTTCTATGAGACCGAAGCATTCCTAACTTCAATTCAGGATGCTTCGCTCCCAACAAAAAATTATAAACGGTACATTCTTCACGACTCCTCAATCACCAACTCCAGTTGTAGGTTATGCAACTGTGAAGAGGAGACCATCCAGCACATAACATCTGCGTGCAGGATGTTGAGCGGTACCGAGTACACCAATCGTTATAACTCCGTCTGCAAGATTCTCCATCAAAACCTTGCGTTGAAGTATAACTTAGTGGCAACCTACCATCCTTACTATAAGTATACTCCGCAGAGAATCTTAGAAAATGATCGCGTCAAACTACTGTGGGATCACACTATTGCCACCGACCACAGTGTTAATCATAACAGACCCGATCTAGTTCTGTTTCTGAAGGAAGAACGAGCGTGCTTTATAATCGATGTAGCCGTGCCGTTGGACCGGAACACTGTTGAAAAACAGCACGAAAAAATCCGCACCTACGGCCCCTTGGCAGACGATACGAAGCAGACTTGGAGACTACAAAAGATCGTAGTAGTCCTAGTAGTAATTTCAGCGACGGGATTAGTCCCGCAGAACTTACATAAAGCGCTGAAAACGCTCGATCATAGGGCTGGACTATACATGGAGATGCAAAAAGCGGTTATCCTTGCAACCTGTGCTATAGTCCAAAGAGTTCTGTCCGGTAACAATTTGACCTAATGGGTTTCAGTCTTGATCCGCACTGTCTTCGATATAAAATCCATGTCTCTGTAGTGTAGAACCACCGCGTCATTGGCTGAAGTGTTTGCGACAATCGGGATGTAGTAGTATATTTGCGCATGGTCGCACACACTTTGCGTTAAAACGCATCATCGCTGTGATGCGGGCCTTTGGATGTTGCCTTCAGCCCATCCTTAGGTTGGTCGCCCCTCGGTCCGGTTGGGCGGCAAGAGGGTCCGTGGGCTTTTTTAAGTATATATATATATATATATATATATATATATATATTACAGGCATGAAATGTGAGGACATGTTTTTGTTATGTGAGGAATGTTCAATATGCATTTACCCAATTTTTGGCTAAAAATCTAAAACAATTCTTCATATATTGCCAAATCCTAAAGTATACACACATATGTACATATTAAAGTCATAAATATTTTGCTCATCCTAAACAAACAAATATTGTCCATGGCCCCTACCGGTGCGTACTCGCACGCATTTTTATACAAGGTATGTGAAAAAAAAATTTATATTTATTTAGCTTACTGCGTAAACGCATCGTATCCGAGGGGCGCGGGGGTTATGTCAATCGGTAGCCTGGCTCTTGGGAATTCAGTCGCTATGGAGGGTTTCTCGGGAGCAGACCGGGCATTGTGCGTGCGAGAGTTATACAAAAACGGCAATTCGGGAACTGGAGCGCGTAGAAAATTCTGCAGTTTTCGAGGTTTTCGCCACTTAAATGATGCGCCAAGCATTCCTCTCATTCAACATTGGATTAAAAAGTTTGAAGAGACTGGTACAACGCTGGATAAATCAAAATCCGCGCGACCTAGGTCATCAAGAACGGTAGAAAACGTGGAGAATATTAATCAGTCTGTTCGTGACGACCCGAACCTTTCAATTCGGAAGCGCGCAAGTGCTTTAAATGTGCATAGATCATCCTTACATTGCACTTTGCACAAAGACCTAAAGCTGCACCCCTACAAAATTCAATTGGTGCAAGAATTAAAGCCCCAAGATGCCAGTCAGAGGCTTAATTTCGTAAATCAGGTGATTGTGCCAATTTCAACGTTTACCAACATTTTGTTTTCGGATGAAGCCCACTTTCATCTTAATGGCCACGTAAATAAGCAGAACTGCGGCTACTGAAGTGCAACGAATCCGAAACGCAAACATCAGAAACTCCTACATTCGCCTAAAGTGACCGTGTGGGCTGCGATATCGGCGCGAGGAATTATCGGCCCTTACTTTTTTGAAGACGAAAGGGGGCGTGCAGTTACAGTGAATTCAGAGCGTTATGTGGAGATGTTAGACAACTTCTTGGTACCTGAACTGCAAAACTTTCCTGGTTATAACCAAAGAACATGGTTCCAACAGGACGGAGCAACTTCACACACGTCCAATATGTCTCTGCCACGTGTTCGTGAAATTTTCTCGGGCAAATAGACCATATCATAAATTGGCCTCCACGCAGTCCAGATTTAACCCTTATGGACTTTTTCCTATGGGGTTATCTTAAATCTAAAGTTTACGCCAATAAATCAACTTCACTGGTGCATTTGAAAGAAAATATCCGTCACGAAATGGCAGCCATCCCTGAGTCCACCAGCCGAGATGTCATAAGTAGTTTTACTGTTCGATTAAATGGGTGCCGAGAACGCGAGGGTCTACATTTAGACGATATTATTTTTAAGAAATAAATTCCCAAAAAGTGTATTTTAATAATTAATAAACATTTTTTCTATATACGGCTTACTTTGTTTTTAATCGATCCACTAAATATAAAATTTCTTTTAAGACACCTGGTATTGCTTGCGCTGCAAATATGCATATACCTCTGTCATTCTCGTTTGCCAGGAAAAATTATTCGAGTTATAGACATTTCGACTTAAAGAATTAAAAATTAAAACCACTTGTACGTACTTCAAATTCTACAAAATTTCTAAGCTTGTTTGTTATTCTTGTCTCAGGGGCTCCTTTCCGTCTTTTGTTTTTTGACAAAAAATATTGCTATTTACAAATTAACAATAGATTGGTTGATTTCTTCTCTATGTGATATTTTATTGCAGCGTCATTTTCATCATCATCATCATTACTATATTTGTCGTTTTTTTTGCAATCTGGCAAACATCGTCTAGAATTCGTTGTTTGTCAAGACTATCTGTTACCAGGGCTTCATCGTCAATCTGTCAATCTAGTACCTGAGAACAATTGCGATTATATCTAATTTTTTATAGACCGCCAATTTTTTTGTTTTATTTTCATTGCTTCCTACTATACGTTAGAAAAAAAAAACAATAGCAAATATTCGTGGTTATCCCACTAAAATTTCTGGAAAAATTGGAAAAATGTTGTAATTAGAATAGGCGTGATATCTCACGTACGGACTAAAATCCGATTTTATAAACTTTCTTTAAATTGCGTTGAATGAAGGAGCAATATCTGAACAGAATATATCTTTACCCTCTATACTGAAAATCGCTCTCTTGCGTAGCACTGCGCAATTGTAATGCTCCTCGACCTCGGCAAAATTCTCATAGTGAAAATGCTGTTAGCAGTTTATCCCCTGGTCATGAGACGGGACCTTTCAGTAGCCGTCAGTAACAAACCGACACCGAATTCATGTTTGCTACAAAGTGGTACTAAGACACAATGCAGCAAGTGGGAGAGGAATACTCTCCAGAGTCTCAAAATATCATTTCGATTAGATTCAGACTTTTCAGCCTATATTGCTAGAACTCTCACTGAAATTGGAGAGCGAGCAGGAGAGGAATCCTCCTTAATGTTGTCGGGTAGCCTGTGCACATTTTAGAAACCAATCATAAACCGCTTTGAGACCAGTTTCAATCCTAGGTGCAGTACTGTATCTATAAGCTTTAAATATTTTATTATAAATATCTTACCTAAAATTGGTAAACCGATTTTGAAAATATCTGAATCATAACAAGGTGCATCATCTGCGTATATGGAGTTCGGGCCGCCAGATATTATTATTCCACGATATCCAGAATCTTTCAAGTTTATAGCAGGAGTATTTAATGGAAGGATGTGTGACTCAATCTGTAATTCGCGAATCTTCCTGTCAATAACCTATAAAGGTAATTAGACTTTTAAAAATTCTTTTTGGATTATAGAATAATAACAAATTCACCTTCCCATACTGTGAACCGGCATCCAGGATTATTATTTTATCGTGGTGAATCCCATTTTCATTCGGTGGGAATGCTGATTTTTGCGAAGGTGGATTCATCTCTCGATCACTACAACACTGGAAAAATGTAACAATCATAATTAAGAATACAGGAATTGGACAATTTCGGTCTATTTTAAACGTTTCCATTTCAGCAAAAAATTGCAAAAGCTCAAAGCAAATATATATACTTATACAGGGTGTCCCGTTCACGATGGTAGAAATTTAAGGAAAATTTATCAATTAAATGGCCAGTCTATTTCTACCGTTAGAGAGTTATGGTGTTTTTCATAAATAGTGTCAAAATTTTGACCTGTCCAATAAAATCACAATTTTCACTTACATTTTAGATATGACATCATTTTCAGAAACTACATTAAATTTAATATGGTAAATGAATAAAGAAATTTCAAAATCGATTTCTCGGCCAAATTTCAAAACGCAATACTGTAAGGGTACTTTAGCCTGCATTCGTTACGTTAGCTTTCGAATGACGTGTAAAAATGGTGGACCTAATTATGGAAATTTCTAAAATACGATTATATGCTACCATTAACTTTATTTCAGCAGATATCGACATGGGATGTATTTTGAGGCCTAGATTTCATATAGATACACCATTCTGACTATCTTCAGATTTTTCGGTTCGATAGTTTCCGAGAGCTGTTTCCCTTTTCAGAGCACACATTTTGAGTATTCACTCACCTGTGTTTCACCCAATATCAATTAATTTTCGAAAATTACTAATTGAGTCTTTTTTTTTTGATACATATTTTGTGCCAAACAATCTCACCCACCTCTTTTGACTCGATACAAAATTATTCCCTCGCTGCATGTAAAGCGACAAATAGACTACAGGTTCTCACCAAATTTTGTGGCAATAGCTTCAGCCATTTCTTAGTAAATCGAGCGTGACAGACAGACAGACATTAAATCGATTTTATTAAGGGGGTCATCCCGTGTGTCGGGTTGTAGAAATCGATTTTTTTTGCATGAATTGTATCTATATATAGTGGAGAATATGTGGGCAAAGGGATATTCCGAGTCGTTCAGAAATTACATGGTTAAACAGGTAAGGAGTTCGCAGCCGCGGCTAGAGTACTCGATGAGAAAGAGCATCGAATCTTTTTTTACCTGTTAGTTTTTTACCTGAGCCTTATAAATTCGAACACAGGTATAAATATAAAAAGATGGAAAAATAATCAATTGTCTAAACTTATTTGCTGTTTGGAATAAAAAGGATAATCCAGTCTAGAAAGAGCACTGAAAGGCTTTCAAGCTATACTCAGTTATATTTTGTTGTAAGTATTGTGCTGTTTGTGTGTTCAGTGATTTTTTTAAATGGATCGTACGAAAAGAGATCGCTTTAACGTTCAACGTCATGCTCGCACTAAAAAACAAGTATTTCATAGGAATCGATACTTATCAGATAAGAACAAGTCAGGAAACCGGAAGCTAGACGCTTCAGGTATGAAAGGTTTTATGTATTTCTTTTATAGAGAAATTTGAGTGAGGATCTGTCTCATTAGCATGTAGCACGTAAAATATGCATTATTATGTGAAAATTTCCGCTTTCAAGTGATATTGGCATTCATGGCCTTGAATTTGCAGAGACGCGACAGTTTTAACCTAGTATAACTTTGTTGGTAATAGTGCGATTTTTACCAAATTTGGCGAGATCATGCTCTATGCTGTAGCCTATATTGCTGCAAAATTTTGTAATTCTAGGGTGAACTTCAGGGGGGTTTTCCTGTCAATTACTAAAAATTATAGTAATGTACTATTATTAACTTTATTTGAACAGGTATCGATATGGAGGGTATTTCGGAGCCTAGGCACCATATAGTGGCAGTCCCCTGATTTTTTTCAGATTTTTCGGTTTGGTAGCTTCTGAAAATGGGTTCGTTAAAAAATGACCACTTTCAACCCCCGCACTCCCCACCTTTTCAACAAAAGTTAAAACTAAGACCGGTTTCGAAAAGTACTAACCGAGACCTTTAATTTGATACCCCACATGACTATATTTGATGAAACAAAAATTTACACCCCCCTTTTGCATGTATAGAGACCCCCCTTAAATTCGACGTAAAAGGATGTAACTCACTATATGCGTGAGCGTTCACAGTTCCCACCTTTCCACTAAATTTGGTGCCAATCGCTATAACCGTCTCCGAGTAAAATGCGTGTGACGGACAGACAGACAGACAGTTAACCGATTTTAATAAGGTTTTGTGTTTACACAAAACCTTAAAAAGGACTTCGCAGCAACTTCAGCAAAGAAACTTTTAGCAAGCATGAACATGGATGTTCCAATTGCGACAAGTTTTGTGTATTGTATATTGGATTTTGCTGGAGTTTTTTCCGGTATTTCTGCAAATAATAAAATATACGTAGTAGTAAAAAAGGAATGCGTAGGACATGTCGAGAAAAGAATGGGAACGCGGCATAGAAATGTAAATAAGAATCACAAAAGCATTGGTGGAAAAGGGGCTGGGAAACTTACTGACAAGGTTATTAACGTTCTCACTACATTTTTGGGCTAGCTATTCGTCGACACGCAAATTTGATAGAAGGAATGAAGCAGAAAATTTGGGCAACTTTCTTTCATAAATGTTCTACAGACAAAAATCAGCATCAAAATTGTCCAGCAGGCGTGGACAGTTGCTGCAAATGGCGCAAAGCGGAAGCTAAAGGAGAACTGGATAGTTTCCACGGCGAGAAGGCACCTTTGACTGAAGAAGTTCAAACAGTCATAAAACCAATCTGATGAACAGATATTTAGGAGCAGAGACCCGGAATAACAATGAGTCGTTAAATGCATTGATCTGGACTTTCGCTCCTAAAGACCTTCATTCTGGGGCCAAGGTCGTAGAAATAGCTACTTTTCTGGCTGTAATTATTTTCAATGAAGGATTCAATGGCATTCTCAAAATCCTAGTGACAATGAGATGTCAAGTTAGCCACATATGTCAGGTTTATGCCGACCGCCGTAACGAAGCGCAAATTTGGCGGCCCGAACGACGATCGACTGACCTCGTTAAAAGAGCCAGAATTGAAACCAGAGAGCAACAATCGGCTTAACCAGACTTTTTTGAAGAAACGGAGGGTGCTCTTTAGGGACCAGGTATAACAGATTAATGCGTTTTTCTCGAAACTGCATCTTGAAAATCGGCTGCCACCATAGCTCAAAATCTATCCAACCAAATTCTTTGAAATTTTCACGGCTTCTTTAGTACATATTTCTACGGTCCGCAAACTAGGATAATTGCAATATTTTATTCATAAAAAAAGTCGTAAAAAAACACCAAAATCCAAAAAATTAAGTTTAAAAGCCCACCAAAAATTTACCTTTTAATATTTTCTAATTATCCTAGTTTGCGGACCGTGGAATGTTGTCCACATTAAAATGCCGTTTAGTTGTTTTCCTCAGATGAACACAGCGCCCTCCAGCGTGGTAGTAGAAAAACACCTTTTTTTGAAAATGGGTGCATAAATTGACACGTATTCCGAAAACTAGCTACGATATCAAGCTGAAAAATTTATCACATATACTAGAGATATCAATAAATATATGGTGAAAAATCACGTTTCTATCTTTATCCAGTCCTTCAAAATAATTTTTCAAAAAAAGCCAAAAGAACGGCCTTCACACGGGATGACCCCCTTAAAGTTTAGTTCCAAACAAAACTATAAACTAGTCGGCATACCAGAAGGGAGCGCTTCGGGTCTAAAGGCTTTGTGCTCTTCTGATCTAACGCATCTTCACGCATTTCCACTTCACACCGTGCACAAAGCATTACATCCATTTTTCATTTTTTTTTCATTTTAAAATCATTTATTCACCAGTGACTTACATTGAATACATAGCGTTTGTTTCTTATTTCTAAATGTAGCTTATGTTTCATAATTAAATATTTAAAAAAAACGGGTGGTTATTACAATGTTTGGCCTGCTCGATCTTCTCTGACATTACTTTTTACGGTGTATTTACGTTACACATTGATCTTGACAGTTCATGATTAAACAATGGACATATATTTGAAAAAAAAAACTGCGCCCGTACCTAGCGCGAGCAGGCTTATTTACTTACTTATTCTAACTTAATCTAATCTAATAAATAATACTTAAATCTAATTCTTGTATCTAATGTTTTTACAGTGCTCACAATTTTGCGCTTAAGCTCTGTGCACCCCTACCAGGCAAGTAGTGTCGAAGAGAGAGACAATGGCTTGTTTTAATGCAGAGCTCACAATTTGGCAAAGCCTTAAGATAAAGATGCCTCATGTGTGGATTGGGGTGATTCTTCGCTCTTTCGAAGAATCTTTCTAACAGGTCGAGAGCGAACTCTCGAAGAGGTTTAAGTTTTGCTCGCCTGTACACTTCGGCGTTGCGGCCGCACTTCTTGGTTTTCCAAATGTACGACAAGCGGACACAGTGTCTCAAAATTCTGCGCTCGAAGGGCTCGCACTTCTTCATAGCTTTGGTCAAGCAAGACATCCATGTAGGGGCTCCGTATCAAAGAATCGGTCTTATGTGGACTTTGTATAGTCAGTTTAGATTTAGTGTCCTACTCTTTTACGAAGAATAGAGTAGATTTTACTTAATGCACCGCGTGCTCTGCTGAAAGAGAGATTAAGGTGGGGGTCGAATCGGAGGTGTTCATGAAATAGCATTCCCAAGTATTTCATTTGTTGTGAACTGTTTACTACGGTATTTCCGATGCGTAGCTTTAAGCGTTTAGCGTTTCTTTCGATAGATCTAGATCCCAAGTATCTGAATTTTCTCTAAAGAGTAATAACCTGTGTTTTGGCCTCGTTGATTTTTATCCCCAGGTCTTGTAGTACTTGCAGAGATCTGTTAAGTATTTCTCTATACCATTAGCTGCCTTACCGGGTCGGAGGCTCGACGAGAAGATAAGCGTGTCGTCAGCGAACTGTAATAGTTCTGTGCCGCTCTTTGGGATTGGAGCGTCGGTCGTGAAAATGTTGTAGAGTGTAAGTCCTGAAATGGATCCCTGCGGTACTCCAGAAGTGACCGGTAGGACATCGGAATAATCATTTCTCACGCTGGCGTAAAAAAGCCTATCTTCGAAAAAACTTATTATAAGTCTGGTCCCGTGCTTTGTCCGGAATCCGAATTGATGGTTCGGAGTAATGTTTTTCCGATCGCAATGTTGGACTAATCCCACTGTCCATGCTTTTTCGAAGAGCTTGCCCAAGTTGGAGAGGAGAGAGACGGGCCTGAAGTTTTGTGGTTCGTGGGAGCCGCCTTTTTTTTAATGGCGATTATCTTTGCTACTTTCCAAGTAGTGGGAAAGTAACCATTATTGATGCAGTTGTTGAAGACTGCAAGAAGGAACTTCATTGATGCCCTAAGGAGGTTTTTGATGACAATATTTGCTGTCATCTGGTCCGGTTGATTTTTTGCCGTTAAGGCTTTTAGTGATGACTGCGAGCTGTGGTAAGCTCAGAAAGGATTTTGGGTCATTTGGTTTGCAGGATGGGTTAAAGGTGGAGAAGGTGGTTAGTTTTAGTGAATGCTCATGAAGGAAGTCTTTGATTGTCGTGTCTACAATCGAACCGACGTCCTGGTTGTTACTAGGTGAAGGAGAGTATAGTTGATTTAGGAAAAACTCCGCGAATATTTGAACTTTCCTAGCGTCACTGCCGATGTTTTCATTGTTTACGGTAAGAACGAAGTTTTTGGATCTGTTGCGGCCTGTCAGCCTATTTATGTGTTCAAACATATTAGATCCGGGTTTCACATCTGCTAGCTTGCGGGTGAGTTCCTTGCTACGGAATTGTTCCACCATTTGACGTCCATAATCCGAGAAATTAACACTTTATATTCTGTGTTAGTTCTGATTTGCCTGACCTTCAGGTGTTACATACATTTACTTAAAGTAAATACACATGTCTATTCTATTGAACACTACCCGCAAACTCAATTAGAAGATACATATATATACGCATTTCTGTTTCGAGTAATTTGTACTGATTTACAAATAACTAAAGAAGTCGGGAAACCGGAGTCTAGACGGTTCAGGTATAAAAGGTTTCGTGTTTCCCTATGTGAAGAACGATGAGTGCATGATAAATCCGTGTGTACATAGTTAAAAATTCCATTGCCCTCTATTTTTTATAAAGCTATCTACACAAATAATTCAATCTGGAAAGCACTATATTGAAAATAGTCAAGTTCAATATAATTAGTAAATATGAAGAAGTTAACCTGCAATAGATACAAACCAGTCGGGAAGGCGGAAGTTTGATGCTTCAGATATGAAACGTTTTGTATACTTCTTCTGTAAAAACATTTGAGTGGACATTTGTCCCACTAGTATCTAGCATGTAATTTATGTATATATTATGTCAGAATATCCATTTTCGCGTAATGCTGACATTCAAAGTCTTGAAGCGACCATTTTGACCTTTTATAACTTTGTTAGTAACAGTGCGATTTCCAATAAACTTGGCAGGAGGCATAGTCTACATTGCTGTTGTAGGATGACCTTAAGCCGGTTTTGCAGTCAATTAATAAAAATTATAGTAATATAAACGTGTACGTAGAAAAGAGGGAGTTCCTCTAAATAATCAGCAGACGAAAAAAAAAGTCCGGCAGGAAATTCTGAAAATCAGCACCAATAGCTCTGAAGGAGGAAAGCGTACAGCGAATGTAGGAAAGTCGACTAGCATTGCGAAACCCGTGACGAAAGAAAACGATGGATGGACTAAAGTTACCAGCAAAAAAACGAAAGGAAAAGCAAAAGTGCGAACTCGTCCAGATGCGATTGTTATCTCCAGTAAGGGCAATCTGTCCTACGTGGAGATACTTAGAAAGGTCAAAGATCCCGACCTAAAAGATCTGAGCGGAAATGTGAACAGAATCCGAAGAACCCAGAAAGGGGATCTCATGTTCGAGCTGAAAAGACCCAGCGTAAGCAAAACTGATGGCTTTCCCACTCAAGTGAAAAACTCACTTGGGGATAACGCCGCAGTACGTGCCCAAAATCATAAGATCTACATACAATGTAAGGTTCTCGATGAAGTGACATCGAAAGGAGAAATTTGTCCTGCTTTGAATGAGCAATTCAAGTTGGCACGGAATTCAGGAAGGCACTCACTGCACTCAGAAAATGATGTTTATGATGTTTATTCGAATAAACCTCAATCATTGCAGGGTCGCTAAGGATTTACTTGAACAGACCACGTTCGAATTTGAGATGGAAATCGCCATCATAAGTGAACCGTATAGAAACCGTCACGGTGGCATATGGGACACAGATTCGACTGATGGAACGGCGATATGGGCTTGCGGTCAACAGGCCTTTGTGTGTGCAAAACTAAGTGGTGTATATGCATACAGCTGCTATGCTGTCTGAATTCGAGGAAATGCTTGATAGTCTTGTTCTCGACGCAGGGGGACGAAGTCCAAAAATGATTGCTTCATCATGCCCGGAACCGAGAAGGATTTCAGGCTGGTTTCCAAAAGCTTTGGATGAGCAGGTGTGGTTAGATCAACATGATAAAACAGGCCCCTCTACGAAAAGGGCCGTTCCTGTGATCCAATGCATCGCCAAAGCATGTGACGCGTCCATACCTAGGAGGTGCTCATTCCCCAGTAGAAGACCAAATTACTGGCGGAATACTGAACTGGCCATGCGCGATTAGCCTGCCACCGAGCCAGAAGAGCGGCTCAGAGAGCGGTTTGTAGAGTCGACCAGGGGTAAAAATAGTCCGCCTATAAGGCAGCCCGCAAAACCCTCAAGCTCGCCATTCAGCAAAGCAAGAGGAAATGTTTAAGGAGCTCTGCTCAGAAACGGACGCAAACCCACGGGGGAGTGCTTATAGAATCGTGATGAGACGATTCAGAGGCCGTTCACCTCCGCAGATCATGTGTCCTACCCTTTTGCTAAAAATCACCCAGGGTTTATTGCCCCAGAAAGAGAAGGGCAAACAGTGTTGTTGAAAGCTGGCTAGAGAACTCTGGTCTGACACTTGCGGAAGAAAAAACGGAAGCGGTTCTCATCAATAATTACCGGAAGAGAAATTACGCTTGTATTAGAATCGGAAATCATATCATCACTTCACGGTATACCTCTAGGTTGCTTATAGAGCATGTATTCTTCCACTGTCCGAGGTTTGTGGACGAAAGGAGGAATCTAAAGGAGATTCTAAGAGAGGTGCTAGTAACAGAAAATCTGGTGCTGAAAATGGTAGCATATCAAGAAGATTGGGATGATGTCAACATCGGATCCATCCAAAACATACTGCGAAAGGCAGAGGAGAGGAGAAAAGCATGGTCACGTACGCCGCGTATAGAAGAAAGGTGACTAAGCTAGAGTGAGCTGACTCCGCAACGTGATGCAATACCTTATAGCGGTTCCGCGGAGCTGGGAGGGAATCGGGGGTGGTTTTAGTAGGTAAAAATCCCACACACTGATGTGTCCACACCAGTGTCTTTTGAAGTTTTCCACCTCCAAAAAAGACAAAAAAAAAAACAGACAGGCAGACAGAGCCTGTGCAGAGTTGCCAGATCTCTCATCAGGTGCGCCCCCGCGTGCGGATAAGGGAATGCTCGGCGGATGCGTAGGGATATGCACATGTATGCATTTGGATTTGTGCGTGCATCGGCAAGTTTGTGCGTAGGTTAGGTAGGTGGGAGAAAAACACCTTCCTGTGGATAAAAATGACTATGGGGAGGACACCCACAACAAGAAACCTATATGGAAGAAGAAAGGAGAGAAAAGTTACGGTGGTGCAAGGACTCGGAACCCCAGTACCGGGGGAGTGGACAAGGAGGCTCCCGGCCGTCGATATCCCTCGACTGCAGCTCCTTGGTGGTGGGTTACTTGGTCACCGTCGCATCGAATACTACGAGAAGCCTGGAGAAAGAGGCATTTAAAAGGAATACATCACTCCCGAGAATGCCTGTTCAAGATACACGGAAATATGCCCCACAAATTGGTCATTCATTAGCCCATAGTGGGGTGACTACACCTGGTCGAAATATGTCGCAGGACTTAGTGTTTGATCCATTTAGGAGAAACTCGACGATCCTGTGATCTCCTCTAAAATTAACGTTGATGAAGGAAATCAGGGAAGCTCCCGGAAGGCTAATAAATACGGAAGTGCCCAGTGGAGGAAAAATACTAGAGTAGTCCGAACTCATAAAGGGCAAATATAATGTGCACCAGGCCATCAAAACCAGGATCCAAGCCATTCGTGCACAGTACAATAGTACCAAGGACGAAATGAATGCCTCAAAGTAATCAAGCGTTACCCAGGCAACACAAGTGACACCGCCTCAAAATCAAAAGGCAGTAAGCTTGAAAAGAGAAGCAGAGAGGGCGAGAACGATTCTTTCGGACAGGACGCGAAAAGGCAAAAAGGTCTCTCATCGGCAAAGTGGAAGGCAAACAAAGTTACCAAAATCGTGGAAACTGCGGCGCCGGCTCCAATCGACCCAAAAGAGGTAAAGCCGCAAAAAGAAACCATCGATTAAGGATGGCGAAAACAAAAATGCGACAAATAAAGGAAGACTATGGCCCGAATTAATTATCATCTCCAAAAAAAGGTAATATGACTTATGCCGATATCCTCAGGAAGGTCAAATCCAATCCCGAGCTGATGAACCTTGGACAAAACGTCAGCCGAATTAGACGCTCCCAAAAAAGGAGATTTAATGGTGGAGCTGAAGAAGTCTCCTGGCAAAACGGTTGAAAATTTTCTCGGCAAGGTGGAGAAGTCTTCAGGAAAAGAAGCACAATTACGGATCAGAAAGCAGGAGCTTCTTATACAATGTAAAGATACTGATGAAATCACGACCAAGGAGACACCTTAGAAAAGCAATTCGGACCACTTGATTTGCAAAATTCCGCAATCAGAGGACTGAGGAAAGCATACGGACGCATGCAAACGGCAACTGTAAGCTTACCAGCTGAAGTAACGTTCACATTGCTGGCGGCTGGTAAAGTAAAAATAGGTTGGGTCGTTTGCCGACTCAGGGAGTGGGTGTCCCTCAAGCGCTGCTTTAAATGCCTGGAATACGGCCACTGAGACAGGTCAAAAAGTTGCAGAAAATGTAGAGGGAATCTATTTTCGGGTGATATTGACATTCATAGTCTTGAATTTGCAAAGAAGCGACAATTCCGACCTATTATAACTTCGTTAGTAATAGTGCGATTTCCACCGAACCAGTATTATGCTTTATGTTATAGTCTACATTACTATAAAACTTCGTGGTGGCAGGATGAACTTAAAGGAGATTTTGTAGCCAATTGCTAAAAATATAGTAATATACTATTATTAACTTTATTTGAAAGGATATGGATATGGAAGGTATTTCGGAACCGAGGCACCATATAGTGGCAACCTCTTGATTTTCAGATTTTTGGGTTGGGTAGTTTCTGAGAATGGGTCTGTGGGAGAGATGGTCACTTTCAACCCCCCGACCTCCCACTTTTCCAACAAACGTCAAAGCTAAGACCGGCTTCGGGAAGTAATAACCAAGACCTTTCATTTGATACCACATGACTATTTGATATGATGATTTACACCCCGCTTTTGCTTGTACCCTCTTAAATTCGACGTAAAAAGATGTAACGCACTGTATACGTGAGCGTTCACATTTTTCAAATTTCCACTTAATTTGGTGTCAATCGCTTTAACCCTCTCCGAGAAAAATGCGGGGCGGTCAGACCGGCAGACAGTAAACCGATTTTAATAAGGTTTTATCTTACACAAAACCTTAAAAAGGGCGTCGACTAGGCCCAGGGTTTAGGAGAGCATTAAATACAGTAAAGAAATGAGGTTGATACAAATCAACCTTAACCATTGCGAGGCAGTGCCAGACCTTCTCTCTCAGACCATCTATGAGAAGGGAATCGAAACTGCCATAATCAGCGAGCTTTATCGCAATAATAAGAGCGGTGCCTAGACTGTAGATATAACAAGGCGGCAATATGGGCGTGTGGAAGACAAGCCATTTAAAATGTGATGGAGTTTCCAGAAGTTGAGTCGTAAGGACAAAAATAGCTGATATCTTCATATACAGTTGCTATGCTCCAAGCGCGATGATAGCAGAATTCGAAGGAATGATAGGTATGCTAGTCTCGAATGCAAGAAGTCGTAACCCCAAGATTATAGCGGCGGGTTATTTCAATGCGTGGGCTGTGGATTGGGGCAGTCGCACTATGAACAGCAGGGGCCGTATCCTGCTCGAGGCTTTCGCGGAGCTAGACTTGGTGCTTGCAAATAGGGGAAATATTTCCATATTTCGTGGGACAGGGCTGTTGAAAAGTTTGAACAAGATGCATTCATAGAAATGCTATTAGGAGGCCACAATCCCGGTGGTGCGGCGGGTACAGAAGAAATAGAGCAAATAATGGGACGCATAACGAAAGCATGCGACGCTGCTATGCCGAGGCGGCGAGTCCTCGCAAAAAGGCGCTCAAACTATAGGTGGAATGGAGAGATCGCGGAGTTGCGGGATCCATGTTTTCCAGCTAGAATGATCTGCCGGCAAGTATATGTGAACCTTCGAGGTAGGCTCAATCAATCTATACGGACCAGCAAGCGAGAATGCTTCAAGGAACTTTATGCAGAGGCAGACCAAAGCCCCTGGGGAACAGCGTACAGGGTGGTTATGAAGAAGATGAGAGGGCGAATACCATAAATGCCCTGCCCGCATCTTCTGTCCGATATCGTGATGGCGCTCTTCGCCCCCGATAAAGGGGAACGCAAACAATATAAGCAAACATTGGAGGTCTACACCGTACCTGCCGTAACTGAGGAAGAACTTGCGTAAATTTGCCGAAGAATTGGTAATAACAAAGCACCCGGGAAACGCCTGCTGGATCAACACCAACAGCTCTACTACCAAACCCTATTCCCACCTCCACGTGGTGACGGGTGGGAGCTCTTTCTTAACGAAAAGCTACGGAGAAGGACGAAGACGAGTCTCCCGCGCCTAAAAATGGGGAAAAATGTACCAACTGGTAGAGGTGACAACCCTACACGGAAAACCGATGTTACGAAGCGACGGAAGGAGCCTCGGACAGGATGGAGTTTGCAACGATGAACCCGGCAACGACAACGGAATAACGATTTGTGCATTTTCTCATGGAACGTGTGCTCCCTGTATAGAGATGAAGCTGCCAAGGAGCTAGCCGATACCCTATCCCAATATAGGGCTGATGTAACAGCATTGCAGGAAATGCGTTAGAGAGGAACAGATTTCCTGGAGAAGAGCCACTACACCATATATTATAACGGCCATCCAGTAAATCATGTGCTCGAAGTAGGTTTCTTAGTCAGCCAAAAATGAAACCTGATGTTATTGGGTTAGCGAAAGGCTATGCACATTGCGCTTGCGAGGCAAATTTAGAAAGAAAAGCCTCATAAACGCTCATGCCCCTACAGAAGAGACTGCACAGACTGCAACAACATCAAACCGCACTGGTCAAACGGGAAGAATAAAGATAGAAAGCTACAATTTTGAGAACGTTGATAATTTCTCCTACCTAGGGTCGAAAATCACAACCGATAACAGCTACCATGATGAAATCGGCGCACAGTTGTTGGCAGCCAACAGAGCCTATTTCAGCTTATAAAAACTGCTCCGTTCGAAACGTCTCACCATAGGGTCAAAGCTCTTATTGTACAAGACAATGATCTTGCCAGCCCACATGTATTCCTCGGAAAATTGGGTTCTTAGCTCAAAAGGGCCATCTACAATATCTCTATCATTGAATATAAGGATGGACTATCGAAGCGACAATTCTGATTTCGACAAGCCCAGTCAACAATCGACGAAATAGACTGTTTTGAAGCTAGCTAATGCCGTCTAATAAATGCTGCGCCGTGGTGACGTTGGACATAAAAAATGCATTCAATTCCGCTAGCTGGAAGTGGATAAAAAGCTCACTGACTAAAACGGGTGTCCCTAGTTATTTGACTAAGCTCCTCGAAAGTTACCTTTTGGAGAGGACTCTTTGATACAATACGAATGAGAGATCCGAGCAGTAAACCGTCACCGCAGGAATACCACAGGGCTCAGGGTTGGGTCCTCTCCTGTGGAACGTGATGTACAATGGGGTCCTTGTCCTTCCTGCGCCAAAGGAGGCCACGATAATCGGTTTCGCAGATGATTTAGCTGTGGTTGTCGTCGCGAAACTACCTGAAGACGTTGAAGTGTACGCTAACGAAACCATTAGCGCCATAAGAGCGTGGTTGGAGATGGTTTATGGTTGACCTTGTGAGACAAAAGACGGAGGCGGTCTTGATCGAGAGAAATACGGTTAATATTCGTGTTGGTGGTCACATTTGGCAATACTTTCCTCGGGCATCTAATGGGGAGGCATGGTCTCGATGATCGTAACGACAACGACGTAAGATTTATAGATTACTGCAACTTGCTCTGCCTCGTCATTGGCGGCACAGTGTTTCAACACAAACATTATTTGAACACAGATCAGTTGGGCTAGTCAAACGTATATCTAATCATATCGACCATATCGTGACCAGTGGCAAATTTAGGAATTATCTTCTTAGTGTACGTAACAAAAGACGTGCTCACATCGGCCTCGGAAAAATACCACATTCTGATGGTTGCTTGCCTTCATCTGTGTGTCGATGTCGCATCTGCTCTCAGGGGATCACAGCATTGGCTTCAGAAATTGAGTACGGACCGTCTCTGCGGTTCAACTTTCATGCAGCTGTGGGAAAATTTTCTTGTTGTGTTAACGACATAGCCTCTAAATAACTCACTTGAAAACAAAGGTGTCTTTAGCTCAGGCGCGAATGAAATTGTAGGCAACGTTCCAAAAGGACGTCGCAAGACCTCATTGACTGCGGAAACGTGAATGCCAAACGATGAACGTAAGTTTCTGAAAGCTGTATTGATAGGTACGAGCCGCTGAATCATAATCATCCTGGAATACGTCAAATAACACCTCGAAACTTTAATCGATGGAGAGCAGTGTGGGGAGTTTATATCCCCGCTCCACCTGCTCTTCATCGATTTTGAAAAAGCGTTCGACAGCGTTGACAAACAGTGTACCTACCCTACACAGAAGGGGCATCCTGGAGAAACTAATAGTTATTCTCAGAATAAAATCTCGGAAGAATTTGAAATCAAAACGGAATCATTCAAATTTCGAAATCATCGTCAATCCAAGAAAACCACAAAGTTTTTCACCTCTGAAGCGTCTATTTTCCAATTATATTTAATTGTTAGCTATCAAGTTCAACTATAATACTAACTACATATTAACTGACAACTTTTTCATTTAATTAATTTTTTTAACCAACTAAGAAATAATGCATAAAATTATACAACTAATAATTTAAAATTGAAAAACTGTTGCCGATTTTCAACTAACACCCAAATTATTATTGTAATCACTAGTTGCTAGTTGCAACTATATTTTGCACAACACTGTAAAGATTATGTTACTATAAACCAGATAAAATAGAGATAATGTCTTTATATAATTGGATTTCGGAGCAGATATTATTGAATCGATTACTGGAGTTTATAAGGAGCAATAGATGAATAAAAAAAACTAAATTTGGTTGCGAACACACAAGATTTAAAAGCTATAATGTGTACGAGGAACAGCTTTTTGACTGTAAAAATATTCAGTACATCAGGATTCGCAAACGCCAGAAAGCAAAGTTTCACCCAACTCGTTAATCCAAAACTCAAAAATCAACTTAAAAAATTAATAATTGACTGCACTTTAAGCTAACTACGTTCAAAGAAGAATATAATCTGTGATTTGATAAAAATTCACACAAGTCTTCCGGACTGAGTTAATTATCCCTTTCCTCATTATAAACACTTTCTTCAATTTATGCATTAAAACTGCTTTCACTGTGATACGTGAAAGAATACAAGCAACGAAAAGCGCATTCACTCAAATAGACCAGGTATAGGTTTTTTCAAAATGTTTAAATGAACAAAACATGAACTGTGTACAAAGAGAATTGTCAATAGGCATTATGCATTTACGAGGTAAAGAGCGTAAAGAGTCTCCAATTTACAAATTTTAAGTCAGAATGAGAAAAAAAATCGAATATAAAAGGTGTCGTAAACAACAGTATGCGTCCGTTGTACACTGACCACACATAATATAAATGGGCATTAACCTTCATATTCATCGGCGCATAATGAGTCACTGCACGACATCTAAACACGAATAGCTAAAACCAGCATAAAATTTGTAGGCTAACATAGGAAATAATGTGATTTTATAAAATATAATTTTATTATTCAATATATAGCCCAGTCATTAAGGCTTTCAACCTCCGAATTCTTTGATTCAAAACCGATTGACATGAATTTTTGGTGGGGGTAGAGAATGACATAAGGTATTCAAATTATATAGCGCCGATGCGCGCCTCCTCCCTGTCATTTTTCTTTTCGAAATAACCACAGAAATCGATTAAATGGTCAACTCTAAGGGGGTTGGGCGAGAATTCATTCGAGGTCTGAGAACAGGAAAAAGTCGCTGGGGGCCAGATCTGGAGAATACGGTGGATTCAGAAGTAATTCGAAGCCCAGCTCATGCAATTTCGCCTTGGTTTTCATTGATTTGTGAAACGGTGCATTGAGTTGATCAAAAAGCACTTTCTTTTTTTCAAATGGGGAAGTTTTTCGTTTTCATCCTTCGAACGCTCCAATAACGATATGTAATAGTCGCTGTCGATTGTTTTTAACTTCTCAAGACAGCCGAAAGCTGTCAAATTTGTACACATGTCTGTTTGAAGGTTAGAGTTAACTAAAAATCATAAGGATTTAGTACTGATATCGCCATCTATGTGTTAACCCACGCTCCCCATACGTGTGAATGGAGGATGCACATTTTTTTTCAGCCATGTGGGGTATCAAATGAAAGGTCTCAATTAGTACTTTTCGAAACTGGTTCAATATATGACGTTGGGTGAAACATAGTGTGAGTGACGGCTCAAAATATGACCCCCAAAAAGTGTAACAGGTCTCGTTCTCAGAACCTATCCAACCGACAAATCTGAAAAAAATCTCAGTGGTGCATCTTTACGAAATCTAGCCCTCAAAATATATCCGGTTCCGAAATCTGTACAAATAAAGTTTATAATAGTATATTTCCACATTTTATAAATTTACCCGGCATCCCCCTTATGTTTATCCCAGAAGTACAAAATTTGGCATGCGTGCAATGAAGAACATAATGCACAGTTTGGTCAAGTTTGAAGAAAATCGAACTATTATTAACAAAGTTATAGGGGGTGAAACTTAAATTTACACGGTAAAGACAACTTTGAGCTACTGTAACTTTGTTACTAGTATGATTTTGGTCAAACTTGCAGATAATATGCTTCAAGTTATATTTTATACCAACTTTAATAACTCTGGGATAAACTTAAGGGGAGTTTTACGCAATTTTCCCAAAAATATGGTAATATACTATTATTAACTTAATTTGAACAGATATCGATATGGAGAGTATTTTTAAGCCTGGGCACCATATAGAGGCAGCTTCATGATTTTTTTTCAGATTTTCCGGTTGGGCAGTTTCTGAGAATGGGTCCGTTAAAGAAATCATCACTTTCCACCCCTCCCACTCCCCGCCTTTTTAACAAATCTCAAAATTAATACCGGCTTCGGAAAGTACTAAAAATTTGTACACCTCCCTTTTACATATATGTGGCCCCCCTAAACCTCAACGTAGAAGGATATCAATCACTGCATGTCTGGGGTCCACAGGTCCCACCTTCTCACCAAATTCCGTGTCAATCGGTATAGCCGTTTCTGAGAAAAGTGCCTGTGACAGACAGA
Source organism: Hermetia illucens (assembly GCF_905115235.1). Lineage (NCBI taxonomy): Eukaryota > Metazoa > Arthropoda > Insecta > Diptera > Stratiomyidae > Hermetia > Hermetia illucens. Next base: position 118,489,071 of record NC_051849.1, read on the forward strand.
CATTGAACCGATTTTAATAATTTGCAAACAAAACCTTAAAAATTGTAGTATGGAAAAAGCTACTCCTTGTCTATCTATTTTTTAATATTTTCAAAAAATTCTAGTTCCACGATAGCTATTCACTCATTGATTAAAATGCAATTTGATTCTTTTTTTTATTTTTATTTTTTCAAAGAGCAAAATTATTTATGTAACTCAAAATTATTCTATATGGGCATTTCGGTAGCTACATACTATCTTCATCAGTGGGTTAGGAGGATAAAGACCAGGTGTGTTGTTATATTTATACCTATACCTAATTCTTAATCCTAAAAGTTGTGTAATTTTACTGTCCTTAAAGTTTATATCGGCATTAATTTGAAGAGCCAGGAATGTGCGTTTCCTAGATTCATGTTTAGACGTGTTTCCTGAGTTTCACTATCTACGAAGAAACTTTCGTTAGGTCAAAGCAGTTTGACCTCTTCCAGTATTCCCACATTATCCATTACAGGCCCTTCTTCTGTTATGTGTTTCACCACGGATAATCTTTTGTGTTGCCTATTCTGACGTTCTACCTTCTTCAGGTGCTTACTGACTCGGGCATGAACTAGCTTATATATATATACTCTATGAACTATATATCTTAGTCTACCAAAAATCAGGGCGAAACAACGGTGGCTTGATACACTAGATGCGGATTTGAAAGCCTCGCGATTAGGTTTATGATAAAACAGAATGGCGAAACCGATAACGACGAGTCAACCCCGCTTATGAACAAGGCTGAAGAAAAAAAAAAATCCATACACTACAATTCCCTACACTACCCCTCACTACAATTAAGTCGATTCCAAATCTATCGATATTCATGTAAGTATTCATTTACAAACTTGGGACGTAGAAATATCAATCAAACAAGTCGGGATACCGGAAGCCGGGCGCTTCGGGTATAAAGGTTTTGTGTTCATCTTATGTAAAAAACTCGCTTTACACGATTTTCCCTTCGAACGTAGCTAGGAATACAAAATATTCCGTCATATTTTGCAAGCCTCAAGATTCACATATATCCATACAAATCAACGACATAAATACTGTGTTCACTCCAAATAAAAAAACACTGTCTATTATCGCATGACGATGCATGCAGATCAGGCATTCGATGGAGCCAAATAGCGAAACCAATCATCACGAGCCGACCCCGCTTGTGAACGAGACAAAGGCTGACGAAAAAGAAAAAGATGCATACATATATATGTGCGCTTCTAAATTGTTGTAACGCATCTTCACGCATTTCCACTTTACTCCATGTACAAAAGCATACATATATATATATATATACATGGATATTTTTTTTTATGGATGGAGATGGAAATCTTAGAGACGCTGCTGCGCCAGGTTGCGGCAGTGTGTGGGATTCGCACCCCCTAAAACCACCCCCACTCTTCCGCCCCTCCCCGTGAAGTATTTTACTTCGTGGGGGAGGGACTGGTTCGCTATACCACCTCGTGCATCTCCCGTATCCGTCGCGCCGGGTCAACGGGTGCTCCGAGTCCTCGGGTGTAGCACCGCATTCAGGACAGTTGGGAGACTCGTCCAACTCGAAGCGATGCAAGTACTTCCTATAGCCACCGTGTCCCGTAAGGAACTGTGGCAGGTGGTAATTTAATTCTCCGTGCTTTCGGTCGACCCATTTCTCGATACACGGGATCAATAGATGGGTGCGCCGGCCCTTGTCGGAGTTATCCCACCGTTGTTGCCACTTGCCACACAACTCTCTCCTGATGGCTTTTCGGAAATCTGCATTCACCTCGGCTGGATTTGCCTTCCGTTTTTCGTAGAGTCAGTGTGCCTCGCTCGCTAGAAGATCTATAGGGATCATTCCCGCGATGACACACAATGCCTCCGTCGACGCCATCCTAAATGCGCTACACACCCTTAGCGCAATTGGCCGGTATGTCGAACTTATCTTCCTCCGGTTGACAGCGTGGTTCAACGCTCCCGCCCAGACAGGGGCTGCGTATAGCAGGATCGACCTCAGCACTCCCGCGATGAGTAGCCTGCGACTATACTTCGTCCCTCCCACGTTAGGTATCATCCTTGCAAGGGATGAGCTGGCATTTGCTGCCTTTTCTCGCGCATAATCAAAGCATCCCTTGAAACTCAGCTTGGCATCGATCATCACCCCCAGGTATTTGACAACTGATTTTGAGACGACCTCACGATTACCAACCCGGATGGTAACCGTGATGTTCTTCCTACGGTTGGTAATGAGGACCGCCTCCGTCAGCTCTAGCTTGACTATCCGTAACCATGACTTGATGGTATGAATGGCTTCATTTGCATAAAGCTCCACATCCTTGGGATGCTTTGCATTTGCAACTACCGCCAGGTCGTCCGCAAAATCAATCAGCGTTGTCTCTTCCGGCACGCGTAGGCCAAGCACTCCGTCGTACATTATGTTCCACAGCAGTGGTTCCAATACAGAACCTTGAGGCACATCTGCTGTCACAAAGTACTCCTTCGGCCCGTCGTCCGTCTCGTACCAGAGAAGTCTGTCCGAAAGGTAACTCTCGATTAGCCGAGCCAAGTAGCTAGGAACACCCAGTTTGGCCAAAGCGCCTTTAATCCAGCCCCAGTTGGCTGAGTTAAAAGCCTTTTTGACGTCTAGCGTCCAATTCCACGACCTTTGCTACTGCATCGACCGTAGAACGGGCTCGTCGAAACCCATATTGCCGATCAGAATATATATATATAATATATATATCAGCTATTAAGTTGATTACGGGCATACGGGCAAGGTAAGAATAGGTTGGGTCGTGTGCAGGCTCAGGGAGCAAATATCTCGAAAGAGATGCTTCAGATTGCGGCGGCATGAACTAGGGTTGAGAAGTTGCAGGCAGTGTGGGGAAGAGGGCCACCTCATCAAAAATTGCACCGGAGATCCACGGTGTCTGCTGTGTAGTGGGAAAGAGGGCGTGGAAGCAGCAGATGTCCGGTATATAGGAGGGAGCTGAACCGCACAGGCAAATGAGATTGATACAAATCAATCTCAATCACTGTGAGGGCAGCTCAGGACCTGCTCTCGCAAACCATTCGAGAGTCGAATGTGGATGTCGCGGTAATTTGCGAGCCGTACAGAAACCATGGCAGTGCGACTTGGGCGGTGGAAGACAGGCCATTCAGGAAGTCATGGCTCCCCCGGCAGCCGCTTTTATAAGGACGAAGGTCAACGATGTCCTTATTTACAGCTTCTACGTTCTCCTAGTGCAACCTTAGCACAATATGATGAGATGTTAGACAGTCTGGTGTTGGACGCTAGAAACCGCAGCTCTAAAATCATTGCGAGCGATTTCAACGCGTGGCCCCTGGAGTGGGGAAGCCGATCGACGAACACCAGAGGTCAAATTCTGTTGGAGTCTTTTGCGGAGCTGGACATCGTTCTGGCCAACGTTGGATGCGTGCCCACCTTTCGAGCAAGAGGATCGGGTTCGATCGTTGACTTGACATTTGTTAGCACTTCACTGGTGAGGGAGATGGCTTGGGAAGTGAGTGAGAACTACACCCACAGAGACCACCAGGCCATCTTCCTCCGCATTGGGAACCGGCTTTCGACCACAGCAGGAGCAGGACGAAAGAGAACCCCAACTGACAGTTCAGCAGGACATCTTCTCGATCCCTGATGTTACCGAAAAGGAACTTCAGGAAATCTGCAGACGTACGGGGGATAGCAAGGCTCCGGGATTGGACGGAATTCCGGACAAGGCTCTGAAGGTGGCGGTCAAGGCCAGACCAAGGTGGTTCGTAAGCACATTCGAATCGTGCATGGCGGAAGGAATATTTCCCGCCCAGTGGAAGAGGCAGAAGCTGGTGTTACTACCGAAGGCTCAAAAACCACCCGGCGTGCCCTCTTCATATCGCCCTATTTGTCTCTTAGACACCATGGGGCAGATGTTGGAGAGGGTGATATACAACAGGCTGCTCCCGTTCATCGAGCTTGCGGGTGATCTTTCAGAGTGGCAATATGGATATCGGTGAGCCCGTTCTACGATCGATGCAGTAGCAAAGGTCGTAGAATTGGCTCGAAATGCAATGGCCATGGGCAAATGCTGTGCTCTGGTGGCGCTGGACGTCAAAAAGTCTTTTAACTCAGCCAACTGGGGCTGGATTAAAGGCGCTTTGGCCAAACTGGGTGTTCCTAGCTACTTGGCTCGGCTAATTGAGAGTTACCTTTCGGACAGACTTCTCTGGTACGAGACGGACGACGGGCCGAAGGAGTACTTTGTGACAGCAGATGTGCCTCAAGGTTCTGTATTGGAACCACTGCTGTGGAACATAATGTACGACGGAGTGCTTGGCCTACGCGCGCCGGAGGAGACAACGCTGATTGATTTTGCGGACGACCTGGCGGTAGTTGCAAATGCAAAGCATCCCAAGGATGTGGAGCTTTATGCAAATGAAGCCATTCATACCATCAAGTCATGGTTACGGATAGTCAAGCTAGAGCTGACGGAGGCGGTCCTCATTACCAACCGTAGGAAGAACATCACGGTTACCATCCGGGTTGGTAATCGTGAGGTCGTCTCAAAATCAGTTGTCAAATACCTGGGGGTGATGATCGATGCCAAGCTGAGTTTCAAGTGACACATGGATTATGCGCGAGAGAAGGCAGCAAATGCCAGCTCATCCCTTGCAAGGATGATACCTAACGGGGGAGGGCCGAAGTATAGTCGCAGGCTACTCATCGCGGGAGTGCTGAGGTCGATCCTGCTATACGCAGCCCCTGTCTGGGCGGGAGCGTTGAATCACGCTGTCAACCGGTGGAAGATAAGTTCGACATACCGGCCAATTGCGCTAAGGGTGTGCAGCGCATTTAGGACGGCGTCGACGGAGGCAGTGTGTGTCATCGCGGGAATGATCCCTATAGATCTTCTAGCGAGCGAGGCTCACTGGCTCTACGAAAAACGGAAGGCAAATCCAGCCGAGGTGAATACGGATTTCCGAAAAGCCATCAGGAGAGAGTTGTGTGGCAAGTGGCAACAACAGTGGGATAACCCCGACAAGGGCCGGTGCACCCATACATTGATCCTGTGTATCGAGAAATGGGTCGACCGAAAGCACGGAGAATTGAATAACCACCTGACACAGTTACTTACGGGACACGGTGGCTATAGGAAGTACTTGCATCGCTTCGAGTTGGACGAGTCTCCCAACTGTCCTGAATGCGGTGCTACACCCGAGGACCCGAAGCACGTTATGTTCCACTGTTGGAGGTTGAACAGCATCTTGGGGGCGGACATCGAACCCTCCAACCTGGTGGAAAAGATGCTGAAGTCGGAGGAAAGCTGGATGGCGGTAAATGAGGCAGTAGCCTTGGTGCAGACAAAGCTCCTGGAGTTGGATCGAGCTCGGAAGGCGGCGCGACGGAGACGGGAGATGGACGAGGTGGTATAGCGAATCAGATCCTCTCCCGCGAAGTAATACTTCACGGTGGTCCCGCGGGGAGGGGCGGAAGAGTGGGGGTGGTTTTAGGGGGTGCGAATCCCACACACACTGATGCTACCTGGCGCAGCAGCGTCTTTCTAAGACTTCCACCTCCATTCATAAAAAAATATATATATATATATATTTTTTGTGCGTACACGGAGGTCGAAAATCTTAGAAAGACACGTCCACCCCAGCTCCGTCGCTACAGCGGGCGCGTGTGGAATTTGCACCCACTAAAAACCACCCCCGGTCTCCCCAGCCCCGCGGGACCACCATTAAGATTTGCTCCTAAGCATTCGTCCTTCTCCAATTTGCGGCTTTCTTCCCTTTTTGTTCCTTCAGCAACTCCTCCTGCATTTGGATGATTGCGGAACCAAATGTAAGCCACTTCTCCTCGGACTCCAGCATCTCCGCAACCAAGCTCTCCGGGGTCATACTCCTGCCCAGCACCTGGTTTAAGCTCCTTCTCTCCATCGCAAATCGTGGGCAGTGAAACATCACATGCTCTGGATCCTCCGGTATGCCATCGCATCTGGGACAATTCGGAGAATCATTCAACCCAAACTGGTGCAGATACTGCCTGTAGCAACCACCATGTCCCGTGAGAAACTGGTTAATGTGGTAGTTGGTCTCCCCATGTTTTCGCTCAAGCCACACCCTACTGTTAGGAATGAGCCTGTGCGTCTACCGACCTTTCGTAGACTCGTCCCATCTGCGTTGCCAGAGACTCTGCGAATCTGACCTTGCCGCATTTCTACGCTGTGCATGTCCCTCCATACGTCTTGCATGATACAGGACACCCATTTCTTTAGCCAGAATGTGAACAGGGATCATGTCTGCCACCACCAATGCTGCCTCATCTGATGTGGTTCTAAAAGCACTGCAAACCCTCAAAGCCATCAGCCGGTAAACCGAGTTCACCTGCTTCCGTCTGTGAGAGTTTGCAAGCGCCTCTGCCCGCACAGGTGACGAGTAGAGCAGGATGGAGCGCACCACTCCACTAGCCAGAGTGGTGCGCTCCATCCTGCTCTACTCGTCACTTGTGTGATATATATATATACTACAATAGACTCCTGCCCATTGTCGAAGCCAGCATTGGAGATCAATGGACATACGATCGTATCAATATATATATATATATACGGAAGGTCGCGGATCAAATCTCACTGGTGGCAATGGGATTTGTATCGTGATTTGACATCGGATACCAGCCGACTCAGCTGTGAATGAGTACCTAAGTCAAATCAGGGTAATAATTTCGGGCGAGCGCAATGCTGACCACATTGCCTCCTACAGTGTACTACTGCAATGTACCGTTACAGTCTTGAATGAAGTTCTTTAACACACATCAAGGCCCTGATCCAATATGGATTGCGAAGCAACAGTCAGCCGACGGGCCACGAACTGCGAAACCCGCAAGATGCGGACTCAGCCAAAACCCAAACAAAACGCAACTGATGCTATTCACCACCAAGACAAATACCTGAATTTAATCTACCACGGCTGAATGAACAAAGATTGGTTCTTTCCTCTTTTTCTTTTTCTTCAGCCTTTGTCACGTTCACAAGCGGGGTCGGCTCGTCATGATCGGCTTCGCCATTTGGTTCTATCGAATGCCTGATCAGAGTGCAATCTCGAGGCTTTCAAATCCCCATCTAGCGTATCAAGCCACCGTTGTTTAGGTTTGCCTTTTGGTCGTTTACCATCGATTTCGATGTTCAGACCAATCTTGGCAAGTGAATTCTCACTGGCACGAATTGCGTGACCATACCATCGAACACGCTCCTCTCGCAACTTTTCCACGATCGGTGCAATCCCATAACCATCGCGGATATCCTCATTTCGGATGTGATCTAAACCTGTGACGCCACTAGTCCAACGTACCATCTTCGTCTCCATTACCGCAGGAAACCCTTCATTGTCTTTTATAATCCGCCAACACTCAGAGCCATAGAGAGCGACAGGACGGACGACATTGCGGTAAATTTTAGATTTGAGACGCTCGTTGATACGTCGATCACAAAGAACACAAGTTGTGGAACGCCACTTCATCCAGGTTGCGTTGATGCGTGAAGCAATTTCATAACGCAGTTCTCCATTGGCTGATAGCATTGATCCGAGGTATTTAAATCGCTCAGTTCTGGGCAGATCACTGCCGCTGACAGTGATTCTGCCTGTTTCATGGGGATCGGTCGTCAAAAATTCAGTTTTGTTTAGAACAAGTTGTTCGAGATCATTTTTGCTATCAGATGCTAGGAAAACAATAAACGAAAAAATGGAAAGGTGAGACGTGAACCATATTGTATTCCCGGGAAACGAAATTCGACAAGGAAGTTAATCAAGGAAGAAAGGAAAATATAAAAAATAGGCAAAATTTACTTTCCTGTTCAGTTAAAATGATTACAACTGCAAGTTGGGATATTGGACACTGGGCTATTCGGATAAAAGGTTTTGTATTCATCTTATGTGTTGAACTCTTTACCCGGTTTTCAAACCATACTTAGCTAAAAATTCAAAATATTCCTTCACTAATTGTCAAACTCCAGATATACATACATATCAAAGACATCAATACTGTGCTCACCTTAAATAAACAAACGTTACCCATCTAAATTGATCTAAAGCATCTTGACGCATTTCCACTTACTCTGTACACGAAATCACACAGCTCCATCTAATTCAACCTACCCGCAAACTTCATTATAGCGCATACCTATCTCCAGTAATTGATATAGTAATATGTTATTATAAACTTTATTTGAAGACATATCGGAATGAGATGTATTTTGAAGACTAGATTTCGTATAGATGCACCATAATGATTTTTTTTTTCAAATTCTTCGGCTGAATAGGTTCTGAGAATGAGACCTGTTTCACTTTTTGGAGCACATCTTTTGAGCCCTCAGTCCCCTGTTTGACCCAATATCAGAAACAGGATCAGTTCCGAAAATTACTAATCAACAATGACAAATGGCAACGAGGCATTGTCTCTCTCATATATAAAAAGGGAGATATCACACAGTGCAGCAATTATAGAGGCATCACGATGCTGAATACCATCTATAAGATATCCTCCACTATCTTGCTATTAGGCCGGATAGCCCCATACGCCCAGAACATCATTGGCCCATACCAAACAGGCTTCAATACAGGCAAATTAGCAACAGATCAGATTTTCTCTCTGCGGCAAGCGATGGAAACATTTTTGGAATACACTGTTGCACCATCTATTCATTGACTTTAAAGCCGCCTATGATAGCATAGTCAGGGTAAAACTGTACACGGCCATGAGAGAATTCGGTATCCCGACGAAATTAATAAGACTGACTAGGTTGACCCTGACCAATGTGCGAGACCAGATAAAAGCAGCAGGATCACTCTCAAGACCATTCGACATCAACAACGGTCTACGACAAGCGGATGCCCTATCATGCATCTTCTTTAACCTGGCCCTCGAGAAAGTGATCCATGATGCTGAGGTAAATGCAAGAGGGAAGAGGGATCCTCTTTAATTCCACCCAACTACTGGCCTATGCTGACGATATCGACATCATAGGAAGAACCACCCGAGACATACAAACTGCCTTCATGCAGATCGAGCAGGCGTAGTATATGGTGGCAACGTCAGCACCGAAAACCAACCAATCAACAACATCAAACCGCACTGGTCAAACGGGAAGAATAAAGACAAGAGAATACAACTTTGAGACCGTTGACAATTTCTCCTATCTAGGGTCGAAAATCACAACCGATAACAGCTACGATGATGAAATCCGCGCACGGTTGTTGTCAGTCAACAGAGCCTATTTCAGCTTACAAAAACTGTTCCGCTCGAAACGTCTCACCATAGGGTCAAAGCTCTTACTGTACAAGACAATGATCTTGCTAGTCCTCATGTATTCCTCGGAGATTTGGGTTCTTAGTAAGAATTGCGAACTCTTGGCCGCATTCAAAAATAGTATCCTCCGAAGAATTTTTGCCCCCCACCATGAGGATGGACCATTCCGTAGCCCACATAACGACGAAATCTATGAGCGATACCAAGAAAGTCAGGTTTTGGATAAAATCCGGCTCAATAGGTTACGGTGGCCGGGTCACTTAATCCGTATGGATGAGGATGATCCCGCCCGAAAAGTCTATAAGGGCAATATCTATGGTAGAAAAAGAAGACGAGGCAGACCCTGCCTAAGATGGAGCGATGGCGTAGGTCAGGACGCCAGACAGCTTTTAGGGATATCAAATTGGTGGACCTCAGCGCAAAACCGGGATGTCTGGAGTAGCTTATTAAGGCAAGCCTAGACCGCATACCGGTTGTTGCGCCGTTGATGATGATGATGATGAACTTCAAGAAACGAGCAATTTTGAAAGCAATACATATTACAAAAGAATCGATATCACAAACGGGTAACTATTTTATGGATGGACAAAAATAAAATCGTTCTTTTTGAACTCTAAGGAGGAACACAGTATGTTCGAGGTTCGCTGAAATATGAATACGATTCTCGTTTGACAACGAGAACAATTAAGCAGGATGGAGCTGGCATTGTGGTGCTGGATGTTGGTCTGCTTTTTCTACCATGGTGTTGGCCCAATATACTGGATCAGGAGCACCATGAATCAAAATGTGTATGCAGATATTTTTCAGGGGGTTATCCTCCTATATGCTCAGTTCGAAATGCCTCTTAAATGGGTCGTCAAGCAGGGCAATGATCGAAAACATAACTATTCGTTGCCGAAACAATCCAATTGGATCAGGGCCTTGAAGTGTGTTAGAGCACTTCATTCAAGACCATTACGATACACACTAACGGTACTTACAGTACCTTATAGGAGGCAAGGTCAGTTTAGCCCTCGTCTAAGATTATTACCCTGATTTGACTCAGGTAAACCCCTATAAAAAATCCCAACAAATCATGATACAAATTCCACTGCCCACATTGAGATTTGAAACGCAACCTTCCGTACGACAACTTTGTGCTCTAACTACTTGGTTATCCGGACACACACAAGACAAAGAATTGTCTTTGGACAATAAAATTGCCGTAATGGAGCGGCCTGCTAAATCGCCTTAACTCTAATAGAAAATCTTCCGAAGGATATCTAAGGCCGTCAGAAAATCTGTTTAAAATCAAAAACCAAAAAATAACAGCGATTTTTGGGCAGTAGTAGAATGAAATATCCTTCACAACGTCAAAGGAGACACAACAAAATATTGAACCTTTCTTTGGTACTATTATACCTACCTGGTGGTCAAAGGGTAATATAGGGTACCCACGATGGAGCATAAAACCTGGGAAATGCCTGCTGAACCAATACCAACAGCTCTACTACCAAACCCTATCTGCACCTCCACGTGGTGACCGCTGGGAGCTCTTTCTTGACGAAAAGCTGCAGACGGAGAAGGATGAAGGCGAGTCTCCCGCGCCTAAAAACGGGACAAACTGTACCAACTGGTCCTCCAGGTTGGGGGTTGGGTAGGGCTGACAACCCTACACGGAAAACCGATGTTACGGAGCCACGAAAGGAGTCTCGGACAGGATGGACTTTAAAACGACGGACCCGGCAACGACAACGGATTAACGATTTGCGCATTTTCTCATGGAACCTGTGCTCCCTATATAGAGATGAAGCTGCCAAGGAGCTAGCCGATACCCTGTCCCAATATAGGACTGATATAACAGCGTTACAAGAGATGCGATGGACAGGGACCGGTTTCCTGGAGAAGAGCCGCTACACCATATATTATAGTGTCATCCAGTAAACCATGTGCTCGGAGAAGGTTTCTTAGTCAGCCAAAAAATGAAACCGGCTGTTATCGGCTTTGAAAACATGAGCGAACGACTATGCACTCTGCGCTTGCGAGGCAAGTTCAAAAATATAAGCCTCATTAACGTTCACGTCCCTACAGAGGAGGCTGCAGAGTCGGAGAAGGATACCTTCTACAAGGCAGTAGAACGAACCCTCGAAGCCTGTCCCAGATATGACATCAAAATCATACTTGGGGATTTTAACAGCCAAGTAGGGAAGGAGCCCGTATTCAGGCGATACGTTGGCTCCCATAGCTCACACGAAAAAACAAATGATAACGGACTGCGGATTATCCAATTAGCAAGGTCACACGAAATGGTTGTTGAAAGTACCTGGTTTGCGCGGAAAGCGGTCCACAAACATACGTGGGCCTCTCCAGACGGGGCCACTTTCATCCAAACTGACCACGTGTTGATCGAACGCCGCCACCTCTCAGCCTTGATGAATGTCAGAACATATGGGGGGCCAATATAGACTCGGATCACTATCTCGTTGGCTTGTGCTCCGAGCCCGAATAACAATACCACCTAGAATCCCCTCTGACAATCAGATGAGAGTGAGCCATCCACAACACAACCCTTCGCGACACCTATAAGAGGGAAATGGATGCCGCAATAACTGCAGTCAACAGAGGACCTGGAGATGAAGCATCAACAAATGATCTTCACAATCACCTGAAGAACGTTATCATGGATACAGCCACAAAAATACTTGGCCCCAGCCGCAAAAGGAGGCGGAACAGCTGGTTTGACGATGAATGTAAGCTAGCAACGGAACGGAAGAATGCCGCATACCGAGTAATGTTGCATTCTCAAAGAACGCGGGCACGCGCAGAGACTTGTCACAAACTCCGTCGAGAGGAGAAGCGACTTCACAGACGGAAAAAGGAAGCCTGGGAGAACCAACAAGTCTGTGAACTAGAAAAGTACAGGGAGCAACCGCACCAGGCGCGCAAGTTTTACCAACAAGTCAGCAGGATGAAGCCTTATACACCTCCATGCTCATCCTGCCAAGACAAAGAGGGAAATCAGTACTTTGATGAGCTGCTGAACAACCAGAACATCGGCGAGTTGGAGGTCCTGCCAACTGAAGACGACGGACAAAAACTGCCACCACCAAGTTTAGAAGAAACAGTCCGTGCAATTCATCGGCTAAAAAGTCATAAGTCGCCAGGAGCCGATGGAATTACAGCCGAATTGGTTAAATATGGAGGCGACCAGTTACACCAAGTGGTTCATCAACTTGTGCTCAAGGTATGGGACAGCGAATCAATGCCTGACGATTGGCAATGAGGCATTATCTGTCTCATACATAAAAAGGGAGATATCACACAGTGCAGCAATTATAGAGGCATCACGACGCTGAATACCATCTATAAGATATTCCCCACTATCTTATATCCCATGCGCCCAGAACATCATTGGCCCATACCAAACAGGCTTCAATACAGGCAAATCAGCAACAGATCAGATTTTCTTCCTGTGACAAGCGATGGAAAAACTGTTGGAATATGGACAACAGTTGCACCATCTGTTCATCGACTTTAAAGCCGCCTATGAGAGCATAGCCAGGATAAAACTGTACACGGCCGTGAGAGAATTCGGCATCCCGACGAAATTAATAAGACTGACTAGGTTGACCCTGACCAATGTGCGAGGCCAGACAAAAGCAGCAGGATCAATCTCAAGACCATTCGACATCAACAACGGTCTACGACAAGAGGATGCCCTCTTTAACCTGGCCCTCGAGAAAGTAATCCGTGATGCTGAGGTAAATGCAAGGGGTGCGATCCTCTACAAGTCCACCCAACTACTGGCCTATGCTGATGATATCGACATCATGGGAAGAACCGCCCGAGACGTACAAACTGCATCCAGATCGAGCAGGCGGCAATCGGCGCGAGATCTTGGGCTGCACATCAATGAAGGAAGACAAAATATATGGTGGCAAAGTCAGCACCGAAGACGAACCAACCAACATCAAACCGCAGTGGTCAAACAGGAGGAATAAGGATAGGAGAATACAACTGTGAGACCGTTGACAATTTCTCCTATCTAGGGTCGAAAATCACAACCGATAACAGCTACGATGATGAAATCCGCGAACGATTGTTGTCAGTCAACAGAGCCTATTTCAGCTTACAAAGACTGTTCCGCTCGAAACGTCCCACCATAGGGTCAAAGCTCTTATTGTACAAGACAATGATCTTGCCAGTCCTCATGTATTCCTCGGAAACTTGGGTTCTTAGCAAGAAAAATTGCGAACTCTTGGCCGCGTTCGAGAGAAGAATCCTCCCCTACATGAGGATGGACGATTCAGTAGCTTACACAATGACGAAACCTATGAGTGATACCATGACCGTCAGGTTGTGGATAAAATCCGACTCAATAGGTTACGGTGGCCGGGTCACTTAATCCGTATGGATAAGAATGATCCCGCCCGAAAAGTCTATAAGGGCAATATCTATGGTAGAAAAAGAAGTCGAGGCAGACCCTGCCTAAGATGGAGCGATGGCGTAGGTCAGGACGCCAGAGAGCTTTTAGGGATATCGAATTGGTGGACCTCGGCGCAAAACCGGGATGTCTGGAGATCCTTATTAAGGCAGGCCTAGACCGGATACCGGTTGTTGCGCCGTTAATGATGATAGCACCTAAGCGTTGTTTCGTTTTTGTTTATTATTGAACGAAATACTGAACTGCTATTATTTTCACTACTCCTTTCTAGACCTTGTATCATAAATGTTGCTTCATGCTTTTCTCTATATAAATTTACTTTCGTTTTACGTATGCTGCACCTATTGGCTTCATTTTGGCATATATTCTAGTTTTAATCAAACTTTCGAGTTCATTTTTTGCTCTTTCACACTTCATAAAGTTGGCAACGCTATTTTTTACCGCCACTGTACGTCCGTATGTAAATCTTGGAATATGACAATCAATGAAAGAATATTTTGTTCTTTTAGCTATGTACACAATCGAATGGAACACAATCGAACGCAAGTCGAAAAGTATCCTAATGCCAGACATACTTTAACATACAACTTCATTTTGGTCACCAAGGGTTCATTGGCAAACAGATCGGGAGGTAATCCGACATATAGCGCGAAATAATAACATGGAATATAAAATAATTCTTTTAAGAACATCTGTAGTGAGCTGATCATTATTTAGAAGAAGCTAAGCGAACAACGAAGGCATACTATATCGAAAAAATAATGTATATATAAACTATATTGAGTTGTGAGACAACTGGCACAAAGTCACGGTCTAAGTCCCAGCAAAATCCTTTAATGTTTACATGACAATATAATATAAAAAATAAATTCTAAACGCCAACACGTAGCCACGCAACACCTGAACACTTCTAATAGGACAAGGGCACTTACCCGCACCGATAACTAAGAGCTTTGGTTTTTACGTTGCAATCGAGATTTTCCGCTCGGTGTTTCTTTTAAAAAACAAGGTTCTTCACTAGATAACTTCAATCTGTTCTCGCTGAAAACTTCACGTCATTTCCAATTTCGCTTTTCACGTTTTCCTGACATCTATGCCACTATTGAAGAACCAACCCTGGGAAAGGCGCAGTGGACTGGTGTTTTTCTGGCGAAGTAGAAAATCGTCGCAATCGTAGCAAAAGACAAACTTACACTTCCCGACCAATAAACCGCCTCATCTAAATTTCTATATATACTCTCACCAGTAAAAATGGCTGTGGCAAACTACCATGCCGGGTGAATGTCAAGCTTACAGCTCGGCACTGCATTATCGTTAGATTGGCAATTTTCGACAATCGGGTAATGTTTGCACCATCAACTCCAAAACTCAACGCCTTCAGTGCCAGTTTGATCGTCCGAATGCGCAGGTTCCTGAGAAGCATTTTGATCAACTGTAACAGCTTCTGTGTCATGCAGTTCACGTTCTATTTAAGCTTCAGCTAAAAGAAATATTCAACTAAAAAACAATGGTAATATGGGAGAAAAAACATGATTTTCCCCTTGGGTTGATATACATTAGCTGCGAGCTGTTTGACATTGACAACGCTCGCGAGCCTCGCAAGGTGTCCCGTTTGAAGCTTGCATCTAATCGCGGTCCTTATGTCAGTTTCTTATTGCCTTGGCATTGTGACGTAAAAGCGTTGAAATGAAATGTGAAATCAGCTGTGGAACAAAGAGAATATTTAATTAAATTACATTACTTAGAATACATATGATTACATAAAGTATATCCTAAATAATTACCTCCTCAAAATTCCGTGTCGACAGTTAAACGCTCGCAGTCCAAAGGGCACGCGATTCGAAACTGTCTAAACATTATAACATAAGCTAACATCACCACACCAGGATGATATTACTATTGTGATAAATAATGTCTTGTGATATCCGTGGTCACATTGCTTCCAAGCGTATTGTTGCGGTCTTGAAAGTAATGCATCAACGATTAGTACTAATGGGTGTCGGTCGCTGATTGACGTGTGTGTGATATTGGTTTACGCAATATTGACTACGCTCCGCTTGGTTTTCTGAACGCTCGCAAATCGTACCATTTAAGGTTTGCGGCGAACCGCGAGCATTATTTGTAAACGTCAGTTTTCGCTCGCGACGACCTATGTCCGTTAATGGGTCATCAGTTCAAACACATTGAGGTGAAATGTCAAACCAGCAATTAATTCTTTTCGATACCCAAAAGGACGAGATTGTTCAGACAGTCGTAATATTAAATTATGGACTGAAGTGTCTGGTATAAAGAAGATGACAAAAAAAAAATTTTTGTTGCATGCATATGTTTGCACAACTACAAATTTGTTCAGATGGGGGAATATTTGCGCAATTACCCAATTATGGAGACTTCCAGGTGAGCAATCATGTCCGCTCCTTGTAAAAGGTTGCATCACAACGTTACTTCAGACAGTAAAAACTGTAATAAATATGGCGCTAAGTCCAATGTCATATTTTGAATCAACTACACTTCGCCTTCACAACATTGCGAATAACTGCGCCAAGGTTATTTTCGCAAAGTGTGCAAACGTTCTTCCGTACATTAATTCAAAGCATAATTGTGTGCGATTACTCCATGTAACTAACATATATAGAGATATCCCAGTGTTTTATTTGCTGTTGTTTAGCTGGAGACGAGAAGCGCACAAGCAGACCCATCGGAGCGTAGTATTTAGTTATAAGAAATTAAATGTCAATTCCTAATTAGAATAACGATAAAGATTATTATAAAACAACACTCGTGGGAGTTTTTTCTGTCTATGTTTCAGCGTTTCCAGTAGGTAGACTTTGAAGGAACAGCTAAAGACAAATATTTCGTCTTGAAGGAAGTGCATCGTATAAACAAACCAGTGGGAGAATCAATCATCCCGTTTATCCTAACTGACACAATAGACGTGTTGACTCGTAAGGTCAACTTCAATGAGATTTGTCTTTTCTATACGTGGTGATCGTTCTTGGCTGGGACAGGATGGTTGATGAATCCAATGCCGAAGATGCTGGCCACAAAAAGGAAGTCCAAAACCGAATATGAATCGCATGTTCCAGCGAGATCTAATGTCCTACCGCAGCTAATTTTCGATGATGTGGAGACGGTGGCTGGATAGTACCCGGTTCAGCTGACCAATCAATTGCCACAGTATACATCACCACATGTGTCAATGCGGAAATAGAAGCAACAATTGAGTGTCTTGCCGAAAAGTAGAGATGACTCGAATCTCATAAATGATCTGGGCTGTGAAGAGGTTTACTCGAAACATCACTATCAGATGGAAGGCGGAGAATACATGGTATTAATTCCACCGCAATTTGATATTTTCGTTTTTCCATATACCAAGATGTGCACGCTGAACACCACAACTAAATTCCATAAGTTCATACTGGCATTATGACGGCTTTGTAGAGCAGGCGTTTGCAGTTTGCAGCTTTTGTTTCGAAACCAATATATATTTTTTGTTCTTAGATTAATTTGCATTGCATTGGTCTCAATGTTTTCCTCACGTTAGTCGTCTATCCAGGGGCAAACTAAAATCCTGTTGTAATTGATTCGTTTTATAATTCATTGCAATAACTACATGCTTCCATTTCTTATTACTATACACTCCTTGAAATGCTTAATCACGCTGGTCCGAGGAATACGGGCTTTTTCTTCGAAACAGTCGGGAAGTAATCGCTGGGAAGTCTCAAATTCTCCCCGTATACTAGATCGACGGAGCTGGCGGAGAACTCTTCACGATGGGCTGTACGTAGGCCAAGTAGAACAAAAGGCGGCACTTGCGACCTCGAAGAGTCCTCGCGTGCAATTATAGCAGCCTTCAGTATCCTATGCCAGCGTTCCCATTAGATTGCGGGTCGTACGCAGTCGTTTGATAAGGGTTGAAGCCTAATAGTCTTCCTAACTCCGAGAGCAGGGTAGACTCGGACGGCATAATTGAAGGAATGCCAGGAAAGTAGCGTCCGCCAGTTGTCGTTTGGTTAGGTTAAATGCCTGGACGGCCTCTGTGGACCATGCAATCACCGGTGAGTATTTAGTCTTGGCTCCAGACAAGTCGGCATTTAGGATCGCTTAATGTTGTGCGACAATAAAAGTTTAACATGCCCAAAAACACTCGCACATCATTGACCGTTTTAGGTTGTGCAAAATCTGTATTGGTCTGAACCTTGTGTGGATCCAGGTGGATTCTCTCAGGGGAAATTTTGTGACCAAAAAACTTCACTTGCCGTTGAAGAAATTTGCATTTTTCAACGTTAAATACAAGACTAGCCTCAAGGAGACGTTGAAAAATGCATTCGAGATGTTCCTAATGGTCAGACATGAAACACAGACCAAAAGGCATCCGTGGAACTCGAAGAACCCGAAAGGTGTGTATTTTGCCGTTTTCGAAATATCTTCTGGAGCTAGAAGGATTGGATGGTACGCCTTCGCTAAGTCCAAGGTCCAAGTTAGCGAGGTTGTACGCAAAGTTGTGGATGAGTGGTATGGGACAGCAGTCTTGAATGGTCTGAGCATTCAGACGTCTATAATAGCTACATGGTCTCCATTCGCCGTTGTACTTTGGGACAATGTGTAGTGGGGAATTCCAAGCAGCTTTTTGATGGTCTGCAAATTCCCTGCTTTTAAAGTGTGTCAAACTCTTTCTTAGCAACAGCGAGTTTCTGGGGTGGTAATATAAGCACCTTCAACAATATATGGGAGCCAGTAGTGCAAATGTGGTGCAGCTTAGCCAGCTGCGAGAGACTATTTCGATATTTATGTTGCTGCATTTTTGAAGAAGCGCATGAATACGAGGTTTGGCTTCTTCTGTAAAAGTAATTGAAAGACTGACAGTAGAGCAGGTGGCAGGTTTTCCTGTAGACCTGAGCGAAGTTACGGGGTCCATAAGAGACCTATTCTGGAGATCCACTAGCAATCCATAGTGACCAAAAAGGTCTGCGGCTAATATGGGACTGTTGATATCCGCTACAACATGAAAACGTTCGTCGAAGTCCTAGACTTACGTTTACTTGCCTGTAGCCGTAAGTGTGTATTGTTGAGAAGTTTGCCGCCCCTAGTTTAAAACGTTGTGGAATCAGTTTGTGATTCCGCGATACCGATCAGGTGATGGCACTTGCTCAAGGAATCATGTATTATTAGGCGCGTTGAGCTGTGTTCTTGGTAGTCGTCGTCGGAACTCTCAACAAGTTCAGTTTTTTGAAGATGTGAACGTGCGCGGGCTACACATTTCTTTGCTTTGTCGGCAAAGATGCGGTGATACCAGCAAATTGCAGGACTCGTTAAGGTCCCCTACGCGCGACTACTTGATCACCCAAGTCAGTTGGGGGACCGCAAACGAGTTTGGGACCTACCGCCCGAACGCAAAGCTCCAACTGGCGCCACCAGCTTAAAGACGCGAAGGTTTCCACCATCTGCTGAGGCTCAGCAATTTGGCTTGTGGCTTCTCGCGACGGGTCAAATCGACTCCTCGCGCAAGCCAACAAGTGCGTGTTTCAATCGCGTGGCATCAGTAGTGCTGCCCGCGACCGCGAACTGTGCCTTCAATTGTCAGAACCAGACCTCCGGGTTACGTCGCCACCTGTGCCGCCACTGCGGTCACGGGGGGGTGCGGACTCGTTTGCCGCGCTGTTATCATACGACATTTGCGAAATAGACGGTTTTACTTGGAGAAAATGAAGAGTCGTCCGAGCCTCACAATGAGCGAAAAACGTAAACACTTAACTACGACCAAAACAGAACTCACCCCCGGAGCGGAACCACTCGAACCTGCTGACAACAGAAAGAGGAAAACCAACGGAGCACTAGAAACCACAGTCTGTCCAACTTTGTTTCTTTTTATTTAAAAAAAAACTTTGCACCGTCTCCTGCGGCGTAACGTTTTTTACTTTACAAAGAATTAAATTAAATAATAAACAAGTCGGGATACCGGGCGCTTCGGGTATAAAGATTTTGTGTTAATCTTATCTGAGAAACTCCCTATGCACGATTTTCCATTCGTACATAGCGAAAAATGCTGAATATTTCGTCATTGTTTTGCCAAACCCCAAGATTAACATATGTAAATACAAATAAACGACACAAATACTATATTCACCCTAAATGAACAAACATTGTATATTATCGCATGACGATGCATGCATATATATGTGCGTATGTTAGGTACATAAATTAAAAGCCGCTGGTAACCAGAGCAGATATGTCTATTATTAATATATTGGTTACTACCGGCAAGCTTTATTAGCACATAAATATATATACACATGTCTACCAGGAGAATTAACACTGAAATACAAATAATTAAAAAAAAAACAAAAGCGAAAACTAAAACGTTCCCACGACCACGCCGTTCATACAAGTTCACTTTACATGACGATGACGTCATACATGTATTGTATGCCATAAATTTAGCTGAAATGGAAAACTTTGACCTTCACAATTTTGTTAATAATAATCAGATTGCCTTTAAATTTTTCAAGATTATGTCCTATATTATCGTATATGGAATGAACTTCTTGTAAATTTCCAAAGCATGGTAATATACTATTATTAACTTTATTTGTGCAGATTTTTCAGATTTTTCGGTTGGGTAGGTTCTGAGAACGAGATCGGTTTCACTTTTTGGGGCTTCACTTGGAAGTTGTCAGCATTCATTTTTTGTGGTGCGGGTATGGGACGTGGGGATCGCTCTCTGTAGGATTTTCACGCAAGGTATACTAAACAGATCACTGCCATTGACAAACCCATATATTCGATGGTGAAATGATGGACGTGAGGGGACGTACTTGTCTGGAGTCCTCCTTCGGCTGCTCGCAACTTATCGATCCTAGATTAAAGTCCTTTAACGTCGTTCTCGAGATTATCCTGGTGAGCAATTGATTTGGGTACGATGTTGAAAGTATCGGTGAATTCGAGGAGGTCGGAGAGATTTCGAGAAAGAATAATGGATGTTCGTATCATTGTAGGGTACACCTTGTTCGCCTGTAAAGTAGTGATTTCGTCTTTGAGGCTGCATTCGCTAGTTACATTGACAGTGCCTGATCCATTTAGCACTCGAGAGAAAATCGTAGCTCCACAAACGATGTTTACGATGATGGCTTGCTTCAAAACGTAAATCCACTGATTTGGATTCAAGAGTTGATATTATCCTGCCGCGCCACATCACTCCGCCCCCAGATGAAACCGAGGGGTTTCAGTCCTTGATTCGAACGCGCCGTTGTTTAGGGTTGCACACGGGCTTCAGCCTGGACAGGGAGACCGCCTTTTTGTGTCCACCGATCTCGAGCTGGAAGAAATGTTCTCGCCGCTCGAGAACGCGGTACGGGCCTTCGTAAGGAGGCTGCAGCGGCTTCTGGACGGCATCCGTCCTGACCAGGACGTGCGTACACGTGTCCAGTTCCTTGGGCGCACAGACAGGTGCGGACGAGTGTTGGGTGGGCGGAGTGGCCTTGACGCACCAACCCCGACTCCGTGAGACCCGATCTCTTGTCGAAGACCGGATCACTTGAAAGTCTCGGGTTCTCCCCGTATACCAGCTCCGCGGGGCTGGCAGCAAATTCCTCCCGGCGGGTTGTTCGTAGGCCGAGTAGGACGAGAGGCAAGACTTGGGTCCCGGATGGATCGTCGCGTGCCATAATGGCGGCATTCAGCGTCCGGTGCCAACGCTCTCGCATCCCATTGAATTGCGGGTGGTATGCAGTAGTCCGCTGGCGTTTAAACCCTACGAGTTTGCCTAACTCCGAGAAAAGGGTGGACTCAAATTGCATTCCCTGGTCAGTGATGACCACTTCAGGGACGCCAAAGCGAGGTATTCACTCTCGGCAGAGGGCTTCGGCACAAGATTGCGCCGTGATGTCTTTCAGAGGTATTGCCTCAGGCCACCGCCTAAACCTGTCGATGATTGTGAGACAATACCAATAACCGTGCGAGTCTCGCAAAGGCCCTACTATGTCGAGGTGTATTGTGATTGTGTGGAACCGCTTGGTAGTGCGGGGGAATGAGCCCACTTCTTTCCTTACATGCCTGGAGACTTTACACTTCTGGGATGCCATGCACTCTCTGGCCCAGGTATTGACGTCCTTATTCATAGAGGGCCAGAAGTATTTCTCAGTGACTAGCCAATTTGTTGTCTTGATGCCTGGATGCGCTAAGTCGTGAACTGCGTGGAACACTTCCTTGCGAAAGGTGGCCGGAATGTATGGCCGAGGTCCCTTTTCCGAGTCTTCGCAGCAGAGAGAGAGGTTTGAGCCGAAGATGGGCAACTCCCGAAATTTGTATTTGGGATTGGATTTGAGACTCTGAAGTGCTGCGTCATCCTCCTGCGCCTTGGCAATAGCAGGAAAATCGAGTAAGGCGGGGATGTTCACCTCGGAGACACGAAACAAAGCGTCAGCGACTATGTTGTCCTTGCCGGACACGTGCTGGATGTCTGACGTAAATTGGCTTATAAACCTCAGGTGTCGAAACTGACGAGGGGACGCTTTGTCGGGCTTCTGTTTCAAAGCATACACACTGTGAACGGCCTGCCTTCTAGGGAGAAACGGAAGTATTTGATGCTCAAGTACGCGGCGAGCAGTTCGCGATCGTAGGTACTGTAGTTCCGTTGAGCGGAATTCAACTGCTTCAAGAAGAAGCTCAACGGCTGCCAAACTTGATCCACCTTTTGGTGAAGGGCAGCACCTACTGCGATGTCAGAGGCATCAACAAAAACGGCTAGGGCTGCATCTTGCAGAGAAAATGCCAAGAGTGTAGCGTCAGCCAGTTGTTGATGGGATTTGTCAAACGCGCGAATAGCCTCTTCAGACCACACGATCTCTCGTGTGTCCTTAGTTTTGGGGTGGGGGTGATGGGCGGCCTTGAGCAGGAAACGACGGTAGAAGTTTAGCATGCCCAAGAACCTCCTCAACTCCTTCACTGTCTTTGGATGCGGGAAGCTTGTTATCGCTTGCACCTTGACTGGGTCGGGCTGTATTCCTTCAGGGGAAATGAAGTGGCCGAGGAATCTCACCTGTTTTTGAAGAAATTTGCATTTCTCAACGTCTAGGACTAAACCGGCCTCAAGGAGACGTTGAAAAATGCACTCGAGATGGGCTAAGTGCTCAAACTCAGTGGAAGAAGCCACCAAAACATCATCCAAATATACGAAAAAGAAATCGAGGTTTCGCAGGACTGAGTGAATGAACCTTTGAAAGGTTTGCGCCGCATTGCATAATCCGAAAGTCATTCGGGTGAACTCGAAGAGTCCAAAGGGTGTACATATTGCCGTCTTTGGAATGTCTTCAGGAGCTACTGAGATTTGGTGATAAGCCTTGGTTAAGTCCAAGGTCGAAAAGATGCGGCAATCCGCGAAGTGATGCGCAAAGTCGTGGATGAGTGGAATTGGATATCGGTCTGTGCATTTAGCCTTCTGTAATCCCCACATGGGCGCCATTCGCCGTTTGGCTTAGGGACCATATGTAGTGGGGAAGACCAACAGCTGTTTGAGGGCCTGCAGATACCTTGTTGAACGAGTTGTTCAAATTCTTTCCGTGCAATAGCCAGTTTTTGGGATGGTAGAGGACGCACCTTCGAGAAGATCGGAGAACCAGTAGTGTTAATGTGGTGCTGTACATTGTGCTTCACTGGTTTGGAGAGACTACAGTTGGTAGTAATCTGGCTGAACTTTTGGAGAAGTGCCCGAACACGAGAGTCGGTAATGTCTTCTAAAAGAACGGAAAGATTATTGCCTGGGTGAGATACCATTTGTCCCGACGAATTAAGGTTGGTCGTGGAATCTATAAAAGACTTGTTTTGCATGTCTACCAGCAATCCATAGTGACACAGGAAGTCTGCGCCTAGTATGGGGAAGCTGATATCCGCCAGGATGAAACGCCACGAAAACGTCCTACGCAAGCCAAGACTCATGTCCACTTGCCTATACCCGTATGTGTTTATCAGGAGGAATTTGCTGCCGCCAGTTTGAGCGGTTGTGGAAAAAGTTGAGTTGTTGATGACCGAGGTACGGGAAGAACCGAAACCTCCGCACCAGTATCGATGAGGTAATTGCGTCTGCTGAAAGGGTTGTAAATTGTTAGGCGACGTGGCGCTGCGTTCTGGGTGGCCGTCGCCAGGACCCCCCGCGGACCTAGTTTTTTGCCGCAGGCGTGAATTTACAACGGTTTGTACACTTGGTGGCTTTATCGCCGAATCTGCGGTGGTACCAGTAAATCCCTCGGTCCGTGGACTGTCCTGACGACCTGCTACCTGATCGCCCTTTTCGGGTGGCAGACCGCGAATGAGCTCGTGATCTGGCGCCCGAAACGCTGAGCGTCCAGCGTCGCCCGCATCTCTGCCACACTGGCTGTTAAGGCGGCTATTTCGCGCCTTAAGTCGCCCACCTCGTCCGATGGCTGTTGAACGGCCGCTATGGTCGGGCGTATGTGCACCTCGTGCACTTTGTCGGCCGCAGCTGTCAGTGCCTCCAAGGAACCTGAGACGCACGCGAGGACCGCCTGGGTGCCTTCCGGGAGCCGACACAGCCAAAGGGACTTCATCAACTCGTCGTCGATCTTACTCTCAGCGAATAGCTTCATTTCGCGCAGCAATTGGCTGGGAGTCCGATCTCCCAACGTTAGGCTTGCCAGCAAGCGATCCAGTTTTGCTGACTCACTTACTGACAGGCGCCTAATTAATTCGGTCTTGAGCAGTGAATAGTCCAAAAGCTCGCTAAAAGAGCGGAGAGCAAGCGAAAAGATGCCGATGCAAATGTCTCGACGCCGTCTCTTGCGGCGATTTTGTTTTCATTCTTACCACCTTTTTTTTAAAACAAAAAATTTTAATAAAATTATGAATAATAATAACGCGGCGGTGTGTGTTTTGTTGATGGTTGTGGCGGCGGCTACGGCGGTGACGCTGGTCTTGACGGCGGGGGCTGAAGTGACGGCGGCGGCTTCGAATCCTGCGGCGATGACGCTGGTCTTGACGGCGGGGGCTGTTTCCGATAGCACCACAGGTTTTGTGATTGGAACTAAATTACATTCTGATGTAGTCACTGTACATGTTTTTTCACCTTAGAACGGAAATATGGATCGTTTTCGAAAGCCGTGTAGTAAATTCGGTTAATTATATCCAATGACAGTGGGGGAATGTTGGAAATGCTTCTCCCACTTCGGAGTTTCCTTCCAAGATGGAGAACGTGCACCGCAGTAGATCTACTATAGGCAGTACCCTTACAAAAATGACCCCACTTGCAAATGTGCTTGCAGAAGCTTATCTGTACACATCAGAGACGCTAAACGAGGAAAAGGCATAATCTTCGTCAAATCGTATTGGTAAGAGAGAGACCGGTGAGCTTTTGCTATTCTGATACTACGGCGTGCTCACCCATATAGCAAAAAGTTGTTTCACCTATTCACTTATCCATAAGCAAAAACTTGCCAATCTCACCAATACATTGGCAAGTCCGGGCGGTCTGTCAAACACAGCTGATCGGGTTTTCGGTACATCTCGCTCATGCTCAAGGGCAAAACAATTTGAAATCGTGTGTACTCGCACTGATTTCCCCCCTTGAGGGGCAAGGGGGAGTGAGGTAGCTGTCTAGTATCTAACTGTGACGTGCACATTTAATACGTTTGCAATGATTCGATCAGCACTGTGCGCGATTTTCGGGGTCACCAATTTAAGAGCTTCTATTCTTCTCCTTTTGACAAATTTAAGAGCTTCTATTCTTCAAAATAGGTTTCTGACAAATTTAGGAGCTTGTATTCTTTTATAATTCGAAATTTAAGAGCTTCTATTCTTCGAAATAGGTTTCTGACATGTTTTTCGTATTTAACAAAGTTATCGTATTTAACAAAGTTCAATACACAATTTCAAAAAAGTACTATTACAACTCCGAGATATTAGAAATTATACTGATTTCCGTCCGTAACTATTTTCTTTCTGCACAAAACTCATTCTTCTCACAATGACTGCCAACTTTCTTCTTATTATTATCATTTTTTAATCTGACGTTTCTCGTCACCTACTCTGTTCTTCACTCTTGTAGCGAGGTCTGAACTGAGTGGAGAGCGCCGGTGACGTCCTCTGTCCGCTGGTATTTATTTAAATTTATTTCGAATGTCGCGAATCCTGCCGCACCACAACACCGTTCTTTTCCAATAATGGAGCAAGTAAGCTTGAATTGCTTTGCTTATCCACTATGGCAGCTTTTTCAGGAGAGTCTAATTCTCGCGAAAATTTTCGACGCTGAGCTTCCTTTATAAGCAGGGTAGTAGCTGATTCCATTTCTTCAACAGTTAGGAACGATGAGCGCCTGAACTCTTTACTGGTTCGAGTGTTGTTCACGAATTGAAGAACATAAGCGAGGATCCGTCGTAAGTATTGAAATTAATACCATTGATCGATAGTAGAAAGTATATCTCCTTTATTTGCAACTGAGAGCACCACCTTTGCCTGCTTGATTTCTAAATTCGTTTCGAACTTTGGGTTGGCTGGCCACAAGCTTTCTCCACCATGTGGGCCGTAAAACCAAATGATTTTTTTAAATTAGTGGGTGAGATTCCACATGAAAGCAAATCCGCTGGATTCTCCTTCGAGGGTACATTTCGCAATTGCTCAATGGAAGTGAGCTCCTGTATTGCTGCTACCCGATTCGCAACGAAAGTAATATACGATGATGGGGGGTTTTTCAGCCAGGCAAGAAGCCACCGTAGTTCCCGTTTAACTCGAGTGGCGAGTTTACCGTACCGTACCGTCCTTGTGCTGTGATCGTACGTATAAGACCGCCCAGTAAGCCTTTTCTGATGCATCACTGAAAACATGTAATTCCATGTTCTGTAGTGTGTTTCCGGAGAATAAATTTCTGGGAAATTTGATGTCTTCTAAACATTGCAGCCACTCAAGAAACCTGATCTAACATGAATGCATCTCCATTGGCACTACTACATCCCAGTCTATTTTTAGATTCCAGAATGCCTGAAGGAATATATTTGCTTTGGTTCATTATTCCTAATGGATCGAAGAGTGCGCTATGTCAAAGGACACTGTCCTCTTTGTTACTTTACTGTTGTCGCAATTTGGTTGTGGTACTGTCTGGTCTCAAGAAGCAGTGATGCGGCAAGAAGTAATGGGACGTCGGAATCTGCTGGACATCGACCTCTTCCATATGTCCCGACTCGCGGTACTCTCTCATGAATTCAGTGTACTGTTGTTTCAGCGATCCGACCCGGGGCAATTTACGTTCCAAAGCCAGAAAACGTTTGTATGCTATCTCCTTGGGGTCGCCCAGCAACTTAGGGTCTTTCACGTCCATCCTGTTCTCTTACAGTATTAGCAAGGAAGTGCTCTTCACATCCTTTTTCCTGTTGTGTAAGGCTGGAGCCTGTCTCCAACTCATCCAGTTTCCAGAAATCCTGCACCTTTTCCTGAAGTTCTTCATAGTCATGACTGGAAATCATCATCGTTAACGGCGCAATAACCGGTATCCGGTCTAGGCCTGCCTTAATAAGGTTTTGCGCCAAGGTCCACCAATTCGATATCCCTAAAAGTTGTCTGGCGTCCTGGCCTACGCCATCGCTCCATCTTAGGCAGGGTCTGCCTCGTCTTCTTTTACTACCATAGATATTGCCCTTATAGACTTTCCGGGTGGGATCATCCTCATCCATACGGATTAAGTGACGGTCATGGTATCGCTCATAGATTTCGTCGTTATGTGGGCTACGGCATCGTCCATCCTCATGTAGGGGCCAAATATCTTCGGAGGATTCTTCTCTCGAACGCGGCCAAATGCCGCAGCTATATGTGGCGGCATCAGACTTCACTACTCGACCGGAGACGATCCATCCAAACACAGTATTCTGTAGAATCGGCAATTTCTTTCCCAATCATATTTGACCCACAGAAAGTAGCGGCAAATACTTTTCAGCTCCAAGGAGAATATCAATCTGGTTAGGATGATTGAATCCAGGATCAGCAAGCGAAACATTCTTTGAAATGGGCCATGAAACTATGTCTATGAATTCTGACGGTTGATGTGTGGTAATCTGGAGTAGAACAGAGGCGTCGATCCTGGTTGAGAATCCAGTTGTCCTGGACTGGATTGAAAAATTTGCTCTAAATTGAGTTCTTTGAGTCCCTTGATCGATTCCTTGTATGCACAATGCATCGGGAATTTCCTTCAAGCCGAGTCGTTTGACGAGGCGTTCGGTGATGAAATTCAATTGAAACCCGGAATCAAGAATAGCCTGACACTCAAGTTCATGACCATCCATCGTCGACATTGGAGATTGACAAATGTTGGCCTAGCCATCAGGTAATATATTTTTTGCGCATTGCTGATTGCATGATTATGGATCAGTTGAAGATACACATCGCGAAAATAAGCCCACTGCAAGTAATCCCCTTCGAAGGTCGGCAGAACAATGTTGCGCAGTTGCAGTTGGGTGCCACTTGGTCGAGGCAGCGAGTCGTCGGCTCCACTTGTAACGTTTCTCAGTCGCTCCTGTAGCGAAATTATTGCGTCTTGCCTCCAACAATGCAGTTCTTGGCAAAGCTCCGGCTGGAATTCAGATGAGGTTCCTTCAGCGGCATGTTTCCATATTGTCTGGTCATTCTCTCCCAGTTCGTCGATGTACCTTTGAAGCAGGTTGATTTTTAGTTCGTAGTATTCCTTAGAATGTTCGTCGCTAGCCTTCCTTCCTTCCTTTCAATGTCCTGAATGAAGTGTGTCAGGGTCCTCATTAGCTCTTTCTGCTTTCTAATCATTCTTCGGAAAGCCTCCCTTGATTCAGATACTTCTCTAGAATCACCTGTGAGTTTGAACTCTGCATGACGTTCAGAGCACTTTGATCTTGGTCGATCCTCTAGATGAGTCTCTAGATGGTGTCACCATCGGAAGTCGTTTCCTCCAATTTGCTTTTTCCGTCTTTTCAATACGAGAATCAGCTTCACGTAAACTTTGCCGACTTCTTCGAGTGGACTTAATTGGTCGTGGGTTCTGCCAAACTCAGATCAATACACCTCCGCTTATCCCATCCTTTTGTTCAAATACTCCCTTGTCTTGCGGGACACTGGATCCTTTTTTGAAGTTTATCACCAACTGCTCCAATTTGCTACACAACTCCGATTGAATAGCCGTCAGTTTCTCTATTGTGGAAATTTGGTCAATACCACACGCGTTGTAGCCTTCCAACTATCGGCTTATGTTTATTAATGATCACTCTGGATCCCGTGGGGGTCACCAATGGATTTATACCACGGTGAAGGCTTTTCTCCACCGCCTGATGTCTTCTTCCGAGATACACACCGTGATCTAGTTCACTACTAGGACACAAGCATCGCCAAAATGCCTTTTCCAAAGTATAACCCAGTTCAATACTAGGATATTAGTGTTGCTATATTACTAGTACAGTACTAGAATATAGATTTTGAGCTGCCCTCAAAGTTCAGTGCCGCTGGCAGCCTCACCAGAGGAACGAAAATGAAGGGTTGATCACTGGAAAAACAAATAATTTTTTTTTGCATTAAATTATTCTTTATATACAATTTTTCTTAGCCTACTCTAACAAATATTAACACGCGCTGACTTAATTCTGCTTCGCTGTACTTAAATTTCAACAGGTGTACTATGTCTCTCTGCGGCAAGCGATGGAAAAACTGTTGGAATATGGACAACAGTTGCATTATCTATTCATAGAATTTAAAGCCGCCTATGATAGCGCCAGGGTAAAACTGTACACGGCCTGAGAGAATTTGGTATCCCGACGAAATTAATAAGACTGACTAGGCTGACTCTGACCAATGTGCGAGGCCAGATAAAACCAGCAGGATCACTCTCAAGACCATTCGACATCAACAACGGTCTACGACGGAGGCCCTATCATGCGTCCTTTTCAGCCTGGCCCTCGAGAAAGTGATCCGTGATGCTGAGGTAAATGCAAGAGGTACGATCCTCTTTAAATCCACCCAACTACTGGCCTATGCTGACGATATCGACATCATGGGAAGCACAACCCGAGACGTACAAACTGCTTTCATCCAGATCGACCAGGCGGCGCGAGATCTTGGGCTGCACATCAATATGGATAGATATTTTTGGAAGTCTTCACTCCATCTCCGGTAAGTTTGGGAAGAATACCTTTTTCAGGTGTTTTCCAAATGCTGTACATTTATCGACATCACTTCTTGGCCAGTTGCCGTCGGCTGATTTCAGTGGCGATTCGCATTGAGCAGGTCTCTTCAACTTTCCTGTAGCTTTCCATAGGGGAAAATCAGTTGATGCAGTAGGCGAGAAACCCCGTAAGTAACTTTGTAACTTCTGTTGATCCTTAAGGACTTCGTGGAGCAATCGACTTGCTCTGGCCGATTGTCTTTTTTTCGGTCTGAATCTCAAGCGAGTGTTGATTTGATGAGATGAGTGCTTATATACAAATTTAGCCAGTTAGTTGATTTGGTTGTTAGTTTCCTAGTTGTATCGCTTGTTATAGGAGGTACGCTCGTAAGTGTTATAACGACAGATAAGAGAGATAAGAGAAACAGCGAATAACGCTTTCCGGCCGTATATTTTTAGTAAGGTTAGAGTCAATCAGGCACGGAATTTTTCGACGATCTGTTGGTCAATAAGTGGGTTGCCCAGATTAAATAATGTCAATTCTAGTACCTCTGATCAATGAGTGTGCTTAGCATTAAAATTCTCAGCGACAAAAATGTGTTCCCCAGACTACTAAAAAATTTCACGAATGTATGTGAAGTCAATTTAAACTTTCGAGGACAATTGATCGCGATGATGGTTATCTCCAGTAATCGGATTGAAGTTACTTGGAGATACTCTTTGCAGTAATCGCCTAGAAGATAATGCTTAATACGGGATCTGATAAGTATTCCGGTATCGCCGTGGGCTTTTCCTTCCGGATGCTTCGTGCCGTAGAAGCAATACCCATAAATTTGTAAATTGTGTTTGTGAGTGAGATGCGTTTCGGATATGAACATTATGCCAATTTGTGCTGACTGACGCCATTTGGATTCCAATGACATGTTCCTTGTTCATTTCCTTCTGAGAAGAACCTGTAAGATCTGGGACTGATTACGCATCATTCCCTTGATTATGTTTTGCATCGAAATCATACACTGGGTCGTTGTTTGAATTAGTGTAAGGAGAAGGTCTTCTAGATTATGGGTCGGGTGTTTGTATTTTTTAGGTTTTGAAGTGTTGATTATTATAATGCCGGTGGAGCTTTTGAATTGGTATGTGTAGAACTTCCTACCTTCTTTGTCAAAGCTGGCTATACCTGCGTGGCGTTTGACGTTCACAACACTCGAGTTACGAATAATGCGTTTGCACTATTCAAAACATATATGTTTATATTCCTATCCATGAGACTTATTAAAATATCACTTTTGTTACTTGAATGCACTTTTATTATCAAAAGCTATGTATCAATTGAACAATAGTAATTACACTTATAATGAATTAACTTATATAACTTATCCCGGAACTAAAGTAATTAACTGGACTGAACTATAGTTATTAACCGGACTGAAGTAACTAACCGGAATGAACTCTCTTGTGAACTAACTGATACAAAAACCGGACTGAACTAAAGTGAACTAATCAAGTCCAAAATGCCAAAACCGTGATCTGACTGTTCAAGATCCGAAATACCAAAACGATTAACATTGAGATGAAATCTATATTTATAGTGTTCCGGACAAAGGATGCAAAATGCTGATAATGCATTTTGCATATTCTGTAATTTAATATTTTGTTTATATGATGATCTTCATTTGATCCAGTTTGTTTATACAGGGTGCGGCAGCATAACTTCCTTTTTTAAAATGCGCGCCACTCAGTTGATGTCATAGCGGAGCGCTAGTGATCTCGCTCAAGAGGGGATACTGTAAAGCACAGTAGATCTACTATAGGCAGTACCCTTACAAAAATGACCCCACTTGCAAATGTGCTTGCAGAAGCTTATCTGTTTACGTATTCACTTATACATAAGCAAAAACTTGCCAATCTCACCAATACATTGGCAAGTCCGGGCGGTATGTCAAACACAGCTGATCGGGTTTTCGGTACATCTCACTCATGCTCAAGGGCAAAACAATTTGAAATCGTGTGTACTCGCACTGATTTCCCCCCCTTGAGGGGCAAGGGGGAGTGAGGTAGCTGTCTAGTATCTAACTGTGCTGTAAAGTTTTGTCCCGACACGATTCAGTCGCCATCATTCGTTGGAATAGTGAGGAGCGTGCCTTTGCCGTTGAGGTTTACTTTTCAAGCGGATGTTCGGTTATTGCAACACAGCGTGCATTTCGGAATCGCTTTAATTTAGCCCCGTTGGCTCCCGTCCCAGACCGCAAATCAATTGTTACATGGGTCACTACATTCAGACAAACTGCAAGTGTGTGTGTGTGGTGTGCAATTTCTTCAGCTGGAATTATTGGTCCCTGGTTTTTTGAGGAAAATGAGGTTACAGTGACAGTGAATTCGGACCGGTATGTAAACATGCTACAGAATTTTTTTTTCCCACGGCTAGAAAATTTGGATCTGGGGGACACTTGGTTCCAACAAGACGGTGCAACAGCACACACTTCAAGAGCATCGATGGCTGTTTTGAGGGAACACTTTCCAGAGCGCCTTATATCAATTAAAGGCGATTTGGAATGGCCGGCACGCTCTCCCGATTTGCCCCCTTGTGATTTTTTTCTACGGAGTTTTTTGAAATCCCGTGTTTATGTGAACCGTCCAAGAACCCTACAAGATTTGAAGACCAACATCCAAGAAGAAATTGCCAGCATAACACCTGCTATGCTAACAAGAGTCATGACAAACGCCAAAAATCGGTTTACGCAATGTATGGAGAATGGGGGACGTCACCTAACAGATTTGATCTTCAAAACAATGTAAATAAAAACTTTAGATATGTACCTACATTATAAAAAATAAATAAATATTTTCCGATGCATAAAATAGTTTTTATTGAGTTTTGAAAAAAGGAAATTATGCTGCCGCACCCTGTATATACTATGCTGCCTCCGCATTTTACCTCGCAAGAAACTTCACTTCCTATTGCAAGTAACCAGTTATTCGGGGCATACAACTTGATGAATATTTGCGGTAGTGACGTAGTTCTTAACGAATAGAAGGGTGGCAACCATTTTAAGTTATTCATTAAATCCATCTCACGTCTACTCTGATTTGCCGTAAATGTGTAAAGCGAATGATTTAATTGACAAACCAGCTGTCCTTCAGATACGTGTAAACAATTGAATCTTCTTTATTCAACGGATTAAACTGCTCTAGACATTTATTTATCGCTAGGTAATCAGTCATTGGTTGTATAATTAGCTGCTGCCCACTTTGAACTTATGGTAACGGTATAAGTTTGTAGAGGAAATATTATTCCGCGTTCCCGCTTCTGAGTTAGCCTATTCTTATTTTTTTAGAAAGAATAGATGTAAAACATTTCTTCCTGTCCGGTTTTTCCGGTCCTGTACTCTCTAGCTGACTGGAAACGGGTATTTAACCTATTGTTCTTTGTATCAAGAATAACTGCTGATAAACGTTCTTGCACAGTTTGATAATGCGGTATGGTAGAGTTAATAAAACAACAACAGAATTGAAGGTAGTGGTAATCGAGGCTCCGCGACCCATACGATTCCTTTCCCATTAAATTTCATCTAATTCTTTCAAGATCAAATTAAAACGATTATCGACATTATCTTGACATGTACTTTGATTCCGTAATAATTCGCAAAACAATTTCTTATTACCTCTAATCCCTTCAATTTTATCTTCATTACGTTGAGCACTATTCTGATCCATAATTCCAAACAGTAAATTTGCTTGCGTTCCGATTATTTTGAAAGGTGCCCTTCGCTGGCGATATGTTCGACTTCCATTTTGTTGATCCAGAATCTCATTCATGGGTTCCGAAAGCTGTTTCGAAATCCCCAATCCCTGGTATTGATCACAAATCTCAACCAATTTTGTATAGTAGTCAGATGAATTCCCGCCATGATGATACACACTCAAATCATAAACAACTCGGGAAACCGGAAACTCGGCGCTTCAGGTTGTAATGAACCTACGCTATTTCGATGGTCAAACGACCATTCTGTGTGGCCAAAGACGACCTAGAGGGAAGAGCTATCCCAATATCTAAAAGAAATTGACTAAGAGACCGTCAAGATCTGATCGCAAATACTGAAGCTTCATCAAAGCGCTCGGTTAAAACGTTCTTGCACGACTCTATTTTAGCCAGGCTCGGGAAGCTCGGGAGGGTCCTTTGAACGCTTCGATCTCACGTGTCATTTTTACAAAATCGACCTGTCTTTTTCGATACATGGGTCCGCACCGGATCTGAAACTAATCAAATGGACAAGGGGATTCGCGACGGCCTAACGAGAAAAACATTTTTTAGCCGATGAATTGCACGGACTGTTTCTCCTAAACTTGGTGGTGGAAGTATTTGTCCGTCGTCTTCAGTTGGCAGGACCTCCAACTCGCTGATGTTCTGGTTGATCAGTAGCTCATCAAAGTACTCAACCCATTGCTCCAATATGCCCATTCTGTCGGAAATCCGATTTCCCTCTTTGTCTCGGCAGGATGAGCATCGAAGTGTATAAGGCTTCATCCTGCTGACTTGTTGGTAAAACTTGCGCGCCTGGTGCGGTTGCTCCCTGTATTTTTCCAGTTCAAAGAATTGTTAGTTCTCCCAGGCTTCCTTTTTCCGTCTGTGAAGCCGCTTCTCCGCTCGACGGAGTTTGTGATAAATCTCTGCGCGTGCCCGCGTTCTTTGAGAATGCAACATTACTCGGTATGCGGCATTCTTCCGTTCCGTTGCTAGCTTACATTCATCGTCAAACCAGCCGTTCCGACTCCTTTTGTAACTGGGGCCAAGTATGTTTGTGGCCGTATCCATGATAACGTTCTTCAGGTGATTGTGAAGATCATTTGTTGATGCTTCATCTCCAGGTCCTCTGTTGACTGCAGTTATTGCGGCATCCATTTCCCTCTTATAGGTGTCGCGGAGGACTGTGTTGTGGATGGTTTCAGTGTTCACTCGCACCTGGTTGTCAGAGGGGATTCTAGGTGGTATTGTTATTCTAGCTCGGAGCACCATGCTAACGAGATAGTGATCCGAGTATATATTGGCCCCTTATATGTTCTGACATTCATCAAGGCTGAGAAGTGGCGGCGTTCGATCAACACGTGGTCAATTTGGTTGAAAGTAGTCCCGTCTGGAGAGGTCCACGGATGTTTGTGGACTGCTTTCCGCGCAAACCAGGTACTTCCAACAACCATTTCGTGTGACCCTGCTAATTGAATAATCCGCAGTCCGTTATCATTTGTTTTTTCGTGTAAGCTATGGGAGCCAACGTATCGCCTGAATACGGGCTCCTTCCCTACTTGGCTGTTAAAATCCCTAAGTATGATTTTAATATCATATCTGGGACAGGCTTCGAGGGTTCGTTTTACTGCCTTGTAGAAGGTATCCTTCTCCGACTCTGCAGTTTCCTCTGTAGGGGCGTGAACGTTAATGAGGCTTATATTTCTAAACTTGCCTCGCAAGCGCAGAGTGAATAGCCGTTCGCTTATGTTTTCAAAGCCGATAACAGCAGGTGTTCACTGGATGGCCACTATAATATATGGTGTAGCGGCTCTTCTCCAGGAACCCGGTCCCTGTCCAGCGCATCTCTTACAGCGCTGTTACATGAGCCTTATATTGAGACAAGGTATCGGTTAGCTGTTGAGCAGCATTCGGTCTGTACAGGGAGCGCACGTTCCATGAGAAAGTGCGCAAATCGTTAATCCGTTGTCGTTGCCGGGTTCGTCGTTGTAAGATCCATCCTGTCAGAGACTTCTTTCATGGCTTCGTAACGTGTTGTTTTCCGTGTAGGGTTGTCAGCCCTACCCAACCCCCAACCTGGAGGACCACTTGGTACAATTTGTCCCGTTTTTAGGCGCGGGAGACTCGCTTTCATCCTTTTCCGTCTGCAACTTTTCGTTATGAAAGAGCTCCCAGCGGTCACCACGTGGAGGTGGAGATAGGGTTTGGTAGTAGAGCTGTTGGTGTTGGTTCAGCAGGCATTTCCCAGGTTTTATGCTCCATCGTAGGTACCAATCCACGTTTCGCCCTGGGACCTATACTACCCTTTGAACACCAACGCCAAATTTTTCCCTGCATCACCAAAGAACCGAATCTCCTCAAGCAGTTTTCCCATGATCCAAAATCAGGGAGCACCTTCACACCAAACTATTGAGCTACTCCTCAAATTCATGCCAACATCGACGGCTGCCAATTTTCCTGCTCACGACTGGTCCAGAAATGAATAATGCCCTTGACGCCTGAATTGATTGATTCTCTGCTGTTCCAACTGCAAATTTTCCACTAACCACCCTTGTCTTTCTAATTTTCTTCACCGTCTGACACTTCCAAATGTTATCAATTCACCGATCTTCTCTTCTGCTGTTGTCCGAACGATCGCTGTTGATCAGCTGTCCCCATGAACTGGTCCCAGCAGTTGCTAGCATCGCCTTGAACTCTGGAGTTCATGTTGCCAGCAACATATACAGCACGTTGACGGATGCGGCAAATCATTCCCCTCTGTCACGATCAATTCGCCCGAATACATTCAATAGTGCGTAACATGCGGTGAAATTTAAAATACACTAAAGCACACTATAACATAGAATGCATTATTGTGGACACTGTATATGATTTTTCATGATTTTTCTTAGATTCTTTGGTTGGGTAGTTTCTGAAAACAAGTCCGTTAAAGTAATCATTACTTTCGACCATTCCCATTCCCCGCCTTTGCAAGGAATGCCAAAACTAAGACTGGCATTCAAAAGTACTAATCCAACATGATCATATTCAGTGATAAAAAATTTTCCACCCCTCTTTTACATGTATGAGGACCCCCGTTAATCGCCAAAGATGTAGTGCAAGTGCATGTCTGGGCGTTCAGAGTTTTCACCTTTTCACCAAATTTCGTGTCGTCTCGTTTCTTAGAAAAGCGCGTGTGACAGACAGACAGACATTGTGATGTTTTAGATTTGCAAAAGGCGGTGGTCAAGCAAAGTACAACTCCTCCAGAAAACACCAGTAACAAAATGGAAAAAAGATGAGTTGAAAGCAGATCGCCGGACGACAAAAACAGCTACAACGCCGACCGCACATATTCAAGAAGAGCGACAACAGGAGGTACTCCAGTACCAGGAAAAGGAAACATTCAAAAGAAGTTCGTCAACTTTGAGATCTCCGCCAATCCCAAACATTATAAAAGATAAAACGGACGAAAGGTTAATGAACGGCAAATGTGAAGGACTATTTAAAAGTAGTAACCCGGCTAGGACTCATGGAGGGCAGAGCCCTGATCCAGAGGAACTATCCTTCACATAGCTTGGTGCAAAAATAGTTGAGCTGTTCGAGCTCATCAAGAACAAGCACAACGTGCATCAAGCCATAAAAAATATGGTGAGAGTTATTAAAATGCGAAATCTGCTACCCCACCGTATTACAGGCGACACAAGTGACACCTAATCGTATTGCCATCAACCTGCCACCAAAAAAGATGTGGATCCTCTGGGAAATCAGCAGGCGCCTAAGAGGAAAAGGCCATAGAAATAGTTTCGAAAGACGGAACTAAAAGCACCGAAGAGAGAAAGCAAGTCCCCAAGTGCGAGCTCCGGCAATCGAATCGGCAAAATCCAAGGGGAATGAAAACGGTGGATGGACCAAGGTAGTTAATGAAAAGGCGAAGCAAAAGGCAAAAGTGCGAATTCGCCCAGAAGCAATTGTGATCTCCAGCAAGGGAAATTTATCCTACGCGGAGATACTGAAAAAGGCCAAAGCTAACCCCGACCTAGAAGATCTAGGCGGAAATGTCAGCAAGATTCGAAGGACATAGGAGGATGACCCCATGCTTGAGCTGAAAAAATCCAGTTGGGGAAAAACTGATGGCTTCCGAACTCAGATTAAGAATTCACTTGGGAAGTATGTAACAGTAAGGACCCAAAAACATAAGGTCTATATAAAGTGCAAGGATCTCGATGAAGCAACAATGCAAAGGAAAAATTGGCACTGCCTTGATGGAACAGTTCAAGTTGGAGGAACTTGCCAAGAAGTTCATTGTGAATTTACGGAAAGCCTATGGCAATACTCAAGCAGCCACATTGCGATTACCAGTAGACGTAGCGCAGAAGTTATTGGCGGGCGGGAGGGATCGAATCGGATGTGTTATTTGCCGTCTCTAAAGGGGTGCTTTCTGTGCTGCCTTGCGTTTGGTCATTTCGCGAAGGTATGCACCAGCGGCATTGATCGGTCCGAACGATGCAGAAGGTTTGGGGAGAAAGGCCATATTGCCAAAGAGTGCAGTAGGGACCCCAACAACAAACTCTATCGAGGTAAACAGCAGTTTATTCATAGTTTTCCTCGTGCCTACTTTGAAACACATTATTTCGTTTTTAATTTCTGAAATTTTGATGTTTGAAAAGCATTTTTCTTTGTGGAATGACATATTTTTATATTACTCTTATTTTCTTGTGAATTTATTCCTTTTATTTGTTGCATATAAGCAGTATCTTTAAAGATTATTTACACGCTCAGAGCTTTTGTTGTATTATATGATTCAGTTATTAGGAGGCAGAACATTTATATTTATTGAGAAGTTTAAATAATAATTCAACAATTATTATAATGTTTTGAACTGAGGTGTTTGTAGAAGTC
The DNA here is from genome assembly GCF_905115235.1 of Hermetia illucens. Lineage (NCBI taxonomy): Eukaryota > Metazoa > Arthropoda > Insecta > Diptera > Stratiomyidae > Hermetia > Hermetia illucens. Next base: position 118,527,532 of record NC_051849.1, read on the forward strand.
GCCTGCTCCTTGGCCAGCTCGTCCTATTGCCGGAGCTGTTTTCGTAGAGACGAGCAGCTCTCTCCGCCTACGCTGGGGGATCTCCTTTTGCCCTGCAAATGTTCTCTTAGTGCCTAACACTTACCTGGTCTTCCAGAACGTATCCTCAACCAACTTTTAACTATTTCACAACACCTTTTACTTTTATTCCACACAGTTTTGTTACTGTTATATAGTTCCTTTTCAATTTCTTTTTCATGGCCATTTACATTTTTCTATTGAGCAATTGGCATTTGTAAATGTTTTTGACTTTGCCTTATTCCATGGGTTTTTCACTTCCCTTTTTTCCTTTTTCTGTTTTTTTTCGGCTAACAATGCATTTACTACCTAGCACACGACTTTGCATACTGACACCCAAACATCTCATTCTCACACTAACTTTGCACACTGAAACCCAAACATCTCATTCACATTCACACTGACTTTGCACAGGGCTGTATCCCTTTTTACCGACTTCTTGCGATATAATTTTACCCAGGTTAACTATTCACACCCAAATGAATGACTTAAGCTAGCGGCTGAAGTATTGTTAGTAGCTTACCGTCTGGTACCTTGGTTAGTGAGTTTGCATGCTACTTAATAGGGGTTTAGTACTTTGAATTAGTGTTAAAGTACGTACATGACACTCCCTTTTCGTGAGAGAGAATAATTCCGGCCACTCCCTATACGGACGAACAGGCCCGGTGGGTTGTGGAAGATCGAACCATGGTGTTGCGGTCTCATACACCTTAGTCCAGTTAACCGTGATTGCTCGGGGAATTTCTTTAACCTGAAAGACACTGCATCCAAGGTGCAGTAATCTAATTCCACGAACGTGACAGGAACCCGGATCTCCAGTTGGGTGCCGTTGCAGGTGTTCGGTATCCTGTCCGTCCCTCCCTTGAAATTCACTCCTAAATTTAGCTTCACATGACTGATATATGTTCCGTTATCCCACTGCTCCACTGAGTCGTCTTGCAACTTCTTATTTCCCCGCACCATCTCCTGGATGCATGACGGCCCAGTACGAACCAGCTTCGCCTAATATAAACGAAAAAGATCTCAGTGTTTTTCCTTCACTGATCCTACGAACAGGACTTGAAATGGCACGACAACTCCAAGACCCCAGGAATGCTTCTTCTTTTTGTATGGAAGAGGGATCAGATACTCAATGGTGACTAACTCATTTTGAAGCCATGTTGCCGCTATATGTGCATGAAAGATTGGGTCCGGCTCATCTAACTCGCGCAACATGATCCCAGACACCTCTTTATTAATACAACTCACATACTGCGCCAGCTGTTAACCTATTGATTTGCCCCTCGACCTTCTGATACTCAGTTCGTGATATTGTGCATCAAAACTACAATCTTAGCCTGCTGATGCTTCATAGGTTCCACCTCCTTACGAATAGCTACCGCAGCTACCAGGGCAGGTATATACTCGGCACCCAGTCTCAGGAGGCTACTAGCCACCATGGGAATTGCACCAAATGCCGATTGACCGATTGATTTTGTATGCAGCCATCAGCTACCGGCTAACAGCCTCTGCTTGTAGCTCAGTTGCAACTTTGAGCTCATTACAATGGTCCCGAATTTCCTCCATTGTCTGCCGTCCGCATATTTTTCCGAATTTCTTCAATTGCTACACCATGAAGTTCAGGTCCCGTATGAGATTCACTGAAGTCGTGATAGTATACTTAAGGTCGAACGCCTTTACCTGAACTAATCCCAGTTCCACTATACTGGTTTCTAAAATCGGATCCACTGACCATGGAACCACAGGCACTGTGATCAGGTATAAGCACAGCAGAGAGGTTACATGCGCCAATGATCACTTCTCCCGTCTGACCCTTCCCCGTGTTCTTGGTGGAGTGCCCGGCGAGACCGTATCCGATTTTATCACAGTATCAGCAGCCTTACCCTCCGGTGGTAGCTTCTTTTAACCTTTTGGAAAAAGGGGAGCGAGCTGATGTACTGCCTGATGGACGCCGACGCTGCTGATGATTCTAAGCCTTACTTGTCGCACGACCCTTTTAGAATCTGGATAAACCTCTAATACTCACGCCATCGCCCGGTCTAACAGACAATGACCACTCTCTCGGATCAGCGCCAAGTCCCCTTCAGTCACTGGCCTTTCCGATTCCTTCCACTTTTAACGTTTTTGGAGGTAACCCAAATAGTCATCCTCAATCTTGGACCAGAATTGTCGCTGTATTTGGAGCCACCTCTTGGTCGCCGGCAGGCCCGCGCGTAGCTCTTCCCTCAGAGTGTTGGACTCCCGCAACAGCACGCTGCCGGACTACCAACTAAACACCTCCCTGCCATCAGAGAACTAGCCTGGAACCGTTTGACACATTACTTCGGGCTAGCCCTCCCGCTCTCCCGGCTTTGGGAGCCTTCAAGTCAGGGAATTCTTTTCGCCAACGGGAGGGGAGGGGAGGAAGGGAGTTGTTAGTTCAGGGAACCCCTTACCGTCCGATCCCTCTGCCGGTCGAGTTCAATCTTCTTCGTAGTAAGAAGAGCGCGAACATAATGCGCAATACGATTCCAGCTGCCAGCGCTCTTCAGCATCTCTCTGACAAGGTTGTCTGGAGAGAGCTCCCCTGTGTCTGCATAAAGCTACTGGTGGAGGCCGTCCCACCTCTCGCAACAGAAAAAGGTGTGTTCAGCGTCATCTGCCACTCTATTTCAGAACACACAATCAGGAGATCGCACCTTCCCAACCCTGTGCAGGTAAGACTGAAAACCTCCATGCCCACTTAGAAGTTGGGTGAGGAAGTAATCAATCTCACCGTGCTTTCTGTTCAACCATGGGTCTAATTTATCGATAAGCCGCGCAGTCCACTTGCCCCTTGGATCATTTTGCCAAGAACGTTGCCACTCGTTAAGGGTGCGTTGACGTTCTTCACGGGCAACCACTTCTCTTAAGTTTTCGCCCTTACGGCGATAGATAGCTTTGCGCTCCTTAGCAAGGAGGGCAACGGGGATCACTCCCGAAATCACCATCACAGCCGGTTCGGAGACGGTGCGATAAGCAGACGCCACTCGCAAAGCTCCCCGCCGCTGCACTTGAGCGAGGCGTTGACGATGCACCTCCTTGTCAAGGACATCAGCCCATACCTCCGCACCATAGAGAAGGACGGACTGCGTTGCTCCCATGAGGGGACATCTCCTAGTTTATATAGGGCCCCCGACATTCGCCATTAGCCGACTCCAGCTGCAGCCCTGTCCGCGGCTGCTTTGATTTGCTCGAAGAAGCTCATCTTCGAGTCGAGCATTAAACCAAGGTATTTAATCGCTGGTTTTGACTCTATAGTCAACTCGCCGATCGATATGGGACGCAAGGTCAGGATTCTCCTTCTGGTCAGGATGACTACTTTGGTTTTTTCCAGCGCAAGGTTGAAACCGTGAGCAGTCATCCATCCGCTTACCCGTCGCATCAATATGCCAAGTCTGCTTTGCGCCTGTTCAACAGTGCGTCCGGCAACAAGTGCTGCAACGTCGTCTGCATAACCGACCAGGCGCGACTCTTCGGGCATATCGAGTCTCAGCAGACTATCGTAGGAAGCGTTCCAGAGGTCCGGCCCTAGGATGGATCCCTGCGCTACTCCCGACGTGATTTCCATCCTCCTCTGGCCCTCTAGCGACTCATAGAACAGGGAGCGGTCTTTCAGATAATCCCTCAATATCCGCAAGAGATAGCTTGGCACGTGAAAGGAGTTCTCTAGTGTGCCTAGCATATCTGTCCATCTTACGGAATTGAAGGCATTTCTGACATCAAGCGTTATGAGGAGCACTATCCGTCGAGATCGGCGGCTGTGTCCCCCGGCTCGATTAAACGCATCTACGACCTCCATAACAGCATGCACTGTAGATTTCCCTGTTCTAAACCCGAACTGCCTTGCGGATAAGTCCCCGGCGGCACGGATCGCTTCAGCGAGTCTACCCCTGATGAGCTTCTCGAGAACTTTTCCGGCCGTGTCAAGCATACACAGCGGTCGGTATGCAGGCGGGAGCTCCGGGTCTCCTTTACCTTTACTGATCAACGCGAGTCTGGCCACTTTCCAGCGACAAGGAAAAATGCCCTCCTTCAAGCACGCGTTGAACGCTTCGAGTAGCAATTCTGGCCGTTGGCGGAACACCACTTTATAAACTTCCGCCGGGATGCCATCAGGACCTGGCGCCTTCCTGTTTTTCATAGTGGGAACCTTCTTCTTCGAGTTCTCCCATTGTGAAAAGGGGGCAATCCACGACGCTTTCCGCGCTATTTACATCAACACGTACAGGGTGTCTGGAACAATGCCCGCACAATGCGGTCCATCTGGTCGGTGCTCAATATGCAGGGCTTCCGTAGAGCCCCGATTTTCCGAGTGACAAGCTTATAGCCAAGTCCCCACAGGTCATCATTCACCTCATTAACAAGATTCTGCCAGCCGCGAGCTTTGCTTTTATTTATAGCGCTGCGGAGTCTCCTTTTTGCTGATCTATATTGTGCCTTTATGGCACATCCCTCCTCGTTGACGTACAAACGTTGTGCCAAACGGCGGAGCTTATGACACTCCTTCCGTAGGTCGGCAATTTCCGCCGTCCACTAGTACATAGAAGGCTCGTCGCGCCTGGAGCCTCTCCGGGGCATGGAAGCCTCACACGCCGTCGTTATCAGATTCATCACTGAATTTACGACGGTGTCAGCTGCGACACCACCACCCCCCGGAGTGCCCCCCTGCTCCAGGAGCTTCGACGAACCTTCCGATGTTCACCCTCGCGACATTCCACACGCAGGGGGAACATCGTGTTGGTGCTCGCCGGCAAGTAGCGTCAAACACTTCGAACGCAATGTACTGATGATCACTTGCCGGGAAGTCTTCTAGGACTCGCCACCTGTCCACCGATGATGCCAGAGATTCCGACGCAAAGGTGATGTCAGGAATGCTTCCTTCACAACCTGGGCGCCGGACCGTTGGCGTGGATCCGGTGTTTAAAATTACGAGCCCGGTTCTTGCCGCCATTTCCAGAATTCGTTTCCCTCTGGAGTCTGATTGAGGCATGGCCCATTCAAGAGCCCTGGCATTAAAATCACCGCCAACCAGGATTCGTCCCTCTGTGCTCGAAACGGCGTCCTCCAAAGCATCAAGCCGGCGCTGAAAGTCCGGAATCGACTCATTCGGCGTCAGGTAAACGCTAAAAAACGTTATCCCTAAACACCGGATTCAGACAAATCCGTCCCCCCGGCCTTCGGCAAGAACACGAAGTCGAACGTCGTTCCGAACCCAGATGGCAGCGGTGCCCGATAAGTCGAGATACCATGAGGACGGGTCCTTGTTTCGGTATTGCTCGCTAATCAGCACTAGATCAGCATTTACTTCCGCAGCGAACTGCTCTAGCAACTGGTGAGCGGTTGCACTCCGGTGCATGTTAATTTGCAAAATGCGGATCATGGCGTTCGCACCCTAGCCCTCTCCAATTCCGCCCTGAAGATCGGACACCGTCCCGAGCCCGCAGTGTGTGCGACGCTTTCGCCAGACGCACTACGATCCCTGCAGAGAACACAACTCTCGCTTTCATTGCAAGTCTTCGCTTGATGACCCGCTTGGCCGCATCTCTGGCATGCTGTCCTCCTGTCCGGGCCCTTGCAAACTGCTGACGTGTGTCCATAGTCGAGGCACCTGTAGCACTTGGTGGGGACTATCCGCATTCGTACCCTGCATACTACCCATCCGATTTTGATTCTCCTGCTGTTAAGGAGTTTCCTCGCATATTGCGAGCTTTTGGCCTCGAGCATTTACAGAGGTAATACCTACCCGGGCATTGGTCACCTCTGGACATTCACGCTTTAGCGCCTCCTCTACTTCGGCCTTTTCTGTGAGGCAGTCAAGATCCCGTATTTCTAGAGAGCAGAACGTGCTCTTGTTGGTCGTCTTTGGGCCCAGTTCGACGAGAACTCCACCACTCCTCGTTTTCCGTATCGAAGACACCTCTGCTCCATTCTCCTCGGGTTTCATCCTGTAGCGGATTTCACTAAGGACTTCCGCAAATGTCTTGCCTTCCGTCGGCTTAATGAGCAGAGCCGACGGTCTAGTCCTTCTTCGTTTCCTCGTTTTTTCCGCTACTGGCTTTGGGTTGGCAGCCTCTTTGTTTTGGACAGACGTGTCTCTGGCGCCGGAGTCCGTTGTTTCTTTTTGTCCTTTTTCGCCTTCTTTTTTTGGGCCTTGGAGACTACTTCGATAAAGTCTCCTTCAGGCACGTCGTCCTCTTTCCGCTTTTTCCCTAGTTCACTTTGCAGAGGGCTATCTGCGGTCTGTTTGACGCAAGCAGCATTCTCAGCGGGGAGTGCGACTGTTTCTGTCGTCTTCCGCTGTTCTCCACGTCGTCTATAAAAGGAAAAGCGGTCCAGTAGTTCATCCAGTTCCATCAGCCCGTTTTTGACGCCTTTGCTGACGTTTCTCTGAAGGAACGTTGCCGACCGCATACGTTTCACCACTGCTGCACACTTTCTGATGAGCCTTTCCTCTTCGGCTCTAGCGAGGACGGTCGAATGCACTTCCACTCGATTTGTGTCCAAATCCATCTGCTCAGGACTAGCGTTTCTCCCTGGGCTTACTTCCAAAACAGGGGCACTGCAAGGTAATGGAGTTGCCATCTCCGCACGGTCAGTCGCGCCACTTGATGAGGCTTCCTCTTTATTTGGGCGCCCCAGTGTCTCATCGGGTATATCAGCCCTCGTTGCCTCTTTCACTGATCGCTGCGGTGAACGACGCATTTTTGTGCTCCGTCCAAACGCACCCAGCTCTTCCTCCTTGTCTGTTGTTTCGTCGTTTTTTTCATAATTTTCTGAATATTCTCCATGAAAAAGGTACCAGCGCATCGTGTGCAAGGGAGCGGGCCGCAATAGTCAAGAACGGGTATACCCTCGGGGACACAGCCCATACCCCAGTTCCCGTCACGGACGGGTCAGTGCTCGCTCGGGGCAACGCGGTCTACTAACACCGGTTCAGTGCACACTTCCAGACCAGGGTCCCGAAGGGGCTGGCTTCTGATACACGTCGCAACTACCACCTTGGCAGAGCTACGCTCACATCACCAAGTCGATGCCAACAGAGAGTTATCGACGGCTCCGGAGACTCCCAGTGTGTTCCGACGTGTACCGGTCATTCGCGGTTCGCTCTTCACCGAGAAGCTTTCTCGAGGCTACTACCTAGGTATGCTGCCAGCTAGGGGGCAGAACTACTTACTCGGGCACCTCGGGGACGTCACACCCCGTATCGTAAGCGACCCGTTTAAAAATGGCTAACGACCCCTGAGGGCGACCACTGACCATGGAACCACAGGCACTGTGATCAGGTATAAACACAGCAGAGAGGTTATATGCGCCAATGATCACTTCTCCCGTCTGACCCTTCCCCGTGTTCTTGGTGGAGTGCCCGGCGAGACCGTATCCGATTTTATCATAGTATCAGCAGCCTTACCCTCCGGTGGTAGCTTCTTTTAACCTTTTGGAAAAAGGGGAGCGAGCTGATGTACTGCCTGATGGACGCCGACGCTGCTGATGATTCTAAGCCTTACTTGTCGCACGACCCTTTTAGAATCTGGATAAACCTCTAGTACTCACGCCATCGCCCGGTCTAACAGACAATGACCACTCTCTCGGATCAGCGCCAAGTCCCCTTCAGTCACTGGCCTTTCCGATTCCTTCCACTTTTAACGTTTTTGGAGGTAACCCAAATAGTCATCCTCAATCTTGGACCAGAATTGTCGCTGTATTTGGAGCCACCTCTTGGTCGCCGGCAGGCCCGCGCGTAGCTCTTCCCTCAAGGGGGACGCCAGAATGCCCCTTTGGATCAGGAATTGGGTGGGAGTTAATACTTGCAGGTCATGGCTATTTTTGACTAACGAGTACAACGGCGGCTATTTGGTATTGCTCCTACGTGCAAATGTAGAAGTTGTCATACGTGAAGTTGGATATGGAAGGCATCCTTTTGACATAACGTTCCAAACTCCTAACTGTGGCCTCAAAGAGACCCCCGAAATGGCTAGCTCGTGGGGGGTTGTGATGCCACACAATCCGTCGAAGCTAGGCCTCCCGAAGTACTTTGGAGGCCCTTACCAAATTTGTCCCATTATCGGACCGAACAGTTTTAGGCGGCCCCCTGCGGCTAGTGAACCGTTGAAACGCGGCTAAAAATGCGTTGGTGGTAAGATCCATGCAACAATAATAAATGGAAGAATGTTAAGCTTTGTTATAAAAAAAAGAATTCAATTTACTCGTGAATGATAAATCAAATATGAGAAGTTAGTTTGTGTTTGCAGTACTCCAGAATGCAACCTGTTTACATGATCAAGTCCAATATTGCTGTGAGTGAGCTTTATACTAGAGGTGGCCTGCATCAATCGTGCTCCCACGCGAAGAATCCCAGAAGTCTCGTCTATGAATGGGTTGAGCGTTGACAGCCAATAATGTTTTTCTTTTGCTATTCCTTTCCGAATCCTCTCCATTTATTTCCCGTTGGTACAGCTGACATCGAATCACTGCACACTCCGCCCGCTGCAGCTCCTGAACTGAATAAGGTCCTGTCTTCCCGTTCCTCGATCAGAGGCATCTTGCAACGGTGTTCACCAGCCGAGATAAAGCCCAGAAACGAAGCACAAAATCCAAGGAAGACTCGGGCCCTGTACTGATTTCCGCCAAATGAATCAACGTCTCTGGTCCTTTATCACCAAATGCTGTGAGAGGGAGTATCTCCTGCAAGAACGGTAGCCCGCTGAACCACAGATTGTGAGAAATGAGCTTTTGGGGATACATCCCCCTAGAAGCACAATCCGCCGGATTTAGGTTCGATTTAACGTGTTGAATTTCTGCCGGGGAAATATACTTTTGTATGCCTGCGACCCTTCGCTGAACTAGCTTCTTGTCAATGGTTTTCTGGCTTCGAATCCAGGCCACCTCAGAGTCCATATAAGCTCTAAACCTCACGGGACCGCTCCCTAAGCTGTCCCGAACGTCTCTGTATAATTCCGTCACTATACTCTCCAATTTGAGCTTTGGGATCGTACAGGCCCTAGATTCCAGGTTCGTTTTTGTTTTAAGAGGAATCATGCGTCCTCGAGCGGTAACTAACCGCTGTACTGAAAACAATCGTCTTTTGGCGAATAGTGCAAATCTCGTATCTTGAGATTCTTTTTCGCCTGCTCCATTTCGACATATGAATTAATTTGGTGACTTTTGTTAATCTGTTGCTGGACGTCCTTGGTGTTGGACGCCCATTTCGTTAACAGTAGCTTGCCCTTAGCTAATATCTGTGAAATTTTGCAGTTAGTAGCCTGAGATTCTTTTACACTGGATACTCCGTATAACAGGTCATCCATATAGAATACATTCTTGATAATCCAGCGCACCTCCTCGTCGGGGTCATGATCAACTGCCACTTGATGAAGAGTGCAAATTGCTTGCCAGGGTGCGCAGTCTAGGCCATAAGTAACAGTTTTCAAGAAGTATTTTCCGATTGGATCTTCAGGGTTAGCTCTCCTCAGAATACTGAGCCTTATTTGATCCGGTCTCAATAATATCTGTCGGAACATTTTAGTGATGTCACTAGAATACACATATTCAAACCTGCGTATCCTGGTGAGAATGTCGAAGATTTTGTTCTGTAGCTTCGGCCCGGGGTGATTACTTCGTTCAAGCTAACCCCATTCGATGTCGGACTGGAAGTATTAAATACATTCCGTAGTTTCGTGGTGGTAGCCTCCTGGTGTATTACGCTCAGATGGAGTTCGGTTGGGACTTTGCATATGTGGCCCAAAGTCAAATATTCGCTCATGAATTCATCTAACTTGAGTTTATGGTGCTCATTCCTCCGCCACCTTTTCTCCTGTCTTATATAAAACTGAACGGCTTTATGGTAAGAATTTCCCAGCTTGACATTCTCTTGCCGCCACGGAATTGGTACCACATACCTTCCATCCTCTGTTCTGTAATGGTTTTTCATATAAAGCTCCTCGCAGACCTGCTCGCAGATGAGATTTGAGTCGTCTCTGCTTAGGGGCATATCCCAGAAGGCTTTCAGTTTTTGTTCCCACTCTTCCATTGAAACGTGTGTAGATGCGTAATGGGAGGCTGGAATCTCGGCCGGGACAGACACTATCTATCCCGCCAGTTTTTTGTAACAAAAAATTGTCGACAGTTTCTACCTAGTTCAAGACAAGCTGCGGTAGGATACTGGAACCCAGCAACATTCGGACATGCGATGCATATTCCATTGCTGGATTAACTAACTTTCTCTCTTGCAGCAATGCCTTCAACCGGCGCGGGGCCTGCGGCAGGGAGCCTTTAGTCACGCGTTTTACCACCATTGCCTTAGTACTGATCTTTTCGGCAGACACACCCGCCACCCCAGAAGCCTCAATATTGGTCTTCTTTTTCCTCAACCTAAATTTTTGGACTAAATCCTCGGTTACATAGCTGCTCCGTAATCTCTGGTCGATGAGACAGCGAACCGGGAGGATCTGCCCATCCTTCTTTCCTACCTTAACTACCGCGATGTCAAGGACGGTAGCTGAGTATGACAGCGAACCGAGAGGATCTGCCCATCCTTCTTTCCTACCTTAACTACCGCGGTGTCAAGGACGGTAGCTGAGTATGATAGCTCCGTTGAGTTCTCTGCATGATGAACTGCGGTATCAGAAGATTGTACCTCACCTTTCTTCTTACAAGGATGCATTATCGTGAGGTGCTCCAAAATAAACTGTACTTCGGCAGGATGTCTCCGGGGAGACGCCTGCTGTTGGTGCGTCCTGGGCCCCATCGATGTTTAATAGTCCTTGTCTGGCCGTCGACCTACCCTTGTTCTCTCCAAGTCGTAAAATCGCCCCACTACATTGACTATTGTCATCTGTGACCAATCCACGACTGGAGGGCCCCCTGAATTTGTGATGCTTGTCCAGTCGCTCCTTCATCAATACTCGCAATAGGCTCACCTTCTTCATCCTCTGGAATGAGTCGGGCATGAACCTTGTTGATGAAGTCCTTGGCTTTTGTGTAAACTTCTTGCGTAACGCCTACTTCATCCCCGCAAAAGTAAACTAAATCCTCTGATGGATTTAACGATAGAAGCCTCTGGTGATCCTCCACAAACTTTGAATAGGCCTTCTGGATCTGCTGCCAGGCGAGCTCGAACCTCTCTAAAGTCGGCTTCTCCTGCCTTAGCTTGCATAAAGATCTCGGATTTCCTCGATTTCGAATATCCTTTCTTGTTGGGCATCAATAAGTCCTTGGACTTCCATTGGAATCAGTATTTATTTTGTCTAGGCCTTAATAAAATGTCTATGTGAGGTATTTCTGTACTGGTCTTAATCCCTTTTATTCGGAATTTAGTACTTCCTAGCTTTTGGTAGAGTTAGCTGGTCGGTGTTTCTTGTATGTTCTAAGGAACGAAACCTATAATAACGGACAGAAATTTGAAGACACGGCTCTCATGAGACACAAAATTTAAAAGTGCGCGAAGGCCTGTGTACACGTTACAGAAGGAGCCTTCTTTGTTTTGGACACGCTGTTGCAGACATAATTTCCATACACTTAGAACTGTATTCTATGTGAAGCTAAAAAGTAGAAATGCGCGATTGCTATAGAAGGAACTTCCTTCGTTTTGAACACGCTGTTACAGACACGATGTCAATACAGTTCTAAGATACAGGACACGAAGAGAAGCACGAAAAATACACAACCGCGTAATAAATCACAATATTTTTTATTATAGTTGTTAGAATTCACTTGTAGTTTTTATTTTAAAGTATTTAGCTGAAATTAATAAAATCAACTTAATGAATCAACTCATCATTCCACCGATTCCGCCAGCAATCTCGCCTACAGAAGCCATTGCAAATAATTACATTACAAAACCTTGTACTTGTCTTCCGTAAACAACAGTTGCACTTTCGGTTGCATGCACGATTACATAACAAAAGTGCATCCGAAGCTCGTGCTATTATGCGCATTTTACGCGACCATGGCCTACATTACTATTGTTTAATTTTAACTTGCAGGCACGATTAAATTACAAAAGTGCCTGCTTGCCGAAAATAACTTAACGCTATTTGTTTTGTGCCATAACAGACATTACCAATTTGTTATTATGTTGATCGAGGATTAAATCGTACGACATTTAAATAAAGGCTTACAAATCAAGTTAGCTAGCACAAATCATGACCTCATCTTCTAGTTCGAAAGTTTTCTTTAACCCTTTACTTGGCTGCGCTATCATATTCAAACCATTCATTTTACAATTTTCGAATAAGGAGAATATCACTAAATTGTTGACTTCTCCGTCACGAAACCTCAAGCAAGTTAGAGGGAGCGCTGGTCCACAGTTAGATACTAGACAGCTACCACACTCCCCCTTGCCCCTCAAGGGGGGAAATCAGTGCGAGTACGCACGATTTCAAATTGTTTTACTCTTGAGCATGAGCGAGATGTAACGAAAATCCGATCAACTGTGTTTGACATACCGCCCGGACTTGCCAATGAATTGGTGAGATTGGCAAGTTTTTGCTTATGTATAAGTGAATACGTGAAACAACTTTTTGCTATATGGGTGAGAACGCCATAGTACCAGAAAAGCAAAAGCTCACCGATCTCTCTCTTACCAATACGATTTGACGAAGATTATGCCTTTTCCTTGTTTAGCGTCTCTGATGTGTACAGATAAGCTTCTGCAAGCACATTCGCAAGTGGGGTCATTTTAGTAAGGGTACTGGCTATAGTAGATCTACTGTGCGCTGGTCATTAGCCGATTCTCGTAAACAGAGGTCTTTTTCTCTCTAACCTTCTCCCAAGAAGCGCCTTTCTCTCATATATTCTGAGTTCCTCCATCACATTTGAAGTCGCAGAGGCCAAACAGTTAGATTGGGGTGAACCATCACTGTCGATAAGTGACAGTAACAAAACTAACCGGCTGCTAGACTTGACTTCGCCATTCCGCTTCAGTTGTTTTAGCCCTTCCTCAAAGTTATCCTACTGTGCGTATCTTCATCATCATCAACGGTGCAACAATCGGTATCCGATCTAGGCCTGCCTTAGTAAGCAACTCTAGACATCCCGGTTTGGCGCCGAGGTCCACCAATTCGATATCCCTAAAATTTGTCTGGCGTCCTGACCTATGCCATCGTTCCATCTCAGGCAAGGTGTGCCTCGTCTTCTTTTTCGACCATAGATATTGCCCTTATAGACTTTCCGGGCTGGGTCATCCTCATCCGTACGGATTAAGTGGATTTTATTCACAATCTGACGGTCATGACATTGTTCATAAATTCTGCCGTTATGTAAGCTACGGAATCGTCCATCCTCATGTAGGGGGCCAAAAATTGTTCGGAAGATTCTTCTCTCGAACCAGACCAAGAGTTCACAATTTTTGTTTTTGCTTAGAACCCAGGTTGCCGAGGAATACATAAGGACTGGGAAGATCATTGTCTTATACAATAAGAGCTTTGACCCCCCCTTTGCAGTCCCCTATCTTTATTTTTCTCGTTTGACTAATGCGATTTGAAGTTTTTGGTTCTTTGGTTTTTGGCGCTGACGTTGCCACCATGCATGCCTCTATTAATATGCAGCCCGAGATCTCGCGCCGCCTGCTCGATTTGGATTAAGGTAGACTGTACATCTCGGGTTGTTCTTCCCATAATGTCAATATCGTCGGCGTAGGCCAGTAGTTGGGTTGACTTAAATAGGATGGCGCTTCTCGCACTTTCCTCGGCATCGCGGATCACATTCTGCAGGGCCAGGTTAAAGAGGTTGCATATTAGGGCATTCCCTTGTCTAAGACTGTTGTTGATGTTGAATGGTCTCGAAAGCGATCCTGCTGCTTTTATCTGGCCTCGCACATTGGTCAGGGCCAGCCTAGTGAGTCTTATCAATTTCGTCGGAATACCGAACGGTCTCATGGCCGTGGTCAGTTTTACCGTGGATATGCTGTCATTCGCGGCTTTAAAGTCAATGAAAAGATATGTATATTCCAATAGTTTTTCCATCGATTGTCGCAGAGAGAAAATCTGATATGTTGCTGATTTGCCTGGAGTGAAACCTGTTTGGTATGTGCCAATGATGTTCTGGGTGTATGGGGCTATCCGGCCTAGCAAGATAGTTGCGAGTATCTTATAGATGGTACTCAGCAACATGATATAGAACGCCTAGATAAGGTTTTACATTAGACCCTTACCTTAAGGTACGACCCCATATACGTTACGCAATGTAACGCGACTACAAATTACTGTTATGGAATCGTAACCGCAACTAGATAATCCCGATTGACAGGTTAGAGCAGCGTGAGGCGCTATAGCTCTAGCCAGGTGCGATGGTAAACACATGATCAGGGGCGAGCAGCTAAATAGCTTTAACTCGACTTCCAGTGCAGTGTGGGCGCTATAGCACTGGCCTGAACAGTGGGGAAGCTGGAGAAGCTAAGAAGCTATCCTTCTGATTCCTATCCTGGAGAAGCTGAAAAGTTATGCTCCTTTTGAGCAGCAAGAAAACTGCTGTGGCTCAGTTGGATAAGGAATGAATTTTATTTGTAAATGCTCGGCCTTATATACAATTTGAAATGCTTTCATGACTAATTTCTTACCTGCCTAAATTATTATTCCTAATTTGCAAACTATTGGGTCGGTGTCATAAGTTGCAAGTGCACGGATCATTGTGCATTGCTATAGTACATTTTATTTGTACAATTACACTACGAATTCATATTTTAACAATAAAAAGATAATTTGCGAATCATTTTGTTGTTACTAATCTAATTTTATTCTAATACATACTACTAAAACACAATACAATATTTTTAAAGTATATTTTACAATTTTCATTACATCTATGTTTTTATTTCAGATTGTTTTTCTTAATCTATTTTTATGTGTTTATAGTGTTTTTCTCAATATCCTCTATTATACAATTAGTCTAATTTAATACGGTTCTTTAAAAAGTGGGTCTAACTTTTTTCTATTTTCTATGAATAGTAATACCTTATCTCCTATATTTAAATGTAGGGTTAGCTTTTATATCTCTTCTTGGTTTAGTTTTTCTTTTCGCTATTTCCAAATATTGTTTAGCTTTTTCGATTGATTTTTGCAATCGGTATTTCATTTCTTTATTATATAAGTCATAGTTTTAGATAAGTTCTGGGATGATATTTTTTAATTCAGTAGGTAAGTTCGTTTTTTTCGCGAATATTAATTCAAATGGGGTGTACCCGTGTGTGGTATTCGGTGTTGTATTATAACAGATAGTAGTAATGTAACCATTCATCTCAATCGTCCTTAATCCCATTTGCAAAACATCTGAGATACTCATTTAGGAATTTGTGGTTTCTTTCTAGTGCTCCGATTGTTTCTGGATGAGCTGGAGTTGCAAGACTTTAGTCAGATTTCACAATTTTCCACGAAATTTTTGATGGATTTTCTCATGTCTCATTTTCTATACATCCTGTTTTGACCTGTTTTGACATGTCCTCCGGTAGATGCTGAGTGAAAGCTGTTTAATATTTTTTTGGATTTCCGTATACTCTTGAATGACTATCTGGGGTTTATATATATATTTCTGTGTATTTAAGTACTTTATTGGCTAGCTTTTTAAATGCAGTTTGATTCATTAATTGAAATATTTGATTTTCGACCAAAAGTTTCAGAGGCTTGGTGTGAAGTATGTTATCAATATTCATAACCAATTTTTTGAGTTCCTGCTCTAGCGCCGGTTCAAGGAATTGGTTTTTGTATATATTAACAAACTGCGTAAGTAGTATCTTGCTACTTTTTACTATACTTATTTGTTTTGTTTATTTTTGCATGCGATTCTGAATTCAAGCTCCGGTAGTAATGTAACCTCGGGTGGTGAGAGAACTTCCAATACGTGCAGTTGATCAGGTTGCTGTGTTGGGTATGTTTCAGGTGTTTTTTCAATTTTTGTCTCAATATCCGTTCGTTTGCTTAGCTCGTGTTTGTGCTTCCAGGATGTTTATTTCTTTTAGTGCTTTGCTATCAAGTTGAATTCTTGATAGACATCAGGACCTACAATTTTTTTGCCGTTTATGTATTCTATGGTAAACTGAAACTCCTCATTTTTCATACCAAAGAGATCGACTAATGGCCTGCGCTCCGTGCCTTCAATACAGCATCCGTCAAAGTTGTTAGGGTACTTGCTCGAAAAATTAGCGCAGTTTCGCGACTGGTTAAGTTCTCAATAAACGATTGAGTAGAGAACTTTTCTTCGAGTTTTTCGGCAGTTTCGCCGGTACCGATATTTTCAGTAATAAAGGCTTATGTTAACTGCCGTGATAAATCTTCTATTTTCGTAGAGTATTCCGTAATGGAAGCATTCCCCTGTTTTTGTTTCCTTAGTTGAGTTAATACTGCATCTGATGGCAGTTTTGATGAATATTTGAGCCTTATTTTATCCGTTAATTTAGAAATTGTGTCGATCTGTTATGGCGTATTTTGCTTTACCCGTGATGCGTGTGTTGACGAATTTCAGCATAATTAGTTTCTGTTCGACTGAAGTAATTTCGTCTAAAAGTAGGATTGATGCTATGAATGAATCTGTTTCGTCCACGTTCCCGTCGTATGGTTTGGTAAGTAACGTGGCAGTTTTAATATCAAAATCCATATTTATATAGGATTGTTTTGTTACCAAGTCTAAAATTTGATTTCCTAGTTGGTTTATTTCCTTATATGTCTCTAAAATAGACGGAGTGTTGACATTTTAACAGGTGAATACAAAGTAAAACTGAAAAATCATAGCAGCTAACTGAGTTAATTATATAGAAATGACACGGGACCGTCTAAATTATTTTCTGCGAGCCAACTCGGGCGCGTCTCGTCGCTTAGCTGAATACCGCGCCCCTCAGCGTCGCTCAAGTGTGTTTTGCCACCTAAAAACCCGTATAAAGGTATTCTGACAGGTAGCGCAGATGGGGTCGTTCCTCCAACAGCGCCGATGTAAGCAGTTTCGTAGCTTCGTCGAATTTGCTTTTCGCTCGTGAAGACTTGCGTTATTACCATTCTCTCCGTACTTGTCTGTTGTCACGCAGAAGCTTTAATATGGTCAGCGAAGAAATTCTTTGGAATCGGCGCTGTTTGAAGATTTTAGAGTTGCTGTAGAGGCGGCTTGCAGTATAATTTGTTTGAAACGCCCAAACACTTCGTCAATATCAGATTTGCGCTTTAATCTGTCTAGCGAAACACTCTTGTCGATTTTCTATCTGTATGTTCGCCAATTTGTAGATTTGTTTATCAGCCCAGTTTGTGAAGAAGTATCCTTTGGTTTATTACCGTCATGATCACCGGAGAATGGTCTGACGAAAGCTCATGACTGTTTGTGCCATTGTACATTCTCCTGGTATTCCTTTTGAAATTTCAAAGTCGATTAGATTTGATTTGGAGTTTTGTTGACGTCAGTCAATCAGCCTGGTCAAGTTTGCTCTCTAAGATTGCTTCATACAATTCGTTATCCTTAGGAGAGACTAATCTTGACCCCTATTAGCCCGGAAGCATTGCAATCTACAGCAACGATGAATTTGTTTGCTAAAGTTTCAAAGAACTGAGCGAATTGTTCCCAAGTTATTTTATGTCTTGGGGGCAATAAACCGCGGATATAGTAACTTCGCCTGACTATCTGCAGGCATAGCAAGATCCCTTGAATGAAATCCTTACTACTTCCAGTTAATGTTTGAGTTGGCGTTCAATTAAAGTAGCTGACTCGCTTCTAGCTTCCTCTCTAGGGTGCAGCAACATTGAACTTATTATTTTTTGTCTGAAGTGAGTTTTCGATATTAGAAACAAATCATTATCATGCGCTTTTAAGAAGAGTATAAGATCGGCTTAGGCCCCTCGCATTTCAATGCGTAATTCCGACGGTCTTTATTTTTCATTTAAAAGAATCTGAAGCTTGATATTTTCTTTTTATGTTACCCCTTGGATTATGGTGCTAATAGTATTCATGAACTAATTCATAGTATTAGACAGTGGAGCCAGCATCGAAGATAGTTCTGGCTATAAACTTTCAGTTATAGATTCTTTTTGATCTTGTGTCTTCACCACCACCATTCATCCTATATAAATTGAGTATTCAGTTGCTCTGCGACTATACAAGCGCAGTTGGCCTGGGTTTAAATGTTCTTACTTCTTGACGGTTGACACTTTTCTTTCTTTTTATAATTTTTTTTTTAAGAGAAATTTAATGCTATTGGGGAAAAGAAGAGACATTCGATGGGAGTCGAACTTGGAATCACCTGCTCACTGGACGGAAACGGTTCGTGAAAGCTGAGAGAGATTCTTGACGAGCAATTTCAAGTTATGTATATCGCACTCTTCTCCCGAAAAGGGAGATTTTATAAAAATTAGCGGTTTCCTTCTACCGGTAAAGCATTGATTGTTGTCTCCGGTTCAATTGTTCTTTGTTAATGACACCCGCGCTGAGCCACGTCTACTTCCTAGATATCGTTGTCAGAACCACAATTTTAGCAGTTGCTAATAGTTGATAGGTTAAATAACCGTAACTAGTAATTTGCTTATTTCAATTTCACCACCGCGGAGATCTAAAAATGTTTTTTGCCAAAGTTCACTATTCCCATGAATTATTCCAGCCGTTCTTTTCAGAATCAGTCGCAAAGTCACTTTTCGAGTGGATTATATCACAAGGTCATTATTGGTTTTGGTACAGCCTGACAATAGAATAAATTAATTTTGAGTTATAGCAATTTTAGTGGCAACCAATTTTTGACTTACTAAAATGACTAACTTTTTTAGTGGCGGGTTCTTTTAGTAGGTGAATGCAGTAGTAATATTCACTTTCAAGTATGATAGAATTTTCATCACAAAAAATAAGGAGGTAATATGTACCTATGAAACGCACTTTAGTTGCGCGAACCAGCGCCGCCTATATATAAGGCTTGTTTGATAAAACGATGGACATAATCAACACTGCTTAGATAAACAATTTATAAGGGGCGTTCAGTGTTCTTTCCATTGGTGCAAATAAGAACAGTATGAGAATCTGTTTAGGCAATAACTTAGATTTTTTCGGCATGTATCTTCATTTTGACTCACCTTCCTTCCTGCTTTGCATTTTGACTCACCTCTTCCTTCCTCAAAGCTATTTGGGCAATGTTCATTCCAGAAAGAGAGAACTAATATATGCTACCTGAGAGGTTGTTGCAGGTTCAACATAATTTTAGTTATAATCTTTGCAATAGGAGGGACCTCGCCAATGAATTTCCTATTACACTCTAAGGGGGAAGGCATTTCCTTCCAGATTTTAATGATCACTTCTCTTTGCTAGAAATATTCCTGTTTCTCATAATTTTAGGATGAATGAAAGTAATTAATCTGCATCCGTATAGGCTGGTATCGAAGGTTCGGCGAGGAAGCCATCAAGTCCTCTCCTGTTACACGCACTTTTCTCTAAAACGGCTAAACTGATCCGAACGAAATTTGGCGGACATATGGGAACTATGAAACCCCATGCATATATGCAAAAGGGGCATGTAAATTTTATTTCATCAAATGTAGTCAGGTGGAATATCAACTAAAAGGTCCCTTTTAGTCTTTCCGAAACTGGTATTAGTTTTCACATCAATTGTAAAGTGCGCGGGAAAGGAGTCAAATGTGCACAATGTATATTACCAATTTTTAGATATTGACTGAAAACCACCCTTAAGGTCATCATAGGAGACCAAGTTTTGCACTGCCATAGAGGACATTAGCGAGCAACATAGCATGCTGCTTCCAAGCCCGGGTAAAGGAGGGAGGTCTGAGGCCACGTACTTTGTACTATCATCAGAAAAACATAAATCAAATGCTGAGATCAAGGAACAATCAGAACATCATTGGTCCATGCCAAAGAGGCTTCACTCCAGGCAAATCAGCAATAGATCAGATTTTCTCTCTGCGGCAAGCGATGGGAAAACTGTTGGAATATGGCCATCAGTTGCACCATGTGTTGATCGACTTGAGGAGCAAGTGAATGGCTTATTTTACACTTAACACTAGAGAAGGACCGGCATAGCCTCGGGATGGGAGAGTGGAAGTAAACCTCGAGCTCCGTGAAGGGTACATCAAAAATGTCTGCACCACGTGTGTTATGAGACGGATACGGAAAGCGATACGGAAAGTAATATCCGAGTTGGCGGAGCAGACCATCAGAAAATTGCAGAGTTTGAAAAGAGTACACTTATCAAGGAAGATACGGCGTTGCTGTAGGGAGGGGAGATTGAGGGTGCGGAGTCGCGACGGACAATCAACCCGTGGAAGGTTCTTTTTATAAAAGAGGGTCCGAGTGCATTTGCGTTGTACAACTTCAAGAGTGCGGCAGTCACGAATGCGAAAGGGGGACCAGACTACACAGCAATATTCAAGGATGTTTGTGACAAGCGAATAGAATGATGTTAAGCAGGGCTGAATTGAGGTAAAGTCGGAGGAGGAACGTAGGATAAAACCACACATTTTGGAATCTCGATTGATGATGTCAACGAAGTGGGAATTGAAACGCAGTTTGTCGTAGAATATTACATCCAGGTCATTGATGGAAGTAAGTAGTGAAAGGGGTTGTTCACTGAGAGAATAGGAGAAGGATGTTGGGGGGAGTTCAAACGAATAGCATAGCAACGGCACAGTCCAGCGGAGACGAAACAGAGGCAAACAATTTAAGGTCCTCTGCGTAAAGCAAATACGGGCAGGTGAGGATGGAGGCGATGTCGTTGATAAAAAACAGGAAGAGTAGCGGGCCAAGTATAGAACTATTTAAAAGATTTATCACCGACGGGGCGATTCCCAGATACACCCACCGAAATGTCACCTCGACTCGCTTGTTCCCGATCACTTGTGATGTTCCAACGGAACTTCTTTTAAAGGGTGGCTGAAAGGTTCCTAAAGGCTTCTATTATTATTATTGAGCTAATTCTTATGCCCTAGATTGAGCATGTTATTATGCCCTCAATTGCGTATGTCGCAGTTTGCATGCGCGGCACAACACCCGCATTATTTACGGAAACAATTTGGCAATCGTGTCGATGAGTGATTTTGGAGCCATCACTGCTGCATTGCTCTAGTGTAACGGCCTTTTTTCGCAATCCTCGCATATTTCTTGAACCAATTTCTTGGATGATAATTCAAGCATGTCTTTCCAAGTTGTTCAATTCAATTATGCTTGAACATCCTCCCGCCTGAA
Source organism: Hermetia illucens (assembly GCF_905115235.1). Classification (NCBI taxonomy): domain Eukaryota; kingdom Metazoa; phylum Arthropoda; class Insecta; order Diptera; family Stratiomyidae; genus Hermetia; species Hermetia illucens. The sequence goes on from NC_051849.1 coordinate 118,548,754, forward strand.
GAAAATCTGAAGCTGACTGTTACCGTGGGAACTCCTTGAAGCTCGCGCCGAGATGCTACGAAAATGCGTGAATCGTTAACCTAATTTTATTTTTATCCTTTGCCAATTGCAACTACATTTGTTCATTAATACCAGATATTATTATTTTTTTTCCATTATAATCCTCTTTACAATTTCTTTTTAAATTTATTTTGTATGCTTACTAGGGCATTTTACATTTCCTGGGCCAATTACAATTTCTAAATAAATTCCTTACTTGACTTTGACCATGGTTTGTTTTGTCTTATCAAATTTTTTTTCTCAAGTAACATATTGACACCGCTTTCAAACCTTCCGCATACGTCATGTATTCTATGAATTTATTGTGGCGCCAACATTGCTCAGCTAATTCACGCCCGGGCTGACCTTGAAACATTTTAACCATTTAAAATGATAGCGCATGCGAAGTTTGCGACCTCAGTGTGTGTTTTCTTTTTCTTTCGGATTATACCATGATTATGATGATGTAATATAACAATGACCTTTGGTTGCCCTTTTATTCAGGGAATCGTAATATATGATTATTGCATTTATATAAGTATTGTCGACACCAATTATTATATGTTGTTGCTGTTACTACTGGTTAGTTAATACCTATTCCTACTTTTAGCGTTCCAGTCCTAATGTAACGTTTTGACTAGCTGTTAGGTCTACGTTATCTCTATGTTTAAGTTAGTTAGCTTAAAAATTTACAAGCTGCAATTTACATTCTTCCTATACGGAAGAACTTACTGCTGGAGCATCGCCGCCTCTTTGTGCGGACGCCTTTCGCCAACTACCCGGACGCTTGTCCTCTGTCGAAAGATGGCTTACGAAGGTAGATTGATCTCCACTCCTCCCTCTCTTCTTCCTTTTCACCCATATTATTATCCCTGCCAGTGTTACGCCGAATAACCCAACGGCTCCGGCTCTTTTAGCTTCTGCTTAACTTCTGCTATAGCCTGTGCTTCAGAATCTAGTAGTTTGATCCTGCTTGGCGGAGAATTAGAAGCTTTCCTTACTTTCATGGTTTTTGTGGTTCGTAAATTAGAGGCTCTTATCTGAAACGGCCCGCATAGATCCGTACGTACGTTTTCAAAAACCGCAAATGGTCTACTTCGTTCCGAACTAAAAAACCTACGTTTTCAAAACCACAAATGGTCTAGTTCGTTCCGAAGGAAGATCAGCCATCAGCCGTGGTTCCGACGGTTTCTCCTTGCATTCTCACACATTCCACACAGCTCCTAATGCACTTTTTAACCCTCTGCTGCAGGGCGGGAATAAAATAATTTTCACGCACAATAGTGATTGTGAGTCCGGTCCCACAATACTGATTTCCCCTGTGGGCTTACTGTACAATTAGGTCCACTTACCTAATATTATGGGGTGTTCCTGTTCGAAGGAAATGAGTGCCTGTTCCAGCCTTCCACCCACGCGAAGAATGCCCGTGGGTTTCTCAATGAATGGGTTGAGGGATGACAGCCAATGGGGTTTTTCTACTGCCATCCCTTGCTGAATCCTCTTCATCTGTTTTCCGAAGAGCTGCTTCTGCTGAAGTCTAATTTCTGCAATCTCAGCCTGTTCCAAGTCTTGAACTGAATAAAGGCCTGAATTCCCATTCTTCGAGCGAAGGCATCTTGCCACGGTACTCACCAGCCGAGGAAGACTGGAACGACGAAGAATGAAATCTGAGGTAGCATCCTCACCTGCACTAATTTCCCCTATATGAGCCAACGTTTAGGAGTCAAACAGACTCCCATGAGAAAACGACTGCCGTGAGAGGAAGTTCCCCTCCCAAGAACTGAGGTACAGTGAACCATGGCCTATGAATTTCTGTGGACAGAGGCCTCTAGATTCACAATCTGCAGGATTGAGCTTGGACTTCACGTGGTGAATATCCCTGAATGAAAAATACCTATGCACGATCACGACCCTCCGCCGCACCAATTTATTTTCAATGGCTTTTTGGCTCCTAATCCAACAAAGGGCCACCTCGGTCTCCACTCTTGAGGATAGGGATGATAAGGGCCTCTTTCCAGACACGGGGAAAGTAGCATTCTTTTAGACTTTTATTGTAGATTATACTCAGGGGGAGGAAAATGTGTTTTCTACAATTAAGGAGGAAGATATTACGAATCGCACCGGGGCCAGGTCCAACATTGGGGTCAAGATTACCAATGAGTATCTCAACCAAGGAAGGCGTAAGGAGAAGTATGGCAAGAGATTCGGAGCAGTCTGAAAGGAGCAGTTATGAAAGGTGTAAAGGGTGGAGGGCTCGAGTGAGAAAACACTGAAGAGAAGTAGGTGCAGAGAAGGTCGCAGGATTCTTGTGGGGAGTTGGCAGTGGAGTCAGCGAAACTGATGAAGAAGGGAGAGATTGAGTAGGATTACGAGAATTGCGAGCGTGAGATCAAAAGGGTTTTAAGTTACCGCGGGCAAAAGCAACCTCGACGCCCAATAAGTAGCTTTTACGTGCTTTTCTGACCATTGACTTCACAGTAGAGCGGATAGCCTTAAAGTGAGCAAGGTCGGCGTCATTCTTAAAAGCCCAAAGCTTCTTGCGCAGTGTATGTTTCAGGCGAATGTTAATAAGAATTTCCGTTGTGAACTAAGTTGGGTACGTAAGCAGGGAGGGGGAAAAAGGGACATAACAGAAGAGGAGATCGGACAGGACATTGTAAAAGGGGTTTAGAGCTTGATCACACGATGAGTTGCTTAATATATGTATCCAGTTGAAAGACGCTAAAGCTGAGTTCAGACTGTCAAAATTGGCTTTGCGGAAGTTGAACTTAATAGGTTTACGCTTATTTTTGGGTGTTGAACGACTCCCTCGTTCAACTTCCACTTAAAATTCAACATACGAGGATGTGCAAGGAAGTAAAGACAGATGGCACTCGGGGAGGTTGGAAAGGAAGAGATTAAGACTGCGGCCGAAGGAATTTTTGGTGGTATTGAAATTGAGGGCAGAGAAAGTGTTCATAAAGGAAGAAAGTAGAAGGGAAGAACGGGAGAGGTTGTTGGAAGGAATTAGAAGGTTAGGATGATTAGGCCAGTGGTGCATGGAAAGGTTAAAATTTCCGCAAAGGAACAAAGGGAGGGAAAGGAATCTGACAGTAAGAAGTTCAGACAAACTGTCAAACAATAAATACTTCATACAGGTAAGAAGGACAAGCACAGGGGACATATACATAATGTTTGAGCAATTCTCACAAGGCATCGGCCGCCTAAGTCAGCGAAGAAATGATTTCACTTACGCGATTACCAACTATTACGAATGTGCAAGAATCGTGGAACCAAATTAAAGACACGATCCACAAAGCGGCCTCTGCAACCCTCGGGATCACCAAGCCGGGTAAGCGGTACATCAACCGAGATACTTGGTTTTAGAATGACGATGTTCAAAAAAACACCTCTATCATAAGTTTCTCGACGATGAAATGCTGGCCAATTGGCAAATTTGTAAGAATGCCAACCGGGAAGCAAATAAAACGATCGCTGTCATCCGTGCGACCCATTATAAAAATCTCTACGATAAACTGGACACTCGGGATTGCGAGAGTATTTGTGTCGACTTGCCAGAAGGACACACAGGATATCGATCACTTATGTTGCGTTAATGACAAGAACGGTATTTTGCTTACCAGCCGCTGAGCTGTGACGAATAGATTGCGAGAACATTTCGAGCCGATTTCAACTGAAAAATTTATTCATCCTTGACTTCCGGAATTATTGCCCATATTTGGAGCAGTTCTATCTGTCAACGCAACTGGAGATGAGGAAGCAACAAAACGAATGAAATCGGGGAAAGCAACAGAACCTGACGACATCGCACCTGAGCTCTGGAAAGGGGAAAGGTGGGACCCAATACTATGGCTTAGTGAATTCTTTAATTCGGTTATTCAGAAAGGAAGAACACCCTTTGACTGGAAAGAAGTTCAAATATGGAAAAAGTAATATAGTCCAGCCGAATTACTGTCCAATCCGGTTACTCTCCCATACCATGAAAATTCGCGAAATTGAAATAACCGTGAATTGCACCGGATTTGTCAAGAACTACGGAACTACTGAAGCAATACACGCTGTGCAGTGACTCATGAAGAAACACCGCGAGAAGCCTCGTCCTCTTTACATTGCATTTATAGATCTGGAAAAAGCGTTTGACCGTGGGCCACACAAACTCATCTAGTATGCCCATCGACAACCCTTAGTGCCAGAAGTACTAGTGCGCTGGGTCCAACTGCTTTACCACGATCCAAAAAGTAAAGTTCGAAGTGTAGCGGATGTATCCAAACCGCTTCGCGTCTCTGTAGGTGTTCATTTAGGAAGTGCCCCCTCACCACTCCTCTTTGCTCTTGTTACAGACTCTGTGACACGGGACAGCCAACTTCCAGCAGCCTATATACTGTTTTATGCAGATGATGTTCCCCTAGCGTCCAATAGCAAAGATGACCTCGAACAACCTGTCCAGAATGAAATGATCACCTCATGCAACACGGTCTCAGATTGAATATGAATAAAACTGAATTTTTGACGATCAAATCTCCATGAAAAAGGAACAGCCACTGTCAATGGCAGTGAACTGCCCTGAACTGATCGAGTTAAATACCTCGACTCAATGCTATCAGCCAATGGAAAATTGTTTTGTGAAATTGCTTCACGTATTAGCGCAAACTGGATGAAGTGGTGCTCACAGCTACTGTCCTTTAGATCGATGTATCAACAAACGTCTCAAACCTTACATATACCGCAATGTCGTCCGCCTTGTTGCTCTCTATAGTTTTGGGCGCTTACCGATGAAAAAAGCAATCCGGTAATGGAGACGAAGATGTTGCGTTGGACTAGTGCTGTGACACTTTCTGATCCCATCCGAAATGAGGATATCCTCGTTCGATATGGAGTTGTACCGATCGTGAAAAAAATGCGAGAGAGGCGTCTTTGATGGTATGGTCACGTAATTCGCGCCAATGAGAATTCACTTACCAAGATTGGTCTAAACATCGAAGTCGATGATAAGCGAACAAATGGCCGACTAAAACAAAGGTGGCTTGATACGCTGGATGGGGATTTAAAAGCCTCGCGATTGCATGCAGATCAAGCATTTGATAAGGCCAAATGGCGAAACCGATCATGACGAGCCGACCCCGCTTGTGAGCAGGACAAAGGTTGAAGAAAACAAGTTTTATGGAAGTCCGGCTATTAGTGTCGGAGCATCCCAAGTGATGCAAATAAGGTGCTGACATCATAATTAACAAGAATGATTGACATTTGAGTGAAATATTAGAATTCTGTTGTATCTGCTGTAGGTTAACTTCTTCACAGTTGCTAATAATAGTGAACTTCCTCCATCTGTCCATCGAAAATGGACTAATGAAATGATGAATGGGCTAACGTGTTTAGTATAAACAAGACGAAAAAAAACATTTTTGTTGCATATATTTAAAGATGCGATTAGTAACACAGTGACAACTGCACTACACTCAATTTATCATGAATCCAGGCGAAAAGAAAGGTTTTAGTTAAAAATCTAATTCTCCAACAGGTCCATCATGTGTGTGTGTGTGTGGGTGTGTTTGAGGTGGGGGAGTGGTAAAACCTCTGAGCACTCAGACCTTAGTGGTCCATTGTACTCGATTCCCCCGTCTAACGGAATATCCCGGATTCATTTATGTATCGCAGGATTTCCGTTAGTGGATGTGATGCTATCCGATGTATTTGGAGCATATCAGCATCAAAAATCTGGCACTCACATAGAAAATGTTCCGTAGATTCCGCTTCCTCATTACAGGAAACAGGTCCATCAGTTATTGCCTTTAAAATAGACTAGACGATCAGTTTGCCATTATTTTGGCATTCAGACTGATGCTGACAAAATGCTGGTCGTCTAAGGTCAGCCATACAGCGCTTTCCAGATCAAGTTATTGGTGTAAATGGCTTTTTTAAAAATAGAGGGCAACACAAAAGCTTTTATACCTGAAGCGTCTAGCTTCTTATTATTCAGAATCGTTATGAAATTGTGTCTTCCTAGCTGCTCATTAGGTTCTTGTTATTCTTGGATATTGTAGATTATCAACACATAAAATTCAAACAATCATCATCATCATCATCAACGGCGCAACAACCGGTATCCGGTCTAGGCCTGCCTTAATAAGGAACTCCACACATCCCGGTTTTGCGCCGAGGTCCACCAATTCGATATCCATAAAAGCTGTCTGGCGTCCTGACCTACACCATCGCTCCATCTTAGGCAGGGTCCGCCTCGTCTTCTTTTTCTTCCATAGATATTGCCCTTATAGACTTTCCGGGTGGGATCATTCTCATCCATGCGGATTTTATCCACAACCTGACGGTCATGGTATCACTCATAGGTTTCGTCATTGTGTAAGCTACTGAATCGTCCATCCTCATGTAGGGGAGGATTCTTCTCTCGAACGCGGCCAAAAGTTCGCAATTTTTCTTGCTAAGAACCCAAGTTTCCGAGGAATACATGAGGACTGGCAAGATCATAGCCTTGTACAGTAAGAGCTTTGACCCTATGGTAAGACGTTTCGAGCGGAATAGTTTTTGTAAGCTGTAAGCTCTGTTGGCTGACAACAACCGTGCGCGGATTTCATCATCATAGCTGGTATCGGTTGTGATTTTCGACCCTAAATAGGAGAAATTGTTGTATTCTGTTATCCTTATTCTTCCTGTTTGACCAGTGCAGTTTGATGTTGTTGGTTGGTTCGTCTTCGGTGCTGACGTTACCACCATATATTTTGTCTTGCCTTCAATGATGTGCAGCCCAAGATCTCGCGCCGCTTGCTCGATCTGAATGAAGGGGTCAGCGTAGGCCAGTAGTTGGGTGGACTTAAAGAGGATCGTACCTCTTGCATTTACCTCAGCATCACGGATCACTTTCTCGAGGGTCAGGTTAAAGAGGACGCATAATAGGGCATCCCCTTGTCGTAGACCGTTGTTAATGTCGAATGGTCTTGAGAGTGATCCTGCTGCTTTTATCTTGCCTCTCACATTGGTCAGGGTCAGCCTAGTCAATCTTATTAATTTCATCAGGATACCGAATTCTCTCATGGCCGTGTACAGTTTTACCCTGGCTATGCTATCATAGGCGGCTTTAAAGTCGATGAATAGATGGTGCAACTGTTGTCCATGGTAGGTAGGTAGGTATCAGTGGCCGCTCCGAGGAGCCCAATTAGCGCTTTGGTGCGCCGTTTTGATGCCACAAACTCCCAAGACCGTGACTGTTGTTATAGGAACAGGGAAGCGGAGTCCAGCTGGCTCGGATCCTCAGAGCCAGCCCGTAGCATTCACGAAGGAAAGCAGCTCTCCGACCCTGTAACTAGAAATCTCACTGAGGTCCCCAAAGAATGGTTTACCCAGTGTCCGCAGCCTCACTCGAGCTAGAGCCGGGCAATCGCAGAGAAAGTGCATGAGGGTTTCCCTTCCTTCTCCGCAGCTTCGGCAATGCGAGTTGTAGGGTAAGCCGAGCCTAGCGGCATGGTCCCCTATGGGCCAGTGCCCCGTGCAGACCGCCGTAATCTTGAATGCATTTGCACGCGTCTGGCACAGGAGCTCTCGTGATCGGGCTATGTTATAAGCGGGCCAAATTCTCCTTGATTTGGCACAGCTTGTAAGCCTTCGCCATCTCAGGCCCGCGGCTGCTAGGTAGTGCGAGTAGACTCGGCCCCCGACAGCCGCCAGCGGAACACCGACTGTGTTCCCCGAGGGACTGCCAAGAGCAGAGCCTTGCCTGGCCAATCCGTCAGCCCGCTCATTCCCTTCTATGTTCCTATGCCCGGGAACCCAGAGGAGAGTGATCTTGAGCGTGCCGCCCAGATGGTTGAGCGTGTCTCTGCACTGCCCCACCAACCGGGAAGATGTCGTCGCTGAGTACAAGGCCTTGATGGCCGCTTGGCTGTCGGTCAGAATGGCTATGTTACGCTTGGGACTCGAATCACGCTCCAGCCATCGACAGACTTCCAATATCGCCAGTACTTCCGCCTGGAATACACTGGTGAAACCTGGGAGACCATACGACTTGGATACACCGTGTGTATTCGAGAAAACCCCCGCGCCGACTCCATAGGCCATCTTTGATCCGTCCGTAAAGAATACCGTGTCATAGTCTTGCAACACGCCGCCGGTCTTCCACTTTGCCCTGGTTGGAAGGTCCACAGCAAAGTTTCTCGTGAAGTTCAGCAGGCCAGTAGTTGGGTGGACTTAAAGAGGATCGTACCTCTTGCATTTACCTCAGCATCACGGATCACTTTCTCGAGGGTCAGGTTAAAGAGGACGCATAATAGGGCATCCCCTTGTCGTAGACCGTTGTTAATGTCGAATGGTCTTGAGAGTGATCCTGCTGCTTTTATCTTGCCTCTCACATTGGTCAGGGTCAGCCTAGTCAATCTTATTAATTTCATCAGGATACCGAATTCTCTCATGGCCGTGTACAGTTTTACCCTGGCTATGCTATCATAGGCGGCTTTAAAGTCGATGAATAGATGGTGCAACTGTTGTCCATATTTCAACAGTTTTTCCATCCATTTTAGTAGGAAGTGTTAACCATCGTTGTCGCTTGCATTAGTTTCGTCGATCCCATACAAAAATATTGAATTTAAGTCTGAGGTAGGTACACTTTTATGCGCATTCATTTTTATAATTTTCATAACAAAATATACTCGCAGTTCGGTTGTGCGTCCACACCCAGAAGGTTATATCCAATCAGGGTTGCCGAAAGTAGAGTAATTATGGTATTAAAATGTGACTCATATTTATATGGGCGTAGTTAGGTTCAAGCAAGAAGAAAAGATTTTCGCGTCTGCTGTTGTTGTATTTTGTGTCACGTATCGTTGGTGTGTCCGGATAGCTCAGTGGTTAGAGCACTAGGCTGTCATACGGAAGGTCGCGGTTCAAATCTCACTGGTGGCAGTGGAATTTGCATCGCGATTTGACGTCGGATACCAGTCGACTCAGCTGTGAATGAGTACCTGAGTCAAATCAGGGTAATAATCTCGGGCGAGCGCGATGCTGACCACATTGCCTCCTAGTGTACCATTACGGTCTTGAATGAAGTGCTCTAACACACTTCAAGGCCATGATCCAATATGGATTATTGCGCCAACGATTATTATTATTATTATCGTTGGTATACTGAGAAAAGATGTTTTAAGAGAGATGAAGAGCCCGGATCTAAATACGTTTGAGACTGTACAATGAAAAAAAATACAGATAATACAAGGAGGACAAAAACTTAACCGAGCGCAACAAAAGTGTTGGCACAACAAGAAAAACGAACAAATTCCCATTAAAAACCAACCAAATTGACTTCAATTTTAATGTAAGATAACAACGCATCGAATTTCGTTCCTAGCTTCCTATGGTGACTTCCGGAAATCATTTCTCGGAGAGATGTGTTATATATTTATCTGGAATTAGAGCAGATGGTACGAATATTCAACTAAGCTAAGGTTTACCGTTTGGGGAGGCATACAGAGTCAGCCGGAGGAATATTCCAAGGGTTGTTAAAGTACAGATCTTTAGAGTATACTTCCGTTTAACGTTCTAGTCAATAAATACAAATCTATTCACCCTGGTCGCTGTGAAGTCCCAATTCAACTTATTCCCACCATCAAACTTGACACGACATACATGCGGCGAATGTTAAACTCTATATAGATTTAAGACAAAACCAAATGGAATTTGCTGCGCAAACTTGTAAAAAGCAATGTACAATGAGTCCGACTCGGAATGCGTCATGCAGGAAAGTCTGGAAAATTCAATTTTTGCGATGGCTAGGCAGGAGGCCCGCGAGCGCTTAAGAGCACGCAGCTGTGGCCGTTCCTGCGAATTAACACGTTGATCGCGCAACCCCTATTCCATGTTTATGTATCCAGGCGCAAGATTTCTTTTATCGTTTATTCATTTTTTATTAGAGCTAAAAGAATAAGCGGCAAAGCAGCTGGCGCAATTACTTATTCGAAAGTCTAAACCACAGTTAGATACTAGACAGCTACTTCACTCCCCCTTCCCCCCCAAGGGGGGAAATCAGTGCGAGTACACACGATTTCAAATTGTTTTGCCCTTGAGCATGAGCGAGATGTACCGAAAACCCGATCAGCTGTGTTTGACATACCGCCCGGACTTGCCAATGTATTGGTGAGATTGGCAAGTTTTTGCTTATGGATAAGTGACTACGTGAAACAACTTTTTGCTATATGGGTGAGCACGCCGTAGTACCAGAATAGCAAAAGCTCACCGATCTCTCTCTTACCAATACAATTTGACGAAGATTATGCCTTTTCCTTGTTTAGCGTCTCTGATGTGTACAGATAAGCTTCTGCAAGTATATTTGCAAGTGGGGTCATTTTGGTAAGGGTACTAGCTATAGTAGATCTACTGTGGTCTAAACGACGCTGAAAAGAATTTTACCCACCGCAATGTTCTGCACAAAAAAGTGACGAGAAAAGAGTTGAGGCCTAAACACAATTACGATGCGTGCGGAATGCCGACGAAAGGAGCAGCGATTCGGACATAGCTTCAATTTATAATACAATGAAGATTTCAGTTCGACAAAGTTCACTCCACGTTGGCAAGGTTCGCTCCAATGACAGATTGCATCCATTTCTATTAGAATGCTTTCCGTATTTCTCAAAATGAATTCATTCAAATTAATTACATTCAACAATAACAATGGAAAGCGAAAAGCACCGCCATATTGCAAATGATGCAACAAACTTATCTGTCATGCATCGCAAAAGTTCAATTTTCCGAACTTTTTTGCGTGCTACATTGTGCGTCGGACTTGTCGTATTTTGCCTCATAGAAGTTCGTGTGATGCACTTCATTTAACAGCAGTCTCACTGCGGACGCAAGAAGTCACTCCGCTGTTGTGTTTCGGGCTTTAAGTGTGTGCGGTCAAAGCGGATCGGCCTGAAGAACGATATTTTCCAGTACGAAGTCAACGTCTTAACAGTTCTTTTGTGAGTAAAAAAGGTATGATTGAGTATTCGTGGAAAACATTTTGAACATGACGGGGCAGCTAAGCGCCACAACAGCATTAAACCCATTCCGCTTGAATTGGGACGCGGACGCTAGCATGAGCACCGCAACTAGTAAATACGACGCGGCAATTGTCAAACCTGACATTAACATTCGATCTTTTCCGTAGGGCTCGTTTGGACTTGGTCCCTAAAAGTTGACAACCCGTGGGTACTTAAGGATGTCAGCGGTTGATAAATGCGCTGACGATTTTTCAGCAGAAGAGGAAATTAAAAACAGAAGGTTGGCACGGCGAAAAAAGATTTTAGAGAATGCGAAGAGTCGACTTGATAAATTAAATGGGAAGGGATCACTATTATCTTCTGGTAAGATTCTATCGCTGTTTAGTGTATTTGTCTGGAAGCAGTTAGTGAAAGTCAAGAAACCCCGGACACTGGATTGCGCTTATTAGTTATAGATGCATTTTCTTAGCCTAGTTGCAGAGTTCTTTTTGACAGGCTCAATTTCCGATTTTACTTCACAGGTGAGGATGCACAGCAGAGAGTTCCTGCAGTTTACCCCGATCCGGAGGTAGAACAGGAGTTGTTTAATAACATGATAACCACCCAAACTATAAATCGCAACGGGTCTTCTGGGCTGAATGTAGGCTCACCTGAAGGCATTTTTAGTCTATTAGAACACCTTGTACAGAATAGTTATTCTGACAGAAATAATAGGATGGTGGACAGAACACAATCAAACGTTGGAACAGCTTCAGCAAGTAATCCACCGCAACAATTATCCGATTCCATTTTAAACAGAGTGATACATACGAAGGTCCATATTGCCCTGATCTCGGCTCTTACTTTCATGCTTTTTGTAACCGACAATGAAAAGTACATATCATACAGTATCTTCTTGCCGTTGCTTTTTTGGGAAATAGCAGAAGCTTTCCTCATAAAAGCGAAACAATTTACCACGGCAGGCTTCCTACTTCAAATTATGCTGTTGGCGGCACTGCCTTCGCAGTACCTCATGCCTATCACGAAGGCTGTGAGCACTCTAAATAAGATATTTGAAGACGTTGGTGTTTTTGTATTTTTCTTCGTTCTCTATCATCTTTGTTACTACTCGTTTGCACGCAATTTAGATCTGAATGCTTAATAATATCGTGGATATGGGCCTGATCGACTAGCCTGGTTTAGTTCTGTTGGCTATTCATTAATTGAATTATATTGTCTTTAATATCTACATCATTTATTAAAAATTATCGCTTTGTACACCTAAAAGAGCTGGTTTGATTATAACAATTTAAGTATATTGTGCTTTTAAGTAGTTACAGTTACCAAGTATTTTTGAGCGTTACGGCAATTTTCCAATTAAAAGTGAAAACAATCAATCAACTTTGGACAAGTGAACAGGTTTGACAGAAAATTTTCCGGCAAATGTAGTGAATCGGCTAAAGTCTAGACTATTTTAGATTTAAAGTATTCGAGTTAAACATGGCATTGATTTATAATCATCTATATTGGTACAAATTTTTTTTTTCGTAAAAATATTCTGCTCTCGGCTTATGATTTTGGTTTTCGGAAATGCCTAGTGAAAATAATACCTCAGTTTCATATCTTATAATTAAAAGAAAGAAGGAAGGCAGAACAGTCAGTTTGAGTTGAGGCAAAAGGATCTTGCAAAGAAAATCAGGTCGTCCTCACCACGCAGAGCACGACTGAACATCAAATCGGAAAATACATCGCCAATTGAAGGTGGAAGCCACTTCCTCATCCGACGTAGGGGCGTTTTCGAACTATGATGATATAAGGATTTGATAGACTTAGTGCCTATTGGCGGCGCGAATTGCCCCCAAGGATCACAACTTCTTCCCCGTGAAATCAACCACTTCAGGGTTTATACTAGTATTAAACGTGGTAAAAAAGATATAATTTTCAAACTGTCGTAAACGTGACATAAAAGCTGTCATGCTTGATCTGGATCAAGCTACCGTTGTTTCGGTCGGCCCTTTGGTCGTTTACCATCGACTTCGATGTTCAGACCAATCTTGGCAAGTGAATTTTCATTGGCGCGAATTACGTGACCATACCATCGAAGACGCCTCTCTCGCAATTTTTTCACGATATCGAACGAGGATCTCCTCATTTAGGATGCGATCAGAATGTGTCACGCCACTAGTCCAACGCAGCATATTACACGCATATAAATTAAGGACCACATGCAGGTAGAGCAGTCAGGATACTTCACAATATTCTCACATAAGAAATACACAAAACATTTTGCTTTTGTCGGAAATTTTTAATTAGTTGATTAAACATTTTGAAATACTTTCATGCTCCCTAATTAAAATCAAATATTAAACTTACTTGTGTTTGTCATCCCCAATTTACTGGAAAACACCTGAAGTTATCATCATGAATTTCAGTGGGCGTAAGTGGTTTCTGAACTTGCTAACTATATCTATTTACATATGACGAGGCACAACTTAGACTTGAGTTTAAGGAGGGCTTCCCATACACGCGAAAGAAGGTGTGCAGGGCCAGTAAAAATGAAAAGACACCCCCTCTTTTCCAAAAATCTTTAAAAAATAAAACTGCGTATGTATCTAAGTGATGTGATTCCATCTCATTCTCCTGAGTAATTAATTGAAGTTTTCCGGTGCAACACATCGAATAATTAACAAGTCGGGAAACCGGAAGCTTCACGCTTCAGGTATAAAAGGTTTTGTGTTTCCCTATGTGAAGAGCATAACGTAGTTCTCCATTGGCTTGTAGCATTGACCCGAGATATTTAAATCGCTCAGTTCTGGGCAGGTTACCACCATTGAACTCAGCGATTTAAATATCTGGAAGGGCAGATTACTGCCATTGAAAGAACTGAGCGATTTAAATATCTCGAGTCAATGCTACCAGCCAATGGAGAACTGCGTAATGAAATGTTTCAAGCATTAACGCCACCTGGATGAAGTAACATTCCGCAACCGGTGTTCTTTGTGATCGACGTATGAGCGCACGTCCCAAATCTAAAAATTACTGCAATGTCGTTTGTCGCTCTCTATAGTTTGAGTGTTGACTATAAAGACAATGAACGGCGTCTTGCGGTAATGGGGACGAAAATGTTGCATTGCACTGGTGGCGTGACACGTTTTGATCACGTCTGAAATGAGAATATCCGCGATCGATATGGGTTTGCACCGATCGTGGGAAAACTGCAAGAGAGGCGTTTTCGATGGTGTGGTCACGTAATTCACGCTAACGAAAATTCAACAACCAGTATTGGTCAGAACATCGAAGTCAATGGTAAGCAACCAAAAAGCCGGCCAAAACAATGGTCGCATGATACACTGGATGGGGATTTGAAGGTCTCGCGATTACATCCTGATCAGGCATTTGATAAAATAAAATGACGAAACCGATCACGACGAGCCGACCCTGCTTGTGAACTGAAGGTTGAAGAAAAAGAAGAAGATGTGAGGGGCGATGAGCCTGACAGTTCCGTGTCACAAAATTAAAAATTCTATTGGCATCTATTTTTTAGAAAGTAATTTAAATAAATCATTTGATGGAAAGCCCTGTATTGAGCCCTCATGCGCTTCACACTCTGAGTTTAATTTTATTAGTAAATGCCAACAATTTAACCAACATCAAATATAAAAAAAGGCTAGGGAGAATTAGATTCTTCTTGAATGGAATTTTAATATTTCACTCGAATTTCAATTATTCTCGTTAATTATGACGTCAGCATCTTATTTGTATGGCTTAAGATGCTGTTAATTAGCACGAAATTGATAAGTTTGAACTGCTATAACTTTCCCAATAATAGTTGGATTTTCATGAAACTTGGCATGTGTATGCACGAGGCTGTCCTCCTGCATTTAGTACACTTAGGAGTAACTTAAGGGGAGTTTTCTAGTCTATTTCTAAAAGTTGATAATATACTATTAGTAAATTTTTTGAGCAGATACCGGAATAGGACATCTCTCGAAGATTAGATTTCACATAAGTGTTTTACACAAAATCTTAAAAAGTGCTGCAGATAAGTAGATTCTTCATAAATGCGACTTTAATATTTCACGCGAATGTGAATTATTCCGGGTAATTATGACGTCAGCATCTGATTTGTATGGCTTTGGAAGCGATAAATTCGCGCGAAATTGCTAAGTTTGAACTGCTATAACTTTGGCGTTAATTGCCAGATTTCTACGAAATTTGGCATGTATATACGAAATATTGTCCTCTATGCTGGTACAAAATTCGGAAGTCCTAGGATGAATTTAAGGGGGGTTTCTTAGTAAATTTCTAAAAAGTAGTAATATACTATAAGTAAGTTTATTTGAGCAGATATTGGAATGGGTCATATTTTGAGGACTAGATTTCATCTAGGCGCAACACTCCGGTTTCTTTTGCGGATTTTTAGGTTGGGTAGTTTCCTTCCTTTGCTTCCTTTCCTTAACTAAATAAAATATGGTAACAGAAAAATAACAGAAGAAACTACTTGGAGAAAATTTAACACAGCTTACACTTCTGCTTTTTAATAGGAGTTAGACAGAACTTTACCACAATAGCAAAAGAAAATGCTATTTGCGATATACACACATTCCTTGAGAGGCATTTTAAAATCTGTCTGTATGACGATCCATTGAAAAATTCATTTCACTATCGAGCGTATTACGATGAGAGTCCAGCGTTGCATCACCTTGGCGCCAACACCGCCACCAAGACTCTCAATCATCCAAACTCCCCTAACAGGTTTGCCAGTCGCAACACCGATTGCGCAAGATAATATATGGAACCGGACGGTACGTGCTTTAGCTACCCGGAATACTAGCAGTTCGGCGAGATGTGGGCCGGGGTTCTTGGTTCTCACATATTATCTCCTTGTCAGGACTCAGAGAGTTAATCACGTGCCTTGACTCAGGAGTCAACAAAACAAAACCCACCCGGAGTAAACTACTCTAATAGAAATGTGAAGTTCCAAGGCGGAGTGATACCACTGAAGATTTTATTCCCAAAGGAGTTTAAATGCCAAACGGCCTTATAAAGGAGGGAACTATATCACAAAAACTTAACACGCGCGAGAAGGACGGGGAAGGATTAGCTCTGAGCTGATTCTGGCATCTACGCGCTTGACCACTGTCTTCCTTTCTTCTTCATGGGGGGCCAGTTGATATGATGGTCCTGTGGTGGCTCACCCCAACCTAATCATTCGCCCCCTGTCGCTTCCAATATAATGGAGGGAACCCTAATTAAATGGGAAGACTGAGGCCTTCCTGGGGAAAAGCCGAAACATTTCAATTCATTTTTGCATTATATTCTCTATAAATATAACAAATAATTACATTTGTCCAATCTTATGCAAACAACATGTGCTACGTCTAACAATTATTAAGATTGCCTATTTCACTATTGAAATTATATTCGAAAAATTTTTCATAACTATAAAAGAAATTCACATTGTCGTAGCATTTTGTATTTGGCGACAGAAAACCAGATACAATGATAAAATTTGTTTTTATTTTTCTTTAAATAAGCAGTTACACACGAGCACTAACAGTGCAAAATACCGAGACCCTGACCACTTCTATTGCAATGTTAAAATAAATGCGCAAAATTTATCAGATCTAATCTCAGATTGGAAAATCAAACTTTAATGCAATTTCTTTAAATATATACACTGCATAAATTTTATACAGATTTTTATGCATATTTGTTGCTATGTATATTTTATTTTTTTTTTGACAAACAGAAAAATATATGTCATATAAGCTTACATAATATGCAGTTTTTTTTCTTTCATCTCAATTTTAAATTAACAATTAATACGATTATGCACAATTAATTTTGAATATAAAGAAAGTTGTAAGATATTTTACCTTACTTCAAACAAATTCTTTTGTGAGCTGTCTGCTATTTTCTGATTTAAATAATTTTCATAAGGCTACAGAAAACCCCGGGAAATCATTGGAGCCTTTGAGATCGGTATTAGCTTTATCTATCGGTCCAAACATCAAAGAATTGATAGGTACTCATTACAGATCATCAATTGTAAAGCATGAATATACAGCACATATCTAACTCATGTAGGTTATTGCATGCTATTTGGTTGGCCTTTAAATGATTTTAATAGAACTCAGTTACCACACTAAAACTTTATTATAGTTGTCGTATTATAATATATGGGTCAAAACGATGCACGCCCTTGTTCGTGGTATCTGGGTGTAGAAACCAAGTAATAGGAGAGGATTTGATTACTTAAAATGATTTCAATTTCAATTTCTATAAATTAAAGAAATATTGGTTCTCCTCATTCTCAACTCACACCTCGCCACTAGTATACTTTCAGTACCTTTCAAAAGAAACCGAAACCAAGTTAATATCATCAATATCATCATCAACGGCGGAACAACCGGTATCCGGTCCAGACCTGCCTTAATATGGAACTCCGGACACCCCGGTTTTGCGCCGAGGTCCACCAATTCGATATCCCTAAAAGCTGTCTGGCGTCCTGACCTACGCCATTGATCCATCTCAGGTAGGGTCTGCCTCGTCTTCTTTTTCTACCATAGATATTGCCCTTATAGACTTTCCGGGCTGGATCATCCTCATCCATACGGATTAAGCGACCCGCCCACCGTAACCTGTTGAGCCGGATTTTATCCACAACGAGACGGTCGTGGTATCGCTCAGAGATTCTGTCGTTATGCATTTTGACCCTATGGTGAGACGTTTCGAGCGGAACAGTTTTTGTAAGCTGAAATGGGCTCTGTTGGCTGCCAACAATCGTGCGGGGATTTCATTGTCATAGCTCTTATCGGTTGCGATTTTCGACCCTAGATAGGAGAAATTTTCAACGGTCTCAAAGTTCTGGTCTCCTGTCTTCATTGTTTTCGTTTTGCCAGTGCAATTCGATGTTGTTCGTTCTTTTAGTTTTGGCGCTGACGTTGCCACCATATATTTCGTCTTGCCGTCATTTAAGTGCAGCCCAAGATTTCGCGCCACCTGTTCGATCTGGATGATCTTGGGTTCTTCCCATGATGTCGATATCGTCAGCGTAGGCCAGTAGTTGGGTGGATTTGAAGAGGGTGGTGCCTCTTGCATTTACATCGGCGTCGCGAATCACTTCTCCAGGGCCAGGTTAAAGAGGACGCATGATAGGGCATCCCCTTGCGTTAGACCGTTGTGAATGTTAAAGGGTCTCGAGAGTGATCCTGCTGCTTTTATCTTGCCTCGCATATTGGTTAAGGTCAGCCTAGTTAGTCTTAGCAATTTCGTCGGGATACCGAATTCTCTCATGGTCTTGTACGGTTTTACCCTAGCTATGCTATGACAACAGGCGGCTTTAAAGTCGATGAAAAGATGGTACAACTGATGTCCATATTCCAACAGTTTTCCATCACTTGCCGCAGTGAGAAAATCTGATATGTTGCTGATTTACCTGGAGTGAAACGTCTTTGGTATGGGCCAATGATGTTCTGGGCATATAGGGATATCCTGCTTAGCAAGATAGCGGAGAATATCTTATAGATGGTACTTAGCAACGTGGTACCTCTATAATTGCTGCACTCTTTGATATCCCCCTTTTTATGTATGATACAGATAATGCCTCGTTGCCAATCGTCAGGCATTGATTTGCTGTCCCATACTTTGAGCATCAGTTGATGAACAACTTGGTGTAATTGTTCGCCTGCATATTTATCTAATTCGGCTGTAATTCCATCGGCCCCTGGCGACTTATGGTTTTTTAGCCGATGAATTGCACGGACTGTTTCTTCTATGCTTGGTGGTGGCAGCATTTGTCCATTGTCTTCAGTTGGCGGGAATTCCAACTCGCCGATATTGTGGTTGTTGAGTTCATCAAAATACTCAACCCATCGCTCCATATGCCCATTCTGTCGGAAATCAGATTTCTCCTTTATCTCGGGAGGATGAACATCGAGGGGTGTACGGCTTGGTTACTCGGTATGCGGCATTCTTCCATTCCGTTGCTAGCTTACATTCATCGTCAAACCAGCTGTCATTTGTTGATGCTTCATCTCCAGGATCTCTGCTGATTGCGGTTATTGCAGCAACCGTTTCTCTCTTATAGGTGTTGTGGATGGCTTCAGTATTCACTCTCACCTGATTGTCACCCTCAGGGATCGTCAACGATCCTTCATGGGTCGTTTACGATACGGGGAGTGGCGTCCCCGAGGTGCCCGAGCAAGTAGTTCCGACCCACTAGCTGGCATAATACTTGCGTCCTAGGTAGTAGCCTCGAGAAAGTTTCTCGGTGAAGAGCGAACTGCTAATGACCGATACACGCCGGGACACACTGGGAGTCTCCGGAGCCGTCGACAACTCCCTGTCGACGTCAATGGGGTGATGTGAGCCTAGCTCTCTGTCCCTTCGGGACCCTGGTCGGGTAGTGTGCATTGAACCGGTGTTAGTAGACCGCGTTGCCCCGAGCGAGCGCTGATCCGTCCGTGAATTTTGGGATCAGCCAAGCGTAGGTCAGGCCTCAGGGAACTGGGGTAGGGGCTGTGTCCCCGAGGGTATACCCGTTCCTGACTATTGCGGCCCGCTCCCTTGTACACGATGCGCTGGTAAACAACTCAAATGGAGAATAAAAACGAACGAAACGAGGAGATAGTGGAAATGGAGAGTGAGCTGGCTGCGTTTATTCGCAGCACGAAAATGCGCCGTTCGCCCCAGCGCCCAGTGAAGGACGCAACAAGGGCTGAAATACCCGACGAGACATCGGGACGCGCAGACGGCGAGAAAGACTCGGAAAGTGATGCGGCACCTGCAACACAGATAGGACCCCAGACCATACCGTACAGTGCTGTAATTGGGGAAAGAGGCACAGTGGAAACTGCCGAAACTAATAAAATGGTTTCGAATATAAGCCGAGTGGGAGGACTGTCGATTACTCTGGCGCAAGCGGAAGAGGAAAGACTTATTAAAAAATGCACGGCAGTTGTGAAGCACATGCGATCTGCGACGTTCCTTCAGAAAAACGTCGGTAAGGGGGTGAAAAACGGGCTAATGGAACTGGAGGAGCTCCTGGACAGGATTTCATACTATAGGCGAACATGGAAAGAAAGACAAAATCCGCAGAAAGCAGAAACAACTGCGCTTCCCGAGGAGAACACCACGAGTACCAAACGGATCGCTGACAGCCCATTGCAGAGTGAACTTGGTAAAAAACGAAAGGAGGAAGAGACATTTGAAGGAGACTTCACTCAGGTACTCTCCAGGGCTGAAAAGAAGAAGGCGAAGAGGATCAAAAGACAACAACACGTCGCGCCATCAGAAAAACCTCTGCCTAAAACTAAGACGGACACGAAAGACGGAGTGCTAAAAGAAAAGATGGGGAGACGAAGGAGGACTAGACCGCCAGCTTTGCTTATTAAGCCGACGGAAGGCAAGACTTTTGCGGAAGTCCTCAGCGAAATCCGTTACAAAATCAAACCCGAAGACAACGGAGCGGAGGTGTCTTCCATACGTAAAACGAAGGGTGGTGGAGTCTTAGTCGAACTAGGTCCGAAGACTATAAATAAAGTCACGTTCTGTGAAGCAGTCAAGGGCCTTCTAGGAGAAAAAGCTTTGGTTTCTAGCCTGGAACCCACGTGTGCTTTAGAAATCCGAGACCTTGACTGTCTCACGGAAAAAACGAGGTAGAAGAGGCCATCAAACGCGAATGCCCGGAGGTAACCAATGTCCGGATTGGTATCACCTCCGCAAACTCCCGAGGCCAAAAAGTTGCCGAGCAATACGCGAGGAAGCTTCTAAAAAGCGGGAAAATAAGAATTGGTTGGGTAGTGTGTAGAATACGAATTCGGGCCGCCCCAACCAAATGTTACAGAAGTTTGAATTATGGGCACACATCTGCAAACTGTCGGGGACCTGACAGAAGGGCAACATGCCGTAAATGCGCTCAGGCAGGCCATAAAGCAATGAAAAGGAAAGCTGCGTCCTATGCAGGGACCGTGGCGAGACTGATTGCGCACACTGTGGGATCGGGGCGGTGTTCAGTTTTCAGAGCAGAACTGGAAAGAGCTAGGATACGGTCAACATGATTCGCATCCTACAAATCAATATGCACCGGAGTGCAACCGTTCACGAGTTGCTAGCGCAGTTCGCTGCGGAGACCAAAGCTGATTTAGTACTCATCAGTGAGCAGTACCGAAACAAGGGCCCAGTTTCATGGCACCCAGACATATCAGGTACCGCTGCCATCTGGGTTCGGGACGGCACCCTCCCGGGGGTTCTTGCCCAAGGCCGAGGGGACGGCTTTGTCTGGATTCGGTGTTCAGGGATAACGTTTTTTAGTGTCTATCTTACGCCGAATGAGACGATGCCGGACTTTCGTCGGAGGCTTGATGCTTTGGAGGACGCTATCTTAAGCACGGATGGGCGGATCCTGGTCGGGGGTGACTTCAATGCTAAGGCACTTGAATGGGGCATGCCTCACACAGATTCCAGAGGGAAACGAATTCTGGAAATGGTGGCGAGAACAGGACTGGTAGTTCTAAACACCGGATCCACCCCAACATTCCGGCGCCCGGGCTGCGAAAGAAGCATTCCAGACGTAACCTTCGCATCGGAATCACTGGTGTCGCTGGTGGACGGGTGGCGTGTTCTGGAAGACTTTTCGGCAAGTAACCACCAATACATTGCTTTCAAAGTGGTGCACACAAACTCTCGGTGTGCGCCACCCCAGCGATCTTTCTGTGTATGGAACGTCGCGAAAGTGAACACCGGGAAGTTTGTCGAAACTCTGGGAACAGGTGGGGCCAGGCTGAAGGGTACTCCTGGGGGCGGTGGCGCCGCTGCTGACACTGTCGTAAATTCAATTATGAACCTGATAACGACGGTCTGCGGAGCCTCCATGCCCAGGAAGACACCGAAGCGCGGCAAACCTTCCATGTATTGGTGGACAGTGGAAATCGCAGAGCTCCGGAAGGAGTGTCACAGGCTCCGCCGCTTAACACAACGTCTAGGCGACCGGGAGGAGGCATGTACCATAATGATGGAGAACAAATTAGCCAAAAGGAGACTCCGCAGCGCAATAAACAACCGCAAAGCTCGCTGCTGGCAAGATCTGATCGACGAGATGAATGGGGATCCGTGGGGACTCGGTTACAAACTTGTAACCCGAAAAATCGGGGCTCTACGGAAACCCTGTTCACTTAAGGCCGAGCAGATGGGCCGCATTGTGAGGGCACTCTTCCCTGCACACCCCGTATGGGATGGTGACGTCGGCGTGGAGAGCGCAGAAGACTGTCCACTTTTCTCGGTAAAAGAGGAACAGGCAGTCCTCTCTATGAAAAATAAGAAGGCGCCAGGACCCGATGGTATTCCAGCAGATGTGTACAAACTGGTATTCCAACACTGGCCAGACCTACTGCTCGGCGCTTTCAACGCTTGCCTGAAAGAGGGCATTTTCCCTGCTCGTTGGAAAGTTGCGAGGCTTGCGCTGATCCCTAAAGGGAAAGGCGATCCGGAACTGCCGTCTTCATACCGCCCACTATGTATGCTTGATACTGCTGGGAAATTGCTCGAACAGCTCATCAGAAATAGACTCGCTGAAGCGATACGCGCTGCCGGAGATTTATCTCCCCGGCAGTTTGGTTTTAGGGCAGGGCGATCGACAATTGATGCTGTCTTGCAGGTCGTGGACGCCGTTCGACGAGCAGAGGCACATAGCCGCCGAACTCGACGGGTGGTGCTCCTCGTAACGCTTGACGTCAGAAACGCCTTCAATTCCGTAAGATGGAAAGACATTCTAGGCACACTAGACAATACCTTCAACGTGCCGAACTATCTCTTACGGATTTTGAGGGACTATCTGAGGAACCGCTCCCTGCTCTATGAAACACTAAAGGGTCAAAGGTGGATGGAGGTCACGTCGGGGCCGGATCTCTGGAACGCTACCTATGACAGTCTGCTTAAACTCGACATGCCAGAAGAGCCGCGCCTGGTCGGCTACGCAGATGATGTCGCAGCGCTTGTTGCTGGACGCACTGTCGAACAGGTGCAAAGCAGACTCGGCATATTGATGCGACGGGTATGCGGATGGATGACTACTCATGGTTTCAACCTTGCACTGGAAAAAACCGAAGTAGTCATCCTGACTAAGAAGACAATTCCGACCCTGCGTCCCATATCGTTCGGCGAGTCGATAATCGAGTCAAAATCAGCGGTAAAGTACCTCGGGTTGACTCTTGACTCAAAGATGAGCTTTTCTGAGCAAATCCAAGCAGCAGCAAACAAGGCTGCGGCTGGAGTTTCGGCGTTAAGTAGGCTAATGGCAAACATTGGGGGTCCTACGTCTAGTAGGCGACGTCTCCTGATGAGCTCAACGCAGTCTGCCCTGCTCTACGGTGCAGAGGTATGGGCTAGCGCTCTTAACAAGGAGGTATATCGTAAACGCCTCGCGCAAGTACAGAGACGGGGAGCTTTACGGGTGGCGTCTGCGTACCGCACAGTCTCTGAACCGGCCGTGATGGTGATCGCGGGAGTTATCCCCGTTGCCCTTCTTGCTAGGGAGCGTCAGGCCATATACAAGCGCAAGGGAGATGAGCCAAGGGAGGGGGTTGCTCGCGAAGAACGGCAACACACTCTAGACTAGTGGCAGCTCTCTTGGCAAAATGAAACTAGAGGCAGATGGACTGCGCGGCTCATCGGCAACTTAGGTGCGTGGCTGAATCGGAAGCATGGTGAGACTGACTATTTCCTTACCCTATTTTTAAGTGGGCATGGAAATTTTCAGTCTTACCTGCACAAGATTGGAAAGGCGCGTTCTCCGCATTGTGTGTTTTGCAATGGAGTTGTGGACGATGCCCACGACACTTTTTTTTCTTGTGGAAGGTGGGATGGGGTTCGTCAGCAGCTCTATTTAAACACAGGGGATCTCTCTCCAGACAACATTGTGGAAGAGATGCTGAGGACTGCTGACAGGTGGAACCGTGTTGCCCATTACGTTCGGGCCCTTCTCGTTGCTAAGAAGATAGACCTCGACCGGTGGAGGAGCCGGATGGCAGGGGGTTCCTTGAACTGACAGTTCCCTTCCTCCTCTCCCCTCCCGTTGGTGAAAGGAATTCCATGATTTGAAGGCTCCGCAAGGCGGGAGAGTTCGGGGGCTGGCCCGAAGTAATGTGACAAACGGTTCCAGGCTAGCTCTCTGACGATGGGGAGGTGTTTAGTTGGTAGTCCGACGACGTACCAAATCGGGAGTCCAACACTGTGTGCGTAAATGCATTCACCTACCCTACCCAAAAAAAAGTATTCACTCTCACCTGATTGTTAGAGGGGGCTGTAGGTGGTGTCGTAATTCGACCTCGGAGCACCATGCCAACGAGATAGTGGTCCGAGTTTACATTGGCCCCCCTATATGTTCTGACATTCATCAAGGCTGAGAGGTGGCAACGTGGTCAATTTGGTTGAAAGTGGTCCTGTCTGGAGAGGCCCATGTATGTTTGTGGACTGCTTTCCGCGCAAACCACGTACTTCCAACAACCATTTCGTGCATATTGCTAACTAGATAATCCGCAGTCCGTTATCATTGGTATCCCTATGTAAACTATGGGAGCCGACGTATCGCCTGAGCTCCGTCCCTACTTGACTGTTGAAATCTCCAAGTATGATTTTAATATCATACTTGGGACAGGCTTCGAGGTAGAAGGTATAATTCTCCGACTCTGCAGTCTCCTCTGTAGGAGCGTGAACGTTTATGAGGCTTATATTTCTAAACTTGCCTCGCAAACGCAGAGTGCATAGCCTTTCGCTTATATTTTCAAAGCCGATAGCAGCAGGTTTCATTTTTTGGCTGACTAAGAAACCTACTCCGAGCACATTATTTACTGGATCGCCGCAATAAGATATATAATATATTCCGAAGGAAACCGGTCCCTGTCCATCGTATCTCTTGCAACGCTGTTACATCAGCCTTATATTGCGTATCGGCTAGCTGGTCAACAGCATTCGGTCTGTACAGGGAGCGGACGTTCCATGAGAAAATGCGCAAATCGATAATCCGTTGTCGTTGCCGGGTTAGTCGCTTTGAAATCCATCCTGTCCTAGCCTCCTTCCGTTGCTTCGTAACATCAGTTTTCCGTGTAGGGTTGTCAGCCCTACCCAACCACCAACCTGGAGGACCAGTTGGTATATTTTGTCCCGTTTTTAGGCGCGGAAGACTAGCTTTCTTCCTCTCCATCTGCGGTCACCACGTGGAGGTGGAGATAGGGTTTAGTAGTAGAGCTGTTCGTGTTGGTTCAGCAGGCGTTTCCCAGGTTTTATGTTCCATCGTGGGTACCAATCCACGTTTCGCCCTGGTAAATGACAAAATGTTCGAAAAGTTGGCAACGTGCTGACATCACTTCGTGAAATAGGCCAACAGCCGTGAAATCACAAAAACAAAGTTGCGGTTTCGATAAATACAGTCCATCACATCATCAAAGGAATGACCGACTGCGGAAGCTGGCAATTCAATAAACACGCGATGTCAATCGCAATTACGGGGATCATCCCGCGTCAAGGCCGTTTTTTGGGTTTTTTTAGAATTTTTTTCTAGAGAACTGGATAAAGATACAAATACGAATTTCACCATAGATTTATTAATATCTTGAGCGTGCATAGTAATTTTTCCAGTCCGATCGCATACTTCGTTATTAAAATACAGAACAATTTATACACCCATCTCCAAAAAAGGTGTTTTTCTGCTGCCACGCTAGAGGGTGCTGCGATCGCCGAAAAAGTAAATGGGATTTTAACGTACAGACTTAACTACAGTCCGGAAACTAGGATTATTAAAAAATATTACAAGCTAAATTTTTGGTGTTGTGCTAAATTTTTTTTTGGGAATTTTGGTGTTTTTTAAGGCTTCTTTAATAAATAAAAAAAAAACTACTGAATCAATCGCAATTATCCTAGTTTGCGGACCACGGAAATATGTTCTAAATAAGTCGTGAAAATTTCAAAGAATTTTCAACATGCGGTTTCGAGAAAAAGACATGTAAAAAATAGAATGCGGTTTTTTGCCATAAAACCTCAACTGACCATTAATCTGCTATACCTAATCCATAAACCTTAGGTTTTTTCAAAAAACACATGTACAGCTTTGGCTTCAATTCTTTTCCTTTTAGCGAAGTCATTTGAACATCATTCGGACTGATAAATACGCCCTTTATTACAGCGATCGACATAAATCTGGCATGTGACTTATCTCGTGTTTAACACTATAATTTCCGAACGACCCCGAATATCAAAAAATCACTTTGACCATATATTCTACACTGTATTTAGATACAACTGATGCCAAAAAAAATTGGATTCCGCGGATCTGACACACGGGATGACCTCCTTAACAGAGAATTCCTTTCGAAAATGTTACATTGGAGGAAGATGTCGCGACAGTCACGGGCGGAGAGATTCACTTTAGAGTAGAGCACTATAGGCAACGAAGTTTCATAGTCGCCGGGCCAGAACAATACGGTTCATCTCTGAAAACAACCAGGAAAGCAGCCTGCCTTTGTGAGAGGGAGTGCTATAACCTAGAAATAAATCTTAGACTTCTGATATTCAATTTGATGGCCTGGCAAAAGTAAACACAACGTTTTTGCTTTTAATAGAAAGCAGTATGTCTATAGGTAAGCCAACAGGCAGTATAAAACTAACGCCATACATGTAACTGTCAAGTATGGTGGAGGAATCGTGCATGGTTTGAACCAAACTGTGCGAAAATCCCAGGACATCAAGGGAAGCCGTGAGGGATTTAGGTACAATACCTGTAGCTGACAATATTATGGGAACTACATCCACCCGCTCGAGACGCCAAATTTCTTTGATTTCCCGAGCCAATGACTCATAGTTCACCTTCTTCTCCACGTATTTCCGTTCAATGTTGCTATTATGGGGGATAGCAACATCAATAATATATGCGGAGCGACCCGTCTTGTCAACTAACAGTACAGGCTTGTTCTGTAGAGTGTGGCGATCGGTCAGAACTTGCCGGTCCCAATATATGCTGCAAGCAGAACTATCAAGTACTGCTTGCGGCTCATATCGGTAAACCGGGCATGTTGCCGTGATCAGCCCATGCTTGTGTGCAAGATTTTGATGGATAACCTCACATACAGCATTATGCCTGCCGATGTATTGCACCGGTGCCATAAGAGTACAGCCAGAAATGGGATGTTCTAACGTCTCAGCAAAGAGCTCTCCAGCACACAGCCATCTGTTCGACAAATGCAAATCGACAAATGGCTGCCAAGGACAATTCACGTGTTTACCGTGCATTGCCTTCGACTTCCATTCATCGATCCGCTCTTGGTCCGATTTCACCCCACTCAGAGGATTGAAAGATCGATCCTTCAAGTTAAGTGGAGTCAGCCCACAGTCTGCCTTACAAACAGCCGCATGCAGGCGGCTCGCCTACTCTTTGCTGTAAAAATAAGCGCGTAGCGAGTCGACTTGGCGATGATGTTGTGTCGCCACGTCAATCACGCCCCTAACTCCGATGTCACGAGGCAGCTTCATCCGCTCCACGACAGAGTTCGGATGATGCATTCGGAATTCGGGCATAGTAGTCCGCATCCGCCGCTGGACGTTTTCCAGGTCGGTCTTCGTCCACCCCAATATTCCGAATGCATAAGCCAGTGAAGGGTTAGCGAATACATTCAGCGCGCTTATTTTATTCTTCCCCGAGAGATGCGATTTCAGCACCAGCTTTACACGTCGCAGGAATTCGGACAGCAGAGCTTCCTTCAGATCACCAACTCGAGCATGGGTTCCTTGCAGAACTCCTAGGTACTTGTAGAAGTCTGTCTCGGTCATAGCTTCGATGTGGAGGTTATCAATGCTATGTCCGGCATGCGGCTCGTGATGACCTTTGCGAATGGCTTGGATTCGACACTTGTCTAATCCAAACTCCATCCGAATATCACGGCTGAACATGTCTATTATTCGCAACAGACTTCTAAGATGGTTGTCAGTACCAGCATACAGCTGGACATCAAGTGTGTCAGTTGGCACTTAGCACGTAGGCCATAATTTATTGCAAAACCATGCCCTCTAGCATCATTCAGTAGCCATGAAATGGGGTTCAGTGCCATACAAAACCAAAGGGGACTCAATGAATCCCCCTGGAAGATGCCCCTCCGTATACGGATGGGCTCTGAGGTATTAGCACCCTCAGATGTACGCACCGATAAGGTGGTATGCCACCCTTCCATGACTGTCGCCAAAAACTTTATTAGTTTCGGATCAATGCGATACAGGTGTAGGATATCGATTAGCCAGGTATGCGGGACGCTATCAAAAGCCTTGGCATAATCGATATAGCAACTGAAGAGGTTTTTTTGGCCGTCGATAATGAGTTGCTCTTTGCAACCCCTTGACCCAACTCGGCAGCCCTTCTGCTCCTCGGACAGAATGTTGTTGGTCTCGAGGTGCGCATTAATCCTTCCACTATGGACGTGATGAATTTGTAGAGGGTTGGTAAGCAAGTGATCGGTCTTGTGTCTGCGGGCTCCTGCACCGTATCCTTCTTAGGGATAAGGTAGGTAATCCCCGCAGTGAGGAAGGGTGGAAATTCCTCCGGCCGACTCATGACCTCATTTATACTGCGTGCCAGCCGACTGCGTACGCTGGTAAATTTCTTATACCAGAAATTCTGCACCCGACCCAGACCTGGGCCCCTCCAGTTCTTCGAGCTGTTTATGGCTCGTCGAACTTCCTCTTCGATAACGTCCGCAAAATTCATGCTAAGTGTATTGGCATGGCGGGTGCCTTCGACGGTGATCCAATCAGCATGCTCAGCGTGCTGTGCAGGTAACCCCCAAAGTCCACCCCAATACTCTTTCGCTTCCGTTACCGAGAACTGTATTGTCTGGGTGCTTCGTTGGGATTCGTTGAGAGATCTGAAAAAGCTCCGCTGGTTCCTCGCGTATGTTGCATTCTGGACACGTCTGGAATAACTTTCGCCATACCGTCGTAGCCGACTGCATATGACAGAAAGTTTCTGTTTTAGTGTGTCCAGAATTTCAACAACGGGTGGGGCGGTTCGACGTCTAGGCGCCACGACGACCAGAAGCGCAGCTCCGCCAGCTGCAGCTGTTTCGCCACAATCTGTGGTTTCGACGCCGTGCTGTCCATTACGAGAGCCCGACCCAGTCACCGAGTCAGACGGCTCCCGCCGGTTATCCGTAGCGGACCTCAAATTTCTCCTTCTTCTCATTTTTGGTGGTGCATTTTATCCCTAGCTGCCAGGTGTTGAGATAGCTTCCTTAATGAGTAATCTGCAAGACCGCAAAGTTCCTGCACTTTCCTCACCTTCCCCCTGAGACGCTGCGGTGGCGTACAGCCATTCAGACTGAAGCTATCCATCCCTCCTCCTTTCACGGCGGAGTAATATTTATTATTATAATATTTATCTGTATATCTGAAGGCATGTATGTATGTATGTATGAAGGCACATTTCGAGTTTTTGGCTATGTACGAAAAGAAAAACATGCATAAAGAGTTCCTCACATATGATGAACACTATAAACTTATATCCGAAGCGCCCAGCTTGTTTGTGTCCGTTGTATTCATCTATTTGCTCGCATTCGCACCATTCAATTCGCAAATTTCGAATTCGAAATAAATTTCGAATGCTGCGAATCCTGCTGCGCCACAGGCTAACGTCTACACATTTGTCAATGATATTGAACTCCTAGAACTAACTATGTACACACAGGACTGCCATCCATTTATCGCTCATGACATAGGGAAACCAAAAGCCTTTTATACCCGAAATGTTTTGCTTTCTTTTTGTCGACTTGTTTCAGATTTTTCGGCTGGATAGATTCTCAGAACGAGACCTGTTCCACTTTTCGGGGCACAAATTTTGAATCTACACTCTCCTCTGTTTCACCAAATATCGGTTTTGAAAAGTACTAATCCAGCCTTTTCATTTTATATCCCACATGACCATATTCTGTGAAAACAAATTTTACTCTCCGCATTTGCATGTATGGGGACACCCCTTCGACTTTAACACAAAACAAGTTAATCGGGTGTGGGAGACAGACAGACATTGAATCGATTTTAATAAGATTTTGTTTTACACAGAATCTTAAAAACTGAGTAACTCGCCTGAGACAATTGATGAGCGTTGGGCTGCCGTAAAAATGCTCTTTTCTCGGGTGCTGCGCAGATCGTTGGCCACGCCCCAAAGGGCCGACATAAAATCTTACTGATCACTATTCTGCAATCAGTAAGATTTTATATCTGCCCTTTGAGACGAGACCGCATCGATTAGCCCAGGGGATTGAAGACTCTATTAACCTTGGAAATTCAGCGTAGGGTAAGCCATAATAAAAGGGAATTTTTCATTGCGCTAATCACGTGTGATGTGCCACCTTATGTGGTTGTTGCCAGTCCACTTGGCAATCCCTTACTCTTCTTTCTTTGTAAATTAGTTTATGGTTAGTCGGAGCAGCTAAATTCCAAAACTCCAGACTAACCAGTTATGGGAGCAGCAATTGCCTGAACTCCACAATGATCTAGTCAAGCAGTGTAAATTTTGGGAGCAGCAAATTGCCTGGACTCCACAGAATAAAACACGTTAGGCTTGTGTTCGATAGTTCCAACGAACTACATATTTTTAATTCATATTTCCTGTTTTATACAATTTTTACCTATACTTAGTAGGCCGGTACATATGAATTTACAGTATTTTAGAGAAAATATTACATAGTAAGCAATGATAATGTGGATAAGTTTACAGTATTTTACACACGGAAGCGGTTGATGCAACGCAATGATTCCAGAAGTGTACAGCGCATCACAAAGGAACTTGCAAGTGGTCCTGTGAAGGACGTTAACGATCCAACAACAACAAGCAGAAGAGAAATCATATCGGTCATCAATGCTATTAAACGGAGTAAAGCCGCTGAGCTTGATGGTCTCCCCGCAGAGTTATTTATCGGTGCGCCTGCAGTTACATTACATTTGCTACTTCCACTAGCACGGAAATTTAGGGAATCCGAGACCTTTCCCAGAGAGTGGAAAAATGGGATGATTATTGAAATGCCAACGAAGAGCACCCGTTTCAATTGTGAGAATGGCAGGAGTATTTGCGTACTCTCTACCGTCGCAAAGATAATAGCAAAAATAGTCCTTGATTCCATCAAAGAATATTTCGAAAGTTCAATTGACGGAGAGCAGGCTAGTTTCCGCTCTGGATCATCCTGCTTTCAACACATCAACACCCTACGGATCAAAACTAAAGACTTCCGCGATGTTGCGTGGTCTGCTGAGGACGTCCATGCGTTTGAGACACTCAAACAGCAGTTTGTTGATGCAACACTGCTGGCATTTCCTCAGACAAATTCACTCCTAGTTGTGTTCGTCGATGCCTCTGATAGAGCGGTAAGCGTCGATCTTCACCAACGGGTGAATCAAATCTGGCAACCATTGAGCTTCTTTTCGAAGCAGCTCAATCCAGCTCAACGCAATTACAGTGCCTACGATCGTGAACTATTTGCCGCGTAGCTTGCGATTAAATTCTTCCGTTTTTCCCTTGAGGGCAAAACAAATCCCATACGCTCGCGCTTAGACAAAAGCCCGACAAAGTGTCCCCTCGCCAACTTCGGCACTTGATTTATATCAGCCAGTTCACTTCTGATATCCAACACACGTCTGGAAAAGACAACATGCTTGCTGACGCTTTGTCTGAAATCTTGGAAGTCATAGTCCCCGCCGCAGTCGATTATACAGTAATCGCCAAGACACAAAAAGACAATGCAGAGCTTCAGACACTGAAGGCAAATTCCAAATACAAGGAGTTTCCTATTTTCGGCTCAAACCCTTATTTACTCTGCGAAACCTCAGATAAGGGACCTAGGCCATTCATTCCGGCCGATTTTCGTAGGGGAATATTCCACGCGATTCACGATCTTGCCCACCCAGGGTTCAGGACGACGAACAGGTTAGCCACTGATAAATATTTCTGGCCGTCCATGAACAAGGACGTAAATTCTTGGGCCAGGCAGTGCATCGCGTGCCAGAGGTGCAAGGTTAACAAGCACATTCGAAAGGAAGTAGGTGTATTTCCAATACCTCTGTCTGACATTACGACACAATCTTGTACCGACGCCCTCTGTCGAGAGTGGATTCCGCGCTTTAGTGATCCAGCATTTATCATCACAGAACAGGGGAGTAATTCAAATCTGCTATTTTCGCGGAGTTAGGAAAGCTCCTTGGCTTCAAGCGAGATAGGACTACTGCATACCATCCGCAGTCCAATAGTGTGCTGGAACGTTGGCACCGAACGCTGAAAGTCGTTCTAAGGACTCGCGATGATCCGTCGTGGTTATGGTCCTTGCTTTTCTTCCTCCTCGGCCTGCCACGCAGATAGGTGCGAACGAGTGTCGGGTGGGAGGTGTAGATTTAAAGCGGTGGAGATTGTCTTTCAGCAGGCGCAGCAATCCCGAGTCTGTAAAAATCGATCCCTTGTCGAAGACCAGATCACTTGGGAGTCTTAGGTTCTCCCCGTATACCAACTCCGCGCGGCTGGCAGCAAATTCCTCTCGGTGGGTTGTTCGGAGTCCAAGTAGGACGAGATGCAAGCGCTGAGTCCAGGACGGATCGTCGCGAACCATAATGGTGGCTTTCAGCATCTGGTGCCAACGCTCTAGCATCTCATTGGATTGCGGATGGTATGCCGTAGTTCGCTGGCGTTTGACACCCAGGAGTTTGCCTAACTCCGAGAAAAGGGTGGACTCAGATTGCATTCCCTGGTCAGTGATGACAACTGCAGGGACACCAAAGCGAGGGATCCACTCTCAACAGAGGGCTTCGGCACAAGATTACGCCGTAATGTCCTTGAGAGGTATTGCCTCAGAGTACCGTGTAAACCTGTCGATGATTGTAAGGCAATGTTTTAAACCGTGCGAGTCTTGCAAAGAGCCTACGATGTCGAGGTGTATGGTGTGGAACCGCTGGGTAGTGCGGGAAATGAGCTCACTTCTTTTCTTAGATGCCTGGTAACCTTACACTCCTGGCATGTGATGCACTCTGGAGTTAATGTCCTGGTTGGCTCAGGAATTGATTTCCTTATTCATGGAGGGCCAGAAGTATTTCTCGGTGACTACCCGGTTTGTCGTTTTGATGCCTGGATGCGCTACGTCGTGAATCGCGTGGAACACTTCCTTGCGAAAGGTGGTCGGAATGTATAGCCGGGGTCCCTTTTCCCAGTATTCGCAGCAGAGAGAGAGGTTCGAGCCGAAGATGGGCAACTCCCGAAATTTGTATATGGGGTTGGATTTGAGGCTCTGAAGTACTGCGTCATCCTGCTGCGCCTTGGCGATAGCCGAAAAGTCGAGTGAGGTGGGGATGTTAACCTCAGAGACACGTGACAAGGCGTCAGCAACTATGTTGTCCATGCCGGACACGTGCTGTATGTCGGACGTGAACTGGCTTATAAACCTCAGGTGTCTGGCTGACGAGGGGACGCTTTGTCGAGCTTCTGTTTCAAAGCATATGTGAGAGGCTGCCTTCTAGGGAGAAGCGGAAGTATTTAATACTCAAGTACGCGGCGAGCAGTTCTCGATCGTAGGTACTGTAGTTCCGTTGAGCGGGGTTTAACTGTCTAGAGAAGAAGCTCAACGGCTGCCTGACTTGATTCACCTTTTGGAGAAAAGCAGCACCTATTGCAACGTCAGAGGCATCAATAAAAACGACTAGGGGTGCATCTTGTTGAGTAAATGCCAAGAGTGTAGCATCAGCTAGTTGTTGTCGGGATTTATCAAATGCGCGGACAGCCTCTTCAGACAACACAATCTCTCGTGTGTCCTTTGTTTTGGGGCCAGACAAGTACGCGTTCAAAACGGACTGGTGTTGGGCGGCCTTGGACAGGAAATGACGCTAGAAGTTTAGATGCCCAAGAACTTCCGCAAATCCTTTACAGTTTTCGGATGCGGGAAGCTTGTGATTGCTTGCACCTTGTCTGGGTCGGGCTGTATTCCGCCAGAGGAAATGAAGTGGCCGAGAAATCTCACCTGTGTTTGGAGGAACTTGCATTATCAACGTTAAGTACTAAACCGGCCTCAAGGAGGCGTTGAAAAATGCGCTCGAGATGTGCAAAGTGCTCAGACTCTGAGGAAGAAGCGACCAAAACATCATCCAAATACACGAAACAGAAGTCGAGGTTTCGCAGGACCGAGTGAATGAACCTCAGAAAGGTTTGCGCCGCATTGCACAACCCGAACGTCATCCGTGTGAACTCGAAGAGTCCAAAGGCTGTGTATATTGCCGTCTTTGGAATGTCTTCTGGAGCTACAGGGATTGGGTGATAGGCCTTGGTTAAATCGAAGGTCGAAAAGATGCGGCAGTTTGTGAGATGATGCGCAAAGTCGTGGATGTGTGGAATAGGACACCGGTCTGGAACAGTCTGCGCGTTTGTCCTTCTGTAATTCCCACAGGGGCGCCATTCGCCGTTTGGCCATATGGAGTGTGGAAGACCAACAGTTGTCCGAAGGTCTACAGATACCGTGTTGTAAGTTGTTCGAACTCTTTCCGCGCAATAGCTATCTTCTGGGGTGGTAAGGGACACACCTTCGAGAAGATAGGGGAACCAGTGGAGGTGCTGCACATTGTGCTTCACTGGTTTAGAGAGACTACATTCGGTAGTAATCTGGCTGAATGTTTGGAGGAGTGCCCGAACACGAGAGTCAGTAATGTCCTCCAAAAGTACGGAAAGATTGATGTTAGGAAGAGATGAGATTTGGCTTGACGAATTAAGATTGGTTGTGGAGTCTATAAGGGACCTGTTTTGTAAGTTCACCAGCAACCCATAGTGACACAAGCAGTCTGCGCCTAAAATGGGGAAGCTGACATCCGCTAGGATGAATCGCCCCGGGAATGTCCTACGCAAGCCAAGACTCACGTCCTTGGCTGTACCCGTAGGTGTTAATACGCAAGGAATTTGCCACCGCAAGTTTCAACGGTTGAAGAAATAGCCGCTGATGCCGGGGTACGGGAAGAACCGAAACCTCCGCACAAGATAACTGCGCCCGCTGAGAGGGCCATAAATTGTTAGGCGACGTGAGGCTGCGCACTGGACCCCCGCGGACCTAGTTTTTTGAGGTAGGCGCGAATTTACACGGGATCGTTCATCTGGTGGCTTTTTCGCCGGATCTGCGATGGTACCAACAAATGCTTCGGTCCGTCGGTTGTCCTGACGACCTGCTACCCGATCGCCATTTTCGAGCAACAGACCACGAGCGAGCTCGCAACCTGGCACCCGAACGCTGAGCGTCCAGCGTCGCCCTCATCTCCGCCATGCTGGCCACAAGAGCGGTCATCTCACGATTTAGCCCACCAATTTCGTCTGAAGGCTGCTGAACGGCCGCTATAGTTTGACGCCCGTGCACCTCATGCATCTTATCGGCCGCAGCTGCCAGCGCCCCCAAAAAACCGGAGACGCACGCGAGGACCACCTGAGTGCTCTCCCAGAGTCGCCAGAGCGACTTCAGCAGATTGTCGTCGATCTTGCTCCCACCCAATTACCTCATTTCTCGAAGCAATTGGCTGGAATTCGATCGCCCAACGTCAAACTTGCCAACAAGTGATCCAGCTTAGCTGACTCACTTACCGACAGGCGCTTGATCAACTCTGTTTTCAATACTGTGTAGGAGACCGATTTTACTATGTCGGCCACCAGGAGAATGGACACCTCATCCAGGCCCACAATGGCGTAGTTAAATTTAGTCGCGTCCGCTGTGATTCCGGACGTCTGTTAGTGCGCCTCCAGATGGACGAACCACAGTTCCGCATTCCGTCGCCAAAATGGAGGGACGCGCACAGCGAGGGCGGTCACGTGAGGGTCTGATGGGCCTGCCGCGTCTTTATTGTCAACCGACATAACAAAAGCTAAGTTAACGACGCGAATTTTTGTCGAAGACGCGGCTGTACCGAATTCCATAAGGTCCTACTACCCACAAATGCCCGCACGACTGAAAAAGAAACACCACCGATGTACCCCGGAGCGGACGCTTGACGCGCATACCAAAAATAAAAAACCTACCACGAGAACGGAACTCCAGTGACGAATTTTAAAAAGAATATCATCGCCGTCCCTCGTGGCGGTAGTACACTTATTTAGGCTTTAACTAGAAATTCAGGACACGGAAGAATATGCCAAAATTTTACAACTAAAAAAACTTTTACCTGTGGCGGCTTGACTTTACAGTGTTTTTGAGGTTGGGGCTCTTGAGTTTGCGGATGACCCTCCTGCTCCATGCGATGACGTCGTCGAAGTCAGTTTCTGCTTATTAGAGGCTGGTGGCTCATCGGGCTGATCAACGATTTCATCACTAGACATCGTCTTCCAGTCGGCGCTGATACGTGGCGGCCACGACCACGACGGCGGCGTGCACGAAATGAATTCTTTACGATCGCTCATTCGGTGCTGCGTCTGGCTCCTTCTGGCGCACGGTTTAACCACCTTTCGCCGTCTTCACAACGAGTGGTACACAAAAAAAACAGCCCGAAACTGGCCCTGCGACGATGTCGGCTCTCGCTCAAGTCCTGGCTGGGCTGCCTTGCTCTACCTGGGCACAATCGTCATAAATGCAAATTTCCGCACAATTAAAAACTTTGCAGATTTTTCCTCGTTCCAATTAATCGGGCGAGTTCTTCGGGGTCACCAATTTAGTAATATATTTTATTTTACCATTTGTATTTACAATTAATCATCATCATCAACGGCGCAACAACCGGTATCCGGTCTAGGCCTGCCTTAATAAGGAACTCCACACATCCCGGTTTTGCGCCGAGGTCCACCAATTCGATATCCCTAACAGCTGTCTGGCGTCCTGGCCCACGCCATCGCTCCATCTTAGGCAGGGTCTGCCTCGTCTTCTTTTCCTACCATAGATATTGCCCTTATAGACTTTCCGGGTGGGATCATCTTCATCCATACGGATTAAGTGACCCGCCCACCGTAACCTATTGAGCCGGATTTTATCCACAACCGGACGGTCATGGTATCGCTCATAGATTTCGTCATTGTGTAGGCTACGGAATCGTCCATCCTCATGTAGGGGGCCAAAAATTCTTCGGAGGATTCTTCTCTCGAACGCGGCCAAGAGTTCGCAATTTTTCTTGCTAAGAACCCAAATTTCCGAGGAATACATGAGGACTGGCAAGATCATAGTCTTGTACAGTAAGAGCTTTGATCCTATGGTGAGACGTTTCGAGCGGAACAGTCTTTGTAAGCTGAAATAGGCTCTGTTGGCTGACAACAACCGTGCGCGGATTTCATCATCGTAGTTGTTATCGGTTGTGACTTTCGACCCTAGGTAGGAGAAATTGTCAACGGTCTCAAAGTTGTATTCTCCTATCCTTATTCTTGTTCGTGTTTGTGTTTGACCAGTGCGGTTTGATGTTGTTGGTTGATTCGTCTTCGGTGCTGACGTTGCCACCATATATTTTGTCTTGCCTTCATTGATGTGCAGCCCAAGATCTCGCGCCGCCTGCTCGATCTGGATGAAGGCAGTTTGTACGTCTCGGGTGGTTCTTCCCATGATGTCGATATCGTCAGCATAGGCCAGTAGTTGGGTGGACATGAAGAGGATCGTACCTCTTGCATTCACCTCAGCATCACGGATCACTTTCTCGAGGGCCAGGTTAAAGAGGACGCATGATAGAGCATCCCCTTGTCGTAGACCGTTGTTGATGTCGAATGGTCTTGAGAGTGATCCTGCTGCTTTTATCTGGCCTCGCACATTGGTCAGGGTCAGCCTAGTCAATCTTATTAATTTCGTCGGGATACCGAATTCTCTCATGGCCGTGTACAGTTTTACCCTGGCTATGCTATCATAGGCGGCTTTAAAGTCGATGAACAGATGGTGCAACTGTTGTCCATATTCCAACAGTTTTTCCATCGCCTGCCGCAGTGAGAAAATCTGATCTGTTGCTGTTCTTAAATATCGGTAATCCAATCGAACCTAAGTGGTGAAATATCCGACTTATGGTCAGATATTTTTTCAGAAAAATATATTGGACTGCGGATGGTGTGCAGTAGTCCTATGCCGCTTGAAGCCAAGGAGCTTTCCTAACTCCGCGAAAATAGCAGATTTGAATTACTCCCCTGTTCTGTGATGATAAATGCTGAATCACTAAAGCGCGGAATCCACTCTCGACAGAGTGCGTCGGTACATGATTGTGTCGTAATGTCAGACAGAGGTATTGGAAATACACCTACTTCCTTTCGAATGTGCTTGCACCTCTGGCACGCGATGCACTGCCTGGCCCAAGAATTTACGTCCTTATTCATGGACGGCCAGAAATATTTATCAGTGGCTAACCTGTTCGTCGTCCTGATGCCTGGGTTGGCAAGATCGTGAATCGCGTGGAATATTCCCCTACGAAAATCGGCCGGAATGAATGGCCTAGGTCCCTTATCTGAGGTTTCGCAGAGTAAATATGGGTTTGAGCCGAAAATAGGAAACTCCTTGTATTTGGAATTTGCCTTCAGTGTCTGAAGCTCTGCATTGTCTTTTTGTGTCTTGGCGATTACTGTATAATCGACTGCGGCGGGGACTATGACTTCCAAGATTTCAGACAAAGCGTCAGCAAGCATGTTGTCTTTTCCAGACGTGTGTTGGATATCAGAAGTGAATTGACTGATATAACTCAAGTGCCGAAGTTGGCGAGGGGACACTTTGTCGGGCTTTTGTCTAAGCGCGAGCGTATGGTATTTGTGGTCCGTGAACACAGTGAACGTTTTGCCCTCAAGAGAAAAACGGAAAACGGATCGTAGGCACTGTAATTGCGTTGAGTTGGATTGAGCTGCTTCGACAAGAAGCTCAATGGTTGCCAGATTTGATTCACCCGTTGCGTTTACCGATCTATCAGAGGCATCGACGAACACAACTAGGGGTGCATTTGTCTGAGGAAATGCCAGCAGTGTTGCATCAACAAACGGTTGTTTGAGTGTCTCAAACGCATGGACGTCCTCAGCAGACCACCCAACATCGCGGGAGTCTTTTGTTTTGGGCCGGACAAGTAGGCATTGAGGATCGCTTGGTGATGAGTGGCCTTGATCAAGAAACGACGATAGAAATTTAACAGGCCCAAGAACCTTTGCAGATCCTTTACGGTGGTTTGTAGTGGAAAACTCTTAATCGCTTCAACCTGGTTTGGATCAGGTTGGGCACCGTCAGAGGTTACGTTGAAAATGCACTCCAGGTGTCCTAAGTGCTCAGATTCTAAAAAGGAAGCGACCAAAACGTCATTCATATAGGCGAAACAAAAGTTGAAGTTTCGTAACATAGAGTGGATGAACCTCTTAGAAGGTTGCGCAGCGTTGCACAAGCCAAAAGTCATCCTAGTGATCTCGAGGAGTCCGAAAGATGTGCAGATAGTCGTCTTCGGAATGTCTTCGTGAGTGACAGGGATTTAGTAATACGCCATGGTTAGATCCCAGGTCGTAAAAGCACGGCAGTTCGTTAGCGAGTACGCAAAATCATGGATGAGTGGAATCGGATATCGGTCTGGAAACGTCTGAGAATTTAGACGCCTATAATCTCTACGTGGCCGCCGTTTGCCATTTGGCTTAGGGACCAAATGATGTAGAGATGACCAGCAGCTATTGGATGGTCTGCAGATACCTTGTTTTATCAAGCCTTTGAACTCTTTCTTCGCAAAAGCAAGCTTCTGGGGTGATAGTGGATGCACCTTTGAGAAGATTTGAGAGTCGGTAGTGTTGATGTGGTAATGCACATCATGCTAAACCGGCATAGAGAAAATACTTTCAGTAGTGATCTTGCTGTACGTTCGTAAATTTTGCGGAAATAGGGGGTTCGGACGGGGTACAGAGAGAACCGACACTTCAGTGCCCGTGTCGATCAGGAAGCAACGTCTGCTTAGCGGTTGTAAGGCGATGTGGTACTGCACTTCGGGTAGCCATCGCCAAGGTACCTAGTTAGTCTAGTTTTTTGTTGCGCTGAACGTACATTCTGTGGTACATTTGGTCGAGGCCGATGAGGGTCCCGGCGAGCAACTACCCAACGCCCCTCGGCCGTGATTGCGAACGTAAAGTACCAACCGTCCCAGGGAGCTTCGTAAACTTGTCAGCCAATGTGGTCACTATTGACTTTAGGTCTTTCATTTCCCAAGTTATGTCTCAGGAACCTTCCCCGGCTGCGGGGCGCGCGTTCTTCTCATGTTTTATCGGCTGTGGCGGATATTACCTCCAGAGATCCCGAGTCTGCACAGGCCTAGATGGCGCGGGAGCTCTCTGGAAGACGCTGCAGCCAGAGTGACTTCAGCAGCTTCGAGCCAACCTTATCCCCACCCAATTGCCTCATTTCACGAAGCAACTGGCTGGGGATACGGTGACCTAGCGACAGCTCATTCGGTAAGTGATTGAGTTTTGCCTCCCCACTCACTGAAAGGCGTCTTATTAGCTGCTCCTTCAAGCGGTTGCAGGAACACTCCTCAAGCGCGTCCGAAATCAGCCTGTGAGAAGAATGAATAAAAGGACAGTGCGGCAGAACACCGGAGCGAAAATGGCTGTGGCCACAAACCAATTTGCACCCGTAGACGCAGCTACACTGAAAAAAAACGGTCTGGTAGAGACCGGAGGGAGCAAATATCAAACAAAAACCCAAGAAATCCCAGGCGACCGTAGCGAAAATCACCGGAATAAGATACTAATGAATAAAGTAAGAAGAAAATGAATAATGAATAAAATAATAGTGAAAGAAAAAAAATGAATAATAATAAGAAGAGAACAATAAAAAAAGAAAAGAGTCACTTCCTGCCTGCGCTCGCTATGGAGCACCGAATATTTATGATGCTGCCCTTTGGGTGGTGTTGTGTTGCTCACTCCACCGACTCGCGGCACAGATGGATTTGTTTCCCTTCAATAAGATCCTATACAACGCTTCAAGCAACAAAATGGTTCCAGCTATCCAAGGATATAAGTCTTTTTTTGTTTTACTCAATGAATTCGGAACGCCGAAATTTGTTTAACACTGTGAATCCGCAAACACCCCACATTTCTCGATGCACGACCTAAAATGTTATTGTTTGTTAACGAGAATGTATTATCGTTTACCTCCAATGGCTGCTACAAAAGGGAGAATGTTTCTTTAGAATTCAGTAATTGTCCTCATGTAAGTTGATCAGCCTTTGTAGATTCTACGAGCTTGCGGTTACAATCTGAAGACTAACTTCCGGAACTAATCCAGCACATCTGCGGCACCACGACAATACCCTCGGCAGCAAACCACCTTCCGACACTCCTAACAGGGTATATAGCGTTGAACAGGATAATGAGGAAGTCCCGCTTGCTGACACGGTGTATTTGTGTAGATTAGAGTAACGATCCAATAATTGATCTAAAGTATGAAATTTACGTTGACC
The DNA here is from genome assembly GCF_905115235.1 of Hermetia illucens. NCBI lineage: Eukaryota > Metazoa > Arthropoda > Insecta > Diptera > Stratiomyidae > Hermetia > Hermetia illucens. Next base: position 118,590,153 of record NC_051849.1, read on the forward strand.
GATGCAATACATGCCATTTTCAACATAAACACGAAAATGTTTGTTTCGACCAGGCGGCTTCAACGAAACGGAATAATCGCCGATATTAGTTTCACAATCTCCTACCAAAAAGCCACCGTCGTGACCGTGTTTATTGAGCACATCACATTGATAGCGTGTTAGGGCTCCATAATACCAGCTTCCTATCTTCACTTCACTATAATACCTTCCACCGGATTCAATATTTCGATAAATATTCGATATTTTACAATTGGAAATTACCAACAAAAAGACTATCCGAGGAAATTGCACGGCGATTTTCTCGAATCTTAAGACACTTTTGTGTAGCGGGCGTATTTAATTAAAATTGTTGCTAATTGCATGGTCTTTTCCTTTTCCCGTATGCAACTGTCCCTTTAGAAAAAAAAACTGTTCTATCCGAACGTACGGAGTCACCACTTTGGGAAATTTTCTTTTATGTAAAGTGGACAATATGTTGAACGCAAATTTTTTCCCATTATATCATTATAATACAAAAACTATTAATTTATTATGTATTGTATTTTATTTAACGTAAACCCACTATTATCACTATTCGCTAATTTATCGTAAATTCAAAACACAGTTTTCATGTACTTTACAACATATGAGCCGGTCGCGCCGGCGTTTAAATCGAGAAAGTTCAGTCCTAACTGTTGTCCTTCAGTCTACGCCAAGCCATCAGCTATTTTTCGCAGCCACTGGATGCAGCGGTGGAGGCGAATCCATAATGATGCCCAGGTTCGCGCCTCCGATGCGCCGCCACAATACCTTTGTATTGTGGTTTTATGTGACGCAGCTAATTGCGAACGTGGGTTCACTTTAAACGGTAGTTTTCAAGTCCTTTAGTGGTTCTGCGATAATGACCCTCCACTTCCTGTGCTTCTTTAGCGATTGATCAAGCTACGTTAAGCTCAGCATTGTAATGGTCTGCTGGCGTGCTGTTAGCGATCGGATCAGTTAAAATCCACCCAAATTTAGTTTTTTGCGCGATGAGCCCATAAACGGCTCCATAAAGCGGTCGATTTGTACTCGTACACTCGATGATTTTTAAGACAGTTGAAACATAAGTTATGGAGTTTTCATGAATTCTCTACGGTTTTCAATGCTGTTCTTCTGGCATTTTCCACACTTATATATTGAGTGATGCTCTTTGCAAAGCGGGCATCCACTGACCTTCTAAGCCGTCTGTGTGTACCCTGGGCCCTAATCCTTTCAGTGGCGTATTTTCTCGTCTAGATGAGATTTTCGTTTGGACCCCATTCCCATTCTTTTCGCACTCCCAAGTCCAGCTTATGGGACGCAATAGGAATGATGATAGGATACCATGTAGAGGCCTCTATGTTGATACTGCCGAGTCTTGCCATCATTTTATTTTTTGCATCCGGCTGTTGATTCTGGTTTGATGACTGGTAGATCCATAAATGTTTGCAGATATGCTGCTAAAATGATTCGTTTATTGTCATTACGATTCTGTAGAAGCTGCCATTATTTGCTGTAGTTGGCTTCAGTCATGGCAAGGTTTCCCTTTGCTTCTCCACCTAGCGAGGTAAGTAGGTACTGCAGTTTCTAGATATCCTGTAACTGAGAATTTTCATGAACAAGCGCTTGGAATAGTTCATGAAAGACCGCCAACTTTAGATAATCCCCTGATCTTAATTCACTCTAGACGTATGGTATCGTTACCAGATGCCGTTAAAAATAAAGCTGGTTGGCTTACTACATGCTGAGAAGGCCGCCGTTCATCATCGAGTTCCTTGATGACTTGCCTAAAGCTTGTCATCAAATCCAATGCCGTTTCTTCGGCTGTCTTATAGGACGATATGTAACCCTTGAGTAATGTTTGATTGAGCATTTCATGTTGTACATAGTCGGGTACAATTCCTTGCCTTGTCGAGAGCGTCGAACTTCAAATTATTGCGTACTGTACCGGTCCTTGGGATCCTTGACGAAGTTCTTCTTGATACGGAAGAAGGCAGTGATTCAACTTTTGCAGTGATTCTGCTGATCGCCCCGTCATAATGTATGACTAGCTGCTCTAGTGCTGATGTAATTGTCCTGACGAAAAACTGGCCAATCGCACGTGTGTGAATGTTATATGGGATGGATGAATCCGGCTCGGCGGACCAACAAATGTTCGAAATATATTTTTCTGAAAAAATATCTGACCATAAGTGGGATATTTCAGCACTTAGGCTAGGTTGGATCACCGATGTTTAAGACGGGTGATTGATATGATTTGAATTGATAACTTGGAAAGTTTGTAGGCAAGTAAAATTTATTTTCGCTAACTTCACTTAAATACTAAATCACTGTTTACTAGAATCGGCTAATGGCCAGCGAGGTCTCGCTCTTGCGTTCCCTTTAACATCCTTGGGGTTTCGTGACGGAGAAGTCAACAATTCCGACAAAATAACCTGGCATCTGCTGCGTCATTTAGTTATAATTTGTTAATTACTGCAGATTTAGTGAAATTCTCCTTAGTCGAAAATTGTAGAATGAAAAGTCATGGTTTGAATACGATAGCGCAGACAAGTAAAGGGTTAAAGATTACTTCCGAAGTAAAAGATCAAGTCATGAGTTGTGCTGGCAAACTTGATTTGTAAGCCTTTGAAAGAAAGGTCAAATCCAGTAAAATTATTCAAATGTCGTACGATTTAATCCCCGACCAACATAATAACAATAAATTGGAAATGTCTGTGATGACACAAAACAAATAGCGTTAAGTTATTTTCGGCAAGCAGGCACTTTATCGTGCCTGAAAGTTAAAATCAAACAATAGTAATGTAGGCTATGGTCGCGTAAAATGCGCATAATAGCACGAACTTCGCATGCACTTTTGTTATGTAATCGTGCATGCAACCGAAAATGCAACAAACCAACATAAATAATGTTCAAGCCGACCATGGTCAATAGCTGCTTCTGTTATTTACGGAAGACCAGTGCAAGTTTTTGTTATATAAATACTTGCACTGGCTTCCGTACGCGAAATTGTTGCGAAATAGGTAGACTGATGGGTTGATTCTGTCGATTGATTTGAGTGCGTGTTTGAGCGGCCGGTCGCAAAGTCGAAGGCTTCACCTAGACGAAAAGCAGTCGAAGAATTTAGTGAAATAAGAATAATTGCAAGAAGTTTTTTAAAAAATAAAAAATAGGTGTTTTAAAAAGTAATAAAGCTGTGTGGAATAAAAGTAAAAGGTGTTCAAGCATAAATCAATTATATCTATTATAAATCTGTTAATGATTTATACGGTATCGAATTATCTGTCGATATTTTGGATTTTATTCATATTTAATATGTGCAAGCATAAATCAACTGAACAACTTGGAAAGACCCGTTTGAATTATCATAAAACAAATTGATTCAAGAAATATGCGGGGATTGCGAAAAAAGGCCATTACACTAGACCAATGCAGCAGTAATGACTCCAAAATCGCTCATCGACATGATTGCCAAGTTGTTTCCGTAAACAATGCGAGCGTTCTGCCGCACATGCAAAATGCGACATACGTAATTCAGGGCATAATAACACGCTTAATCTAGGGCATAAGAATTAGCTCAAGTCCAACATAAAAAGGTTTTGAGCACGCTAGCAGGGTGCTGTTAGGTAGAGACAACTTGGGAAAGCACGACGTGGAGCAGGTGGTTGAAGCGGTTTCAGGTGGTCCAATACAGAAGGTAGCAGTACAGCAGCAGCTCAAGCGCCGAATACGATCTGGTGAGGAAATTAATTAAGTTAAGGAGCTGATTACTCTGTTAAATATAAGAATAAAAAATCGTTATAATTCAATTAATCAAAAGCCATAGTTATTATTCCTCCCCCAAGCCTTTAGGAACCTTTCAGCCACCCTTTAAAAGGAGTTCCGTCGGAGCATCAAAAGTAACCCGGAACAAGCGAGCCGAGGAAATATTTCGGTGGATGTATCTGGGAATCGCCCCGTCGGTGACGAATCTTTCAAACATCGAATCGCTCCGTCCGTGACGAATCGTTTAAACAAAAGGTGTTGTGAATTAATTAAAAGTTGGTCGAGGATACGACAGTAAGTGTTAAGCAATAGGAGAACATTTACAGGGCGAAAGGAGATCGCCCAGGGTAGGCGGAGAGAGCTGCTCGTCTCTAAGAAAACAGCGATAGGACGTGCTGGCCAGGGAACAGGCGACTCCTTCAAGCAATCACAATATTCTTAACTTGATACGCAATCTTCAATGTATTCCATAAATGTTGTTGAAATATACTTGACTATGCAATTGCACACGCGTTCAAATTTGTCAACAAAATTGATTGCACTTTTTATTCTGGTTCAAATTACGTATAAATGGGGATGATACATTCATCTGTGAACAGGTAAATTACACAAAGTATTATAGATATAAGTAAATGACACCTGATTTACGAACATGCTATTTTGAAGCATAATGCAAAAAAAAAAGATTATTGAATTATTATAAGCATACTGACATATAATAGCTTTGAAACATAATGTGGGATTTCTATTATGAAAGTTATTGATCTTTTACATATGAATTTAAAAATTAAATAGAAATAATTTTGGAACTCTAACACTATCTTTTACCGTTGCAGAGTTATAACATTTTGTCGTGAATAGTGTCAAAAAGCTTTATCTTCCCAACAAAATCACAATTTTACAATTTCCCTACCATATAATCCCAGATTTGATACTATTTTCAGGAACTACATAAAGTTTCTTATGAATTGATATTTTTTCAATTGCAAACTGTTCAAACTTTAAAAAAATTTAAAGATCGATTTTTCATACAAATTTCAAAATGCAATATCGCAACGGCACTTTAAACTAACAAATTTACAAGCTTGCCTGATTATGTTAGCTTCCAAAAGAAATATAAAAATGTTGGGCTTATTTAACTTAGGAATATTATGCATAAAATGGGGGAAAACGTGCGGATTCGAGGTCTCTGAACACGTGGGCCGCCACCGTGGATAAAATTCATGATACCCGTGTGCGACTTATAGCAGGCGAGATGTCTCGCGACAACTCAAGCCAGGTGACTCAACTGCAGCAGAGGGTGCTTTGCGTTCAGGAAGTAGGATTAGAGCAAGGTCTAGATCCGTCTCCCGAAATAGGCAATCGAGGCATACTGGTATTATCGTAGGTTCGCTGAAAAAACGAAGAAAGGTGTCAGCCCCTGCAATTTTTCACCGAAAAGGCCAAATTTGCCGGGTATTCTGGCGACTGCTACTTGAAATGCAGCACCACGTCACCTCGCCGTGGCTTTTGAGGACGTTGCCAACACACGTATTCGCGGAATTCTTCAAAAATTCCTCAACATCACTACCGAGCGTAGTCTCTCTAAGCCCGTTAAGCATGTTGTTCTGTTGCGTCGATATAATTTTCCTGGTCGCTTGCGAGGTTTGGATATTCAAATTTGAAATTCCAAATGTGGGCCGTCAAGCTTCGATCAAGGAAGGGAAATGTATCCTGTTGGCTGCCTTGATCTGCTTTGGCGCACAACATGGTTGGGGAATTTGGGGCCTGGTAGGCAATGAAAAAGAGCGAGACGACGGGTGGGAAGAGGAGAACAGGGAAAAAGAATTTTTAAGTGGTAGACAAATATTTCGGTCTTGGGTCTGATGGGGTGTGATTCCGTCATTGTCACATCATTGCAAAGAGAATATTTTTCTAGTTGATTTTCGCGCACCGAGTATGACAACGCAAGAATCGACTTGAAATTCCGAGACAAAGCAAAGTTGCCGCTTGAAAAGAATTTTTCTTGGGTGCGAGATGGTGTACGTATAACAGTTCAACTATGCAAAGAACTTCAAAAGCTTCTTCTAAAGAAGCCGACGTAATATCCCCCCTGAAAGGATATATATTTTATTGCGGCTATCAGTCCTCAATTGGAGAAACAAGCGATAACAGTTCATCGTGGATTGACTTATGAAGCATCAATGACGGGAATAGATACAAGGATCGAATCAATCAAGAAGAACCAAACGTTTTCCGATCTGTTCATGTTTGAAAGTAAATTATAATAAGATCATACTCTCTAAAATGATAGAAATATTTGATGAAGTAGAAATAAAAACAAAATATATAAGAGCTAAAGGAAAATCACTGAAGGTCTTGGCTTTATACTGTACACTATTAATAATCTCATATATAGATATATATTGTCGTTTATCGCGGTTGTCCCGTGTTATTACACATTATTACCATATATTCTAGCTCATTTTCTGTGAAAAGAAAAACCAAAAACTTCATCTTAAACATTTCAAGAAAATGTTGATGTATTATTCTAAATAGCTTTAATACATATTGTTTTAGAATAGGTCTTCTCAACCTGTAAAATACTGTAAAATACTCAATACGAATACGATTAAATGAAATCTATAAAAGAAAGAAGAAAAAAAAACAAAGACCTAAATCATAAAAAAAACAAAAGTATCAGGAACAATTAAATGCTCGACTAAAACCCTTCTCTACAGAAGAAGAAAACGCAACGAGGGGGAAAGGCGAGCGACGCATCCATTTTGACTTGCGGCAGCCGAGCTGACAAGGCTATGCACCTGGTTCCTCGTTGAAACGGTTTTCGGTTTCAGTTGGGGGTGGAGTTTCCCGGAGAGCACACAGGTCATGCTATCATGTAAGGATTATCATTAGGTCATGCTATCATGTTGGCCGCCACTGCGGATAAAATTGATGAGTGTTACCTGCGACCCATGGTCGGCGAGATGTCTCCCGAGAACTGAAGCCAGATGGCTCAGCTGAAGCAGATGGTGGCAGCATTGATAGCTAATGTCTCGAAATTGGCAGAGGCCGTGGGCGCTTTGCATTCAGGAAGTACGACTAGATCCAGACATCACAGCGGGCGCTGCCCTTCACCAGGCCACATATTCCGGCCACTTTTCGCAAGGAAGTACACGATCTTGCACACCAAGGCATGCGGGCAATGAACACGCCGGTGTTACTAACAAATATTTCTGGCCATCAATGAATAAGAACATTAACTCCTAGCCACAATAGTAAATCGCGTGCCAAAAGTATAAAGTCACCATAAAGTAGGCTCATTCCTTCAGTTTACAAAGTATTTTTACACGTTTCACACCGCCACCACTGGCCCCTTGGCTTTAAGTATTGCCTTACAATCATCGATAAGTTCACGTGGTGGCCTAAAGCAATGCTTCTGGCCGACATTTCCGTGCCAATCGTGCACCGAGGCCCTTTGTCGAGAATGGATCCCACGCTCTAGAGTTCCAACCGAAGTCATTACTGAGCGGGGAATGTAGTTGGAGTCTACCTTGTTCTTGGAGTTAGGTAAACTTCTAGGCATCACGGACGACTGCGTACCATCCGCAATCTCATGGGATACTGGAACGCTGACATAGGTCACAGAACGCCGCTATAATGGCACACGATGACTCCTGGTGGTCGCAAGTCCTGCCTTTCGTTTTACTTGCCTACGTGCAGCCCATCGTGAGGAGTTTGCCGCCAGCTCCACCGGGCTAGTATACGGGGACAATTTGAGGTTCCTTAGGGATCCTGTGTTCGATAGCACGTGTGCCCTTTCTACCACTTTTGCGGCTTTCGGCTAAATTAAAATCACCCCTGCCATCTCGTCATTCTTAGACGAAGGCTAGCGCCAATTTGTTAATTCAATAATTTTTTTACTTATTACTTAGAACAATAAACTATTATTTTTATTATAAATGAACAGTTAATTTTTTACTTCAGTCTCCTCGACCTACATGTTTCTATTTTCATCGCAAGGAAAATATAACTGCCCGAATATTTGCAAGCTTTTTGGTAAGCTCTTAAAAACATATATTCTGCCAAATAACCGGGATAGTATTCTTTTTTTGGCCATATTTGGAATTTGTTTACCCTTAATTCACCCCACTTTCTCTTAATGTTTTTCACGTGGGCACTAGATTGAGGGTCAATAAAATTTTCGGAGTGATTTACCGTCCTGTCAATGAGGCCATATTCTTCCAGTCAGGAATATGACGGCCCGCAATCAGAAATAATTCCCGAGAATTGTTCTATCCTTTCAACTATTATCGACAGGATACTTTCGTCGTCCTGTATGACACGTTAACAGCAAAAATCTTCCTCGTTTCCCGTTCTATCCCCCAAAAGTTCACTGACCCTCAATTAGACGACCCCGATTATATTTACATTTCCTCAGTTTTGCCTCATCAATTTCAACCGTTTTCCTCGCCCCACCTAATTTCTCCTTCGCTGCGTTTTGAAATCCCCATTCCAAGAGGACTTTTTGGAGGCTGACCTTACAGGATCAGTATTTTATTAGTCCGCCATAAGTCAACCCTTCAAAAATGAACTGATGACGTGTTTAGTAAGAGGAAGGCAACAAAACAAAACTTTGGTTCCATGTCTTTAAAGAACCGAACCATTCGGAAGTCATGTTTCAATTAACAACACAATGCCAACTGCAATACGCTCAACTTACCATCAAGAAGTGTCATCGATTTTATTTAAAAATTTTAATTATCATCAGCGGTTTAATTATCATCAGTCGTTGCCATAAAACTATACGAGGCGATCAGTTTGCCATAATTTTGTCATTCAGACTGGTGGTGGAATGATGAACTACTGATTGTCTAAGGTCAGCCAAAATGGCAAAACTACAGGGGTAACTAGGGTATTTTCTTGGCAATGACTGCCAGATCGGTGAAAATTTAAATTTTTAAATAAAATCTGACGGTTTGGCTTGATTGGTGATATGTCGATTGTAGCCCAGTTGTGACTATTTCGTTAATGGAAATATGACTTCCGAATGGTTCTGATCTTTAAATACCTACATGAAACAAAAATAACAAAAAGTCGCCTTGTTTATACGCCATCAAAAATGGATTAATAAAATACGGATCGTGTAAGGTCAGTCATTGAAATCGTTTTTTAACGCTCACGAGCTTCGCAAAGTGTACCGTTTGAGGTTTGCGTCGAACCGCGAGCTTATTTGCTCCCGACAACCCGTGTCCGTTGGTGGGTCATTAGTTGAAACACATTGAGATGAAATGTCAAACCAGGAAATAATTTTTTTCAATACCGAAAAGACGAGACGAATTTGCTGAGATAGTCATAACATTAAATTACATGACATGACGTTTCGTTTGGAAATCACACAACGCGCTCCCTACCAAACGGAACGACTTTGGGCTCGTTTGTCTTCCGTGCACACCGCGATGTTTGCGGGTATCATTCAGACGCATCTTATGTCAGATTACTTAATGTCAAATGTGAGTAGATTGTTGAAGGCGCGGGAACCGCCGAAACCGATGAGATGGCAATTACTTTTTGTAAGAATCGTGCTGGTACTTTACTCATAATGTGTCGAGGACTGCTGCAGTGTACACAGTATAGCGTCTTGTGTAAATCGCATGGTTGTATGGATTTAACTATATCTATTTACAGGCAAACTGTTTCAGTGGCTTGTTCATATGCAGCTAGTTCGAAGTCACTGGAAGATCGTTTAGGACTGCCTCCAAAGCCCAAGAAACCTCTCACCCCATATTTCCGTTTTATGAAAGAAATGCGGCCAATTTTGATAAAAGAAAACCCCACCGTTCCACTGACGGATGTGGTAAAAATGATAGCCAAGAAATGGGAATCGGTTGATGAAGTTGAGAAGGCGAAATTGCAGGATTTATATAAAAGAGATCAAATAACCTACATAGAACAGCGAGCAAAGTACGACAGCAAAATCACCGAAGACCAGAAACGCGATTTGCAAAAGCTTCGCCATGAAATAGCCGTGGCGAAAGAAAGACGGGCTGTTAGGAAGCGAATAAAGGAATTAGGACGACCGAAAAAGCCAGCATCTGCATTTCTGAAATTCATTGTTGCGGAAAGGGCAAAGACAAATGTTGACAAGCAGTCATATAAAGAATGGCATCGAAAAGTATGTGAGAAGTGGGCGAGACTCTCGGAGGATGAAAAAGAAGAGATGAAGAAGCAATGTAAAAAGGAAATGGAAGAATACAAGTAGGTTTTCATATTTATTGTTTATGACAATTTTAAATTTTCGAATTCCAAACGATCTATCCATCGAAATCCGAGAGGTTTTTATATATTTGGCAGCTATATAGCGGTTATTGTTTATAGCTAACTAGTCACATTTGGTAGTGATAAAAAATTACATGTCTCCATATCAATTGGAGTGCAATTACAAACACCCCCGAAAAGGAATAAAAAAAACCTCAACCACATGGAAAGTGTGGGGAAACTTAAGATATTCGATGAACTAAGTAACAAAAAAATCTGATATGGGGAATACTAACGCTACAATTTAAGGGTATTAAAACATCTAAATAATAAATAATATTCAATTTATTATTTGGCTTCCTTCCTGTCAAATGAACAATGTTAGCTGTTCAACTCAATATTCAAAGTATAAAAAAAACAAGGAAAATGTTAACCACTACCTGTTCACAAACAAAATTGATATCGTCTTCCTTTAGGAAACACTCCTTAAGCCCGATGATAAATCATTTTTTTCAAACTATTATTCCTTTTATGTCCGAATGGCTCAGTGGTTAGAGCACTGGGTTGTTATACGGAAGGCCGCGATTCAAATCTCGCTGGTGACAGTGGGATTTATATCGTGACTTGACGTCGGGTACCAGTCGACTCAGCTGTGAAGTGAGTACCTGGGTCAAATCAGGGTAATAATATCGGTCGAGCGCAATGCTGACCACATTGCCTCCTACAGTGTACGGTGGTATAACGTTGCGGTCATGAATGAAGTGCTCTAATACACTTCAAGGCCCCGATCCAATTTGAATTGTTGCGCCAACGATTATTATTATTCCTTTTATAATAGGCAGACTAATGGATTCGGCGAAACAGCTCTCCTCTTAAATAAAGCCATTGGAATGAGGAGAGTACAAACGAAATACTCGTTGCAAGATACCCTTGTTAAAAATAAAAATCTCACACTAGTTCGTGTATATATGCCCCCTGATTTGAACATCAACCTGGTCAATAAAGAATTCAATACCTATCTAGTTGAGTTGTCAGGTGAGGACAACCTCATTCTGATTGGGGACCATGCCCATAATAAAATATGGTGCAGCCAAAAAATTTCAATAAAGGACTATGGTTGGACAAAACAATTGAAAACATGAAACTATCCCTACTAAATTCTGAGTCGCCATCTTCCAGCTTCGGGACAGGTAGCTCTCCATACTAGACCTCACCTTCTTATCTCCGAGATCGTTAGTTTCAAATTGGGGACTCTGGATAATTCAAAAAGCAATTCAAACCACAAAATAAACAGTTTTCAGATGGTAGAACACTGAGTGGTTAAGTAACACTATATCAATCCACGGAAATTAGAGAAAGGCATTTCGGGAATCATTCACTTTACTTCAATTGGAGATCTTGAATCCAAAATTAACGGCTGCATAAAAAAGGTGACCTTCGACAAGCTGGGAGCTAGACACACCTCCAAAAACTGGTGGAGCCTTGAACTAAAGAAACACTTTGACAACAGGAACACAGCCAGAATTAATCTAAAGACCCTTGGCTCACCGGCCAATTACGCAGCATACTGGAGGTATGAGTCCATATGGAAAGTCGAAGTGTACCAAGCCAAAAGGTCTGCATGGAGCAAGAACTGCTAAGAAATCAATAAAGACCGCTCCATCTCTCTCCATCTTAACAAAGAAGACTGGCACTTGAGACCAAATGGAATGTGGCACCTTTCTTCAACATATCATCGACAACACAAACAATACTATTTATTTATCATCCTCCAACAATCTTTAATGAAGTTCATATCTCACCATTAACCTAAACCATTATTAAACTAAAGATAAAATTCCTGCTCTTAAAAATGCTACCGGAAAAAGTTTTCCTAGATTCCTGCTCCGAGCAGGGCCACAAAAAAAAATAATTATATCCTTTATTTAACAACACGTTGAGAGAAAACGCACCGACTAGTTTATCAATTTTCAAGTTAAATGCCAGACAATAATTATGTTTTGTAGCAACACTTAGAACAGGGAATTCGCGGCAACTGGGCGAGATGTTATTGCATACTTCTATTTATGCATTCATAAATTCTGACTAAACGTCTTGGCTGTTTGCATTTGTCCAGAAATGCGGCAAATTTTTTCCAGGCGGTATCTTCTTTTTTTAGGTCTAAATTTTCTGTATCTGGCCGAGTAGATACAATCACGTACACTTTATTTTTGTTGTATATGTGTGCTGACGCATATATAACTTCTGTCTGACCGAAAGGATCCACCATGGAAAATTTGTCTGGAACATCGGCAGTACTCACTAAGGCAGGACATTGCTAGGCTGTTTGAATCAGCATGAGCAGACGGGTGAAGAATAAAGTTCAGAGGTTTACAGAAAATACGCCATCTCCAGTGAAACACTCTTAGTTGAAATTTTGGACACACTAAAGCAGAAACTTTCTGTCGTATGCAACCGACTGCATACGACGATATGGCGAAAGTCATTCCAGACGTAAGTCTGTTCCGTATAGTAGAGATGATCAGCCGTGATATTCGGATGGAGTGTGAATTAAACAAGTGTCGAATCCAAGCTATCCGCAACGGTCCTCACGAGACGCATGCCGGACATAACATTGACGATCTCCACATCTAAGTTAGGATCGAGAGAGACTTCTACTAGTACCAAGGAGTTCTGCAAGGAACCCATGCTCGAGTTGGTGATCTGAAGGATGCTCTGCTGTCCGAATTCCTGCGAAGCTGGTGCTGAAATTGTATCACTCGGGGAAGAATGAGATAAGCGCGCTGAATGTATTCGCTATCCCTTCTCTGGCTTATGCATTCGGAATATTGCCGTGGACGAAGACCGACCTGGAAAACGTCCAGCGGCGGATGCGGACTACTATGTCCAAATTCCGAATGCAACATCCGAACTCTGTCGTGGAGCGGATGAAGCTGCCTCGTGACAACGGAGGTAGGGGCGTGGTTGATGTGGCGGTAAAAAATCATCGCTAAGTCGACTCTCTGCCCGCTTATTTTTACAGCAAAGAGTAGGCGAGCCGCCTGCATGCGGCTGTCTGTAAGGCAGACTGTGGGCTGACTTCACTTAACTTGAAGGATCGATCTTTCAATCCTCTGAGTGGGGTGAAGTCGGACCAAGAGCGGATCGATGAATGGAAGTCGAAGGCAATGCACGGTAAACACGTGAATTGTCTTTGGCAGCCATTTGTCGAACAGATGGTTGTGTGCTGCGGAGCTCTTTGCTGGGGCAGAGGGATTCATGTGTGCCATTCAGGACGGCGTGGTCGCCACCCGAGCTTATAAAAGGCTCATCATGAAAGAACGCGTGGAGAACGACCAGTGCACAAAGTTTGGTTCGGCGTTAGAGACGTTAGACCATCTCATTTCTGGCTGTACTCTTATGATCACGGCAAGCAGTAATTTATAGTTCTGCTTATAGCATGTATTGGGACCGGCAAGTTCTAACTGATGGCGGCATAACGCACAACAAGCCTGACCTACTGTTAGTTGACAATACGGCTCGTTCCGCATATATTATTGAAGTTGCTATTCCCTATAATAGCAACATTGAACGGAAAACGTGGAGAAGGTGAACTATGAGCCACGGGCTCGGGAAATCAAAGAAATTTGGCATATCGAGCGGGTGGTTGTAGTTCCCATAATATTGTCAGTTTCAAGTATTACACCTAAATTCCTCACGGCTTCTCTTGATATCCTGGGACTCTCACACAGTTTGGTTCAAACCATGCAGAAGTACACCATTGTGCATATGTGCTCGATGTTGCGGGGAGTTCTCGACGGATTCTAACACTAACCTATCACCGGCCGATTGTGACATCTCGGAAATAATAAGAATCGTTGGCGCAACAATCAAATTGGGTCAGTGCCTCGAAGTGTCTTGGAATACCTCATTCAAGACCTACAGGATTGTAGTACCTTAAGGATACAATTTGGTCAGCATTGCGCTCGCCCGAGATTATTACCCTGATTTGACTCAGGTACTCATTTACAGCTGAGTCGACTGGTATCCGACGTCAAATCACGATACAAATCCCACGGCCACCAGTGAGATTTGACCGCGATGTTTGCATTTTTATGTATTTGCAATTCTTTAATTTTTTTTTGTGTTATGTACATTGTTTACAATTATATCATCCAAAGTTATTTTTTCGTTAAAATTTAGTTTTTTCTAATTGCTGATTACCGGTTTGTATAACGTTATGGTTGTTTATGTCAATTGTCTTGATGTGTTCGTCTATGTTTTTTCTAGCTTGGTCGTCCATCGTCCCAAGGTTTTGCGTTACGTACTAAGTTAATGAGTCTTCTTTTCTGTCTTTTGTCTAGTGGTTTCAATGTGTTAACTTTATTAGTTAAATGTTCAAGTTCTGTTAATATTAGGGATTTGTGTCGTCCGTTTAAATGTTCTGCGTTAATTTTAAATTCATTTATTACGTAAAGGGTTTCTATACAATATGAAGAACGATGCTAGATTTCATCGATATTTCTGCTTTATTTAGATGTATTTGCGTAAATCCAGGACTGCCGCTAATGTTTCGTATATTTAGTTGTCCGTTAGTTGGAGTCAATATCATAAGTAGTATTGCGGATATCATGAGGAATAAGTGCAAAAATCATCGGGTATTAAAATACGGTTTTATTGAAATGGTCGTGAGATATTGTATGTTGATGAAGATTTCAAGTATTATTTTCTTTCGAATGTACGAAATGTTTTCTTGTGTGAATCAAATTTGGCGATGTTTAGAAATATTCTCAGCGATACGCCAGTCATTTGTATTTACCTGTTGAGGTGTGCCCACGGGCTGTATCTTTAATAAAGGTTGATGTATCGAATGGAATTCGTCGCTTATCCATGGGTTTATTCTTTAAATACTCTTCTAAAGTTTCCAAAATTTATGAATTGGGTGCTCCTAATGAGTCATAGAATTTCCTTGTTTTGTTTGGGAAATCAACTATGGAGATAATCCAATGGTTTCGCTTGACGTGTATTGGTATCAGTAATCATAATCGAAAATATTTACATTCCTTTTCAATTTTTTAATGGATTGGTAACCTGAATTGAGAAGGCGTGTAGCGAAAAATGTATTCATTACGAAGACTTTGGGTGAATTTTGAGAGTTACTTTCTTTCTTCCGTTCGACGATTAATTTGAAAGAAAATTCTATTGTTTTGTTGCTCAACCATTTATTATTTTCTCATGTTTTGATATCGCGTCTGGTGATATCCATACAAAGTTTAAATGTTAGCACTTCGTCATTTGGACCTTCGTTTATTGCTGTATTGATGATTGATAATTGTTCTTCGGTAAAGTCTGGAAATTCTATTCTATTGTCGGGATTGTGTTCATCATTGGGAAATATATTGAATTTTAAGGGTCTTTTAATATTACTGGGATGAACATTTTGAAGTTTACCTTTAACGAATCTGGGTTGATGTTTTAATCTGGCTGCCTTTCTTGTCCTTTTGTGGTCCTATTCTTCGCGTTTTTTATTTGTTTTCTTTAAGTTTGCTCTTACTTCGTCAAAATTAATTCTGTGTGATTGCACATCATTTGTCGTTACAATTTCTTACTGCTTGTTGCATTATTCTTTTGGTAGAATATTCTAAATTGTTCTATGGTTGTCTCATGTAATCTTTCCACCCTGCGATTACGGTACTTTTATGTGGCTTTGTTAGGTGTAATTCTGTTTTCTGAGACTAGAAACTCTTTTTATTAAAACACCGTTGAATTCGTTTCCTGCCACATTTTTTTGTGATTTGTCTATTCATACAAAATTTTCTTCAGGTATTTCAGTTAAAGTTACGTGGTTCCTGTCCGTTAGAAAGTAAGCTGCTCCGAATTTTGAAAATTTGTCAATAATTGTGAGAAAGGACTGCTTCGTTACAGTGAAAATATCTATTTGAATTATCTGGTTGATAGTATTCGTAATTTCAGAGATAATATATTTTGTTTTTATTGGCCTACGGTCATATTCCACAGCTTGACACAAGTCACATTGGTTTATTACAACATGAATGAGATCAAACAATTCCGGATAATATATTTTGAATTTAATTTTGTTGAATGTCTCTTGAATTCCAGAGTGCAAACTTTCTTGAAGGTGGTGGTTCCGAATAAATTCCGATGGTACCTTTTTTAAGGTTTTTTTCACAGAATGTAGCCATGTGGGGTATCAAATAAAAGGTTTCAATTAGTACTTTTCGAAACTTGTTCAATATTTGATATTGGGTGAAACATAGGCTCAAAATATGACTTCCAAAAAGTGTAACAGGTCTCGTTTTGAGAACCTATCCAACTGAAAAATCTGAGAAAAATCACAGTGGTGCATATGGTTCTGAGTGTTGGCCAACTATAAAGGAAAATGAACGGCGTCTTGCGGTAATGGAGACGAAGATGCTACGTTGGACTAGTGGCGTCACACGTTTAGATCACATCCGAAATGAGGATATCCGCGATCGTTATGGGGTTGCACCGATCGGGGAAAAATTGCGAAAGAGGCGCTTCTATGTTATGGTCACGCAAGTCGTCATCATCATCATCAACGGCGCAACAACCGGTATCCGGTCTAGGCCTGCCTTAACAAGGAACTCCAGACATCCCGGTTTTGCGCCGAGGTCCACCAATTCGATATCCCTAAAGGCTGTCTGGCGTCCTGAAATACGCCATCGCTCCATCTTAGGCAGGGTCTATAGACTTTCCGGGTGGGATCATCCTCATCCATATGGATTAAGTGACCCGCCCACCGTAACCTATTGAGCCGGATTTTATCCACAACGAGACGGTCATGATATCGCTCACAGATTTCGTCATTGTGTAGGCTCATCGTCCATCCTCATGTAGGGGGCCGAAAATTCTTCGGAGGATTCTTCTCTCGAACGCGGCCAAGAGTTCGCAACTTTTCTTGCTAAGAACCCCCGTTTCCGAGGAATACATGGGGACTGGCAAGATCATTGTCTTGTACAGTAAGCGCTTTGACCCTATGGTGAGACGTTTCGAGCGGAACAGTTTTTGTAAGCTGAAATAGGCTCTGTTGGCTGACGGCAACCGTGCGCGGATTTCATCATCGTAGTTGTTATCGGTTGTGATTTTGACCCTAGATAGGAGAAATTGTCAACGGTCTCAAAGTTGTATTCTCCTATCCTTATTCTTCCTGTTTGACCAGTGCAGTTTGATGTTGTTGGTTGGTTCGTCTTCGGTGGTGACGTTGCCACCATATATTTTGTCTTGCCTTCGTTAGATCATCAAAGTACTCAACCCATCGCTCCAATATGCCCATTCTGTCGGAAATCAGATTTCCCTCTTTATCTCGGCAGGATGACCTGTTGGTAAAACTTCCGCGCCTGGTGCGATTGCTCCCTGTATTTTTCTAGTTCGCTAGTTACATTCATTCCGTTCCGTTGCTAGCTTACATTCATCGTCAAACCAGCTGTTCCGCCTCCTTTTGCGGCTGGGGCCAAGTATTTTTGTGGCCGTATCCATGATAACGTTCTTCAGGTGATTGTGAAGATCATTTGTTGATGCTTCATCTCCAGGTCCTCTGTTGACTGCGGTTATTGCGGAATCCATTTCCCTCTTATAGGTGTCGCGGATGGCTGTGTTATGGATGGCTTCAATGTTAACTCTCACCTGATTGTCAGAGGGGATTCTAGGTGGTGTTGTTATTCGAACTCGGAGCACCATGCCAACGAGATGTTGATCCGAGTCTATATTGGCCCCCCTATATGTCTTGACATTCATCAAGGCTGAGAGGTGGCAACGTGGTCAATTTGGTTGAAAGTGGCCCCGTCTGGAGAGGCCCACGTATGTTTGCGGACCGCTTTCCGCGCAAACCAGGTACTTCCAACAACCGTTTTGTGTGACCCTGCTAATTGAATAATCCGCAGTCCGTTATCATTTGTGTTTTCGTGTGTACGGGAGCCAACGTATCGCCTGAATACGGGCTCCTTCCCCACTTGGCTGTTAAAATCCCCAAGTATGATTTTGATATCATATCTGGGACAGGCTTCGAGGGTTCATTCTACTGCCTCATAGAAGGCATCCTTCTCCGACTCTGCAGTCTCCTCTGTAAGGGCGTAAACGTTAATGAGGCTTATATTTTCTCTCGCAAGCGCAGAGTGCATAGCCTTTCACTTATATTTTCAAATCGGAAAACAGCAGGTTTCATTTTTTGGCTGACTAAGAAACCTACTCCGAGCACATGTTTTACTGGATAGCCCCTATAATATATGGTATAGCGGCTCTTCTCCAGGAAACCGGTCCCTGTCCATCCCATCTCTTGTAACGTTGTTATATCAGCCTTATATAGCGTATCGGCTAGCTGCTCAGCAGCATTCGGTCTATACAAGGAGCGCACGTTCCATGAGAAAATGCGCAAATTGTTATCCGTTGTTGTTGCCGGGTTCGTCGTTGTAAAATCCATCCTGTCCGAGGCTCCTTCCGTTGCTTCGTAACATCGGTTTTCCGTGTAGGATTGTCAGCCAGTTGGTACATTTCGTCCCGTTTTTATGCGCGGGAGACTCGCCTTCATCCTTCTTCGTCTGCAGTTTTTCATAAAGAAAGAACTCCCAGCTATCACCACATGGAGGTGGAGATAGGGGCTACAACTTTGAGGCTCTGGTGGTTGAGCTGTTGGTGTTGGTCCAGCAGGCGTTTCACAGGTTTTATGTTTCATCATGGGTACCAATCCACGTTTCGCCCTGGGACCTATACTACTCTTCGACCGCCACTAAATATCAATATCTTATTTTGAATGAATATGAATAGTCTGACATGCTAAATATACACATATATTACGGGCTACGTACAAATGAGGTAGTTCTGCACTTCACGTCGGGGTCACTTTGGGGAACTGTATTCTCCAATAATTCGAAATCCGTTTCTGAATTTTTAGAACTTGATTTATCTAACCAATTATCACAATTTGATCACAGCTCTCTATAGCGAATTCTAATACAAAAATACTGATTCTCTGGCCCGTGGACAAGACTTGAGTGCCGGTGAGACAGTTGACAAAATGTTGTTATTGACATTTATTTCCCAGTCCCATGTCAGACTGTCAGCTGTTCTCTGTGGCCATGAAAGTGGTGGAGACGAATCCAAAATGGCGCTCAGTTTCGCGGCTCCGATGTGCCGCCACATTAAAGTAGTATTGAAATAGTATTGAATTGAAAACATGCATGGAAACTTCCTCGCATAAGATGATCACAAAACCTTTATACCTGAAGCGCCCAGCTTCCCGTATTCTGACTTGTTTGTATATATTTGCTTTACATTTGCTAATAATGTTGAACTCATAGCGTCAAGCATATGTAATAAACTATAATCGATAGAATACTTGGCAGAGCAAATTATTTGTGTAAATGGTTGCTGAAAAATGGTAGGTAATTGTATTTTTCGTCGTCCACAGACCTTCCAGCGTCAACATGACTCCAACTCCTAAATTATTATTTTTTTCCAAGATCACAGTATACGGTGAATGTTTGATATTGTTTTGAGCTTATTTGTCGGAAAATCGTCCCCCACATCTGCACCTAACTCTCTGGCCAATCAGATTTTCTTTAGATTCGTCCGAGAAAATAAGCTTCTTCCAATCTCCCAAGACCCATGGCTGTTTTACAGGTCTTTAAGATTTCAACTCGTGTCGTTGATCTCTAAGTGTTGATGCAGAATGGATCGATACACTAAACATAATAGTTTTAAATGAGTTTCACCTTTGGTGTTAAGAGCACAAGACAGTCCTGGATATATTCGTCCACTCTAGTAGTGTTCTTTCGAAAATTTTTAATAAATGAAAAAAAAACTACCCAATGAATCGCAATATGTTCTGAATAAGGCATGAACATTTCAAAGAATTTTGTTGGATAGATTTTGGGCTATGGTGGCAGCCGTTTCAAGAAAAACGCATTTAAAAAGTAGGATGTGGTTTTTACTCAAAATCTTAACTGACCATTAATCTGCTATACCTAGTCCATAAACCTTAGGTTTCGCCAAGAAACACATGTACAGCCTTGGCTTGAATGCTTGTCTCTTTAGCGATTTATTACGGCGATCGACATAAATCTGGCATGTGACTTATGACGTGTTTAACACTATAATTTCCGAATGACTCCGAATATTAAAAAATCTCTTTGCCCATATATTCTACACTATATCTAGATACATTTGATGCCAAGAAAAAAGTTCGATACCGCGGATCTGACACATGACCCCCTTAAAGGAACAGCTCGCCGAGTGTATAAGCAGGAATATTTTGAATTCTCTCTCGTACAATAGGGGAAGTACATATAAAAAATGTTTGCACATAAAGGAAATTCAAAATTTGTATTATCTAATGCGTTCAGCTCTTGATTTCCTAATTCGTTGTAACAAAATTTAGAACGCTATGGGCACAGCAGTACTGAACAACTGAATAACCCAGCCGAGATTCGTAAAAAAGTCGAAGAAATTATCTTTCACACAGCCTTGTGCAAAAATAGTTGAGCTGTCCGAGTTGTATCAAGGATACACAAATCAAGCCAAATCTCTTTTCTCTATGCAAAGAAATTCAGGTCCGTTAAAACACTGTCGCCCTTTGGCTACATTATAGAAATTAACGCTATATCTATGTTATTGGTCGATAGGAATTGAAATAATTCAATACTTTTGAATTTGCCCCTAGTATTCCAGATAATCTACTTAAATTATAAATTACTAATTATAAGGAAATTTGAACGTGAATTTGACCAGAACATCAAATTGTTTATCAATTAATGTAATAGCTCGTGCCATAGCAACAAAAGTTCTGGAGTAGAAAACAAATCGGCTTTCGAATTCGATAAGTGTAGTATTCGGCAATAGGCAATGTTTGTTTGTTTAGGGTGTGCGTAATATATATGTCTGTAATATGTACATATATCTTTTAATATGAAAAAAATATGAAGGAATATTTTGGGTTCTTAGCCACATACGAATGGAAAAATTCGCATAGAAAGTTTCTCATAAAGATGAACAAAAAACTTTTATACCTGAAGCACCAACTTTCGGTACTCCGATTTGTTAGCATTTTTAATTTGTTGTTATTAAAATTTTAATTTTAATGACGGCGCGATGATTCAGGGGAAAGAGCGTTAGCCTCTCAATCTCGCTGCTCTGGGTCCAACTTCCAGGTGGTCATGGGTGTCCTGTGTTTGTCTCTTTTGGTGTGAGCTTACCACTTGTACATCGTTAAGTGTGATGATAGTGAAACTGAAGCATAATCTGACTGTGTGGATGCCCACACCCTCCACCAAGGAGTGAACATAAAACACTAAATTTCTAATCAGTTATTCCTCCCGGGTCCATTTTCACCACTTGCGACTATTGATACTTTCTCCATTTTATTGATTACTTTAACTCACTCTGAAAATTACTGATGAAAATAAAATCTAAACCGTAAATGGCGCCGACAAACTCAATCCTGGTGTAATCGTACTTACTATCGAATGAAATGAATTTTTATTGTTGCTTTCTACATTTAAAATTCAATAAAAGTTAAAAAAAGATAAAATAATATGATGCAAATGATATGGTTAACAGATTTAAAAAAAAAAAACAAGTCGGGAAACCGGAAGTTAGACGCTTCAGGCATGAAATATCTGCATATATTAGGTCCAGGAATATCCATAATAATTTCGAGTGCAATGAAAATGAGGATGCAGATTCTTGGATTAATTGATTTTTAATATTATCGCTTGGTAATAAATGTCGGCCGCGTATGTCTGGCGTTGGTTTACGAGGCGACTGTCTAGTGCCAATATCCATACACTGGCTACAACGATCCGAACGATATTTGGCGGACACATGGGAACTATGAAATCTCACACATACAGGGGGTGTGATGAATTTAGGTCAAGTTTAAAGGGGGTTCCCCATAAATACAAAGGGGGGATGTAAACATTTTTTTCTAATCGAATATAGAGATATGGGGTATAAAATGGAAAGTCTCGATTAGTTCTTTCCGAAAATGATATTAGTTTTAACGTAAATGGTAAGATGCGCGGACACATTTTGAGAAACTATCCAACATAAAGATCTGAAAAAGTCAGGGTGATTGATTATAATGATGATGATTATATGAAAGCGGCTTAGGCTTAGAGCCTCAAAATATATCCCATTCCGATATCTGCTCAAACAGACTCACTAATAGTATATTATCAATTTTTGAAAATTGACCGAAAGAAACCTCCTAATTTCCTCCTAGGAATACCAGCATAGAGCACAATATCGCGCATAATGATGCCAAGTTTCATGGAAATCCGGCTATCAGTATCAAATGGATAGCAGTTTAAACTTATTAATTTCGCACGAATTTACTGCATCTTAAACCATACAAATAAGATTCTGACATCATTATTAATGAGAATAATTGTAAAACAAAACCTTATTAAAATCGATTCATTGTCTGCCTGTCACTCTCCAAACGGTTATATTGATTCTGGCGAAACTTCGTGGACATATAGGAACTACGAACTCCTACACATACAGCGACTGACATAAATTTAAGTGTAGTTTATGTTATATATAAATAACTATATTATCAATGCAAAATGAGAGTGCATAGTAAAAATGTACGAACTTAAATTAAGGCAGGATCTATTTTTAGAAACTAACCAACTCAAAAATCTGATAATAATCAGGGGATATCTTTCCTCATCCTGGGGGGATGAGGGGAAGTTATCCCTTGGTGACAAAAAACCGGGCGCCTCTTGTCCACCAAAATGTCGACCAATTACTTGTCTTCTTACCATCTACAGGTCTTCACTTCAGTTCTGTGCGCGAACAGCTCAAAACATCTTCATGTTCATAAATAGATAAATAAGCTGTGGATCAAAAAGTATACGCAAAAGGCTTCCGAGGCTGTAAGGAACAGCTTGTAATCGATACGATAGCTATAAAGCAGGCTGTTCACCAAAAACGGAATATCTCATCAGCCTACATCGATTATAAATCAACCTTTGACTCCATATCACATTCGTGGTTACTATAAGTGTTACACTTGTAAAAAATCAACCCGAATGTGGTTTTTCTCCTGAGAACAGTGATGAAGAATTGGAGCACGAAGTTATCGGTATCCTCAATAGATGGGTAAGGGTAGTTCTTCCAAAGAACAACATGCACGATAGAGGGGCCGAAAAATTGTTTGTCTTGAGTTTTTGTACTCTTGTGAGGAACTTTACTTCGAAGAATAGCCAATCCCACGGGGGTAGGTCCGAACTGTAGAGTGGGTTGCGTACAATTTTGATGTCGTGCCTATCCAAGCCATCGACTATAGTATAAGTCACGTGGGATCCCGCATTGTTATGATGCAGTGAAATTACTTTGACATTCCTTTGTCGTGTTTTTTTCTTGAAATGACGCAGCATGGTGTCACAACAGATTCGTGGCTGTCTGATGGATTTCATTTTGATACAAAAATCCCTGGGAATAAAAGAAGAATCACGTTTAAATCCCGGAGATGAGTACTGAACAAATATGTTTGTATTATGAAAACTATCACACTCTAATCTGTGAACCGATCGTAAGATTTCAATCAAACTTTCCAGTGTTATGCTCTATATTATTGTTTGCACTCATGCATCGTACTTCTACGATAGACTTAAAGGGGCTTTTCCTGTTAATTTCTAAAATATCGTAACATACAGTTATTAATGTATTTTGAAGGCTAGATTTCATATAGATGCATTATTGCGATTTCTTTTCAGATTAATTGGTTTGATAGATTCTCACACCCCTGTATTCCCCTCGATATCAGAAATAAGAACAGTTTGTTTTACACAAAACCTTAAAAAGGCATTACATATGAACTTATGCTTATACAAAGGGCAAATATTGCTGGTTAAGAAAGGACAAATGTTGGAGCTATTCACATCTAACAAAATTAAGTGCAGTGAATCATCAGTAAGGAAATTTTTGGCGAAATAATTGAAAACAGTGAGTTTAATGTGCCAGTCTGGCACGTTCAAGGAAGACGAATCAGCGTGATCACAGGAATTTAGTCCAAATATCTCTGCATTCGTCCAAATATCGTGCAATTGTTATAAATCTGCTCCAGAAATTGTGGAGCTAAATATCCGCGAGCTTGGAAAAGAGTGATTTATACAGGGGAAACTCGTTTCGCATTACTAAATCAGTGCAATGAGAGAAAACATTGGTCAGCAGATGATGGGGTTAATGTAACTTTGTTTGACAAAAGCAGAAAAAATTTAATTGGTCCAGATTTGGGAGTCATGGAGCGACGAATGAATGAACAACAAAGTGATGAATGCGGGAAGAGTACTATAAAGCATGCCCCATAGGAATTACAAGGTATCGTTTTGGAGAAAATATGTTACTGGGGTCACTTCCAACAGCGTTGAGATCTATGTGATCCACTGCTTTTCTCTTTCAGCCAATCTTTGGCTAATTGGAGTTTTCCACTAATTGTCAACGTAATGAAAGTTTTTGTAATTTTACCTCATATATGTATGTAATTAGTGATGTTGACATTGTGTAAAATATTTAATAACATGCAACGTCATGCAAGCCGAACAACAAACTTGAACCCCTGGGAAAGTTTAGAAATTTTGAGAGAAAACGCGACGCGAATATTAAACACGGACTCGGGTAACTGCCCTTCGAAACTAATAAGACCCACCGCGGTAATTAGCAGGTAATTAGTTCAAAAGTTGTCTCTTGTTTATTAATTTAATGATACTTGTAGTCTTCATATACAAATAATAATAATCGTAGTCTACAAGTATACAATGTGCAATTCACCCAAAAACGTTTAAAATAATTCTAAGTGATTATGATAATATAACATAGTAAGATGGAAAAGCAATTACAAAGATTACTTAAAATTAACGAAAAAAAACTAAAAACGAATCACCGATGTTTGAAGGAGTCGCCTGCTCCCTCCAACTCCAACGTCCTGTCTACTCCCTGGCCGACTCGTCCTATCGCCGGAGTTGTATCTTTAGAGGCGAGTAGCTCTCTCCGCCTACGCAAGTGAATATCCTTTTTTGGTCTGTAAAATAAAACTGCTTATTGCCTAGCACTTACCTCGTTTTCCGGGTCGTATCCTCAACCAAACTTATTAACTCACAACAACAAGTGCCTACTTGCTGAAAATGACTTATCAGATTTTATGAATTTATTTTTATTAGGATAATCGAGAATTTTTTAATCCTTGGCTGCGCTATCATTCCGAACAATGATTTTTCATTCTAATTGAATTGACCTTCACGAAACCCAAGGATGTTGGAAGGAGTGCAAGAGCGAGATGTCGCTGGCCATTAGTCGATTCTCGTAAACAACCGATCTTTAAGAGTATACACAAAGAGGAAGGTGTACATTTTTTCTCCAAATATATTTTGGTTGAGGCACACCAATCCGTTCATTATTTGAAAGGTTTCTGTGAGTTTGCTTATTATGGTAGTTTAGGCTTCCGTTTGCACGTTTATGAGAATCGATTCTAAACGATCAGACAGTTTCTGAAAATGGTTTAAATCAATCCTGTTCGATTATAGGTAACGAATTTCCAATTTAAAATCACTTGCCTTCGTTACTGTGGATGCTATCCAGATTCGTTTTTATCACACAGGGGAAGAGGTATTCGAGATCATTGCACTTCCTGGGACGCGGCACGCACTGCACTGTGTTCCCTATTGTGTAAAAATGATGCGGCTGCAAGCGTCAGCCTACAAAGCCCTTCTCATCTGACTTTTGATAGGCTAAATGCACGCTTCATTTGATTGTGTGAGAGTATCCATAACAGGAACAAAGAGGAATGATGAGAGGGCACTTCCTTGATGAGCCCCGACAGAGACACCCAATGCATGAGTTCTTCTAGCACTAGGTGCATGCTTTCTCGAGATCCAGAAATGCAATGTAAAGAGAGCGATGTTTCTCACAGCTCGATACAATGTTATTTGAACGATTTCACAAATACAGTTGTCAAGAATGCGTCCAAAAATGTTCATGGTATGGGACAGCAACCAGACCACACCGTAATTTGAACATTCTGTTGGACTACCTTTCTTTTTCCATATTGGAACTGTGGTGCTTTCTTGTCAGTCAGATTGTGTTCTTCCTTCCTCAATAATCCGATTGAAGGTTTCGCTGAGTCACAGTAATGGGTCTCAGCTCGTCGCTTTCCAGAGCTCAGATGCTATGTCATCAGGTCCTGTTGTCTCCCCCGATTTCCTTCGTTTTGTTGCTTTCTCGACTTCAGTTGCGCTAACAGGTGGAACTGCTATAAATGTCGGCAATATTTGTGGAAGCAGAGGATGAATAAATTCTTCCATTGAAATGTGTTTGAAATATCCGCGCCATCTATTTGTCGTCTATCGGCTTGTCGGTCAGTAACTAAGGCACCGTTCTTGTCATTAACGCAATAGAAGTGTTCGTTAACCTGTGTGCATTAGTGTTGACTTTTGACAAATTGATATCGATCCTCTTGCCATCTCTAGTGTCCATTTTATCATAAAGATCTTTGTAATGGGCCGCTCGGGTGACAGCGATCGCTTTCTTTTTTTCCCGGTTTGCATTCTTGTAAATTTGCCAATTGGCCAGCGTTTTATCGTCAAGAATATAGAGAGGCGTTTCTTTTCATGGACCTTCATTTTAACATCGTCATTCGAACGCCAAGTATCGCGGTTGATGAACCGCTTACTTGGCTTGGTTTCTAGGAGGCCGCTTGTGGATCGCGTCTTTAATTTGGCTCCACAATTCTTCTACATTCGTAATGGTTGGTAATCGCATAAGTGAGACAATTTCTTCTTTCTTCTCACGAAATCGCCACCATTTAATGCGCGGCCAGTCGGCGTTTTATGAGTACATAGTCGATTTGCGTTTTACTGTTCCCACTATAAGATGTATTCACACGTATAAGGCCATGAGTGTCCGCAAAATCAACTATACGCTCGCCACCCTCATTGTGTGCTCCAAACCCACATGTCCATGTCCACGCATATTACAGGTCTTTGCATCGACAAGTTTCCAGTAGGCATCAGATCAACTTGTTTGTGGTGCGTGAATAATGCGATTAGATGATATAATGGTAAGCTTTATCAGCCAGTCATCGAATCGTTCAACGTCTTTAACGACATCACGGAAACCCTCCGTTCTATGTCGCTGCTTTTGGCACTGAACCATGGGGTTTCTTGTAAATCGCAGATATCAATGCGTTTTTTCCGAATAGCTCTTGTGAGTTCCTCGATCTTTCGAGTAAGGGTGTCTTAACGTCGCCCATGCGTGAAGAACCCTTGTCCATTTGCCTACAGGACCCGGGGCCCGTCCTGCTGGATCGACTGAGGTGAACGCCCTATCATTTTTCCGAGGCTTATGTTGAGCCATAATCCACGATCATTTTATTTGTAACGACTTTAGATGCATTTTCTTGGTCGGCCTATCGCGGTACCTATCACCAAGAGAGATCAGGTAGGATTTAACAAAGAAGAAAACACCAACTACACTTTATTTCTCTTTCCTTGATCTCGGCTTTTTTTTGTTTTATAGAAGATAGTACAAAGTACTATCCAGCATGCTATGCAAATTACATGGCGGAGTTAGCGCAATCAGTAGAGTATTTTTATAATTGTGATTTCTCGGAAATGAAATAAACAATAATTTGAATTTTTTTTTAATTAAAAGATGAAGAATGAAATCAAAATAAAAGGTGTATGTGGTTGTTGATGTGGAACACGGGGTTATATTTGATTTGATGTTGAAATTTCCCTTTTTTGAAACTTGATCCAACTTCTCTTGTGTTTTTGACTAAACCGTGAATCCGAATTAGAAAGTGTAAATATTGTTTTATTTAGAACACATGTAGCTATGGCCGAACTAAAATTAATGGGATTGGTTGAAGAAGAAAAGTTTGGCAGTTTAA
This sequence comes from Hermetia illucens, assembly GCF_905115235.1. Classification (NCBI taxonomy): domain Eukaryota; kingdom Metazoa; phylum Arthropoda; class Insecta; order Diptera; family Stratiomyidae; genus Hermetia; species Hermetia illucens. The sequence goes on from NC_051849.1 coordinate 118,618,060, forward strand.
AAAAAATACAAAATCTCCCGCATTTTTTATATAAAACACCGAAAAAAGTGTTAATACGGAATCAAACAAATCGAATAAACAGCTGAGCAATCTTAGAAAATCTCCGCAATAGCGTGGTGTCACAAAAAAAATGTGTAAATACAATTCATATCAAACAAGTCTAAATACCGGTAGCTTGGCGCTTTATGTGAGCAACTCTGTATGCATGTTTTTCCCTTCGTACATAGCTAAGAATGCAAAATATTCCGTCATATATTGAAAAATAAAATATGCATATGTGCATACATATTAAAGACATAAACATTGTGCTCAAAATTTATCTAACGCATCTTCACGCATTTCCACTTTATTCTGTGTACGAAACCATACATACGTACACACACTTCCATTTTATTGAACATTACCCGCAAGTTTCATTAGCATATACATATACACACATATGTCTGTTATCATTAATTGATACTCCCATTCAAATAACCAAAAAAAAAGCTAAAAAAGAAAAGCGAAAGTGTCTCCATTGACCCACGCCGTTCATATAAATTCACTTTATACATTTAATAAATGATGTCCTATAGTATAGATGAACTTAAGGGGGGTTTTCGGGTAAATTTCCAAAATATGATAATATACTATTATTAACTTTATTTGTGCAGATAACGAAAAGGGGTCAGTTTCGGAAAGAACTAATCAAGACCTTTCATTTGATACCCCAAATTACCATATTTTGTGAAAAGAAAATTCACACCCTCCTTTCGCATGTATGAGGAGTTCCCATTCAAAATCAACATAAAATGGCGTCACTGGCTGCATGTAAAAGGAACACAGGCCACGTGTTCTCACCAAATTTCGTTGAAACGATTTTAAAAGGGTTTTGTTCCCACAAATGCTTACAAATATGCGCTTGATCTGACAAAAAAAAGTATTTCGAAGATACTAGCAGTAGTTGCTAGTTTCAGCTTAAAATTTGGAGGGATGATTCTTGAGACTATACTCCAGCAACTTTGTAAATAAAATAAGTGCTGACTGAAAAATCCTCTTCACCTTACATTGGAAATTTTTTAACTTCGGTTGCTTTTTTTTCAATATTAATTCAATTTTGATTTTGTATTTTTTAGGCAACAGATATCAAAATGGGAAGAAAAAATGGTTCGCATGGGCAACATTGATGTCGTTCGTCAAGAAGCTATGATAGAACCTTCAATTTCGCAAAAAGGAAAAGGTTCAAAATTAACGTCATCTGTTACGGTGAAAAAAGAATAGGGACTCGGGTGCCCCCTATCGGTAGACACTCGTGTTCGTTCTGTCAAACAATCATCTTCAACATACGCTTTACTCAGCAATGTAACGATCGGAAATAGTGGAGATCAGATGAAAATAAGTAAGTCATCAATTATCGATCGGGAAGATTCACAGAAAAAAAGGAAATTTCCTATAGGGGGTACGGGTGAAATAAGTGAATTGAATAATAATCGGAACGCTAAAAATATGTGTAAAAAGACTTCATCAGATAAAAATAAAAACGAAGATGATTTCAAGAAAGGGCTTATGGATCGTTTAAAGTCAGTGTTTAAATGGTGACCAACTATTTTCTGATACAATTCGCTGAAGTAGTATTTTTTAATGATTTGCAAAAGAAATTTGTAAAAAAAATATCTAATAAATGGAAATCTACTTGAAAATAAGTTTCATGCCAGGGTATTTTATTCAAAAACGAAGTTGGAACTCGATTCTGGTTAAATAAAATCGGTACATACAGTGTCGGGAAAAAGTATTCGCTCCAAATTCGTTATGTATATGCGTACTAAAAATAATTTAATATACAGAATAGGACAATAACACAACCAGGAAAACAAAGCAATTATTTGATTTACGGAACGGAAAAGGGTATTCACTCTCGTCCAAACATATGCAACAAACAGTCCTCTTCGGTCTGTACTGATGTCTGATGGCTAGCAAAAACAGATACATTTTCGGGGAATCCCACATAACTAACTTTGACAAATTGTGAGACCAGATTTTAGATCGGCTACCGCCAATTAAAAATTTGGAGAAAATGGGCCGTAAAGCGAAAGAAACCACTGCCGAAGATCGATAAATATTAATAAATTTTCTTGAAAGTGAAAAACCACTCAATGAGATCGCAAATATAGTTAATAGACGTAAAAGTACAGTGAAAAGTGTTTATGATGCCCAAATCTTGGAAAGTGGCCGTCCATACAGTTTAACTCCCCCCTGTTGAAGTAAAGAAAAAGGAAGCTATTGGATATGATTATTATTTCCAACATGACAACGATCCAAAGCATACGGCTTGCGACGTTCGAATGTGGATTTTGTATAACACTCCTCACAACCTAAATACTCCAACACAGTCCACCGACATCAATCCCATAGAACATTTACGCGATGATTTAGAAAAACCCCTTCGACAACACGAAATATCTAAGAAGACAGATAAAAACTGCACATACAGTTGTGTTATTGTCCTATTTTGTAAATAAAATTATTTTTGGCGAATAGCGAATTGTTTTTGAGAAAAAAGGCAATTTAATGACCTCATATGAATATATAGGTGCGAATAGTTCGTCGATATTCCTAGCCGTTGTAAGTCGCTGGTAATAGACTATTAAATTATACTGCAAACAATTGAAAGATCCTAAAGAGATGTAAGTTACTTTCTAAGATGCGAACCGGTCGTTTTGACGCAAATGTTTAGAGGCCACATATTTATGGGCAGGAGTTGGGGAGCTTGTTTCCATTTAGAATAATTTTTCAGGAAATCAGATTTTTATTGTCTAGCTAATTTATGTGCAAAACCTAATATATGCGATACTAACATAACAATGCCCCGTGAATTGCGGCTTAAGAATACACTCAAAGTCTCTCCGCTTGTTTGAAAAGGCGACTAAAAGGGATAGAAATTTGTTGGCTAGCAACCCACAAATTTCGAAACTTTACTACTACCGAAACGTCAACAACGCCACGGGTAGGGACTGATCTCATGGCTGTCGAAAACGGACTATGAATGGTTCCTAAAATGTGCGCACGCTCCTCGACAATGGTATGGAGGGTCCCCAGAACGCTCGCTTTTCCCAACTCGAGCAAAAATTCCAACGATATAAGCTGGACATTCTGGACCTACGTGAAGTAAAATGGAGCGAATCTGGAGAGTACTCCTTTCGGAGGACCATCCCAATCGTATAGGGTTCTGCACCAACAGAAACTTCCGATATAATGGAGAAGGATGCGAGCTTGAACTCTGAAGTTCAGCTTAGTGTGCGTTGTGGTAAAAGCCAATTTGCTATTGCGTTGGTCATGGAGACAGAAGATGAACGTCAATGATTTCAATTTACGCCAATTTGCTTGAATTAGTTCGCAAATCTTTCGAAGGTCCTGTGAAGAACATTAATGATCGACTTCTCATTCGCTCCATGGCCAGTCACCGTAACAGGCAAATACGGATTGTTCCCCCAAACAGAAGAGAAATCATCCCAACCATCAATACACTCAAACGAAATAAAGCCCCTTGTTTCTACGGTGTCCCGCAGAGTTATTTAATTCCATTTCAATCCTGAGAAATGATGACCTTGAGCAATTGTGAAGATAAAAATAACCCGGGGGAAGACTAAAAGATCATGCCGAAAGCTTGATGGACAGAGAGCTCGAAATTCTCCCGATCCTGAGGGTATGCTGGTCCTGCAACACCCGACAGCTGATTGATTTCGAGAAAGCTTTGCACAGCGTGGACAGGGAGCTTCTCTTAGTAAGGGGGGGGGGGCATTCCAGAGAAACTAATGATATATGAAAGGGCAAAATGTTACGTGTTGTATCGAGGTAAAATATCAGAGAAATTTGAAGTCGAAAGCAGAGTCAACAAGGGTTGCATCCTGTAACCGATATTATTATCGTTTCTTGTTATCGGTCTTGTGTGGAGGACAGTGGAGGAGTTCAAACACCTCGACTACGCTTATGATATCTGTTTGCTCTTTCACCGGGTCATGGACGGCTTTGAAAGAGAGGCAAGTAGACTTGGACTGAAGATAAACAGGAACAAAAGGCCCTTAGTCTGACGGGTCATCGCTCTCTCCTTATCCGCATTAATGGGCAGAGCATCGAAGGTGTCGACCAATTTCTAGTCGCTCGACGCATTGACAGTACTAGATCTGCTTTCGCTGCCTTGTTTAAAATCTGGAAATGCAATAATCTCAACATCAAGTCGAGACGGATCTGGGATAGTGTTCTTTCTGTGGAAGTTCTTTCTATAAGGAAGTAGCTCATGGAAAGTGATCGTCACTGCCACTCGAAAGCCCCAAGCCTTTCAGAACAGAAGAGGAAGAGCTCGGGAAACTCGAGAAGGGTGGGGGAGAGGCATTTCAAAGAACCGCGAACAATGGCGCGTAGGTGTGGTTGACCCGCTATATCCTACCAAGGAGTGAATGCTAACCGTATCTGACGTCATAATTAACGGGAATAGGCGACATAAAATACTAAAGTGCAATTTTGTTTAATTCGTTGGGTTGAGTACTTTGATGAACCACTGAACAACCAGAACATCAGCGAGTTGGAGGTCGGCTAAAAAATCATAAGTCGCCAGGAGTCGATGGAATTACAGCCGAATTGGTTAAATATGGAAGGGGCCAGTTATACCAAGTGGTTCATCAACTTGTGCTCAAGGTATGGGACAGCGAATCAATGCCTGACGATTGGCAACGAGGCATTATCTGTCTCATACATAAAAAGGGAGATATCACACAGTGCAGCAATTATAGAGGTATCACGTTGCTGAGTACCATCTATAAGATATTCTCCTCTATATTGCTAGGCCGGATAGCCCCATACGCCCAGAACATCATTGGCCCATACCAAAGAGGCTTCACTCCAGGCAAATCAGCAACAGATCAGATTTTCTCTCTGCGGCAAGCCGCCTATGATAGCATAGCCGGGGCAAAACTGTACACGGCCATCAGAGAATTAGGTATCCCGACGAAATTAATAAGACTGACTAGGCTGACCCTGACCAAGGTGCGAGGCCAGATAAAAGCAGCAGGATCACTCTCAAGACCATTCGACATCAACAACGGTCTACGACAAGGGCATGCCCTATCATGCGTCCTCTTTAACCTGGCCCTCGAGAAAGTGATGCGTAATGCTGAGGTAAATGCAAGAGGTACGATCCTCTTCAAGTCCACCCAACTACTGGCCTATGCTGACGATATCGACATTATTGGAAGAACCACCCGAGACGTAGCGGCGCGAGATCTTGGGCTGCACATCAATGAAGGCAAGACAAAATATATGGTGGCAACGTCACCACCGAAGACGAACCAACCAACAACATCAAACCGCACTGGTCACAACCGATAACAGCTACAATGATGAAATCCGCGCACGGTTGCTGGCAGCCAACAGAGTCTATTTCAGCTTAAAAGAACTGTTCCGCTCGAAACGTCTCACCATAGGGTCAAAGCTCTTACTGTACAAGACAATGATCTTGCCAGTCCTCATGTATTCCTCAGAGACTTGGGTTCTTAGCAAAAAAAATTGCGAACTCGTGCTCCCCTACATGAGGATGGACAATTTCGTAGCCCACATAACGACGAAATCTATGAGCGATACCATGACCGCCAGGTTGTGGATAAAATCCGGCTCAATAGGTTACGGTGGGCGGGGCACTTCATCCGTATAGATGAGGATGATCCCACCCGGAAAGTCTATAAGGGCAATATCTATGGTAAAAAAAGAAGACGAGGCAGACTCTGTCTAAGATGGAGCGATGGCGTAGGTCAGGACGCCAGAGATCTTTTAGGGATATCGAATTGGTAGACCTCGACGCAAAACCGGGATGTCTGGAGTACCTTGTTAAGGCAGGCCTAGACCGGATATTGGTTGTTGCGCCGTTGATGATGATGAATCCAGGACAAATTATTTGTACATCTTTTTTTCTCGGTTCACGGCAGACTGTTTTTGACCAATTGGTTCGATGACCCCGTGGCTGTCAACCTGCTGCTAACAGTAGGGAAACTACTCAGGCGGGTGAGTTACGAGACCTAATGAGATGCGCTATTTTGGTGTGGAGTTCGGATGAATCTCCGCTAAGCAGCTCCACACTGCAGCGTCTCCACACCATATATGAAATAACTACTTTTCCCATTTCTTTTTAAGGTTTTGTCTAAAGCAAAAAAAAAGGGGGGGGGGGGCGAGGGGCTAGTGTGAAATTTTTTTTCTTAATGCACTTGTCTAGGGTATCAAGTGAAAGTTAGTACTTTCACAAACATATTTTAGTTTTGATATCGGTTGCACAATGAAGGAATACAGGGTTAACATAAACAAACTTATTGGGGCCGTCAGGTATGTTTTCACAAATTTGAAGATATTTATTTTGTAGAAAGATTCATTTTTGCATTATATCCTCTTCGCACAAGAAAGTATATATATTGAGACAATATCTCAGTTGTAGAAACTGAAAAAATTAATTCAGTGTGGATATTGAAGTATAAGGTAGCTTCTAGTTTCATATCAAAGTTAGATACTAAGCGGAACACCATCTATTGTTTACTAAGTGTTAATTGTGAATGTGTTAATAAAATATTACTCGCTCTTTGAAAATTCGTGTTTCATTAATAGATTATGAGCCCAATGCTCTCAACAAAAGAAAATAACTGAAGTTTCGCTAATGAAAAGTACTAAAATATAGTTAGTGAGTTGTTATTTAGTATATGCTGCAAAAGTTTGCAAGAATGCCGTCGAACTACTTGGTAAATGTTCCTAAACTAAAAGGCGGGCAAAACTATAACGAATGGGTCTTCGCTGCGAAGAATTTTCTGATCCTTGAGGATATACTGCATTGAATCAAGTCTGTAACTGGGAACACAGCAGAAGCTACAGATGACACGAGAACCAAAGCGAAAGTAATAATGACTATGGGCAATGTGTTGCACGTACATATCAAAGACTACAAGAATGATATCTCCATTGCGTATCTCAATCCGGTTCGAAAATTGTTTTTCAATATAGTCAAGACAGAGACAGGATTTTGCATAAGTGATGAGTAAGTCGGGTGCCTAATGCTAGCTGGATTGATGGAGAAATTCATTTCGATGATTATGGCAATTGAGCATTCAGGCATACAAATCAAGACGAACGCTATCAGGACAAAACTTATGGACATGAAAGTGCAAGTGGGTGGAAATGATCAACCCAATGAAACATTCGCCAGAGGTCAGCAGACATGGCAACATGAGAAAAATAATAATGTCTCTACAGTCAGAGTCCAGAGTGAGAAACAAAATGATAACACCAGTGCAAATAGTGCAAATACAAAGGAATTATCTCGTAAACATACTATTGGATTTAGCGGTTTGTTTTTAAGTCAGAAATTTAATAAATTCTGCTGCGAGTACGCACTTAGTAGCTAATGAACAGCGGATCGAGAATGCTAAATACCACAAAATGAAAGACATCTGCGTAGCTAATCATTTGTAACTATCCTAGCAAACCTAAATAAAATGATAAATGCTGTTGAAGGTATAAACATCCAAGGAAAGGATGATCTTGACAAGTCATGATGCAGAATTTGTTTTGCGTTTCGCTATATGAGGAGCGATGAGTGCATGACAGTTCCGTGTGTAAATCTTAATTTGCACAAAATTGATAAGTTTAAACTACTATAACTTTGACACTAATAGCCGGATATTCATAAGACTTGACATGCGTATGCACGACAATATTCTCTATGCCTCCGGTGCAAAATTTTGTATTCCTAGGAGGAATTTGATTGTTAGCTATTTATTTGTTATTATTTATTACTTTTGAAACAATCAATTAGTTTTTAATAAAAAAGTGGGAAATTGTTGCGTGAAAGATGAAACCTTCAATTTGCCTTACGCTTTGGCAGTAATGATAACAAGCTATATAGCAAATTCTGACAAGTACAACGTCTCCGAAAAGAAAGGTATCAGAACGGATAGTTCAAAATGTTTTTTCTCGCATATTAATTATACTAAGAAGAATAATAGTGTTCTAATGTGGATTAATATCTGCCTCCATCGATTGCTTCAAACATGTTTGTTTGTTGTTTGAATTAACGAAAATCTGCGCCATATTGTTACATAATTGATTTACACCTGCCGGCGTAAAAGTTATAGAGATAAGAGGGGGATTCGAACCTTGGGGAAACCAATATTCTACGGTTCTCCCTCTTCTCTTGTGACCTAATTTGAATTAGGTTCATTTATCTTCTGCGTTGTTTGCAGTTTCGAGGCTGCAGACCGAATTTTCTCAGGATAAGCCATTCAGAGGTTTTGGAAGCGGGATCTAATCAGAACTGCATAAAGTTCTCAAGATTTTCTTTCACCTAAAATATGAAAAATGCATAATAGTGACACAAAATTCTAGATTCTAATTCTAAAATTCAGTCACATATTATTAATTAAGATTGCTTTTTAAATGCTAAATCATATTGAAATGATATTCACAACAATATAAACCTGACCGCAGAAAAACCGGATTTCGTCGGGTGATGGCGATTAACTTCTTCCGAATATCTCTTTTCGGAACAGCTAAAAAAGCTTTCAGTGGGGGTTTTGTTTAGCAAGGCACGAAACAATATTTTATCATCAATTTTCGCAATTTTATATTTTTATGAGTAACTGATCGTTGCCGGTCTACTGGCGCGGGCTTTTCAATGCGGTTGAATTTGTTTGAAATTTAAAATGCTGATAGTTTCAAACAAACAATTTTTTTTTTTCAAAAACGGTCTTCGAGAGTTTTGCGAGATTGCACTCTAGAAATTATACGAATTGTATGTGAATCACAACAAGTCGGGAAACCGAAAGCTAAACGCTTCAGGTATGAAAGGCTTTGTGTTTATGCATTTAGTTTAGTATGATACTGACATTAAAAGCCTTAAAATGCAATAGATTTGACAAAGCGATAACTTTCACCTAATATAACTCTGTTAGTAACAGCGCGATCTCACTCTAGTATATCCTCTATTACTGCAAGTTGATAATTCTTGGATGAATTTAAGGGCGGTTCCCAGTCAGTTTATAAAAAAATATTCTTATAATGAATACGGTATTACCAATTTTATTTAAACAGGTACAGATATGAAGACTATTTTGAGGCCTAGATACCATATGCATGTACCACCGATAAAATGGATTGAGTAGTTTCTGAGAACGGCTCCTTGAACCTCCGCAATTCTCCCTTTTACAATCAATGTCAAAACTAATATTGGTTTCGGAGAAGACCTTTTTTTTTTATACTCCACATAACTATACTGGGTTAAAATAAATTGTATATTCCCGTTTTGCAAGAAAAAGTTTCCGGTTTTACTTTGGTTTTTTAAAATGCAAACACGTGTTTCGGACGCAACATGTGTCCTCCGTCAGCACTGGTTTTGTACTTTGGACAATGTAGTTACCGCGGCTTCGCGACGGGAGCGGAATCTCATTCGTCTCTTTCTGAATAATTTTGCTCAAATAATGTTCGAAGCAGATTACACATTATTGAACGCATTCGGGCGAATTAATTTTCACAGAGGGGAATGATTTGCCCCATCCGTAGGGGCACGCGTATGTTGCTGCAACATGAACTCAAGAGGGTTCAAGGCGAAAGTAGGGGCATGGGGAGCGGTTCCAGAAAAAGAACAGCTGGACGGTGGGGAGAAGAAGAACAGCTAAACGGATGGAGAACGAAGAAGAGAAGATCGTTCTGGCCTTGGAAGAAAGCAGAGTTGGAGGAAGAAAGGAAGACGGGAGCAGCGCGCAGTGCGAATTAGTGCGATTTCTCGAGTACTTGTGAAATACTTCCACCAACTGTGAATTCGCGGTAAATATTGATTCGATTCTGGCTACTTGTCGCCAAATTGGCCAGTGCCACTTTCCTGCAGTGCCTAACTTTCCAAGAATTAGCGTGAGCCCGTAGTCGGTGTTAATTGAAACCCCAAACCGTCGATTGGTTGAGCAGTTGGTGCTAATTCTGCTTTTCGGACAATAAACACAAAGTTAATGAAAGCCATGCGTTATTATTTTTAACGGATTTATTCATATTTTACGCTTTCGGAGCTACTCATAGTGTTGACTTCTGCCATTGTGGACAATTGTTCAAAGACTTCATTCGTAGTTATTACAAATATTGTGAACTTGTGTATATCAATTGCCACAGATGTTTAAAATCCAAAGGAAAACTAAGTAGTAGATCGTAAATTTTCAAATTGCCATAAAAATTTTCTTTTAGCCATTAACCAAAATCGACATTATCATCTACATACAACACGCCGAGCTCGGAGTGATTCGAGTGTAAGTTTGAATTTTTCTTGCCTTTAAAGTTAATTTCTTTTCCTTTCATTTTTTTTTATTTTCTTTTAATTTTTTTATTTTTCAATTTTAGCGCTCGCGTTCTGGTTTTTATTCGTTACGACGTCGCGAATTCCTTCATTTATTGTCTTTTTTGAAATCCAGAAATCGGAAAAGATACGTTAATTTTGTAATAATGACACATGAGGGATCAAAGCACTCAAAGGATCCCCACATCCCCGAGCCTGGCTAGCACAGAGGGGCGCAAGAACGTGTGGACCGAGCACTTTGATGGAGCTTCAATCTTTGCGGGCGGACCTTCAGGGTCAATTTCGCCAGTTTTTTATGTTTCCGGAATAGCTCTGCTCTCTAGGTCGTTTTTGGTCACTTAGGATGATCGTCTCATCCTCCTTTTACTCCTTTTTGTTCATTACAAATGGCGCCCAACATGGGGCCCCAACATTTCCTAGATTCAGGCGTAATTCTTATTTTCAGATCTTCTGAATCAAGCGGAGGATAGCCTCTTTCGGCTCACAATTTCGTTTGGTGGTGTCGGATAGAGATTGAGGCATTGGTAAAACCTTGGGTAGGCTGTGGTTGTGGTTTTATTGGCCTAAAATGGTTTCCCAGGTTAAGGACTATATCCGTAATTGTTAAACGTGCAAGACGTCCAAAGCTTCCAACCAGATGCTCCAACCTCTAATGGGAAAAGCGCTCATCTCCGATCGGGTGTTTCAACTCTTGTATATCGATTTGATTGGCCCATACCCCAGATCTCGCATCGGAAATATAGGAGCAATAGTAGTTCTCGATTCTCTCTCATAATTTTCAGTTATGGAGCTGATTAAACGGTTTACCGCGAACGTGCTGACTGAATACTTGGAGAAGAGAATCTTTCATGTGTTTCAAATCCCTGAGTCGATCACGTCGGATAATGAGGTACAATTCAATCCCGTATCTTTCAACGATCTTTTCAAACAGTACGGCATTGAACATATTTACACTGCTTTATACTCCCCGCAGGCAATTGCTTGGGAGAGAGTAAGTCGCTCACTGTTGGCTGCTATACGCGCTTATATAGGTCCTGATCAAAAAGATTGGGATAATAAGCCATCATCCATCAACTGTGCCTTTCGATCAGCGAAACACTTCTCCCATCACGTCGTTTTTGGGCAGAGCATGGTCACCCATGGGAGTGCATACGCCTTTTTACGACACCTGAACGCCTTGCTTGATGCGACCTTGGAGGTCTGTTCTCAGGATAAACTTGCTATTCTGAGAACAGAAGTTCAGGGGCGCATCCTCCAAGCTAGAGAGACACAAGAAACGGGTTACAGCTTCCGATCCCGAGCTTGTGAATTTCAGGTCGGAAATATCGTGTATAAGCGGCTCTTCAACTTAAGCAGTGCAGCAAAGCGGTACAATGTCAATTTGGATCGGAAGTTCGTGAAAGCGAATGTCATCGGTAGAGTCGGAACAGTTCAATACCAGTTGGAGAACATGGAGGGTCGTAGCTTGCGCATCGCTCACGGGAAAGACCTCAAGGCCTAACTCACATCGGGTTCTTTGGCTGCTTTCCGTCTGAAACTTGCCGATACTCAGCCACTTATGAGCACTGTTTGTCTCAGTGGTCTTCAGCTGTCTTTCCTCGAGCGGGTCTCGGAAACCCAGCTGCCCTGCAGTCACCGCGGCTTCCCGACGGGAGCGGAATCTCATTCGTCTCTTTCTAAATTAATTTGCTCAAATAATGCATTTATAATGTGCAATCACTCTAATGTTCACCGCAGATTGCACATTATTGAATGCATTCGGGTGTATTAATCTTGACAGAGGGGAATGTGGTGAGGAAAGACAGCTGGACGATGTTGAGGAAAGACGGCTGAACGGTGCCGAGAAGAAGAACAGCTGGACGGTGGCGAGGATAAGAACAGGTGAACGGTGGTGAGGAAAAACTGCTGGACGGTGGCGAGAAGACGGACGGAGGACGGAGAAAAGGAGATCGTTCTGGCCTTGGAAAAAGTGGAGTTGGAGAAGGAAAGGAAGACGGGAGCAGCGCGCAGTGTGAATTAGTACGACTTCCCGAGTACTTGCGAAATACTTTCACCAACTGTGAAGAAATTCGCGGTAAATATTGATTCGATTCTGGCGCGACCAAAAAAAGAGGGAGTAAGTTTCTCCCCATTTAGCGCGCCCCGATATCAAGTGGATTTGGACTTAGGACCCCTCAATCCTTAAAAAAAAATATATAAATAAGTAGTAATAATAAAAAATATAAAAAAAGTAAATTAATATTTCCTTCAGAGCTCTGGTGATTACACTTTTTTACGCTATCAAGTATTCTCAGTTTATTTTTGTTAATCATAAAAGAAAAATATATAGCCTTTAGTAAAATAAAATTTGGCGTTAATTCTCTTTTTTTCTATAATGTATTTGTTTATATATAGTTTGGAAATTCCGATACTTTACTTCTGTCACTAAATATTCATTTCGTTCATGTGATATTCCAATTGTCCGACTTTCGAATAGTGTTGCTAATTTCGACTGTAACTCCGCATACGTTACTTTTTTCAAAAGCGAGGGACTCCTAGAATAAATTCAAATATTCTAAAAGTTCCTGGCTCTTGAATTACGGTCTAGAACGATGGGGTGCTAGTTTTGTTTATCAATTTTTTGTTGTTACTTGCCTCGAGGAGATATACACATCTTCAGAACGATCGGGACGCAAACAAGACACTAAAGACACTAAACGATTCGATATAAGAAGCCATTTCCAAATACGTAAAAAATGTCTTTATATGGTTCCTCCTAGCTAAAATTTAGCCCCAGATAAGACATTTTCTGTTGCCTACTCCAAGACTGAGCACCGAACCCACGAAATACTAAAGCCCCCAATGCTCTCCGCATTTCCAGGAGATTAATTTGACATTTCCTGTCGGCTACAATAAATATCCATGAAAACACTTGCAAGCTGTTGTAATGAGCTTAAAGGAAAATAGCAGGATCAGACGATCATCCTAAGTGACCGAAAACGACCTACAGAGCAAAGCTATTCCAGAAACCTAAAAAGTTAGCGAAATTGACCGTGAGGGTCCGCTCGCAAGGATTGAAGCTCTATCAAAGTGCTCTGTTGACACGTTTTTGCACACCTGTATGCTCGCTAGGCCCGGGAATGCGGGGGTCCTTTGAGCGATTTGATCCCTAACGTGTCATTATTACAAAATTAACGTATCTTTTCCGGTGCATGAGTCCGCGCCGGATTTCATAAAAGACAATAAATGAAGGAATTCGTGTCGGCCTAACAAATAAAAACCAGAACGCAAGCTAAAATTGAAAAATAAAAAAAAACGGCTCGACCGTGCGCGTGGAGCCCTAAGTCTCCGGACCCGAGCGCCGAGCGAGAGAAAGAAGATCCACGACGGATCACATTCCCGATCATCGTTTCTTCTGCCTCAGATCGTGATTGAGGCGCGGCCCCTGAGGTTCCCACCCTTCCTTGACATCCTTAGGCCATTATTTCAGAGGATGTCCCTTGTATAGGCGTTGCGGGACCAAGGAGGAAGAGAAAGGGAGGAAGTCCTCAAATCAATCTAAATTATCCGAGTTCGGCGTGTTGTGTGTAGATGATGAGGTTGATTTTGGTTAATGGCTGAAGGAAAATTTTTTCAAACATTATTATGGGAATTTAAAAATTTACGATCTACTACTTAGTTTCCCTTTGGATTTAGAACATCTGTGGCAATTGATATACACGAGTTCACAATATTTGTAACAACCACGAATGAAGTTTTTGAACAATTGTCCACAATGGCAGAAGTCAACACTATGAGTAGCTCCGAAATCGCAAAATATAAATAAATCCATTGAAAACAATAACGCATGGCTTTCATTAACTTTGTGTTTATTGTCCGAAAAGCAGAATTAGCACCAAGCGCTCAACCAATCGACGGTTTGGGGTTTCAATTAACACCGACTTCTGGACTAGAGTGACAATCTCAAAAAAAAAAACGCCACAAACCGCAAGCTCTAGCAATCACTTTTTTGTTCCAATCGCCCACTTTGTTTTTCGAAAAGCATCCAGGAGACAATGATATTCACGAGATGTTATATCGCTGAGCAAGTTCCCTTTTTATCACCTCTGAAAACCGCATCCACCTTCGAAGAATTCAAGAAAAACCGCAACAACCGTAAGTGGACCCACGAACTTTCTGAACCGCGGGTGACTGGTGTCCTTTTCTGAACCGCGGGTGACTGGTGTCCTTTTTTTAAGGTGACTGTGCCCGAAATATTTATTTCTGGAATTATGTAACCGCCGAGGGCACCTATTTACTGGCCACAGGAGCGCGCGCTATCAACTTCAAGATAAAGTTATTCGCTAACGCGACGGGCTCACGCTAATTCTTAGAAAGTTAGGCACTGCAGGAAAGTGGCACTGGCGGATTTGGCGACAAGTAGCCAGAATCGAATCAATATTTACCGTGAATTTCTTCACAGTTTGTGGAAGTATTTCACAAGTACTTAAGAAATCGCACTAATTCACACTGCGAGCTGCTCCCGTCTTCCTTTCCTCCTCCAACTCCGCTTTCTTCAAAGGCCAGAACGATCTTCTCTTCTTCGTCCTCCGTCCGTCCAGCTGTTCTTCTTCTCCCCACCGGTCAGCTGTCTTTCTCGCCACCGTCCAGCTGTTCTTTTTCGACAACCGCTCCCCATGCCGCTACTTTCGCCTTGAACTCTATTGAGTTCATGTTGCAGCAACATGCGCGTGCGCCTGCGGATGCGGCTAATCATTCCCCTCTGTCAAGATTAATTCGCCCGAATGCATTCAATAATGTGCAATCTGTGGTGAACGTTAGGGTGATTGCACATTATAAAATGCATTATTTGAGCAAATTAATTTAGAAAGAGACGAACGAAATTCCGCTCCCGTCGCGAAGCCGCGATCACTACAGGGCAGCTGGGTTTTCGAGACCCGCTCGAGGAAAGACAGCTGAAGACCAGCGAGACAAACACTGCTTATAAGCGGCTGAGTATCGGCATGTTTAAGAGAAAAAGCAGCCAAAGATCCCGCCGTGAGTTAGGTCTTAAGGTCTTTCCCGTGAGCGTGTCCTCCAAATCGTATTGAACTGTTCCGACTCTACCGATGACATTCGCTTTCACGAACTTCCGATCCAAATTGACATTGTACCGCTTTGCTGCACTGCTTAAGTTGAAGAGCCGCTTATACACGATATTTCCGACCTGAAATTCACAAGCTCGGGATCGGAGGTTGTAACCCGTTTCTTGTGTCTCTCTAGCTTGGAGGATGCGCCCCTGAACTTCTGTTCTCAGAATAGCAAGTTTATCCTGAGAACAGACCTCCAAGGTCGCATCAAGCAAGGCGTTCAGGTGTCGTAAAAAGGCGTATGCACTCCCATGGGTGACCATGCTCTGCCCAAAAACGACGTGATGGGAGAAGTGTTTCGCTGATCGAAAGGCACAGTTGATGGATGATGGCTTATTATCCCAATCTTTTTGATCAGGACCTATATAAGCGCGTATAGCAGCCAACAGTGAGCGACTTACTCTCTCCCAAGCAATTGCCTGCGGGGAGTATAAAGCAGTGTAAATATGTTCAATGCCGTACTGTTTGAAAAGATCGTTGAAAGATACGGGATTGAATTGTACCTCATTATCCGACGTGATCGACTCAGGGATTTGAAACACATGAAAGATTCTCTTCTCCAAGTATTCAGTCAGCACGTTCGCGGAAAACCGTTTAATCAGCTCCATAACTGAAAATTATGAGAGAGAATCGAGAACTACTATTGCTCCTATATTTCCGATGCGAGATCTGGGGTATGGGCCAATCAAATCGATATACAAGAGTTGAAACACCCGATCGGAAATGAGCGCTTTTCCTATTAGAGGTTGGAAGCTTTGGACGTCTTGCACGTTTCACAATTACGGATATAGTCCTTAACCTGGGAAACCATTTTAGGCCAATAAAAACACAACCGCAGTCTACCCAAGGTTTTACCAATGCCTCAATCTCTATCCGACACCACCAAACGAAATTGTGAGCCGGAAGAGGCTGTCCTCCGCTTGATTCAGAAGATCTGAAAATAAGAATTACGCCTGAATCTAGGAAATGTTGGGGTCCCATGTTGGGCGCCTTCAGATCGAGACTCGCAATGAATCTAGCCTTCGGGAGACGACTGACAATCCCCTCGATGAGAGGTAAAGGATAAGCGTCCTTCACGGTTACACTGTTCACCTTACCTGAATCAAAACTAAGTGACTCCCAAAGCCATCATCCGATCAATCTCTTCGTATAGGAGATTTTCGATGGAGGGAGAGATTGAGAAGTGTCTCTGTTTAATCGGTTTATTATTCCCAACATCGATGACGTGTGATGTTAGACTCCTGTAGACTGTACGTCCTAAGCCCTCCGACTCGAAGGACAAACAAGTCGGAATACCGGAAGCTCGCGCTTCAGGTATAAAGGTTTTGTGTTCATCTTATGTAAGAAATTTCAACGCACATTTTTCTATCCGTATATAGCTACAAATCCAACATAATCCTTCATATTTTTCCAAACTACGAGACATACGTACATATTACAGCCATAGATATTACGCTCACCCTAAACAAACAAACTGCCTATTTCCGAATACTGTACACATATATGCACGTATATAAATTGATCGTACCCATATTTCCGATTTACTTCTTATATCTATTTGAATTAGGCACTACCCGCAAAGTTCATTAGCACGCATACATTATAGACCTACAAACACACATGTCTGGTTGGCAAATAACTAAAAAACTAAAACAAAATAATTCTCTGCGACCGAATTCATAAGAACTCATGTCGTTGTGGTACTGACGAATTGATATGTGATGATGACGTCATGCAGGTTGTAGAGTGCACGAAATTCACAAAAACTTGTAAAGTTTCACCCCCTATAACTTTGTTAGTAATGGTTGGATTTTTTTCAAACTTGACCAAACTGTGCATTATGTTCTTCATTCCAAGCACGCCAAATTTTGTACTTCTGGGATGAACATAAGGGGAGTGCCGGGTAAATTTCTAAAATGTAGAAATATACTATTATTAACTTTATTTGTGCAGATATCGGAACCGGATATATTTTGAGGCCTAGATTTCGTAGAGATGCACCACTGCGATTTTTTTCAGATTTTTCGGTTGGATAGGTTCTGAGAACGAGACCTGTTACACTTTTTGGGGGTCATATTTTGAGCCCTCACTCCCCTACGTTTCACCCAACATCAAATGTTGAACCAGTTTCAAAAAGTACTAATTGAGACCTTTCATTTGATACCCTACACGGCTACATTATGTGAAAAAAAATTTGTACCCTCCATTCACATGTATGGGGAGCCCCCCCTTAAACTTAATGCAAGATGGCGCCACTTACTGCATGTAAAGGGAACACCAGATTACATACTCTCACCAATTTTGGTGACAATCGGTCCAGCCGTTTCCGAATAAATCGGGTGTGACAGACAGACAGACAGACAGACAGACAGACGGACAGACAGACACCGTCTCGATTCTAATAAGGTTTTGTTTCACACAAAACCTTAAAAACTGCCAATGGCAGCCTTGAGCCTTGCTCGCTGGTGTGTCGTCAACTGGTGTTGATTGACGTTCTCGACATTTTCGATTGAACATATGGAAGGTGCAAATAGGTCCTGTCGGACCGGTTCAATACGGAAGACGGACCGGGGGTCGGGGAGACTAGTGTTGTTATGGCAAATGAGGTTTGCGGCTCCCTTCCCCGGGGGAACGAGTTCTCCAATTTTTTTGCAACGAGCAGCGGGGGCATTGTGTCTTCATGATGTTAGGAATTCCACAGCCATAGCAAAACCGACGTAACTCTCCCACGCAATCTTGCCATTAATGTCCCAGATCCCCACAGATCCAGCAACCCCTGGGCTGTACAGCTTCGATCTCTGCTTCGTGCATGTCAGGGCGATTCGGCCACTTCCGACAAATGTCAAGTCAAGAAAATAAAATTGATTTCAAATATTTAGAAGCTTGCTTCAGCTCATTAATTAACCATTTTATACAATTTATATTTATTGTACGGATATCATTTTCATTTACTTCGTCACTATAGCATTTATCAGAAGCATCTGAAGATTTACATGTTTGTTTATGCTATATTGATGCTCAGGTTTATAATAACTGACAGTGGCCATCGAGTATCTTAACCATCGAATTCCTCTAGTTTTCCTAAAATCTTAACTTGAAAATTTCGATTAAACCAAATTTTAATATAAAAATGTTGATAGATTGGCATATTCTTAGCACGATTCATGCTCAAAGAGTCTCATTTTAATTTGTATTCGCAAAACACTTAAAACAAATATTGCATGGGCGATGTTAAGATTTATCTTAACAGCAATCTTTAGAATATAAATAAAATTCATAGACTAAATGACTCATATTTTAATTCCTCATGGAAAAACTTTTCAATAACTGAACATAGACAAGGTGTGCTATTAATCGGTCAATATACAAAAATGTGATACATCGGAAATCACCATTTACCCATTAACAATTATAATTGGAACCCACAAGTGAAACCTGATATGCATAGGGTTTGTATGAGAAAGTTCTTTCATGCAATGTAAAAAGTAATACAAATAAAAATATGATTGATATAAATTGAAATGTTATAAACAATCCACTTTTTATTTCCCATGCACTAATTTTAGAGTTTGAAATTCAATGTCTAAATACAATGTAAAATAGTTATAAGACTCAGTGAGTAAATAAACTGATAAGAACAATTTATTTCCTTTCCTCACCCGGCAGATAATAATACCTACTACTATTGGGAATATTATCTAAATTTTTGATCAGTAAAATAGTGTGGAGCGGACCCGTCTATTGATCAAATTTGCAGTCGACTATATCTCTGGCATCATTCCTCGAATTCTTACTGTATTCATTAATAGTACTTTCTAATAACTATAAATTATTCATATTAAATTTTATTTTTCTAGTAGCTTTAGAAATGCAATGTCTATGATCCTTTTAAAAATTTGAATATCTATTAATAATGTATTAAATGCACATTATAGTTCACATACCACACCAGCTTCTGACGATCTTCCGACGTTTTCTTTATTTTTTTTTAATTATGGGAACCAAACGCACTATTTGTACACTTTGAATATTGATACAACCTGCTATAAAATCTGCTACAATGCAATCCGCCTGCATCACATTCCTTCTTCAAAGGACGACGAATGAATAGAGTCAACGTGGGAGCTCCAAAAGACTGCGATAACAGATCGTCAATCACACAACCGTGAACACCTTCAGCTTCAATTGATTGAATAAAGACACCACTTTCAATTTGAAAACTGCTCAACACTTCTATTCAACACTACTTTTACTTTTAAATTACATGCAACCATTTATAAATTTGCAAGGTGCCAAAAACTCTGCTATTCAAGACTACTACTATACCCTACTATTCAATGCATAAACCACAACTTATGTAACATTCATCGTGCATTCGATTCGACCAACACAGCACCCCATTCATCAACAACCAATTTTGCTGCTCCGGGGGCAAATCTGAAAACATTTCCACAGGAATGTACATAGTTTATCTGATTGCCTCCATACAATTTATAAATTCGCGATGAACGCTCGGCGACGAAATCAATTTTTCCATCGACCGTCATGCAGGCAAATTTTAAAATGGCTCTCAAGGAAGGTGTATCGCGAAATGAGCATTTTCTGTTGCTATTCTGATGTGTTACATTAGGTAGGTTCCGATATCACTTGCGAGCCTCGCGGTCCGCACCCAAGGCGTTACGTGTGAGGTTTGCGTCGAACCGCGAGCATTATGTCAGTTTTTGACCGCCTTTGATAGCGCTCGTCGTTCGTGCGTCCAATGGCGATACGCCACTGGATAATATCAACTTCATAGATTTCTGAAATAAAATGCAATCAACCATTAATTTTACACACTGAAGAATTTCAAGTGCTTGTGCTGAAAAATGTATGCAATTCGCGTCCAGGTGGTAATAAACTGAAAAAATCAAAAGGTGTGACTCTTGCACCTTTTGATGTAATAAATAAGTTAGTATTTGATCATCTGGTAAACTAACGTGAGTCCCATAAGACAAGTGCAAATTGCTCTTACCGCTAATGATGAAAAAAGGTATATAATAAATAAATTTTTGACACGCTTCCATGGAGTCATTACAGCATGTACATAGACATAAATGATAAGGAACTAAATAGGGAAGTATTGTATTGTATTGCACCATATATGTTATTATATAATATTTGAAATAAAAAATGTTATGACTATTATACACATTTAAGTACAATAGTCAACACATTTCTTTCTTTCAGAGAGGGATTAAGGCCTATACTCTAAAGAACAAGCCATTCCTCTCGCAAAGAAATATTGAACAACCAGTTGAATATGCCCAAGAGCTTGTTGATAAGACAGAAGAGCTTTGGAAAACCGTTTTTTTTTGTGACGAGTTTAAATTCAACATTTTGGGTTCCGATGCCTACAATTGGTATGGAGATGAGTAATCCCTGCCTAAGAAGATCGTAATATTGAGTCAACAATTACACACGGCGGTGGTAGCATCATGACGAGGGGTGCTACGGCGTCTAAAAGACCAGGATTACTGCGTGTAATCCAAGAAAACCTCACAAAAATAGGTTAAGTTGGCATTCCAAGTCTGTACATACCAACTACGGCTATTATATTGGCTTAATAGTGTCCGTGTTTGTGCGGCGGGTTGTAGTCCTTCCTTCGTCTCCTTCAGAGACAATCAAAAAGGGAATACATCCGTAATAAGGCTTCTATTTTTAATACCTTTTACCTTTCCTAATATACTTCTCATAATTTCTTTTCTTTCTATCCCCGACGTGTATTTACATCAATCATTTAAAATTAGGAAAAAAAATCATTTCATTACCTCCATCCATAAAACCTACCACCTGATACCTGTTCCTAAAAAAATTCTGAAGACTCATTTAGGTATTTATATACAAGTTATCAAATTATCAATTTGTGTATAATAACAATGTGAATATTCTTTGACCGGCCGAAGGGGAGCATCGACTTTGTAGTTAAAATTGACCGATTCCGAGATTAGCAGGACCGGAGACCGGCTGATTGTAGGAACAGCTGATGAACTTGACGACAACTTTCATTTGGAAAAAGTGTCATGAACTGGCCAAGTGAAATTTCAATAAAAGAGTGCGCGCATGGAAAACTCAGTAATTTGGTAAAATGAGGGAAATAGACTGCCTATATGTTTTTTTAACGCCGAGGTAGTACTTTAACCTGCCAAATTACCATATACGTTAAAAAAACCAATTCGGAATGCTCACTTGTTAATTATAAAGATTTAAAAATTAATTTCTCACAAGGCGAGCGAGCATTTTGATTCTTATCTACGTGAAGTAATCAATTAGCTTTTAACAGGAAAGTGGGAAATTGATCCGTGAATGGACAATCGTCCAAGTTACATTTCGGCAGTAATAGTAACAAGCTATATAGCAAAATTCTGACCTTTTTACCTGAAGCGCGGTACGTTTCTGAAAGATTCATAGGTCCTAAGAAAATGGATTTGCACTGAGCGGAATTTGAACCTTGGGCACGTAGAATATTCTGCGATATGTCGTCTCTTGTGAGTAGATTTGAATTTAAATAATAGTGAGAGAAAATTCTAACGCAATCGCATATTATCAATTAAGATTTGGGTTAAAGTTTAAAAAAATGTTAACTCACATTGAAATGATCCTCACAAACCTCACTCCAAAGAAACTGGATTCCGTCACACGATGCGATCCACTTCTTCCGAAAATCTCATTCCGGAGAAGCCAAAAAAACTTTCTGAGGTGTTTTATGGAGTTATTTGTGCAGCAAGGCACGAAACAATATTTCATTGTCCTCCTTAGCATCTCACGCGGGAAATTAATATTGACAGTTTTATATTTTTATAAGTAACTGTAAGTTGCCGGTCTACTGAAGTTGGCGGGCTACTAAAGTTCCATGGGCTCACACAATATGTCGCGGGCTTTTTAGTTTGTTTGAATTTGGTTGAAATTTAAAATGCTGATAAATTCAAACACCCAGTGTTTTTTCAAAGTGATTTGCGTCGTTAGTGAAAATAAGGCGGAGAGTCTTTTTTCCACATTCAAGCCGTGATTTCGTAGGCAATTTTCAGACAGTGTCAGTGAAATTTCAACCCTAAAGGAAAGAAGCTTGTGTCCCTTGAAAGGGCGGTATTTTGGTGAAAATACGTTGAAAGGTCGGTAGGTTGGTGAAAATAAATTGTGAAAATTGTTTACATTGGGGCCTCGATTTCGTAAGCGATTTTCAGACAGTGTCAATGAAATTTCAATAAAAAAAAATAAACTCAAATCATTGACAAAAGTAACGTTTATGGAGTTACAATAGCAACTAGCATACATGTTGGAAAGTCGGATAATTGGAATATCACATGAATGAAATGAATATTTAGCGACAGAAGTAAAGTGTAATGCTGAGGTGATGGCAGGATCGTCATGTAATGTTAAATCAGGATCGCCGTGCATCACGTTGCATTCGAGGAGTCTAGATATGAAAATACAACTGAAGATTTTAACTTCATAACTTTCTAAAGGAATAATTACCTACCGAAACGGCAAGGCCGCAGATATAATAATATTCTAGTCAGTGACTTGGATATTTGCCGTGGTTGCTAAATTCGGATCGAGATGGGATTTATACCACGAGTGTACGACGTGTGTTCGACCAAACACGATGTTAGACTTCCAAATGAACGAATATTGTTCTTTTCAGTCTCCTTTTTTAAGGTTTTGTGTAAACACAAAACCTTATTAAAATCGGTTTACTGTCTGTCCGTCTGTCTGTCTGCCTGTTTTTTTTTGTTTTTTTATACGTTGGAAGGTGGAAAGATTCAAAACCTACCGCTGGCTCCTGCCATACGGTTATGTGAGACTTTTACTCACTAAAACCACCTCCTCATCCTTCGCTTAGCCCGCGGGACTGCCATTTCGGTATTACATCGCGGGGCAGGATCAGTTATGAACTGCGGCTTCTGTCGTTATTTGTAACTTTCCTCCGAAGCTCCTCCCTCCTTTGCAGATTTTGATCGCCTTCATTAATTTTTCCACCGCCCTCCAAGATGTTTCAGAGGCTAGCATGTGGTCCACGATATTCTCGGGTGTCAACCGTGCCTCGGCGTTAATTTCCGCCTGCGCTCTGTGTGTTGCGAACCGCGGGCAGTTAAAAACAACATGCTCCGCATCTTCCGGAACCATCACGCATGTCGGGCAATACGGGGAGTCGTCACGCCCGAAGCGATAAAGGTATGCACGGTACCATTCGTGTCCGCTTAGGAATTGAGTTAGGTGGTAACTAACCTCACTGTGCCTTCGCTTGATCCATTTAGAGACATCTGGAATAATCCTGTGTGTCCAGCGTCCTTTAGGTGAATCATCCCACCTTTTTTGCCATTCCAAAATAGAATCACTTCGTGCCAATTGCCGACGATAGGTATAGGACTCACCGATTGCATATGATGGGTCATAGAGGCGACCCTCATTCGCCAAGATGTCGATGGGGACATCTGTCTGTCTGTCTATCTGTCGGTCACACGCGTTTATCTCGGAGATGGTTGCAGCGATTGACATAAAATTTGGTAGAAAGCTGGGAACTGTGAACGCTCACACATACAGTGAGTTACATCCTTTTACGTCGAATTTAAGGGGGTCCCCAATAATGCAAAAGGGGGGTGTACATTTTTTTTCATCAGATATAGCCATCTGGGGTATCAAATTAAAGGTCTCGGTTACTGCTTTTCGAAGCCGGTCTTAGTTTTGACATTTGTTGGAAAGGTGGGCAGTGCGGGGATTGAAGGTGATCATTCCTTTAAGGGGGACATTCTCAGAAACTACCAAACCGAAAAATCTGAAAAAATCAGAAGGCTGCAACTATATGGTGCCTGGGCTCCGAAATACCTTCCATACTGATATATATAGAAATAAAGTTAATAATAGTATATTACTATAGTTTTAGTATTTGGCTGTAAAACCCCCCTTAAGTTCATACTAGCACCACGAAAACAATATAGGATATGACATGGAGGAGCATGATCTCACCAAGTTTGGTGGAAATCGCACTATTACTAACAAAGTTATACTAGGCCAAACTGGTTACTTCTTTAGAAATTCAAGGCTATGAATATCAATACCACCCGAAAGTGGATATTCTCACATAATATATGCATATATTACGTGCTACGTACTAAGAAATACACAAAATCTTTCGTACCTGAAGCGACCAGCGGTTTCCTGACTTGTTATAATTTACTTAAACTTAAATAACAAGAAAAGCATATTATTTATTGCTGACTTACCAATAATTCACACAATGTTATTGCATGCCCATCAACGAGTTCAAAACTAATTTGATCCGAGAATTACTTAGTCCACACAAAAAATATACTCTAGTCCATTTATTTTCCCACGAGGCATTTGTTCTAGATATATTCTAGATTCTAGATTAGTTTGAGTAGCTTGGAAGTTTTTTGAACTGAATTCGTTAATTAGGTCATGCAATTCCATTATCTTTATGATGAGTAAGATAATGCATGATATAGTGAATTATTGATAACAGCAAGACAGTGTATCCAAACATTATTTGAGCACAATTATACTTCTTGATAATTGTGTTGATGGTGGTCAAAGGGTAGTACAGGTCCCAGGGCAAAACGTGGATTGGTACCCACGATGGAGCATAAAACCTGGGAAACGCCTATTGAGCCAACACGAACAGCTCTACTACCAAAACCTATCTCCACCATCACGTGGTGATCGCTGGAAGTTCTTTCTTTATGAAAAACTGAGAAGCAAGGTTCCTGAGAAGAAACGGAGAAGGATGAAGGCTCCCGCTCCCGCGCCTAAAAACGGGACAAAATATGCCAACTGGTTGATAACTCTACCCGAAAAACCGATGTTACGAAGCCACGAAAGGAGCCTCGGACAGGATGGACTTTACAACGACGAACCCAGCAACGGCAACGGCAGCTAGCCGATACGCAATATAAGGCAGATGTAATAGCGTTGCAAGAGATGCGATGAACAGTGACCGGTTTCCTGGAGAAGAGCCGCTACACCATATATTACAGCGGCCATCCAGTAAACCATGTGCCTGGGAGTAGGTTTCTTAGCCAGCCAAAAACTGCTGTTCTCGGCTTTGAAAATATAAGCGAATGGCTATGCACTCTGCGTTTGCGAGGCAAGTTTAGAAATATAAGCCTCATAAACGTTCACGCCCCTACAGAGGAGACCGTAGAGTCGGAGAAGTATACCTTCTACGATAAGTTCAGGCGATACGTCGGCTCCCATAGTTTATATAGGGATACCAATGATAACAGACTGCGGGTTATTCAGTTAGCAGTATCGCACGAAATGGTTGCCGGAAGTACCTGGTTTGCGCGGAAAGCGATCTTCAAACATACGTGGGCCTCTCTAGACGGGAGCACTTTCAACCAAATTGACCACTTGCTGATTGAACGCCGCCACCTCTCAGCCTTGATGAATGTCAGAACATATAGGGCGACCAATATAGACTTTTTTTTTGTGGATGGACGCTGCTGCGCCAGGTTGCAGCAGTGTGTGGGATTCGCACCCACTAAAACCACCCCCACTCTTCCGCCCCTCCCCGCGGGACCACCGTGAAGTATTACTTCGCGAGGGAGGCTCTAGTTCGCTATACCAGCTCGTTCATGTCACGTCTCCGTCGCGCCGCCTTCCGAGCTCGATCCAACTCCAGTAGTTTTGTCTGCACCACGGCCACTGCCTCATTTACCGCCATCCAGTTTTCCTCCGACTTCAGCATCTCTTCCACCAGGTTCGAGGGCTCGATGTCCGCCCCTAAGATGCTGTTCAACCTCCTTTTCTGTTACAAAAATCTGGGACAATGGAACATGACGTGGTCCGGGTCCTCGGGTGTAGCACCGCATTCAGGACAGTTGGGAGACTCGTCCAACTCGAAGCGATGCAAGTACTTCCTATAGCCACCGTGTCCCGTAAGGAACTGTGTCAGGTGGTAATTCAATTCTCCGTGCTTTCGGTCGACCCATTTCTCGATACACAGCATCAATGTATGGGTGCACCGGCCCTTGTCGGAGTTATCCCACCGTTGTTGCCACTTGCCACACAACTCTTTCCTGATGGCTTTTCGGAAATCCGTATTCACCTCGGCTGGATTTGCCTTCCGTTTTTCGTAGAGTCAGTGAGCCTCGCTCGCTAGAAGATCTATAGGGATCATTCCCGCGATGATACACACTGCCTCCGTCGACGCCGTCCTAAATGCGCTGCACACCCTTAGCGCAATTGGCCGGTATGTCGAACTTATCTTCCTCCGGTTGACAGCGTGGTTCAACGCTCCCGCCCAGACAGGGGCTGCGTATAGCAGGATCGACCTCAGCACTCCCGCGATGAGTAGCCTGCGACTATACTTCGGCCCTCCCACGTTAGGTATCATCATTGCAAGGGATGAGCTGGCATTTGCTGCCTTCTCTCGCGCATAATCCAAGTGTCCCTTGAAACTCAGCTTGGCATCGATCATCACCCCCAGGTATTTGACAACCGATTTTGAGACGACCTCACGATTACCAACCTAGATGGTAACCGTGTTGTTCTTCCTACGGTTGGTAATGAGGACCGCCTCCGTCTTTTCGTCCGCCAGGTCCAGCTTGGACATTCGTAACCATGACTTGATGGTATGAATGGCTTCATTTGCATAAAGCTCCACGTTCTCGGGATGCTTTGCAATTGCAACTACCGCCAGGTCGTCCGCAAAACCAATCAGCGTTGCCTCCTCCGGCACGCGAAGGCCAAGCACTCCGTCGTACATTATGTTCCACAGCAGCGGTCACAATACAGAACTTTGAGGCACACCTGCTGTCACAATGTACTCCTTCGGCCCGTCGTCCGTCTCGTACCAGAGAAGTCTATCCGAAAGGTAGCTCTCGATGAGCCGAGCCAACTAGCTAGGAACACCCAGTTTGGCCAAAGCGCCCTTAATCCAGCCTCCGTTGGCTGAGTTTTGACGTCCAGCGTCACCAGAGCACAGCATTTGCCCATGGCCATTGCATTTCGAGCCAATGCCTCGACCGTAGAACGGGCTCGCCGAAATCCATATTGGCGCTCTGAAAGACCACCCGCAAGCTCGATGAACGGGAGCAGCCTGTTGTATATCACCCTCTCCAACATCTTCCCCATGGTGTCTAAAAGACAAATAGGGCGATATGAAGAGGGCACGCCGGGTGGTTTTCGGGGCTTCGGTAGCAAGACCAACTTCTGCCTCTTCCACTGGGCGGGAAACACTCCTTCCGCCATGCACGATTCGAATGTGCTTGCGAACCACCTTGGTCTGGCCTTGACCGCCACCTTAAGAGTCCTGTTGGGAATTCCGTCCAATCCAAGAGCCTTGCTGTCCCCAATACGTCTGCAGATTTCCCAAAGTTCCTCTTCGGTAACATCCGGGATCGAGAAGACGTCCTGCTGAGCTGCCAGTTGGGGTTCTCTTTCGTCCTGCTCCTGTTGTGGGAAAAGAGTTGTAATTATTTGCAACAAGAGCCGTGGGCATGTCACTTGAGGTGATTTTTGCCCGCGGATCTTCTTCATTCTTTCATTCCAAATTCTATTAGTTTTAATCTGAATTGTTTTTATATACGAATCTTTTTTTTGTGTATTGATTTCAAATGTCTATCTGTTTTAATTAATGCGTTACAACTGTTTATATCTTCTCTTGTATATGGGGCTTTTTAAGGTAGTTGGTGCTTATTTCTGTTCTCGCTTTTTACTATGATAGTATGAGATCACCTATCAAGGTTTTGTGTAAACACAAAACCTTATTAAAATCGGTTTACTGTACTGTCTGTTTGTCTGTCCGTCTGTGTGTCTGTCTTTTGTTTTTTTTTCTTGAGGAGGTGGAAATCTTCACAAGGACATACCAGCGTGTGGGATTTTTACCCTTAGGGGTTTTAGTAACCACCCCCGACTCCATTCCTTTGCCGCGGAATCACCATACGGTATTATATCACAGGGCGGAGTCAGCTTACTCTAGCTTAGTTCCATTTCTTCTATATGCGGCGCACGTGACTGCGCTTTTCTCCTTTCCTCTGTCTTTCGCAATTTATCTTGAATAGATGCGATCATGGAGTTGACCGCATCCCAATTCTCTTGATGTGCTAGCATTTTCGGCACAAGATTTTCTGGAACCAGCATCTCTCCTAGAGTCTGCTCTAGATTCCTTTTTTCTTCCACAAATCTCGGACAGTGGAAGAATACATGCTCTGGGTCCTGTGGGACTCCATCACAATTTGGACAGTCGGGTGAGGTCTCCAATTTAAACCTGTGAAGGTATTGGAGATATCCTCCATGTCCCGTGAGAAACTGGGTGAGATTATAATTAATTTCACCGTGTTGTCTCTCCAACCATTTCTTTAATGGCAGGAATGAGCCTGTGAGTCCACCGACCCTTTCCCTTGTCATCAATTTATGGATC
Source organism: Hermetia illucens (assembly GCF_905115235.1). Lineage (NCBI taxonomy): Eukaryota > Metazoa > Arthropoda > Insecta > Diptera > Stratiomyidae > Hermetia > Hermetia illucens. Next base: position 118,646,933 of record NC_051849.1, read on the forward strand.
TCTCCCTCTTAGCGTTCTTCGTCCGCAATAAGGGAGAGATTGGCTTCGCATGGTATATATTCGCCATCTCATTTGCTAAGATGTCAATGGGCATCATTTCAGAGATGACGAATGCTGCATCATCTGAGACAGTCCTGAAGGCAGAGCATACCCTCAGAGTTGTCCTCCTGTAGACTTCATTCAGTTTGCTAGTGTTAACTGACATCCGCAACGCCTCGCTCCAAACTGGGGTCGCATAGAGCATGATTGAGGTCACCATTCTGGCTATAAGCAACCTAGAGGTATGCGTGGCCCTCCCACGTTCGGCATCATCCTCGCCAGGGCCATACTAGCAGTGGATGATTTATCACAAACATACTGTACGTGTTGCTTATAGCTGAGCTTCCTGCCTATCACCACCCCCAAGTATTTGATGGTCGGTTTGGAAGTGATGATATGATTTCCTATTCTAACACAGGCGTAATTTCAGAAGAGCCCCGCTTCTGTAATGAGGGCCGCTTCTGTTTTTTCCTCCGCAAGCGTCAGACTAGAGCTCTCTAACCAGCATTTGACAGCACTGGTTGCACCGCTTGAGTATAACTCAGTATCTTCGAAATGCTTTGCGACAATAACCAGTGCTATGTCGTCAGCGTAACCTACCACTATGGCTTCCCTCCGAAGGGGAAGATTAAGTACATCGTTGTATATGATGTTCCACAGTAGTGGGCCCAATACGGAGCCCTGTGGGACACCCGCGGAAACAACGTACTCTTGGGGTCCGTCATCGGTGTCATACCAGAGCCTCCTGTCAGTTAAGTAACTATCGACGATAGCAGCGAGATAGGCGGGAATACTAACCTTCACTAGGGATTTCCATATTAGATTCCAATTGGCTGAATTGAATGCATTTTTCACGTCCAGGGTTACTACCACGCAATATTTGCTGGTACTACCCTTTCCGTGGATTGCATCTTCGGCCAACACAGTAACCAATTTGATGGCATCAATGGTTGATCTGGCTTTTCGGAACCCATATTGCCGATCTGAAAGGCTCTCAACAACCGGGAGTAATCTATTATACATTATAGGTTGCCCGCTCTAACATTTTCCCCACCGTGTCTGTCTGTCTGTCTGTTCGTCACACGCATTTTTCTCGGAGACGGTTATAGCGATTGACATACAATTTGGTAGAAAGGTGGGAACTGTGAAAGCTCACGCATACAGTGAGTTACAAATTGATGAAAATTTTTTTTTCATCAAATATACTCATGTGGGGTATCAAATTAAAGGTCTCGGTTGGCACTTTTTGAAGCCGGTCTTAGTTTTGACATTTGTTGGAAAGGTGGCGAGTGCGGGGGGTTGAAAGTGATCATTTTTCAAGGGGCCCATTCTCAAAAACTACCAAACCGAAAAATCTGAAAAAAGTCAGGGGGTTGCCACTATATGGCACCTGGGCTCCGAAATACCTTCCATACTGCTACCTGTACAAATAAAGTTAATAATAGTATATTACTAGAATTTTTAGTAATTGGCTGCAAAACCCCCCTTAAGTTCATGCTAGTACCAGGAAGTTTCACAATAATATAGGGTATAATATAGAGCATGATTTTTTTTACTAACAAAGTTATAATACGTCAAATTTGTCGCCTCATTGCAAATTCAAGAACATGAATGTCAATATCATCCGAAAGTTGATATTCTCACATAATATATGCATATATTACGTGCTACGTACTAAGAAATACACAAAACCTTTCGTACCTGAAGCGTCAAGCTTCCGGTTTCCCGACTTGTTTTTAAATTTATTGGGTTTATGTGAGTTTGTTTGTTAGCTCTTTTAGCTTTAACGTTTACAATTAGCTTTCTAGCTTTTCGTATGGATATTTTCAATTTTAATTTTTATTCGTTTACATAGTTTTCTAGGTTGTAGATTGGATTGCTATTTTATGGTATATTCGTTTGGAAGATGTGGTAATTTACCATAAACTAATTCGTAAGGACTGTAGTGGGGTTGTGTCATATGCGAATGTATACTATTGTATGTCCCATTGCTGATCATCGGCAAAAGAACATATATATTCAATTCGTACCCGATGGGTTCTTTCAACCGCACCTAAAGTTTGGTGGTGGTATGAGGTTGAGAAGATTTGTTTAATTTTCAGAAATTCGCATACATCACTCAGTAATTTGTTTGTGAATTTGGTACCTAGATCCGATTTGAGGATTTTGAAATGCCTATATTTCAATATAAATTCGTTCGCTATACCTAAAGCTATGGTATTGGCTTCCTCATTTTCTATTGGAAATGCTATCACGAATCTAGTTAGTTCACATTGTAATGTTAGGGCCTACAGTGTCTCTTTGTGTGATCTCGAAATTTGTCGATGGCGTGTCAGATTTAACTATTTTCTCTATGGTATGTCTTGTTCGCTTACTTATTTGGCAAAATGTGCAAAGGTTTTTACCATGCCATATTTTTCCAGCAGTACTTTCGTTGCAATTTCCGTAAGGTTTTTCTAATCACTAAGTGTCCTCCGTGGGGTGAGTTCTCATTATTATTATTATTTTGTTAAGGGAAAGTCGCACCGCGTCCTTGAAGAACTATTGTGCCCCTTTTACTGGTTATAGTGTACCTGTTGATCATAGTATCTCAAGCAGGCCAGTAACCGTTAGGAACTTTAGTATGTTCCCCACTTCCAGAAGTTTCAGCTTTGCATCTGGTATTAAGTGTTCTCCCAGATGTATCGACCTACTTTGCACAAGTGCTGGACACTGTCCCAGGACGTGCATAGAGGTTTCGTCCTCCTCCTCACAGAACCTGCAGGCAGTGTCCGTAGATATCCCTAGCTTCCCTAGGTGGTAGTTCAGCCGACAATGACCAGTGAGAATTCCCACTATGATTCGGAGGTTCTTTTTGGTGAGGTTTAAGCAATCCTTTGTGCGCATGGGTTCGTATCCCCCAATAAGCACCCTGGACTGCTCCATCCCTGGTAGGCCCGCCCAATATAGTTCCCTCAACCGTTTTTCTTCGTTTCTTAGATTCATAGCCATGAAACCGTTTCCGATTCCACAGAAGGGTTCTGGCCCGTATAAAGGCATCCCTGCTCCCTTCTTGGCTAGTTCATCCGCTGCCTCATTGCCTTCCAGCCCAGCATGGCCTGGAACTCAAAGTATCCAGACCTTGTTGGACGAGCCGAGTGTATTCAGTCTCTCAAGGCATTCCCATACCAGTTTAGAGTTCACCTGGTTGGACCTAAGTGCCTTGATCGCTGCTTGGCTATCGGTGAGAATAGCTGTGTTCTGCCCCCTGTAGTTCCTTTGCAGATTAAAGGAGGCACATTTGTCTATGGCGTAAATTTCCGCCTGGAATATGCTAGTGTACCTGCCCATTGGCTCAAAGTACATTTTCCTTGGACCAATGACACCGGCACCCGCTCCCTCTGCTGTGAGGGATCCGTCAGTGTACCAAGTAATCAGTTGCTGGTTTAAGCCGTATGTCACAGCCACGCTTTCCCAGTTTGTCTTGTTACTCCAACGTGTTTCAAACTTCTTATCGAAGTGAAACCTCGTTGTCATGTTGTCCCTCGGTATCAGTAATTCGGGATACCGCCTAGAAAGGATATCAATCTTCCTTCGATTTAGGCAGCTCCCCGCCTCACTCATGCTACCGGCCATCCTGAATATTGATCTCCTTGCCTGCATCTGTATGTGCAGATGGAGAGGGGTTAATCCCAGAAGGACCTCCAGGGATGCCGTTGGGCATGTCCTCATTGCCCCACTGATACACACGCAAGCCAGCCTTTGGAGCTTATGTAATTCCCTGGCTTGTGTGCTGAGTTGGGTTCTTTCTGCCCAGATTACCGCTCCATAGGTAATCATTGGTCTTACTATTGCAGTATATATCCAAAGTAGTATCTTCGGGCTACAACCCCATTTTTTTCCTGCTATGGATCTGCAAGTCATCAGAGCCCTCGTGGCTTTCCGACATGTGTCTTCCAGAGTAATTTTTGGTCTAGCGTGATTCCCAAGTATTTGACCTCTGTTTCTCGTTTCACCTCCATATCATGTAATGTTATGGCTTTCAGGTGATCCAGCTTACGCCTCCTAGTGAATGGTACTATGGTGGTTTTAGTTGGGTTGATCCGCAGTCCCACCTTCCTGCACCAGGCACTAGTAACCCTTAATCCAGTTTGGATTCTATCACATAGGGTATCTTCATATTTGCCCCTACAGATTAGAACAATGTCGTCCGCGTAGCCCTGGACTTGTATTCCAGTATTAGTTAACACGTCCAGGAGTTCATCCACTACCATACTCCACATCAGCGGCGATAGTACTCCGCCCTGTGGACAGCCTTGAGTGGTGTTCATGATAATAGAATTTGTACCTGTTTGTACCTCTATTTGTCTGCTTTCTAGCATTTTGCCCATCCAGAGTGCCAGGGTGTTTCCCACTCCTTTGCGGCTCAGGGCATCCTGTATCTCTGTGTGCGATGTGTTGTCGAATGCTCCTTCGATATCCAAAAACGCGCACAGTGCAATTTCTTTTGTTTCAATGGCGTCCCGTAGTACCTCTGTCAGCTGATACAGAGCAGTTTCAGTTGACCTTCCTGCCTGGTAAGCGTGTTGACAGTGATGTAAGGGATTACGCTTTAGAACGTTAGTTCTAATATAGTTGTCTATGACCTTCTCCACCGTTTTGAGTACGAACGATGTTAGGCAGATTGGTCTGAAAGATTTAGGGTGAAAAGGATCCTTTTTACCCGCCTTCGACAGAGGATATTCTCCCGTCTTTGGCTACAGCCTTGTACAGCCTAGTTGCTTCTGTGATCTGTTCAATCCCTTCACAGAATTCCCTAAAGCTGTTCCGTTTCGCTTCCCTGATGGCGTTGCTATACGCAGTCAGTGCATTTTTATACCTCCGCCAGTCCCCGGTTCGTTTTGCCCGGTTAAAGAGTTTTCGTACCTCCGTTCTCATTCTGGCTAAGTTTCTGTTCCACCATGGTACATCCCTTGATGACTTGACTGTCTTGGCCGGACAGCTGGCCTCATATGCGTCAATGACGATTGTGTTGAGGTCTTCCACCACCGTTTCTAATTCTAATTCGCTCCTGATGTCACCGCTTCCTTGAAGGTGGGCAATGTTGTTGCTCAGGTGCATTGTGTAGGATTCCCAATCCGTTCTCTTGGGATTCCTTATTATTCTTTTTATTTCGGAGTTACCCTCAATGTCGAATCTGATTATCCTGTGATCAGACATTGAGGGTTCATCCGACACCCTCCAATTCCTGACCATCCCGTTCATTAGGGTATTTCCTAGAGTTATATCTAGTACCTCTTGTCTGGTGCTGGTCACAAATGTTGGAGTGTTCCCTACGTTGTATATTTCTAACTTATTACTAAGAATAAATTCGAGAAGGTACTCACCTCTACGATTAGTGTCACTGCTTCCCCACACTACGTGGTGGGCGTTGGCATCGCAGCCGAGAAGAAGTGGTAACGCCCTCTCCTCGCAATACTCCGTCAGCTTTGCGACTTGTTCCGGTGGAGCCCGGCTCTCGTCTCCTGGGAAGTATCCCGATGCTACCACTACCTTTCGAGTGCTCCTCCCGGCTTCCAATGAGACTTGGATAGCCACAAGGTCCCCGGTTAAGAACTCTGAAAGACATATGTATTTTAGATTACGTTTGAGAATTATGCAAGCTCTTGGTTTTTCACAAGACGAGTCCCAAATTACCTGCATGTCTCCTCCTTGCAGACCGCGAATCTGCCCCCGGTACACCCAGGGCTCCTGAGCCAGCACTATTCCAATGTTCTCCTTGGAATTTGCCCTTGCAATCACTGCAGATGCAGCTCTCGCATGGTGGAGGTTTATCTGGGCTATCCTAGTGCTGGCCATTGGCTCCGTTATTGTTTGGAGCTCTTCTCCACTGTCGGAGTGTCACCCTCCTCCTCCGACATGGCGCTTTCCTGCGCGTCGCTGTCCACCCCGAGCCCTAGCAGTCCTAGGTCTAGGTCGTCCAGCTTCTGCTCTTCACTGGGCAGCAGGTCTATTTCCCTGGTTAATCCCGTTCTTTCCGCCTCTATGGCTTCCGCGACTTCTTCAGGGACCTCGGTAAGTTTTCCACCCGATGCCTCCTCCGAGGTTTCTTTCCTTGGCTTTTCCTTGTGCACATGCACGGGTATGTTGCCAAATCGGTAGTTGATATGACAACTCCGACGTTTAATTGCCTCTAGTGATCGGTCATCTACCCCGATCGTGAGGAGTTTACCCTTTCCCTCCACCTTGCTTCTGAAGACTCTCCATAGTCGAGTATGGAGATCTTCGTTCTGAGCAATTAGGAGTCTCATGAGGTCTTCTGTTACTATTGCCGCGGCCTTTGGGAGAAAAACTGTCACCATGTGGGCTCCTGGTATATCATCTCCAGCACATGTTGACAGTTCCACCCCTTCCCAGCCTGGCAATCCAGGAATTATGGTTCTGACCCATTCTGCGGTACCTTCCGTCGCGCAGTCCACCAGTATAAGGCCTGGTCGAAAGCGTATCCCGGTGAACACCAGTTTCGACGTCCATCCCTTGATCATCTGCTTGACGACCAGTTCTTCAATGGTTTCCTGTTCCTCCCGAGTGAGTATTTGCTCGGGAAACCTTTTTGGCAGTATGGCCAGCCGAATGCCCTTGACCGCACTAGCATAGCTAATGCCGGGCTTCCTGGATCCTGCCTTCACTCCTGACCTGCCCGGGTTTTCTCCTCCCGTGGGTTCAGGTCTGGGTTTTTTGGGGGCATTCCCTTCATGCGGGCTGATCTCTGCTGCTCCCCGCTTTCTTGGCTCCGGTAGAGATGGCTTAGGTCTGTCCTGAGCCTTCTTAAGGGCCTCTTCTGGTTTCAGGCCTTCCTTCAGATAGCGCAGGTACCATTTAACCCCGGCGCCACTGAGACCTGTCTCCTTCCTGACGTCTGTTATGTTTATCTCAGACGTGCTTTTGCTGGTCCCTGCTCTTTGAGCAGTGGTGTTCGTTGGCTGTAGTCCATGCAGTATACCAATGCTCACCTTGGATCCACTGCTTGACGTCCCAACTTCTCCCTTCTTGGGTGTAGTCACCTGGCTTTCAGTAATTCGGAGACGTGCCTCCACCTGATTAACCAGTTTTGGTGCGGTACGGGGCCCCGCTTTTTTGGTTTTTGTTTTTTTTTCCAATTTAGTACTCATTTGATTCCCACGAGTATGGGGGTTAAGAGGTCCGCCGTGCCATAGCCCCCCGTAGCACGGTAAGATCTAACTTACTCACTGAGGCGACCAGGTATCAGTGAGGCTCCGTTCGAATACAGTCAGTTACCCCCGACTGCAAACTATCCAATGGGCACGGTTCGCATGACACCCTGGATTGGGGGAGGTGTTTTTCGACTCCCCAGTCTAGATCCGTAGCGTTTTGTTAATAGTAGGGTCACCTCGTACAGGGTGTGGCTATCACCACTCACTAACGGTCTTGGTAGACGAGAGGCTTGGCCCCTGAAAAGGCACACACCGTCCCAGAGGAGAGACAACTCATCCTTAGACAAAGATAGGTTGGCCTCAGGGAGCTATGTTCCGCATCAGTCTATCCTGCAGTACACTGCTTGACCCCGTGAGTTCTCATACTCGTCTGTTAGCTTCATTTTTTTCAGTTTCACTAGTAATTCTCGAGGGTGGCTTGTATAACATTATTTTTAAATTTGTACGCGTATTTTCTTTTTGTTGCAACATATTAAACATTTTTTTAAATGTTTCCTTATTCATTTCGTCATTAGTAGGTAACGAGGGTACTTTTATGTGGTTTTGTTTCAATAATTTCTCCATAATCAAAACGTATTTTGAATGTCGATTATCACTATTGCTCCCATTACTATGTTTTGTTGTGAGATTTTTATTGATTGAAACGGATTTTTCAACAAATTTATCGCTACAACGTATTTGTACCGTGTTATTAAGACGTACGATATCAATTTGACTATCGTTTTTATATTTATCACTTTCATTTTTCCTTTCCGTGCGCAGGACTTCTGTGTTTTTTCTTTTAATTTATTTTCCATTATTGTCTATTTCTGGAGGTATCATAGATTTCAACGCGACAGAATTTAATTCGATTTGAGACAAGGCGTCAGCATTTGTATTCATGCTGCCCTTTTTATTCACAATGGTAAAGTCATAATCAGATAAGTCAATTCTGATTCTAGTTAGTTTTGATGAAGGGTTTTTGTGTGTGAACAAAGACACTAGTGATCTGTGGTCTGTAACAACTGCAAATTTTCAATCGTAAAAATAAGGTCTGAAGAAATTGATTTCCCAGTGGATAGCTAAAAGTTCCTTTTCAATAGTATGTTTATTGATATGGTGTTTAGCTAGTGATTTACTTGCATAAGAAATTGGTAAATTGTGATAAAATTTACCTTGAGATAAAACTGCGCCTAGAGCGTAATTAAATGCATCCGTGGTTAAGACAAACGGTTCATCAAAGTTTGGGTACTAGAGGATCGATGGGCTTATCAATTTGCTTTTTAGGGTCTCGTATGCTTTCTGACACTTCGGTCCAGGCAGAAGTTATGTTTTTCTTTAATAAAAAAATCAAACTTTTGGCGGTTTCAGCAAAATTTGAAATGTACCGGTCATAATAGCTGTAAAACGCCACAAATCTGGGTACTTCGTCATCAGACTTTGGAATCGGTTAGTTTTTAATTTAGATAGATCGGTCTTGATACTTTTGTCGGTTATTAAATGACCAAGGTATACGACTTCTGATTTTAAAAATTGAGATTTACTTGGATTTAATTTCAAATTATTCTGACGTCTTTGTAATACTTTTTAAAGATTGGTGTTGTGATGCTTTATACTGCATCCGAAGACAATGATGTCATCGACATATGAGAAAGCTAGATGACTGAGGCCACTTAAAGCGATTGTCGGTGTACGCTGAAAGTTATTGGATGAAATTCTCAATCCGAAGGGTAGCGTTTTAAATTGATAGTGACCATCACTGCTTGAAAATGCTACCACTGGCCTAGACTCTTTGTCAAGTTTAATTTGATGGAAAGAGCTAGTCATATCTAAAGTTGAGAAGTATTTTGCTCTCTCTAGTTTGGCGTTAAAATTCAAAAGAACACGTTTGTGTGTAGTCCAAATATAATATTTATTATTTATTTAAACGTTATAATACTTAAAATTCAAGAGTCTGTATTTTTACATTCTTTCGTGACGCCGTGAAGATTCGAGAAGATTTTTAGAAAATTGACAGATCGATCTCCTCTTATAGACTGCAGCGCTTCTTTTCGATAGTGGTGAAATTAGGAAATTTGAATAGCTCCGCTACATCACTCCCCTCCGAGTGACTTGGCAAATGTCAAATGTCAAGTTGCGATCGTTTCATGTGTAAACATTGCGTGAACTATGAAATTTCTGAAAAAAAATACAAAAAAATATTTATGCTGCGAAAGTTACGGATTTCGTTTTCGTTGTCTTCTTTCCAGGTCCGGGATACGTCTTGAGTGTAGGTGTAGCTGGGTTGGGCTGTGTTATAGTTGAAGATGGGTTGATTGGTTCAGCTTCGATAAACGCCGGTTTAAGCCTTTCGATGTTGATGCTGGTTGCTTTACCTTTTACGTCGATAACGAAAACGTTGTCTGAAGTTCTTTCGAGCACTCGGAATGGTCCTTCATACGGATGTTCAAGTGGTTTCTTAACTCGATCTACTCGAATAAAGACGTGTGTACAAGTGAACATGTCCTTGTGGATGAAAATTTTCGGCTTTCCGTGATGTTTCGTAGGAGTAGGACGTACTTTTCGCATGATTTCACGAAATTTTTCTACGAAGAATTTAGGGTCTGGCGGCATGTCTTCATTGAAGAAAAATTTTCCGGGTAATCGAAGTGTGGTACCATAAACGAGTTCCGCTGCTGATGAACCTATGTCTTCTTTAACGCTAGTACGGAGTCCTAATAAAACTGTAGGCAAACTGTCTATCCATTCGGCGTTGTTGTGACACATAATCGAAGCTTTGAATGAGCGGTGCCAGCGCTCAATCATTCCATTAGCGGCTGGATGATATGCTGTAGTTCGGATCTTTTCACAACCTACCAAATGCGATAACGATTTGAATAACATCGATTCGAATTGGGTTCCCTGGTCTGATGTTAAGACTGTAGGTGCTCCAAATCTTGAAATCCATGTAGTGTAAAATGCGTCAGCAATGGCATCTGCAGTGATACTCTTAAGTGGGGCTGCTTCCGGCCACCGTGTGAACCGGTCGATCATCGTAAGCACATAAGAATATCCTTTCGACTGCGTCAAAGGTCCTACAATATCGATGTGTACGTGACTAAATCGTGTGTCTGGAACTTGTATGTGTTCATAAGAGGGTTTGGCGTGTCTAGCGATTTTGCTTCGTTGACATGCTAGACAAGTACGTGACCATTCGGTGATGTCTTTAGCCATCGACGGCCAAACGAATTTCCGTTGTATCGCCTTCTTCGTGGCTCGACCACTGGGATGCGATAGTCGATGGGTCGTATCGAAAATTTTCTTTCTGAGTGTTTTGGGTATGTTATGGACGGATTTCTTTTGTAGAAATGTCGCAGAATACAAAAGTTACGGTATCGTCTATGCGAAGTTTACGTAAGTTCAATGATGTATTAGAACGTAGGATGTCCTGAAGTTCATCGTCATCTTTCTGAGCACGAGCTAGTTCTTCCATGGTGAAAGTCGTAGGTAGGTTTACATTTCAAATATCGGAAAATGCGTCGGCAACAATGTTATTGTCTCCCGAGATGTAGACTATGTTGGTTGTAAATTGACCTATGTAGTCTAACTGTCGAAGTTGCCTAGGAGAGGCTTTCTCGGCTTTTTGCTCAAAAGCAAACGTTAGCGGCTTATGGTGGGTTTTGATAATGAGAGTTCTACCCTCGACCATATGCTGGAAGAATTTGATGCAACTGTAAATCGCTTGAAGTTCGCGATCGTACGTGCTGTACTTTTGTTGGGCATTGGTAAATTTCCTGGAAAAATATCCAAGGGGTTCCCAGTTTCCGTTGTGAAACTGTTCTAAAACTCCACCCATGGCTGTGTCTGATGCATCGCTTTGTATCGAAAGAGTCACGTTTGGAATTGGATGTCGTAGTAAAGTTGCATTTGCAATTTGGTTTTTGCACTCTTCAAACGCTCTTTCCGCTCGTGGATTCCACTTAACTGGTCGTTTGTCTCGCTTAGTAGATCCAGTGAGGAGTTCGTGCAGAGGTGCTTGAATCCCGGCTGCATTCCTGAGTGATTTCCTATAGAAATTAATAGCGCCTAAGAATCTTCTGAGTTCGGCTATGGTTGAAGGTTTGGTGTAATTTGCCAACGCCAAAATTCGATCGGGCATTGGCTTCGAGCCGTTCTCATCAATCTGGTATCCAAGGTACTGGACTGATGGTACACCAAAACCACATTTTGAAACATTGATACATAAGCCATGTTGCCGTAGTCTTCCGAAAATGATCCTTAAGTGCTGTCGATGCTCTTCGTGATCTTTCGATGCGATCAAGATGTCGTCAATGAGAGCAAAACAAAATTCCAATCCGCGAAAGGCTGTATCGATGTAACGCTGAAATGTAGGCGCAGCGTTGCGTAATCCGAAAGTCATAACATTAAATTCGAATAATCCGAATGGGGTAATGACTGCGGTTTTAGGAACGTCTCCAGGTGCGACTGGTATTTGGTAATACGCTCGGATCAAGTCTATCTTCGAGAAAACTTTCTTTCCGTATAGCTGGTGTGCAAAGTCTTGCAAGAAAGCGATAGGGTATCTATCCGGGATAGTAACGGCGTTCAGTCGACGGTAGTCGCCACAAAATCTGGCCCACTGACTACTGGATGGTTGGCAAATCCCTTGTTGGATCATAAAATTAAATTCGTTCTTTGCCTCTTGCAGTTTTTCCGGTGATAGTCTCCTTGCACGCTGAGCTACTGGCGGTCCTTCAGTGAGGATATGATGGAAGACGTTATGTTGCGCTAGCTTTTTAATACCGATTGGTATCGTAATGTCCTTGTATTCGCTCAGAATATCGTTATATATCGTATGACAAATCGTTGATATTGACTGCGTTGTGATGTTTACGAGTTTACCGCTTTGAGATAAATTAGTTGTTTGGTCACTGATGTTTTTGCCTCGCAAATCTACCAGCAAACCAAAATGCTGCAAAAAATCAGCTCCTATTATCGGTTGAGCTACGTCGGCAATAACGAAATTCCAAAGAAAGGAACGTCTGAGTCCAAAATTTAAATTAAGAAGTTTTTGACCATACGTATTTATGACTGAATTGTTAGCGGCAAACAGTTTGAGTTTGGATGGTGCTGAAGATTGTCCTGCCAGATTGCGAGGAAGTACCGCAATGTCGGCACCGGTATCCACGAGAAAAGATATTCCCGTTTTCCTATCTCTAATAAGTAAGCGGGCTTTTTGTGGATCGTCGCCTTCGGCCGCTTGAACTCGAGACGACGGTATTAGTTTTCCTGCTGCGTAGCAGGCTGCTTCCACTGGCACGGTGATCGACAGTTTTTGGCGTTTTTACCAAAGCGTTTGTGGTAATAACAAAAACTATCTCTGTTGTTCGATACTGTGCGTCGATTAAGCGAATTTTTCCGCGAGCGTGATTCTGAACGAGATCGCGTGTGTAATCGCATCTCTATCTTATTAAGACGATTAGTAATTTCTACTAATGGATCGTTGGGCTTATCGGTTGTAGTTGATTGCTTAACCGTAGACAAGCTGGCTGGTTGTTGTAAGTCCAACATCATGTCGGCCATTTTAGCCAGTTTTTCAACGTCGGTTTCCGAAGAAATACCGAGAACCACTCGTATTTGCTCGGGGAGTTGCTCAAGAAGCAATGCTCGAAGAATGGCGTCTGTAACTTGTGTTCCACCGGTGTTTCTAATGTGCTGCAAGTAATATGATGGTTTACTGTAGCCTATACTTTGACCTTGTAGCACTCGTCTTAGTCTCGACTCTTGCGATTCTTCGAAAGCAGAAAGAATACGCTGCTTAACCGCCTCGTATTTGTTGGAATCTGGAGGATTTCGGGCTATGGAAATGACATGTGGAAGTACCTCTTGGTCCGCGTGTAGGATGACATACCTGAATTTGGTTTCGTCCGCAGTAATGCCGTGCGTGTGAAATGCGGCTTCGACTTGTTCGAACCAAAATGACGGGTCTGGTTTATAAAATGTCGGAAATTTAACGATACGCGCAGCTTGGATGCACAATGCGTCACTAAAGACTTCGGGCTCCACTGTATTACTTGGCTTGGAAAGTGAATTGTTGCTTTTCGAATCGTTTGTCGACATGATGTCTACTTGCACTAAAGTTTTTGCGCGTGTCTGTCCGAATACTGCGAATGTGAGTACAAACACAATGCTTCCGCTCCAAAAATGCGTACGCGCACTGCGAAAAATTGAAATGCACTCGCGTCGGTTGGTCACCAATTTGGCGTTAAAATTCAAAAGAACACGTTTGTGTGTAGTCCAAATATAATATTTATTATTTATTTAAACGTTATAATACTTAAAATTCAAGAGTCTGTATTTTTACATTCTTTCGTGACGCCGTGAAGATTCGAGAAGATTTTTAGAAAATTGACAGATCGATCTCCTACACTAGTGTAGCGGAGCTATTCAAATTTCCTAATTTCAACACTATCAAAACGAAGCGCTGCAGTCTACAAGAGGAGATCGATCTGTTAATTTTCTAAAACTCTTCTCGAATCTTCGTGGCGTCACGAAAGAATGTAAAAATACAGACTCTTGAATTTTAAGTATTATAACGTTTAAATAAATAATAAATATTATATTTGGATTACACACAAACGTGTTCCTTTAGAATCTAACGCCAAACTAGTCTGTCTAGAACGTCATCTAGTTTTGTCAGTGGAAATTATTCATTGACAATTTTGTCGTTTACAAGACGCCATTTCGATTTGCCATCCATATTCTTCTTAGGTACCACTAAAAGAGGTGAATTATATGGATTTCTTGATGGTTCGATAATGTGGTTGGTTTTTAATTCTTCTACTTTTTGTAAAATTTCGTTGTTTCGTGATTGATATATAGACTGGGCTGCTGTCAGTAATTCTTAACCTTGGAATATAGAAATCATTTGTTGACAATTTCTATCCTTTCAAATGGAATATATATTGATATTTGTTTAATTATCTCTAGCAAGTTTTGAACTGCTTGTTCACATTGTTTCGTACCTTTAAAATGTGGTAATTTGATAATGGTTCAATATCCACATCAAAATATTTTATTATAAGATTCTCGCCGTTGGTATTCAGAATTTTTACATGTCTTACCCCTTTTGCGGGTATTACTGTGTTTGGTATAAAAACACTTTTTTTGATTTCTGAATTAAGTACGATACTATCTTCATCAATGTCAATGTTGATTGGAATTCTAGCAGATATGTTAATCTTTGCATGATTGTGTAGTTTTATGTCCATAGCTAACACAATTTCCTGATTGTTTATATTAAATGCAATTGCAGGAGTTCCATAGTCTATTTTGCTATATAACTGACCATTGCTTACTAGTTACGGTTTTTGCTGTAGCCAGCGCAGGGGACCGATTTTTTTATCCTCTAGTGGAGAGTTAAGAGCCCGTTTTGTGTGCTTCAGGTGGAACACCGAAACACCAAGTAGCGAGTAGCTTTAAATGGGGCGAAATTCTTCGGCCCAACGCCAAGGATCTCTTTGGTGCGCTTTAAGTGAAACACCGAAGCGCCAAGTATAACAGGTTAGCTCTTATGAGTGAACTTTTATCACTGCATCTTTAAGGAATTCGCGAAAAAGTGGTGATAGCCGAATTTATTTTTGACACAGCGTTATGTAATATTATTACTTGTCCCACAACTGAAGCAAACATGCGCTTGACCTTCAGCAAGATCAGGTTCAGTTAAACTCCAATCGGACGTTATTAGACACCGCGTCATAACAATTTGCATTCCAAATTCGTGCGAAAATAAATATGAGAATTAGGAATCCAGACAATATGTGAATTATGAATGTGAATTAAATGGGAAAGTTTATAAGCACTTCACATTTTATTCAGATACTATCGGACATCGTGTTGCGATACATAGACACATTCCAAATGCGTGCAAAAAATGAATGCGAGACTATGATGGTTTAGGAAGGAACGAATTTTCACATGCGTTTGGAATGTGCAAATAAAATGCTCGGCGTTGAACACATGTTCAAATAAACTGATACTAATTCTGTTCTTAAGGACGCCCGAATAAAATATTGCATTGTTTTATTACAACTTAGTTTATGTTATAGACACTGAAAATTCGGATGCTTATGACTGGTATTCTGGTTTGTGCTTGGGCTGATCCAGCAACGGTCGATGATGGCTGCGATTAAAAGGACTCCGAAGAATCCTACACTAAGGTATCCGGTTGCGTAGTGGTGGATTGCGTGGACTCTCAAGTTGGCTGAAAAAGAGTCTGCTTCTCCTAATTTGAACCTTTCGCGTAATTGATCGACAATCTCAGTATTGAAACCGTGGGATGGTGGACTATGTAATTTCAGCAAGGTTTCGTGCCGTATGAAGTCCGTGATGTTTTGCCGAAAGGGATGTACGAGCGCTCTGTTGACTGGGAGATCATGCCAGGGCTTTAGATGATCACCTAGTCCTGTCTTATTGTGCATTCTGGCAGAATCTCGACAATGTGCTTTGATTGTTATTTGGCTAAATTTATTTGTCATAGATAACATTAACAAGTGCTTGGCCATGTAACGCGTATATACAGCGGTTCCTGGTGTGCAACTCGAACCAATTCGGGTGGTTTCTACTGGTTTCACCACTGAAGCCGTGTATCTCACAAGCGCCGATGTTCGACCTTTTACAGTATATTGGGCGATGACGATCGCAATGGTATACCTCGTCAACAGACGATGAGGATGCTATAAGTTCCTCGGTTAAAAGTTGGTAATACTCGCTTTCGTGTAAATTGATGGTCAGGAACGAAGTTGATATTTCAATAGTGAATGCCATATCGTTAATATAGATTGGAATTGGGATGATCCTGAATAGGTTGAAATTGGTCGTGGTTCTCGGTGGCAGTCGCTTGCACCGTGAAGAGCTTCTATATTTCCGCTATGTTTTTCGGATTAGCCGGCAGTCATAAGGATGATGTTTGTGTCCTACGAATGTCCGTTAAAATTAGAATTAGCTGCGGTGTCAGTGATAAAAATGTCTGCGTAAATTGCTGGTTTTGGAGCTCGTTGCATAATTTAAAGGTGTTGTTATTTAATAATTCGATGGATTCCTGGAACTCCGCAAATTGTTTATGCAAGCTTGTCTCACTCTCTTTTATGAAGTTTAAGGTGGCGTCAATGATCACTGTTTGATTTTTTCAAGTCTATCTAAGAGACTCTTTTTGTTCCGGAGTTCCTCGATGGTTCGTGACATCTTCTCGACATAATCAGAATCTAGCCCCCCAACATACCAGATGCTATGTTTGACTCGGTTTGTTTTCGGTGGCTCTTTGTGTTTTTGGTCCGGTATTTCCTTTTCACGTACTTCTGAAGTGACTCCCTCTTGATCGATGGTGTCTACAGGACAGAATACAGAGTACAGGAATGAGAAAGGGGCGGCCTTATGGACAGGTCGCTTGACAACCCTTTTTGTGGTGCGGACCTCAACAAAAAATAAAATCCAACATGCCTACAGAAATCAATTTACCAGAATCCCATAAAATATTATGGCAAACTTTGCTTTCATTCACGGACCACCTTTTCCAGAATTCGTTTTTGATGTGTGCCACAAGCTTCCATTGCTTTAGCAGACCAGGTTGTGTAGAAGCTGTATTCAGCAAACTGCTTCAATTATGGTGTCAGAGCCAGCCATGGCGTTGTCCCCGTAGAAATTCCTTTTGATGGCCTTAGAGCTGAATAGCCTGAAATGATGCTGATGTCATACCATAACTGACTGGGACCACGGACCCCTCGCTTAGGACTTGCACCCAAACTTTTCAAAAAAGCAAGCGATGGCGGCTTTACGATTTCTTACCAGGACAGAGGCAAATCGTCAGACGCTGCCTCACCTCTGCCCTGGGAGCAGCGTGACCGTAGCGGCTCGCAGATGTTGAGTGCTCCTTTATATAATGCATTTTCGGCACCAGATTTTCTGATATCAGCACCTCTCCTAGAATCTCCTCTAGATTCCTCCTTTCTTCCACAAATCTCGGACAGTGGAAGAATACATGCTCTGGGTCCTCTGAGACTCCATCACAATTTGGACAGTCGGGTGAGGTCTCCAATTTAAACCTGTGAAGGTATTAGAGATATCCTCCATGTCCCGTGAGAAACTGGGTGAGATTATAATTAATCTCGTGTCGTGTCGTGTGTTAATCGGTGTCGCATAGAGCATGATTGAGGTCACCACTCTGGCTATAAGCAATCTAGAGGTATACCGTGGTCCTCCCACGTTCGGTATCATCCTCGCCAGGGCCATACTGGCAGTGGATGATTTATCACAAACATATTGTACGTGTTGCTTATAGCTGAGCTTCCTGTCTATCACCACCCCCAAGTATTTGATGGTCGGGTTGGAAGTGATGATATGATTCCCGATTCTAACACAGGCGTAATTTCTCTTCCGCGCTTCGTGATGAGGACCGCTTCTGTTTTTTCCTCCGCAAGCGTCAAACCAGAGCTCTCCAACCAGCATTTGACAGCACCGATTGCCTCGCTTGAGTATAACTCAGCATCTTCAAGATGCTTTGCGACAACAACCAGTGCTATGTCGTCAGCGTAACCCACCACTGTGGCTTCCTCCGGAAGCGGAAGATTAAGTACATCGTTGTACATGATGTTCCACAGTAGTGGGCCCAATACGGAGCCCTGTGGGACACCCGCGGAAACAACGTACTTCTGCGGTCCGTCATCAGTGTCATACCAGAGCCTCCTTTCAGTTAAGTAATGACGATAGCAGCGAGATAGGCGGGAATACCAACCTTCGCTAAGGATTTGCGTATTAGATTCCCATTGGCCGAATTGAATGCATTTTTCACGTTCAGGGTTACTACCACGCAATATTTGCTGGTACTACCCTTTCCGTGAATTGCATCTTCGGCCAAGCCAGTAACCAATTTGATGGCATCAATGGTTGATCTGGCTTTACGGAACCCATACTGCCGATCTGAAAGGCCCCCTTGGCTCTCAACAACCGGGAGTAATCTATTATGGATTACCCGGTCTAATATTTTCCCCACCGTGTCCAAAAGACATATGGGTCGGTATGAGGATGGTTCATCTGGAGATTTACCAGGCTTAGGCAGAAGTACCAACTTCTGTCGCTTCCAAGCCGCCGGAAATATTCCTTCGGACATGCACGCTTCGAAGAACTCAGCGAACATGTCCGGCCTGGATTTCCCGGCAAGCTTAAGGGCCTTATTCGATACTCCGTCCAGGCCCGGCGCTTTATTGTCTCCTATTCTGCCGCAGATCTCCAGCAGTTTGTCTCTGGTCACTGGAGGAATTGCCGTCACATTTAGAGGTGGTTGGAATATGTCGGTGCTCTCCTCTTGCTGGGGGAATAACCCCTGGATGATTTTCGGCAAGAGGGTGGGATACGTGATCTGCGGAGAAGAGCGGCCACTGAATCGTCCCATCACTATTCTATAAGCACTCCCCCACGGGTTTATATCCGCTTCTGAGCAGAGCTCCTTAAAGCATTTCCTCTTGCTTCGCTGGATGGCCAGCTTGAGGGTTTTGCGGGCTGCCTTGTAGGTACACTCTTTCTGCCCTTGATCGACTCTACCTACCACCCTCTGAGCCGCTCTTCTAGCTCGGTGGCAGGCTGATCGAAGACCGGTCAGTTCATTATTCTACCAGTAGTTTGGTCTTCTACGGGGGAACGAGCACCTCCTAGGCATGGACGCGTCACATGCTATGGCGATGCATTGAGCCAGATGGACGGCTCTTTCCGTAGAGGCGCCTGCTTTATCAGGTTGATCTAACCACACCTGTATGAAGGTCTGCTCATCCAAAGATTTTGCAGACCAGCCTGAAACCTTTTTCGGTTTCGGGCATGATAGCTCTTTGCCCTCTGGCTCGACACATGTCTCAAAGAAGATTGCCTAGTGATCGCTGTGGGTGTAGCGTTCGCTGACGCACCAGGCCATACCACGCGCCAGGGAAGGGCTGATAAAGGTCAGTTCTACAACCGAGCCTGACCCCCCTTTCTGAAAGGTGTTTACAGTACCTTCGTTAGCCAAAACCATGTCGATCTGCGCAAAAGCTTCTAATAGACTGCGCCCCTTAGCATTTGATTCTCTGCTACCCCACTCTAGGGCCCAAGCATTGAAATCACCAGCAATTACCTTTGGACTTCGTCCCCTTCATAAGCAATTATGAAGGAATTTTACTTGAAAGAACAATGATCCCTCTGGTGTACCTTAATCCTTTTATTAGGTTGTTTAATTGCAAGTAGGCGACGCATGGCTGTGTAGGTTGAATTCCCGTGCAGCACATGCCTCGTAATTAATACCGCGCTAAACACCACGTTTGGTTACTGTGTGTGTTCGAATGTGATAATTCAGGCCTATTTAAATACCAACGACCAAACCCTTCTCCTTTTTATTTGGGTTGGTTCTTGTATGTCATCATCACATAGTTCGTCTATTATGACATATAACAAGGTCCTTTTCAAATTCACACTCATGTTTATTTTATCAACTACAAATTTATAAAATCCACTACAAATACGTCCAATTCACTCTTAAATCTCTATATATACACTTTTCCCACGCAATCCAATTCAACCACCCACTTCCAGTTCACGACAATGTAAACAAAATTACTTTCACGATGCGCGAATGTGCATTCCTCGAGATCTCGCAAGGAAATGAAGTTGCAGGACCAATTGCTGCCTGTGTGGTGAACAAACCGAAACCTCGTTACCAACTTGGTTCATTCTTTCAAAGTAACAAGTTAATTAAGATGCAACATGAAATCAAACAAACATCATTTAAGATAGGATAATTAGCAAGTGGATCATAGGCCGTTAATTTCTTTGTCTCTCTTTACATTGTATTAAATTATATTATGAACTCATAAAAATAAGAAGTTGGTAAACCAAATTCTAACTAACCTCTTCGTGAAAGATGACACAGATATATTTATATCTGCACTTCCTATATCAGCATTATTACCTTCCTAAGCCGCATGAATCCTTTCATAAAGATCGTTTTATTGCATTACAAGCATTTGGAACCAACAACAAGGGTGCCACAACAATTGCTAATGATAGTTTTTGGTAAGAGTTACATAATATTAGCCTGACTCAGCTCACATTAGATGTTACTTTTTCGTTGCAATTGAAACTAACTAGTCAATTAATGTCTTTCAAACTGAACATAAAGATCATCGTTTTGGTTAAAACCTGGTTGTTCTCAATCATTGCTACTACCTAACACCCTCCCGAAGGACTACGCACGTATGTTATTTAACGCCACACTAAAAGAGAGCGCGCAACATAGCGAAGCTCAGGACGCAACGATGTGTACTGTTCGACATCTCGCAGTTACGTCACACGTGTTGGATATCCTCCGGGAAACCCTTTTACCTGAACCCGATACAGGATCAACACACCGCAATAAAACTTCACAAATATAATTAGGGTTTTTCACGAATTTGTCGGAAGAGTAAAACCCGTAATTAAAGGAATGTATCCTGGGTTTTTTTAGCAATATATATAACTGGCTTTTCCAGGATAGTAACTAAGGACATCATGTAAAAGGAATAGAAAATAAATATATAAATACGCTGACTCACAGCCTGTTAAGTCAGTCTGAGTTCGAGCTACATAGTGATCAAAGTGCAAAATCGAGTTTTTGTTATTCGCTCAAGAGGATGGGAAACCGCCACCACGACACCCTCTACACGTAACTGGCGCAGTCGGCCGTTCAACTACCAAGGATTTTATTTTCGGTGTTATAAGCGAAAACAAAAGTGGCGTGGGTACAAGATTTATTGGATGCCCTACCGACGTTGGAGCGTAAAGAAAATAATCCGCAAGTGAACAAATACAAAACGAAGAACATGGACTTCAAAACGATAACTGCACACATAAGCTCGTTGCCTAACTTCATGGGGGACCAGCACGATCTTCATACTTTTATAGGCTCGATCGACTCAATCCAAAAGATGATTCAGACTTTTTCAGAAGATCAACAAACGCTCATCAACTATCAAATCATGGGAAAGCTTCTGGGAAAACCGAAAGAAGTCGTCAACGCCTTGCCATCAACGCAGTGGACTTCGATTAAAGGGGCACTTCTATTGCATTTCGACGAACCGGAATTAGAATCCAGACTTATGGAGAAAATACTGGCAGCACAGTTCACAACTCCCGCCGAACTATACGAGTATGTAAGTAAGTACTTGAATATTATTTGCAACAAAATTAAAACGAATGTTGCATATACAGCAGAACAAGCTGCAAATGAGATTAAATTAAGAAGGGAAATGGTGAAATATTGCTATATTGATAAATGTCCAGAGCCTGTAAGAGGAGTGCTCTGTGCGCATAAGCCCGACACTTTAGAGGCCGCTTACGCAATTTTAGTGAATGCGGGATATCTTCACTTTAGTGTAAATCAGAACAGAAACTCATCCCAATACAATAATTATACTAATACTTTCCGAAATCATGTTAGTAATCGTAATAAGGCTCCGAATCAATTCAACCGAAACAGAAATTTTTCTCAATACGATAATACTTTTAGGAATCAAGTTAACCATAATCTTAATCATAATTACCCTCCGACTCAATTCAACCCAAGCAGAAATTCTTCTCAAAATAATTATTCAAACAACAATTTTCGTAATCAAGTTTATGAACCTAATAACAATCAGACTCAATTTAATCACCATCAGAATTCAGGAAACTACAATCAGAGACCACATAGTCGGAATTTTAGGCGAAATGATCTTTCAATGCCTACCGATGTCTCAATGAATACAGCTACCACTTCAGGATCTTCATTACATATGGGCTTCGAAAAATTTTCGATTACCAGCCTCGGAAGACTCCCAATTCTTCGATTAACCATCGAAGGAAGACCTTTAAAGTGTCTAATTGATACTGGCAGTACTCATTGCATTATGAACTCAAAATTAGTAGGTCATAATCGGCGATATCCATTGGATAAACCCTTCATCATGAGCACCATACATAAAAAAGAAGAAATAAGATATGGTTTAAAAACTGAATTTCCATCCGAGTTTCGTACAAAACATTATATTGGGTGGAAATTAATCGATTTCGTATCCAACACATTCGATTGTATTATCGGTCAAAACGCCCTCTCCGGTACGCAAGCAATTTTAGACTTTTCAAAAAATATAATTACAATCAATAATATTTCACTGAGCTTTATCCAAGAAGGGGAAAATTATTCAATGATAGCAAACGAAGTAAGTAACATTTTAAATAAAGAGAGTTCTGAAATTCCCGAAATCTCAGTTAATCCAAACAATGAGACTAATTATACAACCGAAGAGAATTTAATGATAGAAAGAATTAAGGATGAATTTGCCGACATCCAATATGACAAACATAAGAAACTAACTTTTACTCACGAAATAAAGCATGAGCTGAAGCTAACGACTTCTGAACCCATATATCAACAAAATTATAGGTATCCGTACTCCCTTAGAGATTTCGTCAAGCGTCAAATAAAGGAAGATTTAGAACAAGGTATCATCGTACCCTCCAAGTCTCCGTATAATTCCCCAGTATGGGTTGTGTCAAAAAAAAGCAACGAACATAGGTTGGTGATCGATTTTAGAAAAATCAATAATTTAACCACTGCTGATAAATATCCGATTCCTCAGATCGACGATATACTTGGTCAATTAGGTAACGCTAATTATTTTACAAGTATAGACTTGGCAAAGGGCTTTCATCAAATTGAGATAAGGCCCGAGGATAGGCATAAAACCGCATTTTCAACAGACGAAGGACATTTTGAATTCACACGGATGCCTTTTGGTCTAAAAAATGCACCGTCAACCTTTCAGAGGTTGATGAATTCAATACTAGCCAAATACATAAACAAAATATGTATCGTATACATGGATGATATACTTGTCTATAGTACAACTCTGATAGAACATGAAATCGCCCTAAGGAAAGTGTTTCACGCTTTACGAAACGCAAATTTAAAGATTGAAATGTCTAAAACATCATTCCTAAATAAATCAACGGAATTTCTAGGCCACGTCATTACAAAAGACGGTATTAAACCGAACCCTAAAAAACTTGAGGCCATAGACAAATTTCCATTACCAGCAACACAAAAACAAATTAAATCATTTTTGGGACTAGCAGGATTCTACAGGAAATTTATTAAGGATTTCGCGAAAATTGCGCGACCAATGACTAGATTTTTACAAAAAGACGCCAAGGTCGATTTAAATAACACTGACTACAAGGACGCATTCCAAAAATTAAAACTGTACATCTCTAACCATCGTATTCTTCAATTTCCAAATTTCAATAAACCGTTCGCAGTCACAACGGACGCTTCAAATTTTGCGATAGGAGCAGTGTTGTCGCAGGATAATAAACCAATATGCTTTGCATCCAGAACACTAAATTCTTCAGAAACAAAGTTAGCAACAATCGAGAAGGAGCTACTTGCCATTATATATGCTTTAAGCTATTTCAGACCTTATATTTACGGACGGAAGTTCGAATTACACACCGACCATAAACCTCTTACATATTTGGAAAATCTTAAAACTGATAATCCGAAACTGCAAAGATGGAAACTAAAGTTAATGGAGTACGATTTTCATATCAAATACATTAAAGGCAAGGTAAATGTAGTAGCCGACGCATTATCTCGTATAGAAATAAACGCTTTAGAGGGTGAAAGTGATTTAGCAACGCAGCATACTTCTTTCGAAGATAATTCACATTATATTCCAATATCCGAAAAACCACTTAACTGTTTCTCTACCCAAATTGTTATCAAAGTAGGCGCAACAAAGGTTGCCAAGAAGGAAAAAATTAATCGAAAAAAAAGGACTACATTTTTTTTTAAAGAGTTCACTGAGACGCAAGCAAAGTACGTGCTGAACAACCATGTACCTTTAATAGGAACTACAGGAATTAAGGTCCCAACTAAAAAACATTTATTGATATTACAAAAAGAATATAATATTTGGAAACAAGCAAATAGTAAAGCAACTCTGGTTAATGCTAACTCTTTACTATATGATTGTTCGCTCAGCGAAATCATGGAGATAATTGCAAAAATGCATAAACAAACAAACCACATTGGCATAAATAAATTGTACTCTGAAATACGAACTAAATACTACTACCCTAAACTAAAAGATTTTATTCAAAACTACATAAATAAATGTGAAATTTGTCATCAAAGTAAATACGACAGGAACCCACCTAAAGAACCTTACAAAGAAACATTGACCCCTAGTAAAATTAGAGAAGTATACCACATGGATATATGGTACAAACATAAGAATCAGATGTATATAACATGCATTGACAAATTTTCCAAATTCCTCGCAATTACACCAATAAAAAACCGTCAATGGGATACTATCATAAATGCCTTGACGACACTCTTCAATAAAATTGGTAAGCCTACAAAAACTATTACAGACAACGAATCAGCTCTCATATCACAAAAAACACAAGAATGGTTTGAAAACGAACAAATAGATATTCATTTTACGAGTCCCAACCACAAGACAGGTAATTCAGATGTTGAGATCGCACACAGAACTCTTAACGAGCATATACGAACCTTTTTACTCAGGCAAAAATTAGAAAATAACGAACTAACCCTTTTAGATCCAGTACAAGAATGCGTTAGATATTATAATACAACAACACATTCTGCACACAAATATAAGCCATCAGATGTGTATTTTGGTGAAGTAAATACTGAAATCGTCTACGAGAATTTGAAACAAACCAAAAAGAAAAATTTAGAATACCATAACAAGAGTAGACAGTCAGCAGAATTAGACTCTAACTGGATTAAAAACCCAAATCCTCAAAAATTAGACCCCAGATTCAAAAAAGCTGAAAATAATCAAAAAATCCACCCACAAAATATGAAAAGGCTTAAACATACATTTTCCGATATCTGATGGATGAGACAAAAACCTAAATAAAACTGATATGAATTAACTCAGATATCTTGGTTGAATCGAGGATATATAGTGGTATAATATTAATCTAATATATAATAAGTACTATTACTGTTAAGCACATTTAATAAATGAGTAATTGTAACTCCAAAATCAGATGTAATTAGAACAAGAAATAGAATGTATTATTGTAAAAGAAAAAAAAAACAAAAAAAAAACAGATTCAGCACATAATTAATTAAGATTGTATACGATGATGTATCACCATTAGAAGCGTAAATCATAGAAAGTAAGCAAATCCTATACAAAACTTACACCTACCCAAACTGCGGACAGTTTGTACTTAAAGGGGGGAGGAGTTACGTCACACGTGTTGGATATCCTCCGGGAAACCCTTTTACCTGAACCCGATACAGGATCAACACACCGCAATAAAACTTCACAAATATAATTAGGGTTTTTCACGAATTTGTCGGAAGAGTAAAACCCGTAATTAAAGGAATGTATCCTGGGTTTTTTTAGCAATATATATAACTGGCTTTTCCAGGATAGTAACTAAGGACATCATGTAAAAGGAATAGAAAATAAATATATAAATACGCTGACTCACAGCCTGTTAAGTCAGTCTGAGTTCGAGCTACATAGTGATCAAAGTGCAAAATCGAGTTTTTGTTATTCGCTCAAGAGGATGGGAAACCGCCACCACGACACCCTCTACACGTAACTTCGCATCGTAATGACCATTACGGCGCGATGATGTGCACTCCTCGAGATCTCGCAACGAAATGAAGTTGCCGGTCGGTTGCTGCGTCTGTGGCAAACGAACCGCAAACTTGGTCACCAACTTGGTTTGCCGTTTGTGGGCGCTTTAATGCGCTCAGGCTCCCAAACAGAACGTCTTTACTGGTGCTCGTTATCCGGGGATTCCGCGAGGCTCGCGGGTGCCGCAGCATAAATACAGGTAGATTCTGTTAGACAGGGCCTATGGTGTGCGAGAAAGCTTTCTCAATACATTCCCGTTCTTGCCCATATTGGAGACTTTTAAAAAAAATTTAGGACAGTTTCTAGAAATCTCCATCGTGGGGAAGAGGTTCATGTATGTGCTAGAGCTTCCCGAAATCTATCGAATGGCTTTTCGAGTTGGTTCTTACCATGAAACTGGTCTCGTTTCTACATTCATGTCGCATCCAGACGTTAGATGGCACTGTTACTATTCCCGTTGAATGCAACAGGACATCCTTTAGTCAATAGTCAAAATTGCAAATAATCACCTAAACAACTTTGTAAGAAAAATTACGTCTCATATCAAGGAGGACGCAAACGCAGAAAGTTCGTAATTGAACGGAAGTTGCAGTAAATTATTATCAAGTATCAACCATATGACAGCAAGCGATGTTGAATAATTTGAGTACATGTGTGATGTGGCGACCCTAGTATTAGGATATAAATCTTTATCAAAAGTCTGCAGTTTGGCTGAATGACAGGATGAAGAGTACATGGCATTTGCTTTTCTCGGAATAAACTTTATGTGTGATGTATGTGTACAATAGTACGCAACAATATATCATGCATCAGCTATCAGCAACCAGCGAGCGTCCACATACTTATTTTGCCAATTAGGTGGCGGCTAGTAAATTAGTTGGGAGCGCCCTATGGCACTGCAGTATATTTGTAGGATGTGGTGTTGGTGGAGCCACTCCTCAAACAATCGATCTATGGTAAAAGCTCATCCGAAAGTAAATTTAGTTGACCCAATGTTTTCATTCAGTTTCCGATTCCTGTTTAGATCAAACGTTTTTCAAATCGGGATTTTATAGAACAGCATCAATTTACATTTCGAGTAAAACTTAAAAAAAATTGGAATTTGCATTGGACACCAGCAAGATGAATCTCGAATCTACAGAATTGGACGTTGAATTTGAGGTAGATCCTGAAACAGCTTGGCTCGAGGAGATTACAATAGGTGATTTCAGGATATGGCACATCATGTTTTTCGCGTTTTGTGGATTCATGTGCATTGGTAAGTCGCAGCAGTATACGAAAATAGTAAAGCTTGCGTGTTTATTGGGATGTTTTTTGTAGTTATTGTTTTATGTTGCTGCTTCCGAATACGTATACCAAGGACCAAACAAGATATCGAGGCGGATTATAAAAGAAAGAGAATTACTAGGAAATTTCGAGAAAAAATGGCACTAATGAAGAATTCCGATATGGACGGTATGGATTTACAGAAGGGTAGGCTGGCAATTTCATAATTATTTTCCGGGTATATATCTCCTGTTGCTATATTCGCACTCGTTTAACTACTACGCAGTGGAAATTTGATCCAAGGCATTAATTTACATTGCATGTAAAGCGTTTATGATATTCTCGCTATTGCGACCCTCAACCTTCTCCTAAAAGATGGCTGAAAATATCCAGAAATACATTGGTGAAGTGTCCCTCAATGCATTTAGGCAATAGGTAGCCTTTGAAAAAACTGATGAGCCATTTTTTTCAACGCACCATAAAACATAAAATTAAACAAGTACGTCTAACAAGACGTAGCTATTTAACGAAATATGAATCAAAATTTGTAAATTTCAATGTGCTAATGATTCCAAACGAAAAAACTTCCAAACATCGCAAGTAGTCACTTGCACATTGAATCTGTCTTAGACTTATTATTAGACTTTTCGATTAGAATGGATTTATCCCATTTTAATTTTACCCTGATGGGAATTAGAGAGGATTTTAATTAGACAAGCTGCGGTATGTTTGGAGGTGTTCTTTTGTTCCAAAGTAACGATGAAATGACATAAGACTAGCATGAAGAGGTTGCCACTGCTCAGATGAAGTAACTTATCTTTAACCAGTAAAAAAGGTAGTTAACAAATTATCTAACTGCTAATAGTTAGTTAAGTTAGTAAACAAATTGTCTAACTATTAATAGTATTTAAGAGCTGGGTGCAGAGTGTCCCGTTTATGATGGTGTAAGGTTTAATAGTAGATAGTATCACTTGTTTGAGGAAAATTGGTCCGGGGAATTGGTGCTGTACAACTTTTATTACTTTGCAGACTTGTAAGTTTAAAGTACCGTTACAATATTGCATATTGAAATTTAGATAAAAAATCGATTTTGAAATTTCTTTAAAATATTATATTTTTGAAATGATGATAACCTTTGCAATTGAAAATATCCATTTATTACAAATTTTATGTAGTTTTTGAAAATGGTATCAAATCGGGGATTAAACGATTGAGGGAGTGGGAAGTTGTGATTTTATAGGGAAGGCCACGCTTTTTGACAGTATTTAGTAGAGTACCCATTCGATGAACCAATTTTCCTTAAACAAATAGTACTATCCACCATTAGAATTTGTACCATCGTAAACGGGACGCACTGTATTTTCGCTTGCCATAAGATTATTTTTTTGAATTCCTTATGTGATATGCCGCTCTTCCTCTCCCCCTCTTTGACTTTCATGCATGTGGGAGCTGCCCTTTACTCCTCTGTTCATCATCTGGCCAAATGTTATGCTATTTGATTTTAATTTATTTTATATAGAATTGTTAATCTCTTTTATATTACTTTACTGCATTTTTCCCCGAACTGTTCAATAAAATCCGGGGGATTCCGGATTTCAATTAACAACGTTATGAACTTGTAGAGGATTGGCATGATGTGGATGTGTTTGGAGGGTTCTGCACCGTGTCCGTTTTCGAGACAAGGTAGGTAATCTCCGCGGTAAGGAAGTTTAGGAAGTCCCCGGCCGACTAATCACGTCGTTTCTGATCGTGTATACTAGTGAACTTTTGGTACTAGAAATTCTGCCGAGCTGTTTACGGTTCGTCGAACCTCCGTTTTGGTAACATCCGAGCATACCGAGCGGATAACGCCCAAAATTCACCCCAGCATTCCTTTGTTTGCATCGTAACTGATTGCATATGTCAATAAGTTTCTGTTTGAGTGTGTTCACGATTTTATTTATGGGTTGGCTAGAACTACTACGGAATTGTCTCCGTACTCGAGGTTTCGAAGCATGCGCATCATTTCGTTCGTTTTGTCCTCCTACCAACTGACCAGATGACTCATTTGCGAG
Source organism: Hermetia illucens (assembly GCF_905115235.1). Lineage (NCBI taxonomy): Eukaryota > Metazoa > Arthropoda > Insecta > Diptera > Stratiomyidae > Hermetia > Hermetia illucens. The sequence continues at coordinate 118,676,192 of NC_051849.1, forward strand.
TATACATGATTTTCCATTTTCTTACTATTTAGCATCTTTTTGTAACTCCGTTCCGGCCCATTGCGATATCATATCAAACCAAAAAATTTTAAACTATTTTAAATATTAATAATAAATCATAATTTTAATTTTCTTTTCAAAACGTCAATCACAAAACACTTTTGTCTTCCAAATTTCCTGAAACCCTAAAACCCGCTTGAATATTTTCAATCTTAGTATAGACATTTTTGAGTATTCATAATGATTATTAACCCTTGTTTTCTCCATGCACTGCATGATTCGGCCACCAACCTGATTATGCCCTGCTTTGCTTCGAAAACAGCTGATATTGTGAGGATTTTTGTTGCGGGTGTGTGGAGATCGGTTCGCGGAATGTACGGCTGAAACTGTTTGTTTGTTCTTGTCCTACAGTGCGGAATTGAGTGAAGTGCTAAAACCGTGTCGAATTGATTGAGAGAGGGGACAATAATGGACGCTAAAAATTTGTACTGGATTAATAAACAGCTAATCGGTTTGTGTCTGTGGCAGCTTGCACCGTGTCAATTTGAGGGATAAGAATTCAGGCAGTTCGTGGAGCTACTTATGATTCTTCGGTAACATCCACAAACTTCAAAGTTCAAAGTGCAACCAACTACAGAAATCTCTGTTTCAGTGTGTCGGGAATTTCAACTACTTCCGCTGTAAATGCAATAAATAATAATAAGAATAAAGACTTGTTAGCACTGATGAAGGGAACAAGTGGTTCCCGAAATATCGGTTTTTGCAAAAATAAAAATATCAATACCAGCGAATAAGAAAAACAACTTTTTTATTTTTTAAAATAAACACCGCATAATTACACTCAGAGAAATAATTCCGATAAACCTTTCACATTTTTTTCTTTTTCCGTCTGCTGGAATTGCTAATTCGAGTCAGCTTAGTAACGCCTTAATGAATCGCGCCTAAGTCCCAGACAAATTTTCCCATTCACGCATGATTTCCGTTGGTTTTCAGGTTACAGTGCGGTCGCATCGGTTTAATGACACTTGAGCGATTGTGAGTGTGTAACAGGATCCCCACATATTCCCAATCCCAACTAGTGCAGTTGCGGGGAAGCGCTTGTCGATGGGACACTTGAGTGGAGGTTCAATATTTGCGGGCGGGCCTTCATAGTCAATTTCACCATTTTTAAGGCTTTGTGCGAAACAACCTTATTAAAATCAGTTTATTTTCTGCCTGTCTGTTTATACAGTCATCTTTCTGTTTATCTGTCTGTCTGTCACACCAATTTTCAGAGAAACGGCCACTTCTATTGATATCAAATTTGGCGGAAAGGCTGAAATTAAGAATTTGCTTGCATGTAGTGAGTAACATCGTTTTACTTTATGTTCAAAGGGTGGTACACACTTGTCAAAAGTTTCGATTAGTACCTCCCAAAACTGTGCTTATTTTTGACATTTGATGCAAGTGGGAGATGGCAAGTGATAATATTTTTCAAGGATCCGTTCTCAGAAATTTACTGTAATCCAAAGTATTAAATATCAATATCACACTAAAGTAGTCTGAAGCGGTAAATGCGGTAAATTAAAAGCTACGTGCAAATGGAACAGTTCTTCATTAAAATGTTCTTACACCAGAAATACACAAAACCTTTCATATCTTCAGATATGAAAGGCTTTGAGCTTTTTAGGTTTGTGGAATTGTTTTTTAGGTTTATGGAATTGACAGGGCAATCGGCAATCGAACTCGACCAACTATGATAGTTTATGAGCATCTCCCAACCCAATTAGTGATTACCAGGTGTCTCTCCGGGGTAGCATTTCCAGTAAACCCACTGCATTTTATTCTTCTCCCATCAGATCTGCTTTGAGGCAGTCTAGTAATATCAATGGGCGATGAGTCGCGTCGACGTTCCAGAGGAATTTTCCATGGTACATTTCTTCCGCGACTGAAATCAATAACACCAATCACCTGACGATGCAATCTGCCAATCTCAACTGCACCACAATACACGCGTTGCATGACAGGTACTCGCCTGCTCTTTGCTGTAAAAATAAACGCGCAGTCGACTTGGCGGTGATGTTGTGCCGCCACGTCAATCACAACCCTACCTTCGATGTCACGAGGCGGGTTCATGCACTCCACTGTAGAATTTGGATGATACATTCGGACATAGTATTCCGTATCCGCCACTGGACGTTTTCCAGATCGGTTTTCGTCCACGGCGATATTCCAAATACATAAGCCAGTGAACATATAGCGAATATATTCAATGCGCTTACATTAATCTTCTCCGAGAGTTGCGATTTCAGCGACAGCTTTACATGTCTTAGGAATTTGGACAGCAGAGCATCCTGGAGATCATCACCTCGAGCATGGGTTTGGTAGAAGTCTGTCTTAGTCATCGTAGATGTCCGGCATGCGGCTCGTGATGACCTTTGTGGATGGCTTGGATTCGACACTTTTCTAATCCAAACTCCATCCGAATATAACGGCTGAACATGCCTATTATTCGCAACAGACTCCTAAGATGGTCGTCAGTACCAGCATACAGCTTGATGTCATCTAAGTACATCAAGTGTGTCAGGTATGCGGAACGCTATCAAAAGCTTTGACATAATCGATATAACAACTAAAGAGGTTTCTTTGGCCTCTAGTTGCTTGCCCTACAACTACCAAGTCGATAATGAGTGGCTCTTTACAACCCCTTGACCCAACTCGGCAGCCTTTCTGCTTCTCGGACAGAATGTTGTTGGTCTCGAGGTGCGCATTGACTCTTCTACTAATAATGGAAGTGATGAATTTGTAGATGGTTGTTAAGCAACTAATCGGTCTTGTTTCTGCGGGGTCCTGCACCGTGTCCTTCTTAGGGATAGGGTAGGTAATCCCCGCAATGAGGAAGGATGGAAATTCCTTCGGCCGGCTCATGACCTCATTTATACTGCGTGCCAGCCGACTGTGTACGCTGGTAAATTTCTTATACCAGAAACTCTGCACCCGATCCAGACCTGGGCCCCTCCAGTTCTTTGGCTCGTCCAACTTCCTCTTCGGTAACATCCGCAAAATTCATGCCAGGCGTATTACCATGGGGGGTGCCTTCGCTGGTGATCCACTCATGCTGGGCGGATAACCCCCAAAGTCCACCCCAATACTTTTTCGCTTCCGTCACCGAAAACTGTATTGTCTGAACGTTCTGTTGGGATTCGTTGAGAGATCTGAAAATGCTCCGCTGTTTCCTCGCGTATGTTGTATTCTGGACACGTCTGGAATGACTTTCTCCATACCGTCGTAGCCGACTGCATATGACAGAAAGTTTCTGCTTTAGTGTGTCTAGAATTTCAACTACGGGTGCCTCACTGGCGATGGCACAGTTCCGGTAAACCCTCTGCACTTTATTTCCCACCATTATTATTATTATTATTCCAAAAGTAGTAAATAACATTGTAAAATATGCGCACATAGAACTTTTACAATGGCGGTGTGGGTTTGAAGCGCGGTATGAAGAACTCTACATTTTCCGCCACTTTATTTCCAAATACACTTTATTTTTCAACTCTAGTATTTATTTTCATGCATTTGCGAAATAGTGTCTCCACGGTCCTCGCTCGTTCCTCTTCTCCTCCATCTGTCACTCCTTCAAGTTCCACGACGTGTTGCGCGAATGCGCGCAAGAAAATTACATGGATATAACAAAGAGTCAGTTTGTTTTTAACAAAAATTTGGCAGGTTTGGCTGCTCGCTCACACCTTAGTCTTGATAGGCCTTCTGCCTGTCTGGCGGTTGCTTCACCGACAACAATCCAACCATTTCCAAGTAAAGTATCCAATACGAGAATTAAAACGCGTTGTAGTTGTAGACAAAAAAGTATGTATGTAAATCTAAACTCGAAAGATATGATATAATATTTTCAAGTCTGCAAAATTGCAAAGCAAAGACATTCTTCTTCTTCTGGGGTTGTGTCAGGTGAATGTCTCTGCCTGTATCAAATATAAGATAGACAAATGTCTGTTTCAGACATTCTATATCAGACATTCTGTATCAGACAAATGTCTGAGCCAGCGTCAGACAGTCTGTATCAGACAAAAGGCAGACAGATGCCTATGTCTGAAACTAACAGGTGGTTGGCCAATTGGCTCGCACAGTAGGTGCATATATGTATATAATCGCTACTTACGAGATACGCATATACATATAAATATTTAAGACACGCTTTGTTTACAGATTACAAACAACCGATATTTCATTTCGGATCGTCTATGTGTACCGTGAAGGGTTGTTTTGTAATTCGTACACATATATGTACATACCTATAATCGTGTTGCAAGCCAAAAATACCAAGTGGGATGAGCACAAATATATGTGTGCACTCGAGAACTAGACTATTATATATTATTAAATAATCATAATAATAATCGTTGGCGCAACAATCCATGTTGGATCAGGGCCTTGAAGTGTGTTAGAGCACTTCATTCAAGACCGTAACGGTACACTAGGATGCAAAGTGGTCAGCATTGCGCTCGCTCGAGATTATTACCCTGATTTGACTCAGGTACTCATTCACAGCTGAGTCGAATGGTGTCCGACGTCAAATTACGATACAAATTCCACTGCCACCAGTGAGATTTGAACCGCGACCTTCCGTACGACAGCCTTGCGCTCTAACCACTCAGCTATCCGGACACAGAAATTTAAATATTTACATATATATGCGTATTTCGTAAGCGGCAATTATTTATATACACGTACTGTATGAGTCAATTGCCCAACCACCTGTTTCTTTCAGACACAGACATCTGTCTGCCTGTTGTCTTATACAGACTGCCTGATCAGACATTTGTCTGATACAGAAGCAGGCAATCATCTGAGGTAGGCTCAGACATTTGTTTGGTATGGAGGCAGACTTTGTCTGAAACGGGCGTTTATTTGAAATAGAAAGTTGTCGGACACAGACTATTGTCTGTCTGATGTCTGATACACGCATAGATGTTTACCAGACAAAAGCACACAAGAGAAAGAATATGCCTTTGCTTTCAAGTGCTTTCTCTTCACAAAACAATTCTTCAGGCTTGAAAATATTAAATTATATGTCCGTAATTTTTTGTCTACACCTGCAACGTCTTTTAATTTCTTTATTCGATATTAAGTCCAACTCCACCATATATACGTACAACATGGCCCGATCATTAAGGGGGTCATCCCGTGTGCCGGATCCGAGGAATCGATTTTTTTTGCATCAATTCTATCCAGATATAGTGTAGAATATATAAGCAAAGTGATTTTTTGATATTCCGAGTCCTTCGGAAATTACAGTGTCAATCAGGTGAAATGTCACATTCCAGGTTTATGTCGATCGCCGTAATAAAGCGTGTATTTATCGGTCCGAATGACCGAATCACGCTAAAAGGGCAAGAATTGAAGCCAAGTCTTTACATGTTATATAATACATCCCACAATTCATATCATATAAGTTCATTCATTCACAGAGAATGAAAAACGTGACTCCATTAATAATTTCATTCTTTCTCTTCTCTGTAATAACATTTAATTCCTATATTTTTTGCATAAGTACGTTAATTTGCCCTATATCAGCATTACTTCCTATTTTACTTTGTTTCTTTGATTATGCTTATTGTTTCGGCGATATCCTAAACGGCCTCTTCCAGTGGGCTACCCTGCTTGGGCGTTGGCCAAGCTCGCGCACTAGCTCCTGGATGTTGAATTAGAGGACCGTGGTTGCTCTCGTTCCGGGCTGCCGAAACTTAACTTCGGAACGATGGGGTAATCAAAAACTTCTGGAACAGAAAAGGCTAAAAGGTTAGGAATTATACTTACGTGGATTGGCTTGGATTTAGTTAAAGAAAACACTCACGTTTCCACTTCAACAAACCTTTTATTACTAAACACAATATTCTATTTTTTCCTTTTTAACAATTTCACTAATTAATTCTATAAGCGAGTTAAAGAAATTACCGCGCGAAATAAAGTGTTCCCGGTTAGAACACTTTAGCTCTGTTCAGAGGCTTTTTGACTACTCAAAATTAAAAGTAATGCTATTCTTTAAGTCACCTATGTTTGACCCTTCTGTGTTTACACATTGGTTTGAAAGTGTTCTTGTACACAACACAATAACACTTGTTTATTATTATAAATTTTCTTGCTGGCGGCAAATCGACACCTGCTGTTGCGCTGCGAATTGATGACACGGAAGAAAGTCATGTCGAGGCCAAATATACCATTTGGTAAGTAACATGCTGATGCAATGGCGGAAAAGAATCTCGCGATGTCCAAACAGGCCATTTGCATAGCATGTGATGTAACGACGGAAGAGGTTAAATGCGCATGCAGACTGGGTTTCATGGGGCTAGCTCCAAAGATGCGGCTGCTGGAGAAAATACGGCGAAATCGCTTAAACACTTATATTGCAAATTTTAATGCTTAAACTTGACCTTGTAAATTAGTATGCCCCTTGAGAAACTGAGTAAGATTATAATTAATCTCACCGTGCCGTCTCTCCAACCACTTCTTGATGGCAGGGATCAGCCTTTGCGTCCACCGGCCTTTTCCCGAGCGTTCCCAACGCTCTTGCCACCTATTTAGAGATCACGCATTATATATATTCGTCATCTCTCCTGCCAAGATGTCAGTGGGCATCATTTCAGACATGACGAATGCTGCATCATCTGAGACAGTCCTGAATGCCGAGCACATCCTTAGGGTTGCTCTTCTGTAGACTGAACTCAGTTTGTTAGCGTTAAATGTGACCTGCAATGCCTTTCTCCAAACTGGAGCTGCATAAAGCAGGATCGAACTCACTACGCTACCTATAAGCAACGTGGAGTAAGCCGTGGCCCTCCCACGTTCGGCATCATTCTTGCCAGGGCCACACTTGCAGTGGATACTTTATCATAAACATACTGCACGTGTTGCTTATAGCTAAGCTTCCCGTATATCACCACTCCCAAGTATTTGATGGCAGGCTTAGAAGCGATGATATGATTGCCAATTTGAATACGGGCAAAATTTCTTTTACGGCGCTTCGTGATGAGGACCGCTTCCGTTTTTTCCTCCACAAGTGTCAGACCAGAACTCTCTAGCCAACCCTTAACAGCACTGAGTATAACTCAGCATCTTCGAGGTGCTTTGCGGCCACAACCAGCGCTATATCGTCGGCGTAGCCCAAAACCGTGGCTTCCACCGGAAGGGGAAGATTAAGTAAATCGTTGTACATGATGTTCCACAGCAGTGGTGTGGGACACCCGTAGAGATAGCGTACTCCTGGGGTCCGTCATCAATGTCATACCAAAGCCTCCGTTCTTGTAAATAGCTGTTGACAATGGCTACAAGATAAGCGGGAATAACAAACTTCGCCAGAGATTCTCGTATTAGGTTCCAATTGGCCGAATTAAATGCATTTCTCACATCAAGGGTCACTACCACGCAATATTTGCTAGTACTACCCTTTCCGTCGATTGCATCTTCGGCCAAGGCAATAACCACTTTGAGGGCATCAAAGGATGATCTAGCTTTACGAAACCCATACTGCCGATCTGAGAGACCTCCCTGGCTCTCAACGACCGGGAGTAATCTATTATAGATTACTCGCTCTAACATTTTCAAGACAGTGTCCAAAAGACTAGGTCTGTACTAAGGTTGGCTCACCTGGAGGTTTGCCAACCTTAGGCAGTAGCACCAACTTCTGTCGTTTCAATGATGCAGGAAATATCCCCTCGGACATGCACGCTTCGAACAACTCAGCGAACATGTCCGGTCTGGATTTCACGGCAAACTTAAGGGCCCTATTCGGAACACCATCCAGACCCGGAGCTTTGTTACTTCCTATCCTAGCGCAGATCTCCAGCAGCTCGTCACTGGTGGCTGGCGGTATTGCCGTGTCGTTCAGAGGTCACTGGAAGCTGTCTATGCCCTCCTCTTGCGGGAGGAATAACCCCTGGATAATTTGTCACATGAGTGAAGGGCACGTGATCTGCGGAGAAAATCGGCCTCTGAATCGCCTCATCACGATTCTATAGGCGCTCCCCCACGGGTTTACGTCCGCTTCTGAACAGAGCTCCTTTAAGCATTCCCTCTTGTCCGTTGGATGGCGAGCTTGAGGGTTTTGCGGGTCTCCTTATAGGCACGCTCTTTTGCCCTGGTCGATTCTGCCTACCACTCTCTGAGCCGTTCTTCTGGCTCGGTGACAGGCTGATCGAAGGCTGGCCAGTTCAGTATTCCACCAGTAGTTTAGTCTTCTACTGGGGAATGAGCACCTCCTAGGCATGGGCGCATCACACACTTTGGCGATGCATTGGACCACATGGACAGTTCTTTCCGTAGAGACGCCAGCTTTATTAGGTTGGTCTAACCACACTTCTATGAAGGTCTGCTCATCCAGAGCTTTAGCGGGCCAGCCTGACATTTTTGTTGGTTTCGAGCATGATGCCCTTGTGTCCGGTGACTCCACCAATAGCCCAAAGAAGATTACCAGGTGATCGCTGTGGGGGTAGTGCTCGCTGACGCACCAAGACATACCACGTGCCAGTGCAGGGCTGACAAAAGTTAGGTCAACGATTGAGGCAGACCCCCCTTTCTGAAAAGTGTTTACATATCCTTCTATAGGGGATTTCCACCTCGGATTCGTAGATAGTCTGCTCGAGTAAATCTTGAGCGACCCTGCAATGATTAAGGTTTAATTGCATAAACCCCATTTTTCCATTCCAGCACCTTCCTAAATTCCGGGCATTTAGCACTTCCGGCAATATGCCGGTAATTCCGTGCCTCACTTCCTTCGCACAATAACCATTGGGGTCCCTATTGAATGCTTTGGCAATATGGCCTTTCTCCCAACACCTTCTGCATCGATCGGAGCGATCAATGCCGCTGGTACATGGATTGCATGCCTTCGCAAAATGACCAACGCGAGGCACTTGAAGCACCTCTTTAGAGATATCTGCTCTCTCAGACGGCAAACAACCCATCCGATTCGAACCTTCTCGGCCGCCAATAACTTGTGCGCTGCGTCCACTGACCATCGCAATGTGGCCGTTTGAGTATTGCCATAGGCTTTCCGCAAACTCCCAATGGACTCTTCGGAAAGTTCCTCCAACTGGTCCATCAAGGCAGTGCAAATTTCTCCTTTGGATGTCACTTCATCGAGATCCTTGCACTGTATGTAGACCTCATGTTTTTGGGTCCGTACTGTGACATTCTCTCCAAGTGAGTCCTTAACCTGCGTTCGGAAGCCATCAGTTTTCCCTAAGCTGGTTTTTTTCAGCTCAAACATGAGGTGACCCTTTTGGGTCCTTCGTACCTTGCTGACATTTTCGCCTAGATCTTTTAGGTCGGGGTCAGCTTTGACCTTTTTCAGTATCTCCGTGTAGGACAAACTTCCATTGCTGCTTCCATTGCAATTGTAATAATCGCTTCTGTTTTTCTTCGCCTTTTTCTTAACCACCATTTTCATTCCCCTTGGATTTTGTCGAGTCGATTGCAGAAGCTCGCCCTTGGGGGACGTGCTTTGTCTCTTCGGTGCTTTTAGTTCTGTTTTTCGGAACTATTTGTATTCCCCCCGACGGTGCGGACGGTTCCATAACGCACTTGGGTCGCCATTGGGGCAACAGATTTCGATTTACCTTGCTGCTCTTGTAGAGCCCACCATATTTAATATGGCTTGGTGCACGTTGTGCTTGTCCTTGATGAACTCAGACAGTTCCACTATTTTTACACCAAGCTGTGTGAAGGGTAATACCTCTGCTCGTCCAGCGATCTGCTTTCAATTCATCCTTCTTCGATTTTGTTACTGGTGTTCTTGGTAGATTGGTACTTCGATTGAACACTTCCTTTTCCAAGTCTAAAACACTTGTAGCATTAAATGCCACGGTGGTCAAGTTGTCCACCACCGAGGCCCGCTTCCTCACTCACAAAAGCCGCCGGTACTGGGGTTCAGAGGCCCGCTTCCTCACTCACAAAAGCCGCCGGTACTGGGGTTCAGAGCCCCTGCACCATAAGTTTTCTCCTTCTCACGTCTTCCATAGTGGTTTTATATTCTGGGTATCCTTCCCATAGCCATTTTGATCCGCACACCAAAGATGAGCAAACACTAGCCCATGCACAGTTAGGAAAGAAAAGTGCATGAACACATATTTACACATCAATAGGTATGTCCCAATCCACCCGGATCCGATGGGAGATCTGGCCACGATTTTTCCGGAAACGGCTGGAATGATTGCCACGAAAATTGGTAAGAGTATGTGATCTGCTCTGCCTTTTACGTGCAGCAAGTGACGCCATTTTGTGTTAAGTTTAAGGGGGGCTTCCCATACATGTGATGTGAATGGAGGGTGCAAATTTTTTTTTTCATAAAATGTGGCAATGTGGGGTATTAAATGAAAGGTCCCAATTAGTACTTTTCGAAACTCGTTCCATATTCGATGTTGGGTGATACATAGGGGAGTGAAGGCTCAAAATATGACCTACAAAATCGTAACTCGTCTCGTCTCGTTCTCAGAACCTATCCAACCAAAAAATCTGAAAAAAACAATCACATTAGTGCATCTCTATGAAATCTAGGCCTCAAAATACATCCGGTTCCGATATCTGCAGAAATAAAGTTAGTAATAGTATATTTCCATATTTTAAAAATTTAGCTGGCAACCCCCTTTATGGTCATCCCAGAAGTACAAAATTTGGCACGGGTGTAAGCGATAACATAATGCACAATTTGGTCAAGTTTGAAAAAAATCAAACCATTATTAACAAAGTTATAGGGACTGAAACTTTGCCATTTTTTGTGAATTTCGTGCATTTTATGACGTCATCACATATCAATTCATCAATACCATAACGGAATGAATTCTTATCACTGGGGTCGCAAAGAATTATTTTGTTTTAGTTTTTTAGTCATTTGTATATGAATATCAATTACTCCAATCAGGCGTGTGTGTATATAGGTATATATGCGTGCTAATGAAGTTTGCGGGTAGTGCCTAATTCAGATAGGTATATTTGTACATTAAACCAACCGTATTTAATATACGTACTATATATGTACATATGTATGCTTTTGTGCACGAAGTAAATCGGAAATATGGTTACGAGTTATATACGTACAGTATTTGGAAATAGGCAATTTGTTTGTTTAGGGTGAGTATAATATCTATGCTGTAATATGTAGTTATGTTTAGTAGTTTGTAAAAATATGAAGGGATAGGTTGGATTTGTAGCTATATACGGATAGAAAAATGTGGGTTAAAGTTTCTTACATAAGATGAACACAAGACCTTTGTACCCGAAGCGCGAGCTTCCGGTATTCCCACTTGTTATTCATTAAAGAAGCCTTGAAAAAACACCAAAATTTACAAAAAAAAGTTTAACACGGCACCAAAAATTTAGCATTTAATATTTTTTATTAATGCTAGTTTGCAGACTGAAGTTAAGTCCGCACGTTAAAACGCCGTGTACATGCCCTCTAGCGTAGCAGCAGAAAAACACCTTTTTTGGAGTTATAAGTTTCTCTGTATTTCAATAATGAACTGTGCTATCGGGCTGGAAAAATTACCATGCATGCTCAAGATATTAGAAAATATATAGAAAATGCGTATTTGTACCTTTATCCAGTTCTTCACAAAACATTTTTCAAAAAGCGAAAAAACGGCTTTCATACGGGATAACCCCCTTAAGGTGTTAATATTCGCTATCCAGGCGAATACTACCACTTCGATACAAACAAAAAACGTATTCATGCTTGGAAATACAGGTATCCCCAACAGGTATACCCAACAGAATTCGTACTCGTATTCATAGAAAATCATCGTACAAATTTATTCGTATTTCATCATCATCAACGGCGCAACAACCGTCATCCGGTCTAGGCCTGCCTAAGTAAGGAACTCCAGACATTTCGGTTTTGCGCCGAGGTACATCAATCCGATATCCCTAAAAGCTGTCTGGTGTCCTGACCTATGCCATCGCTCCATCTCAGGCAGGGTCTGCTTCGACTTCTTTTTCTACCATAGATATTGTCCTTATAGACTTTCCAGGCTGGATCATCCTCATCCATACGGATTATGTGACCCGCCCACCGCATCCTGTTGAGCCGGATTTTATTCACAACCGGACGGTCATAATAATGTCGCTCATAGATATCGTCGCTATGTAGACTGCGAAATCGTCCATCCTCATTTAGGGGGCCAAAAATTTTTCGGAGGATTCTTCCCTCAAACGTGGCCAAGAGTTCTCAATTTTTTTGCTAAGAACCAAGTCTCCGAAGAATACATAAGGACTGGCAAGATCATAGTCTTGTATAGTAAGAGCTTTGAACCTATGGTGAGACGTGAGCGAAACAGTTTTAGTAAGCTAAAATAGGCTCTGTTGGCTGGCAACAACCGTGCGCGGATTTCCTCATTGTAGCTGTTATCGGTTGTGATTTTCGACCCTAGATGGGAGAAATTTTTAACGATCTCAAAGTTGTAGTTTGCTATGTTTATTATTTTCGTTTAGCCAGTGTTGGTCTTTGGCGGTGATGTTGCCACTATGTACTTCGTCTTGCCTTCATTAATGTGCAGCCCAAGATCTCGACCTTTTCTTTCAATAATGTTAATATCGTCAACGTAGGTCAGTAGATGGGTGGACTTCTTGCATTAGCATCTCCATCGCGAGTCACTTTTTCCAGGGCCAGGTTAAAGAGGACGCATGATAGACCATCTTTTATCTGGCCTTGCACATTGGTCAGGGTCAGTTTTATCAATTTCGTCGGGTTACCGAATTCTCTTTTTACCCTGGAGATACTAACAAAGTCAGTCTTAAAGTCCACCGCTTGCCGCGGAGAGAAAATCTGATTTGTTGCTGATTTGCCTGGAGTCAAGCCTCTTTGATATGGGCCAGTCATGTTCTGGGCGTATAGGGCTATCCCACCTAGCAAGATAGTGGAGAGTATCTTATAGATGTTACCCAACAACTGTGTGATATCTCACACACCTTGAGCATCAGTTGATGAACCACTTTGTGCAGTTGGTCGCCTCCACATTTAATTAATTCAGCTGTAATTCCTTCGGCTCCTTTCGACTTATTGTTTTTAAGCCGGTGAATTGCACGGACTGTTTCTTCTATGCTTAGTGGTGGCAGCATTTGTTTTCAGTTGGTGGGACTTCCAACTCGTCAATATTTTGGTTGTTGAGCAATTCATCAAAATACTGAATCCATCGAATCGCTCGAATAACCCCATTCTGTCATAAATCAGATTTCCCTCTTTGTCTCGGCAAGATGAGCATCGAGGTGTATAAGGCTTTATCCTGCTGACTTGTTGGTAAAACTGGTGCAGCTGGTGCGGTTGGTCCCTGTACTTTTCGAATTGACAGACCTGTTGGTTCTCCCAGGCTGTGAAGTCGCTTCTCCACTCGAAGGAGTTCATGATAGGTCTCTGCGCGTGCCCGCGTCCGTTGAGAATTCAACATTACTCGATATGCAGCATTCTTCTGTTCCGTTGCTAGCTTACATTCATCGTCGAATCAGCCGATCCGACTTTTCTTGCGACTGGTGCCAAGTATGTTTGTGGTCGTATACTGATAACGCACTCCAGGAGGTTGTGAAGATCATTTGCTCATACTTCACCTCCAGGACATCTGTTAGCTGCAGTTATTTCGGCATCCATTTCCCACTTACAGGTGTTACGGAGCCCAGGTTTTCAGAAGGGAATGTAGTCGGTGTTGAAATTCGAGCCCGAAGCGCTATGCCAACGAGATAGTGATCCGAGTCTATATTAGCCCCCCTTCTGACGTTTATCAAGGCGAAGAGGTGGCGGCGTTCGAAGAGCACGTAGTCAATTTGGTTGAAAGTACTCCCGTCTGGAGAGGCTCACGTATGTTTTTGAACCACTTTCCGCGCAAACCAGGTACTTCTAACAACCATTTCGTGCGGTACTGCTAACTGAATAATCCGCAGAAAATTGTTATCGCTCCGATGCTTGTAGTTCTTCTAAATAAAAATAAAACTAGATCGCTTTCTCCTACTACAATATATTTTAGTAATTAGTAAATACGTATTTTGAGAGCTACTTACTCTCTTCCTCAGTATTTAATAAAATATATTGTAGTAGGAGAAAGCTACCTAGTTTTATTTTTAATCCGCAGTCTGTTATCATTGGTATGTCTATGTAAGCTATGGGAGCCAGCGTATCACCTGAATACGGGCTCCGCCCCTGCTTGACTGTAGAAACCTGCAAGTATGATTTTGATATTATACTTTAGACGGGTTTCGAAGGTCCGCTCACCTGCCTCGTAGAACAGGGACAGGCCTCGCGGGTTCGTTCTACTGCCTAATAGAAGGTATACTTCTCTGACTCTACAGTCCCCTCTATAGGGGCCTGAACGTTTATGAGACTTATATTTCTAAATTTGCCTCGCAAACACAGAGTGCATAGCCTTTCGCTTATATTTCCAAACCGAAAACAGCAAGTTTATTTTTTTAGCTGACTAAGAAACCTACTCCGAGCACATGATTTGCTGGATGCCATTGTAATTTATGTCCAACACATCGCCTGGAACGCTGTTACATCAGCCTTATGTTGGGACAGGGTATCGGCTAGCTGCTTGCCAGCTCCTTCTCTATGCAGGGAACGCACGTTCCGTGAGAAAATATGCAAATCGTTATTCCATTGTCGTTGCGGGGTCGTCGTTTTGAATTCTATCCTGTTTGAGGCTCCTTCTGGGGCTTCGTACCTCAGTTTCTCGTGTACAGTTGTCAGCCCTACCCAACTCCCAACCTGGAGGACCAGTTCATACAGTTTGTCCCGTTTTTAAGCGCGGGAGACTCACCTTCATCCTTCTCCGTCTGCAGTTGTTCATTAAGAATAAACTCCCAGCGATCACAACGTGGAGGTGGAGATAAGGTTTGATAGTAGAGCTGTTGGTTCAGCAGGCGTTTTCTAGATTTTATGTTCTATCATGGGTACTATCCCACCTTTCGCCCTGGGACCTATACTACCCTTTGACCGCCGTATTTACGAATACAAATATGCCCAATACTGGCTTAGACCAAATTACACCTAGTATAATAAGCCGGTCCCAAGCCCGGTTGTGAAAGGAGGAGGAATGGATAGTATCACTCTAAATGGCTGTACACCACCGCAGGGCCTCAGGGGGTAGTTGAGGAAAGTGCAGGAACTTTGCATTCCTGTAGATTACTCACTAAGGAAGCTACCCCACACCTGGCAGTTAGGTATAAAATGCAAATCCATATCTGAGAAGAAGAAGAAGAAGGCTCCCATAATGGACAGCACCGCGTCGAAACCGCTAGTCGTGGGGCGGTTCGACGTCTAGGCACCACGACGACCAGCAACATGGCCTCGCCTGTTGCAACTGTTTCGCCACAATCTGTGGCGACCACTTCAGCAGGTTCACGTAGGCAGCGGATGAAATGGACTGTAGAAATTAACTTCTTCATCATCCGCTCCTACTACGAAATAATGGCGAGGGCGGGTACAACATCTTGTAATGAACTTGAATGGGTAGGAGGATCAGATGATCCACCTAAGTGGACAACGACCGAGAGGGCAGAGCTATCCCAGAAACAAACAAAAAAAATTGACGAAATTGATCGTGAAGGTACGCCGGCAAAGATTGAAGCTTCGTCAAAGTGCTCGGTCGACACGTTCTTGCACGCCTTTGTGCTAGCCAGGCTCGGGAATGTGGAGGGTCCTTTGAGCGCTTTGATTCTTCACACTTCATTACTACAAAGTTAACGTGTCTATTCCGATGCGTGGGCTTTACAATTCGTCGCGACACAATCCCGCCCATTATCAGGGAGCGTGTTCGACTTGAGGTCATAGGAGAAACTGGGGACCGGGAGTCGATGGGGGCAGAGGTGGCAGCATCAACGACATCACGCCGCACTGCAGGTAACAGTTTCAGTACTCGCCGAAGCACTCCTCTCCACCGTCCTGCTGGGGTTTCGGCTGAGGTTCGGGATGAATTCCAAAGAGCATGTACAGAATTATCGGAAATGGATCCTTTGCATAGACCCAATTTCTATGCATCTCCAGCAACTCCGGGAATCCTATCTCAAATCGATGATGAGATTGCATCTCGACTGTGTGCTGATATGTCGGTGCTGCAATTACAATCACTTGTGTATTGTGGTGCAGTTGCGGCTATCAGATTGCACGGTAAGAAGATTCGCTTTCGTGTTATTGGTTTGAGTGACCGGAAAAAATCGCCTGAAAAGACGGCGAGACTCACTAAGACAGGACGTTGTTTAACTGACTCAGATGAGCACTGGCAATGCCCGCAGAGAGGTGAGAAGTTAAATGCAGAGGGTTTACAGAAACTATGCCATCCCTGGTGAGGCACCCGTAGTTAAAATTCTGGACACACTAAAACCGAAAGTTTCTGTCATATTCAGTAGGTTACGATGGTTTGCGATGGAAGGCGAAAGTCATTCGAGACGTGTCCAGAATGTAACAAACGCGAAGAAGCCGCGGAGCTTTTCAGATCTCTCAACGAATTCCAACAAAGCGTCCAGATAGTGCAGATTTCGGTAGCGGAAGCGAAAGAATCCTGGGGTAGACTTTGGGGGTTACCCGCCCAGCATGCTGAGTGGATCACCGCCGAAGGCACCCGCCATGCCAATACGTCTGGCATGAATTTTGCGGATGTTACCGAAGAGGAGGTTCGATGAGCCATAAACAGCTCGAAGAACTGGAGGAGCCCAGGTCTGGATCGGGTGCAGAATTTCTGGTATAAGGACATTTACAAGCGTATGCAGCCGGTTGGCACACAGCATCAACCAGATAATGAGTCGGCTGGAGGAATTTCCACCCTTCCTCACTGCGGGGATTACCTACCTTGCCTCTAAAAACAACAGGGTGCCGGACCGCACAAACACAAGACCGATTACTTGCTTACCAACCCTCTACAAATTCATAACGTCCATTATTAGTGGAAGAGTCAATGCATACCTCGAGACCAACAACATTCTGTCCGAGGAGCAGAAGGGCTGTCGAGTTGGGTCAAGGGGTTGCAAAGAGCAACTCATTATCGACTCGGTAGTTGTGGGACAAGCAACTAAAGGCCAAAGAAACCTCTTTAATTGCTATATCGATTATGCCAAGACTTTCGATAGCGTCCAGCATACCTGTCTAATCGATGTTCTACATCTGTATTGCATTGATCCGAAACTAATAAAATTTTTGGCGACAGTCATGGAAGGGTGGCATACCACCTTATCAGTGCGTACATCTGAGGGTGCTAATACCTCAGAGCCCATCCGTATACGGAGGGGTATGTTCCAGGGGGATTCGCTGAGTCCCCTTTGGTTTTGTATGGCATTGAACCCCCTTTCATGGCTACTGAATGATGCTAGAGGGCATGGTTTTGCAATAAATTATGGCCTACGTGCTAAGTGCGAACTGACACACTTGATGTACTTAGATGACATAAAGCTGTATGCTGGTACTGACGACCATCTCAGCAGCCTCTTGCGAATAGTAAACATGTTAAGCCGTGATATTCGGATGAAGTTGAAGCCCCCGCAAAGGTCATCACGAGGCGCATGCCGGACGCATCGAAGCTATAACCGAGACAGACTGCAGAGTAGGTACAGGCACCTAGGAATTCTGCAAGCAACCCATGCTCGAGTTGGCGATCTGAAGGATGCTCTGCTGTTCGAATTCCTGCAACGTGTAAAGCTGGTGCTGAAATCGCATCTCTCGGGGAAGAATAAAATAAGTGCATTGAATATATTCACTATCCCTTCACTGGCTTATGCATTCGGAATATTGCCGTGGACGAAGACCGATCTGGAAAACGTCCAGCGGCGGATACGGACAACTATGTCCAAATTCCGAATGCATCATCCAAAGTCTGCCGTGGAGCGGATGAACCTTCCTCGTGGCATCGGAGGTAGGGGCGTGGTTGACGTGGCGGCACAACGTCATCGCCAAGTCGACTCCCTACGCGCTTATTTTTACAGCATGCGGCTGTCTGTACGGCAGACTGTGGGCTGACTCCACTTAACTTGAAGGATCGATCTTTCAATCCTCTGAGCGGGGTGAAGTCGGACCAAGAGCGGATCGATGAATGGAAGTCGAAGGCAATGCACGATAAAAACGTGAATTATCTTTGGCAGCCATTTTTCGATTTGTATTTGTCGAACAGATGACTGTGGGCTGGGGAGCTCTTTGCTGAGATGGAGAGGTTCATATGTGCCATTCAGGATGGCGTGGTCGCCACCCGAGCTTATAAAAAGCTCATCATGAAAGAACGGATGGAGAACGACCAGTGCAGATTGTGTGGTTCGGCGGTAGAGACATTAGACCATCTCATTTCTGGCTGTACTGTTATGGCATCGGTGCAATACATCACAGTCATAATGTTGTATGTAAGGTTATCCATCAGAACCTTGCATTCAAGCATGGGCTGATCACGGGAACATGTTCGGTTTACCGATATGAGCCGCAAGTAGTATTTGATGGTTCTGCTTACAGCATGTATTGGGATCGGCAAGTTCTGACTGATCGTCATATTCCACATAATAAGCCTGACGTACTGTTAGTTGACAAGACGGGTCGATGCGCGCTATCCCCCATAACAGCAGCATCGAACGGAAATACGTGGAGAAGAAGGTGAACTATGAACCACTGGTTCGGGAAATCGAAGAAATTTGGCGTCTTGAACGGGTGGTTGTAGTTCCTATAACATTGTCAGCCACAGGTATGGTATCTAAATCTCCCACGGCTTCCCTTGATGTCCTGGGACTTTCGCACAGTCTGGTTCAAACCGTGCAGAAGTACACCATTCTGCATAAGTGCTCGATGTTGTGGGGAGTTCTCGACGGATTTTCCCATGAACCTACCACCGGCCACCACCAGTGCCCCTTTGGTTTTTAAGTAGGTAGGATCATCCGAGCCTGAATGATTGGCACTTGGTGCTAGTATTAGATAAAATCCGGCATCTGCCGATATTGTGACAACTCGGAAAATAATAATGAAGCCGATCCCAAATTTCATTTTATTAGAGGAATAGATAGTTTATTAGGTGCGGAAATAATGAGATCAATTTTAATGAGCCAGAAGAAAATATATATTGGAAAAAAGTTATCCATGGCAAATACTGTTTTCGGTTGAACAGTAATAGGCGCGGCTCCGAAAGCGGCATAGTAAGCTGTTCTCTCATAGAACTAGATAAGAAGGCTTAGAAATTTTGGAATTACGAGGAAGAAATGACAAAAAAATTGTGGGAAGAGATGAGTAGAAATGTGAGTTACATTTTAATGACACTCACAAAATAAAAGAGCATGATAGATTTGTTCTGATTGTTCCATCACAACATTCAGGAAATTCTGTAGCATATCACACTGAAGCGGTTTTATAGTTTAGAAAATAAACTTAAGAAAAATCAGAAACTCCATTTGGAATATTCCATATTTTTCAAAGAATATCATATATGTGTATATATAAACGTACGCCTTATGGAAAAAATTAATCAAAATTCTCTTCCAAATAACATATACTATATGCCTCATCATTGTATATTGATACCAGATGTGTGTTTATGGTGGGGAAGAAACTACAGCTTCTGAGCACTCAGACCGTATTGGTCCATTGTACTCCCCACCCCGTATCGCAGTATTTCCGTTAGTAAATGTGATGCTACCCGTCGCAACTGGAGAACATCGGCACCAAAGATCTGATACCTGATGCGTCCATAGGCGGGGCATTCACATAATCCTCTGTGGATTCCGCTTCCCCATTACAGGAAGGACACGTATCATCTTGAATAATTCCTACTCTGAACATATGCCCAGCTAGTGAATTATGGCCTATCTAATGCTCACAGTACTCCTGCAAGCCCTCCTGCTTTTCGACAGGATAAACTTTGCGGTACGCATGTTCGGATCTGGCAGCAAAAGTTTGGTGTGTCCAGCAGAATTTAGGCTCTGCCACCTGTCATTGTGGGAAGCTTGTTCCTAGTTTTTGAGGACGGACTTAGCCAATGCCACTGATACTCCAATTGCTGATTTCGGTTCCGGCATGGGGGAGATTGACCCCATTTTCGCTAAAGCATCCGAGATTTCATTTTTCTCTACGCCACAGGGACCAGGTACTCAGAGTAGTTCCACCGTATTGAATCTAGAGATAGAGTTCAAACGGTTTCTGCATTCCTAAATGATTTTCGAGGTGATCACAGGACTATTCAACGCCCTCAATGCAACTTGGCTATCAATGCGGATTGCGATGCGCCTGCCCTTCAACCGCTCGTCAATCACCCAGTTTGCCGCCCTTAGGATCGCATAAATTTCGGCTTGAAAAAACCGTTGGATATTGTCCCAAAGGAAAAGCCCACTTCTCGTTGTTATTCGAGAGGTAGACTCCGGGTCCAGAACCCTGTTCTGTTTTTGAGCCATCTGTGTAGAAGATTTCCGTATATATTTATTTTTATTTATTTATTTAATCGAATTAGTCTATGAGCTGCTCTCATTGCTGTGCTTTGAATAAATATATCCAGGGGCTGCAAACTGAGTAATGCATTTAGAGCTGCGCCGGATGTCGTGCTCATAGTACCAGTGCTACCCAGACACACAGTTCTTTGTAGTGCGGCCAGTTTACTTTGAAAACCTTTTTGTCTCACCTTAACCCACCACACTGCATAAACGAACATTGGCCTAATGGCAGCAACGTATACCCACATTACCACAAGAGGCCTGAGTCCCCATGTCGAGGCGAAGGTTCGTCTGCACAGCTCATAAGCTGTGTGAGCTCGTTTCTTTTTTACCTTTACATGTTTGTTCCAAAGAATTTTTTTATGAAGAGTGAGTTACCGGAGTTCCCCGCAGAGCGTTCGTCTGTTTTCCACTTAGCACCTTGACTGGTTTGTGGTGTGCAGTTTGCATAGGTTCGATCCCTCGAACTTAGTCAGTTCCGTTCACGTTTCTGGCTTCCCTTTCTTCCGCCTGTTCCTTGGAAATTAATAGCAGGTACGATTCACTCTGTAGTCCCTTCACCAGTGCGAACCCCCATACGGGGTTTTCCCCACTTTATGCACTACCCTCCGCGCGCAGCTCCGTTGTGCGAGAGCGCACCGAAGATACTGCTCTATATTGTGTGAGTCGAAGACCGTCATTGTTCTTCACTCTCAAAATGGAGATGAAGTTCTACGGTTTCCTGATATGACTGAATTTCAGTCTGTCTAGGGAAAAGTGGAGCACCATATGGTGACTTCCCTTGAGCACATTGAGACTCTTTTGGTGCAGTTCGAATACCAAGTGAAAACCCCCCACGTTTGTAGAATTGTCCTTCCTGGCAATCATGAAATTAACCCTCCAGTGTCCAAAGTCAATGCCCAGGTTCTGTTCACCCAGCATGCGGATGATGTCATCTGCCTTCCTTCGAGGGTCCGGTAACCAAAATGCGACATGTTCTGGCCTGCGTAGCTCAGTGGTCACAATAGTGAATTTGCGCCGACCGTCGAAACTTAAAGCCGGGATTGCCTGCTGGAGCCATTTTAAAGCAGTGTCGTCAATGCACTCCAAATGGAGAAGTTGATCGCGAAAACCATACTTGTTAAATCGTGACTTCGTTCCAGGCTCCAACATTTTTTTCCACAGGCATTCCCGGAGGATGGTAAATTGTCCCTCTGACATTTTGCCATCCTTGGAGAAAACTCCGACGGCAGCAGTCAGAAAAGAGGCTGCTGCTTGCCCATACGTCCTTCGTTCCATCCCGCCTTCGTGTCCGTGTTCCTATGAGAGGGACCAGCTTCATTGAGATGTCTCTCGCTGATTTGATCATCTCCCGGCAAACCGGTCCTAATCCCCGCGGAACGCGTGGATGTAACTCCTGATGCGGAGCCCAATAAAGCGTTGGCCACAACAGACGTGTTGGTCTTACGCTTCTTGCATTACGGCTGACAGAGTCTGGTTCGTCCAGTGTGGATTTCAGCGGGGTTACCAGTTTATCCCCACCTTCCCCCGGAGATTCCGCTTCCTTGCGCCCAATTCCTCTGAACATTACCTCACCTAGTTCTGTAGCCACATCATGTCCTCATTCCCAAGGTGCTTTACCTTCGTTCACAGTGCTTTCTTCTGCCGCCGGCTTGGGGCCTATCAAGTTCGCGGTGTCCGGGCCGCTCATACCCATTTCCACATACCGGCGTTAAACCAGTAGCGTCCACGTCACCAGCTTCCCTTTCTTCCGCTCTTCCCGGAAAGGATGAAGAGGAAGGTTCTGGCAGGCAGGATTCAGCCTGTAGTCCCCCCTCCTTAGAGGCCGAAGTTCCCTTCTGCCGGACCTTCCTCTTCCATGATTGCTCATGGTCGCGGGTGGATTCGAAGTCTGTAACTTCTTACCACTTGGAGAGTTTAAATCCTTCGTTTCCATATTCATGTTTTGCACACCCTTAGTGTAGTAGTAAACTACAACAGGCTCCCCCACCACGACAAGGTGGTGTCCGAGGGGGAGTTGATACCAGATAGTCAATTACTAAATTAAGGGGGTCATCCCGTATAAAGGCCGTTTTTTGGCTTTCTTTAGAATTTTTTTGTGATGAACTGGATACGGATACAAATACGAATTTTTGTACCATAGATTTATTAATATCTTCAGGGTGGATAGTAATTTTTCCAGCCCGATGGCATAGTTCGTTATTGAAATACAGAGCAATTTATAATCCAAAAAGTGAACGACATTTTAACGTACAGACTTAACTACAGTCCGCAAACTAGGCTTATTAAAAAAATAATAAAAGCTAAATTTTTGGTGCCGTGTTAAACTTTTTTTTTGTGAATTTAGTGTTTTTTTACGGCTTCTTCAATGAATAACAAAAAAATTACTGAATGAATCGCAATTATCCTAGTTTGCTGACCGTAGAAATATGTTCTGAATAAGTCGTGAAAATTTCAAAGAATTTCGATTGTCAACATGCAGTTTCGAGAAAAACGCATTTAAAAAGTAGAATGCGATTTTTAGCCATAAAACCTTAACTGACAATTAATCTGGTATAGCTTTCACAAGCCATAGGTTTCTTGAAGAAACACATGTACAGCCTTGGCTTCAATTCTTGTCCTTTTAGCGAAGTCATTCGAACATCATTCGGACTGATAAATACGTGCTTTATTACGGCGATCAAAATAAATCCGGCATGTGACTTATCATGTGTTTCACACTATAATTTCCGAACGACTCCAAATATCAAACAAGTCGGAATACCGGAAGCTCGCGCTTCGGGTATAAAGGTTTTGTGTTCATCTTATGTAAGAAATTTCAACGCACATTTCTCTATCCGTATATGGCTACAAATCCAACATAATCCTTTATATTTTTCCAAACTACGAGACATACGTACATATTACAACCATAGATATTACGCTCACCCTAAACAAACAAACTGCCTATTTCCGAATACTGTACACATATAGGCACGTATATCAATTGATCGTATCCATATTTCCGATTTACTTCTTATATCTGTCTGAATTAGGCACTACCCGCAAAGTTCATTAGCACGCATATACTATATACCTACATACACACATGTCTGGTTGGAGTAATTAATATTCTCACACAAATGACTAAAAAACTAAAACAAAATAATTCTTTGCGACCCCATCCATAACAACTCATTTCGTTGTGGTATTGACGAAATGATATGTGATGATGACGTCATGGGGGTTGTAGAGTGCACGAAATTCACAAAAAATGGTAAAGTTTTACCCCTTATAACTTTGTTAGTAATAATTGGATTTTCTTCAAACTTGACCAAACTGTGCATTATGTTCTTCATTACACGCGTGCCAAATTTTGTACTTCTGGGATGAACATAAGGGGGGGGGGGGAGGGGTGCCGGACAAATTTCTAAAATGTGGAAATATACTATTATTAACTTTATTTGTGCAGATATCGGAACCGGATATATTTTGAGGCCTAGATTTCGTAGAGATGCACCACTGTGATTTTTTTCAGATTTTTCGTTTGGATGGGTTCTGAGAACGAGACCTGTTACACTTTTTGGGGGTCATATTTTGAGCCCTCACTCCCCTATGTTTCACCCAATATCAAATATTGAACCAGATTCGAAAAGTACTGATTAAGACCTTTCATTTGATACCCCATATGGCTACATTCTGTGAAAAAAAAATTTGTACCCTCCATTCACATGTATGGAGAGCCCCCCCTTAGACTTAACACAAGATGGCGCCACTTATTGCATATAAAGGGAACACCAGATTACATACTCTCACCAATTTTCGTGATAATCGGTCTAGCCGTTTCCGAATAAATCGGGTGTGACAGACAGACAGATGGACAGACAGACACCGTCTCGATTCTAATAAGGTTTTGTTTCACACAAAACCTTAAAAATCACTTCGCCCATATATTCTAGACTATATTTAGATACAATTGATACCAAAAAAATTCGATTCAGCGGGTCCGACACAAGGGATGACCCCCTTAAAGGTGGTATTGAGGCATCATATAAAACATTAAACTGGACTTTCATTAAATCATATTAGTTTTACCGAGCCAAAACTTCAGAATGATTTATTTAATATTTTAGTCCTATTCAGATGATGGATGGATGATTTAAATTAATGATTTGGACAAACTTAAAGAAACTTGGAGTCGAATTATGAAATTTCTGCCTAGACGTGAATTAGTTCTCAGGAAATTTGTTTCATATCATTTTGCAAGAAGTTCGAACCCATGTCAGTAAGTCAGATAATGATTGTGTAAAGGCCCTGACGTTATAATGGTCACCGCATAATGATGAACTATTCATAAAATAATCGTGGAAGGAACTAAAATCCACCAAAATAGCTAACATAAAAAGGTAATATTACCAGATATTGTAAGAACTTTTGACCCTTTAGGTTTATTGAATCCAGGGATAGTATAGCTAAAATGATGCTGCAGGTGCAATATCCGACGAGGTTCAATCTAAATGGATGAAACGAGGTTAAATCTAAATGGATGAAATATGCAACCAATTTAGCTTCCTTGAGTAAGGTAAAAGTTTCAAGGCTTATACTTTGAGAAAATGCAGCAAAATATGAGTTACATGCATTTTGTAACGCTTCAATGAAAGCATATGGAACAGTAGCATTTTCAAATCAATTAATGATAAAGATGAGGCAACTCCAATAAAAACAATAACTATACCTGGATTCAAATCGTGTGCACCTAGATTTTTGACAGAACTCATGAACAAAGATGAGGAAAAGCGGGGTGTAAATTTCTTTTTTACCAAATATAGTTATGTGGGATATCAAATGAAAAGTCTTGCTTAGTACTTTCTGAAGCCGACATTTACTGGAAAGGTGGGAAGTGATGGGGGTTAAAAGTGATAATTTCTTTAAGAGGGTCATTTTCAAAAAATTCCTAACTGAAAAATTTGAAAAAAATCAAGAGCTTGCCACTATATGATGCCTAGGATCCAAAATACCCGCAATACCGATATCTGTTCAAATAAAGTTATTAATAGTATATTACTATAATTTTCAGTAATCGGCTGCAGAACCCCCCTTAGGTTCATCCTAGCACCAGCACTGTAGGCTATGATAGCATGATTCTACTAACTTTTGTGAAAACTTCACTATTTCTAACGAAGTTATAATAGGTTAAACTTGTCGCTTCTTTGCAAATTTAACTCTTTAAGTGTCAATATCACTTGAAAGTGGATATTCTCACATAATATATGCATCTATTATTCCAACGTCCTAATGGGACAAATACACACTCAAATGTCTTTATAAAAGAAATATACAAAACCTTTCAGACCTGAAGCGTCCAGCTCCCGATTTCCCGACTTGTTAAAATTAAAATTTTTATTAAAAAAATGGCAATCGTTTCATGTATTACGTTATGCATGTACACGGGCGCTAGTCGGTCGTGGCGGAAGGTCGCGGTTCAAATTTCATTGGCGATGGAGGGATTTGTATCGTAACTGTAACTAGAACTCAGCTGTAGACAGTATCTCACTCAAATCAGGGTAATAATCACGGGTGCGGGTAGTGCTAACCACATTGCTCCTTTCAGCATGGCCGTTTTACCCGAAACGAGTGGTCTGCGCGTTTGCGCGACATAAATAATAATAGGCTTTACTTTTTCATAAATTTGTCAAATATAAAATTATAATAATCCAAAATATCCTTTACAGCTTTAGCAAAAATACAAGCAGAGTTTTTAGCGGAAGCGAAAAATTCAGACGATCAGCGGCTCATCCAAGACACGATGCAAACAATCACCAACAGAAGTACGGGCAATCGTAAAATCGAAGTGTAATCAATGTTGAAAAGTTTTAAATTCGAAATTTATGTACAGTAATTTATTTCTGCAATAAATACTTTTGTGTGCTTTCCAATAAAGAACAAATATCTACTTGTAGTTGAGCTTTACAAATGTACGCAAAAATAATGTAAATTTGGGAATAAGAAATTTAAATTAAGTATTGTTATTTTGTTGGTTGCCTGGTTCAGAGGTGAAAACTATGCAATTCCGGAAGTTTATTTGCAATTACCATTATTTAGAAAAGGTATCAATGCTTCCGATGAGTTTATTAATTATGTCAGCTGCCTAATTATTCAAATTTCTGAGAAAAACTTCAAGTGGACAAATACATACATGTGCAGCAAATAGAGAACACTACAATATTAGACTTATAGCGACATCTACCCATATGTGCGTCTGCTCCCACAAGGTCACACTTAATTTGGTTTCGCTTCTTCAAAAGGATTTTTTTTTAATATTTTGGGTGAAATAAAACCATATTAATTTCGATTCGATATCTTTCTGTCTACCTGTTCCACTCAATTTACTCTGAAATAACTTCAACTATTGTCGGGAAATTTAATGAGAACGATTTTACGTTTGAAATATTTTAGTAAACTCGATTTTATGATGAATCTTGCTTATAAAGGAGATGACCATGTCGATATCGTCCCTTCTAACAATCGCAAATACGTCATCTACATACCTAAACCATACTTTAGGCATTATTCTCCTCGAATCAATTTCTTCTTCGATTGATGACATGAACCTTCCCCATCGCTACTCTTGAAGTAATTTTATAGAATATATCCCGAAAATAGTAAAATAGTTTTCGTTGATGGAGAGCCTAGCAAAGTTAGCATAGATTCGAACTTTCCTTCCCCATTCCGGGCCAAATCCAAACTGGCTCAGTCGTCTCTCGAGTTCGAAAATTGACTCTTTCACTGGCTTGTTAGGAAACAATGCCTTCACGTCAAACGACACCATCACCTCTTCGTCACGCATCCTCTCAATGCGTTGCAGTTTCTGTATAAGTTCATGGGAGTTAGCCACTGAATAGTTACTATTCGTTGTCCCAAGGGTCTGGCACTCATTGATCAACCACTTGGCGATGTTGTACGTTGGTGATTCCAGTCCGCAATGATTTCCCCCCGGGGGGTGTCCTGCTCCTTAACCCTTTTGATAGATTCGGGAAGCGGGTTGTTCCGCAATGCGAAAAAGTTTCCCGTTTCCGAAAAACGGCCTGGTCGTACTTATCTTTACCCATAGCGACGACGTTTTTCCCTTGTCCGCCATGAGAAAATATAGTGGTTTATCACGAAATTCACGTATTGTTTTTAAATCACGTTCGCACATTTTTAGCGGCGCGCTCAACTAATATTTTGGGCTAGTTAAACTTTTCATATTAGATGAGAAGTTATTCAGTTACGACCAAATCTGAAAATAATCATAAACAAGTCGGAAAACCGGAAGCTGGACGATTCAGGCATTTGTTCCATTAGAGCCTAGCACATAATATATGCATATATATTATGTGAAAATATCCATTTTCAAGTGATATTTACATTTAAAGTCTTGAATTTGAGAAGAAGCGACAACTTTGACCTATCATAACTTTGTTAGTAATATTTTGATTTCCACCAGTAGTAGGATCATGCTCTATATTTTGGCATACGTTGTTGCAAAATTCCGTGGTACTTGGATAAACTTAAGGGGGGTTTTGCAGCCACTTACAAAAAATATAGTGATATACTATTATTAACTTTATTTCAACTGATATTGGTATGGAAGGTATTTCGGAGCCTGGGCACCATCCAGTGGCAGTCTCGGATTCTTTTTTCAGATTTTTCGGTTTGGTAGTTTCTAAGAATGGGTCCGTTAAAGGAATGATGACTTTCAACCCTCCATACTCCGCACTTTTCCTACAACTGTCAAAACTAAGGCCGGCTTCGGAAAGTACTAACCAAGACCTTTCATTTGATATCCCACATGACTATATTTGATGAAAAAATTGACACCCCCGTTTTGCATGTATTAAATTCGATATTGAATTATGTAACTCACTGTATGCGTGAATGTTCACAGTTCCCACCTCCTCACCAAATTTGGTATCCATCGCTACAACGGTCTCCGAGAAAAATGCGTGTCACAGACAGACAGACATTAAATCGATTTTAATAAGGTTTTGTTTTACACAAAATCTTAAAAAGGGCTGGGCTTTAAAATTTCATTCGAATGTCAATTATTCTCGTTAATTATGGCGTCAGCATCTTATTTGTATGGCTTAGGATGCAGTAAATTCGCACGAAATTGATATGTTTGAACTGCTATAACTTTGTCACTAATAGTCGGAATTTGATGAAACTTGGCATGTGTATGCACGAGACTGTTTTCTATGTCCGTGCATACACAAACAAATTCATGTGCTCGGAGTAGGTTTCTTAGTCAGCCAAAAAATGAAACTTGCTGTTATCGGCTTTGAAAACATAACCGAGCGGCTATGCACCCCGCGCTTGCGAGGCAAGTTTAGAAATATAAGCCTCATTAACGTTCACGCCCCTACAGAGGAGACTGCAGAGTCGGAGAAAGATACCTTCTATGAGGCAATAAAACGAACCCTCCAAGCCTGTCCCAGATATGATATCAAAATCATACTTGGGGATTTTAACAGCCAAGTAGGGAAGAAGCCCGTATTCAGGCGTTCATACGTTAGCTCCCATGTCTTACATAGGGATTCCAATGATAATGGCCTGAGGATTATTTAGTTAGCAGTACCGCACGAAATGGTTATTGGAAGTACCTGGTCTACACGGAAAGCGGTCCACAAACATACGTGGGCCTCTCCAAACGGGGCCACTTTCAACCAAATTGACCACGTATTGATCGAACGCCGCCATCTCTCAGCTTTGATGAATGTCAGAACATATAGGGGGACCAATATAGACTCGGATCATTATCTCGTTGGCATGGTGCTCCGAGCTCGAATAACAATACCACCTAAAATCCCCTCTGACAATTAGGTGATTGTGAACACTGAAGCCATCCACGACACAACCCTCCGCGACACCAATAAGAGGGAAATGGATGCCGGAATAACTGCAGTCAACAGAGGATCTGGAGATGAAGCATCAACAAATGATCTTCACAATCACCTGAAGAACGTTATCATGGATACGGCCACAAACATACTTGGCCCCAGCCGCAAAAGGAGTCGGAACGGCTGGTTTGACGATGAATGTAAGCTAGCAACGGAACGGAAGAATGCTGCATGCCGAGTAATGTTGAATTCTCAAAGAACGCGGGCACGGGCAGAGACTTATCACGAACACCGTCGAGCGGAAAAGCGATTTCACAGACGGAAAAAGGAAGCCTGGGAGAACCAACAAGTCTGTGAACTAGAAAAGTACAGGGAGCAATCGCACCAGGCGCGGAAGTTTTACAAACAAGTCAGCAGGATGAAGCCTTATACACCACGATGCTCATCCTGCCGAGACAAAGAGAGAAATCTGATTTCCGGCAGAATGGGCATATTAGAGCGATGGGTTGAGTACTTTGATGAGCTACTGAACAACCAGAACATCGGCGAGTTGGAGGTCCCGCCAACTGAAGACGACGGACAAATACTGCCACCACCAAGTTTAGGAGAAACAGTCCGTGCAATTCATCGGCTTAAAAATCATAAGTCGCCAGGAGCCGATGGAATTACAGACGAATTGGTTAAATATGGAGACGACTAGTTACACCAAGTGGTTCATCAACTTGTGCTCAAGGTATGGGACAGCGAATCAATGCCTGACGATCGGCAACGAAGCATTATCTGTCTCATACATAAAAAGGGAAATATCACACGGTGCAGTAATTATAGAGGTATCACGTTGCTGAGTACCATCTATAAGATATTCTCCGCTATCTTGCTAGGCCGGATAGCCCCATACGCCCAGAACATCATTGGCCCATACCAAAGAGGCTTCACTCCAGGCAAATCTGCAACAGATCAGATTTTCTCTCTGCGGCAAGCCGCCTATGATAGCATAGCCGGGGCAAAACTGTACACGGCCATGAGAGAATTAGGTATCCCGACGAAATTAATAAGACTGACTAGGCTGACCCTGACCAAGGTGCGAGGCCAGATAAAAGCAGCAGGATCACTCTCAAAACCATTCGACATCAACTACGGTCTACGACAAGGGGATGCCCTATCATGCGTCCTCTTTAACCTGGCCCTCGAGAAAGTGGTCCGTGATGTTGAGGTAAATGCAAGAGGTACGATCCTCTTCAAGTCCACCCAATTACTGGCCTATGCTGACGATATCGACATCAGGGGAAGAACCACCCGAGACCTACAAACTGCCTTCATCCAGATCGAGCAGGCGGTGCGAGATCTTGAGCTACACATCAATGAAGGCAAGACAAAATATATGGTGGCAACGTTAGCACCGAAGACGAATCAACCAACAACATCAAACCGCACTGGTCAAACACGAAGAAGGATAAGGATAGGGAATACAACTTTGAGACCGTTGACAATTTCTCCTATCTAAGGTCAAAAATCACAACCGATAACAGCTACGATGATGAAATCCACGCACGGTTGTTGTCAGCCAACAGAGTCTATTTCAGCTTACAAAGACTGTTCCGCTCGAAACGTCTCACCATAGGGTCAAAGCTCTTACTGTACAAGACTATGATCTTGCCAGTCCTCATGTATTGCTCGGAAACTTGGGTTCTTAGCAAGAAGAATTGCGAACTCTTGGCCGCGTTCGAGGGAAGTATCCTCCGGAGAATTTTTGGCCCCCTACATAACGACGAAATCTATGAGCGATACCATGACCGTCCGGTGGTGGATAAAATCCGGCTCAATAGGTTACGGTGGGCAGGTGACTTAATCCGTATGAATGAGGATGATCCAGTTCAGAAAGTCTATAAAGGTAATATCTATGGTAGAGATAGAAGACGAGGTGGACCCTGCCTGATATGGAGCGATGGCGTAGGCCAGGACGTCAGACAGCTTTTAGGGATATCGAATTGGTGGACCTCGCCGCAAAACCGAAATGTCTGGAGTTCCTTATTAAGGCAGCCCTAGACCGGATACCGGTTGTTGCGCCGTTGATGATGATGATGAGAAATTGCAAATGGTCAACACCCTACAATATAATATTCAAAATCTAGCTGAAAATAAGTCTCAAATGGAATCCGAGCGATTCTTTACTAATACTCACGGCTATGACTTATTGTCCCTACAGGAAATTTTCACTTTTAACTCGTCCCATCATTCTCGTTACCTAAAAGGTTTCAACCTTATGTACAAATTCAGAGAGGATGGCTATGGTGGAGTTGCCCTTGCGTTTCGCAAAGGCATAAATGCAAGGCCAATCACTTATGATACCGAGATGGACATTGTTATCGCTAAGACCCTGAACCTTAGCCAACTACGACTACTTTCAAAGTAGAATTGGACAAGCTATTTCAATTTCTTAGCAATACCTCAAACACCATAATAACGGGTGACCTAAATTCCAGGTCATTTATATTCGGGGATTCCATAGAGAATAGTGAAATGAGGCATCTCTCAAATACAATATGCAGATTAGACTTTGGACCACTCAACACCGGTTCACTAACCTTTGTGGACCAGGTAACAAATGGCAAAACAAGAGCATCTGAGTCAAGCGACGACGGCTTTACGGTTTCTTACCAGGGCAGAGGCAAGTCGTCAGACGCTACCTCACCTCTGCCCTGGGAGCAGCGTGACCGTAGCGGCTCGCAGATGTTGAATGCTCCTTTATATAATTCGTAAAACACGACATGCCCACGAATTATATTGAGCGCAAATCCGCCTTATTGACCAGAGCTGGCCAGAGCTGAAAACGAAGAGCATCTGCCCCAGATGTCACCCTCACTAATTCCAATACTTTATCCTGGTCCTGGAACGCACTGCAACAACCGATTTCTAAGAGCAGGCATAAACCAATAGCCATTCACAGTAACACCATTGTATTCAACATAAATACAAAATAGCCCTCTTGCATCTAAAAACTGCCTTGCAGTCCATCCCTCCCACGGAGAATTTGAACGGTTTGACATCGGAAATCCAAAATAAAATTAAAGAATCGGCATTCAAAATACGCAAGGGCTCCTTCCACAATCCATGGTGGAACAGTGATCTGAAAACACTCTTTGTTGAAAAACGGCAAATTCTGAGAGCCTACCACATTAATGCCAATCATAGCTACTTCATGTCCATCTCGGTTGCAAACAAGAAATGGTTACAAGCGGTGAAGGCTAAGAAAAAAACCTGGGACGAGATTTGGGAAGAACTCAGTGTTGAAAAAAAACACTAAGGCATTCTGGAAAAGGATAAAAAAATTTTAAAATTTTCAAGAAGAAGAAACCAAGAACCGAAGTTGGAGCTCTGAAAATGGCCAGAAATACCTAGACTTTCTAAGCTCAAGCTACAACAATCCAACTCCAAATAAGTTCCAAATTTTACTCCTGAGAAATTCGCTCTGGTCCTTAACAAACGGAAAAAAAACTCCTCACCGGGTAACGACCAAATTACGTATATCCAGTGGCTAAACCCGTCTGTCAAATCTGCTCTGTTAACCTTCATTAATGAAACTTGGCAAAATCTCAACCCTCCACAGGAGTGGTATGTTATTAAGATAGCTCCCATACCAAGCTAACCTAGGCAAGACAATTAACTCATCCTTAATACTAAAAGATCGAACAATTGACACCATCACTAAGGCTAAAAAAGCTGCTACAGTCATCAATTTCTCTACTGGGCATTCTTGGGGCCTTCCTCCTGAAAATAGTATCAAGTTGTTCAGAGTGCTAATACGGCCCATCCTAGATTACGCCGTTGCCACAACTGTAATAGCACCCAAATACCTAAACAGCAAGATCACCTCAATAGTGGCCACAATCCTTAAAAGATGCTTGGGGTTTACCAAAACTGCCCCTCACCTGTCCACCGTTGCTCTACCAAATGAACCACCCCCCCATTTCAGAATAACGATTTTAGCAACTAAGGAGCTATTAAGGCTCTCATGCATGTCTTTCGGAATGTCCAAAAAAGGGCAGATACTAAAAATGGCCTCTCTGCAACTTACAAACGTTTCTCTCATCCTTTTGACCTCCTGAAGGCTGACAGAAAATCAAGCCCTCCACATACCCTACAAGTATTATAATTATAACTCAGGGGACATGCAAAAACATTCCAAAAACTGCGTTAGCAAACGAGATCAATGCCACCATATGCAACTACAAATCCAGAAACTTTGAAATATATGCCACTGATGCCTCTATCAGAGGAGGCGATGTAAGCATTGCAGTGGTCAATGACCATGCTGAAACGGTTGGGCAAAACAAGCTAAACCAAATCACAACGTTATCAGCAGAATTCCAAGCGATTTCACTAGCCACTAAATATGCGTTGGAAGAAGGTCATAAATACGGACTCCTTACACGTGTGCCACCTCCTGGGCAAAGAGTCTACCGCACACTACATGGTCAATGAAATCCACAACAATATCAAATACATGAACTGCGAAGAAGTAGACCCGACAAGGAGTAGCATCAAATTAAATGAAAGTGCACATCTGGCAGCTACTGAAGGCCAGAACAACGCCGCATTGATGACTGTCACCTTGCACCCATTGATATAAACCTCCTGGTGGCCAACCAAATAGCAGAGGAGTGGGACTCAAGCTATTAAAATCACATTCGCTCCAAAGGGAAATTCTTTGCAAAAATGTTTCCCCATGTACCTATAAAACCTCCGAAAGATCTATCCAAACAAAAGTTGTCGCGGATAAAAACTGCCAACAGAATCATGTCAGGTCACTCCTATAATAAACCATGGCTCAAAAAAATGAAAATCATAAGAAAGACAGTTGCAATACACGCAAAGCGCATGAAACCTTCGATCACATCCTCTTCAAATGTAGTATATCCAAATCAGAAATAATTTTAATTTTACCTCTTACTATACAATCACTTTAACCTATTGAAAATTTACAAAGCAGGTTGGTCGCTCCTCGGTCCGGTTGGGCGGGAAGAAGATCCGTGGGCTTTTTTCAACTATATATATATATATGTAAGCCCACGAACCCTCTTCCCGTCCAACCGGACTGAGGGGCGACCAACCTAAGAATGGGCTGAAGGCAATATCCAAAGGCCCGCATCACATCGATAATGTGTTTCAAGGCAAAATGTGTGCGACCATGCCGTGGTTATAAACCAGAGAGACTTATTGGTTTTAATCGAAAACAGTACGAATCAAGACTGAAGCCCACTAAGCCAGATTATTACTGGACACGACTTTTTGAACTATAGTATAAGTTGCAACGATAACAGCTTTTTGGATGTCCGTGTATAGTTCAGCGCTAAGATCGAGCGTTTGCAACACTTTATGTAAATTCTGTAGGACCAATCCTGTAGCTGAAGGTACGATTGGGACTACTTTGATCATTTGTAGTCTCCAAGTCTGATTCATTTCGTCCGCCACGGAGCCGTAGTTCCGGATTTTTCGATGCTGTTTTTCAACAGTGGTCCGGTGCAGTGGTACGGCCACATCGATTAAGAAGCACGCTCGTCTTTCCTTGAGAAGTAGAACTAGCTCGGGTCTATTGTGATTAACACTGTGGTCAGTGGGCATAGTGTGATCCCACATTAGTTTGGCCCGATCATTTTACAAGGTTCTCTGTGGAGTATACTTATAATAAGGATTGTAGGTTGCCACTAAGTTATACTTCAACGCAAGAAGATTGATGGAGAATCTTGCAGCCAGAGTTATGACTAATGGTGTACTCGGTGCTGCTCAATATCCTGCACACAGATATTATGTGCTGGATGGTGTCGCCTTCACAGTTGCATGACCTACAACTGGAGGAGGTGATTGAGGAGTAGTGAAGAATGAACCGTTTGTAGTTTTTTATTGGGAGCGAAGCATCCTGAATAGAAGTTAGGAATGCTTGAGTATCATAAAATAGTACACCGTTTATTGGAAATCGTGAAGGTGCTGATTTCCATGATTTTATTTTTCCCGAATAATTCTGTTTTCAGGACAAGAATTCCCCCAGCAACTTAGATTTAAATATTGCCATAGCAGGTGTTGTTGCTTGCAATATGCCGAGGTATTTGTACACGTCGTCTGAATCCACACCCTCAATTTCGATGTTATTGTAGCTGTATCCTTCATTGTCGTGTGTTTTCCCCGAACAATTGTTTTTATGCGACATTTTGCCAAACCCAACTGCATGCCGATATTCCTGCTGAATTAAATGGTGACACTCGTCTTTGACTTAATGTACATTTCGACAACATGTCATGTTTAACTTGGAACC
Source organism: Hermetia illucens (assembly GCF_905115235.1). Taxonomy (NCBI): domain Eukaryota; kingdom Metazoa; phylum Arthropoda; class Insecta; order Diptera; family Stratiomyidae; genus Hermetia; species Hermetia illucens. The sequence continues at coordinate 118,711,769 of NC_051849.1, forward strand.
CGTATTTGTTTTGATGCAAAAGATGGGATAGACGACTCAAAATCAAACAGAACTACAGCAGCCTTAGTCGCCTTGGAAATTGGTGTCCTTCCTGATGTTTGTGAGGATACCGATAGCTTCGTGCTCCAACTTTTCATCACTGTTCTTAGGAAAAGAATAACATTCGCGTTGAATTTGTACAAGCGTAACACTTGTAGTAACCACGAATGTGATATGGAGTCAAAAGCTGATTTATAATCAATGTAGACTGTCGGTGTCGGTGTTCGCGCAAAAAACTGAAGTGACGACCTTGTAGATGGTAGAAATAGAAGTAATTGGTCGACATTTTGAAGGGTAAGAGACTCATCCCTATTTCTTGAGGATGAGCAAAAATATGCCCTAGTGAAAAATTGTGGAACTAATTTCTGATCGACAATCATCAGATTAAAATAATTTTCCGATACCCAGTGAGTGCTCTTGAACAAGCCAGAAGTTATAAATTTTATCAACTCCTGGCGCCTTCCAATTACCTGCCTTAGAAAAGGCTGCTTCTACATCAGCTTCAGTTATGTCAGGCATGGTCCCGTCAGGGAGGGCCTCCCATGAATGCATAAGGTGTGGGAGCCACGCTACTTCTAAATTGCAACGGTTGGGTTCGCTCCAAACACTTCTCCAGAAGTCTTCTGCCTGATCCTGATCGAGGTTACTTTCCCTGCCTGATTTGGTGAGATTTTTGTAGAATCCCCGTTGGTTTTGGAAGAACAAGGTGTTGTCTGTCCTTCGCTGAAAGCTTTTTGATACCTACGGATGCGATTGAAGCATTCCGCAAGTTTCTGCTTCAGCACCTGGAGGATTTCTTCGATTGGCATATCATTGGACAGATGGTAGTTTCCAATGATGTTCGCAACGCATCTGTGCACTCTTGGTAATAGATGTTTGCGTAACACAGCCAATCTCCTTTCTCAACTTTTCGACTCTTTTGCTCAGCCGAAATACTTTTTTGTTCAGTCTGGTAAGTTGATGACTCCAGACCGAGCTCAAGTGAAACTTCTTGGAAAATTTGTTACCTAGTTGGTAGGGCAACTCGATTATTTTTCACTATCATCCGGTATTGATTGACGACGTTCTGCTCCGGAACATAACTTAGTTCCCGGAAGCGGGTTATAAACGCGTCATGGAGTCGGTGTCTGTACTCTGATGAATTCCGTTCCAGATGTTGGCACAAAGGTCGGGCCTAGTCTTCCCTACCAGTTTGAAAGCCTGGTTTGGGATGCCATGCAAACTTGGGGCCTTTTTTTCACCGATCCTACCACATATTTCTCCCGGATCCTGCACAGTTAGTGGGGGTATTAGGCCCTCATTTAGCTGAACAACTGTTTGCCTTCCCTATTTTCGTAGTGAGGGAACAGAATGGGAACAATCTGTTTCAGGAGGCGCGGACAGATCACCTGGGGTTATCTCCGTAGCCATTCCATTACCATCCTATATGCCTCGCGTTCCCCAGCGTTTTCACCACTCTAGTCCGGCAAGATCGAACTGGTTCTCCAAGGCTTCGCAAACCTCCTCCTTCGTTGTGATTTCATCTATTTCTTTCCAGACTATATTGATTTGTGGCCTGTTGGCCCTTATATCGTCTTCCCGCCCTAACAACTTTCCGATTCGGCTGAAGAATTTGTCTGCAGTTACATTCTTGGATTTCTTAAGCTCCAACAAAAGATCTCCTTTCTGAGACCGTCTAATGAAGCTGACATTGTCTCCCAAGTTGGTGAGTTCGGGGTCTGCCTTCACTCTTCTTAGAATGTCAGCATATGACCCTTCACCTTGTTTGGAAATGATAATCACCTCCGGTCTTATCTTCCTCCGATAGTTTCTTTTCCACGGTTTCACTTTCCTCCAAGCATCCGAATCCGCCTTTCGCTGGCAACTTCGGTCGTATTCGTCATGTGCTTCGCCTTTTTAGGAGTTGAGTCCTTTTTTCTTGTCGGGATTTGCTGGCCTGTTAAGTCATTCAACTTTTCACGCAGCCTCTTCCCCGGTATGTCCTCACTTTTTCAATCGACGGTTTTCCCCCTCTACCGTCCTGGGCCTTGCCGTACGTCAAACGGATGCCTCTTACATTCTGGTGAATGTTAGTGCGCTCCTTTATAAATTCACACAACTCAACGATCTTTTTACGCAGGGAAGTAAAGACAGCTCCACACTGATCGTTGCCTATAACATCGCTCGGGTGATTCGGCGCTAAGGATTCTTCTACTCTACTCACTTCCCGCTGGGAATAGCATTAGCGGGGACGTGTGCCCGTGTGTGGGGGGGGGGGGAGTCGAGCTTCTTCTGAACGGGTCAATCGCGAGAGCCAATTCCAGTCCCTCCCGTATGCTTGCAACATCAGATGCCACAGTAACCAAGTTTCTCGCTACTAAGACACTGCAGTCATTCGATATCGACGGCCGGCACCCCGCTTGCCCACTCCCCAAAAACCGTAGTACTAAGTTTCCGAAGCACTGCACCGTAATCTTATTCTCCATCTGTTCTTGTTTTTTCTATTTATTTGATCCTGTGTCCGGATAACTGAGTAGTTAGAGCACAAGGCTGTCGTACGGAAGGTCGCGGTTCAAATCTCATTGGTGGCAGTGGAATTTGTATCGTAATTTGACGTCGACGTACCTGAGTCAAGTCAGGGTTATAATCTCGGGCGAGCGCAATGCTGACCACAATGCCTCCTACAGTGCTACATAGTGCTGTAGTGTACCGCTACGGTCTTGAATGAAGTGCTCTAAAACACTACAAGGCCCTGATCCAATTGGATTGTTGCACCAACGATTATTATTATTATTAAAAGGCACCCTCTTTCTTGGGAATGAGGAAAGTTACCTTCTTGGTGAAAACTTGTGGAACTACTTTCGGATCGACAATCATCTGAATCAAATGGTTTACCAATATTCTGCGAGTGGTCTTAAACCGTTTTAGTCGAAAATTGTGAATCTTACCAACTCCTGGCGCCTTTTCAAGGGCTACTTCTACGTCGACTTTAGTTACGTCAGGCGCGGTCATTTCGGGGATAGCCTTGCATAAATGCATGAGGTGTGGGAACCACGACACTTCTAAATTGCACTGGCTGGGTTGCAAATACTTTTCCAGAAGTTTTCTGCCTGATCCAGATCGAGGTTACTTTCCCGACCCCAGTTGCTCTTTATAAAATCCCCTTTGGTTCGGGAAGAACAAGTTGTTTTCTGTCCTTTGCTTAAAGCTTTTTTGATACCTACGGATGCATTCTGATCTTAGCCGTAAGACGGAGAAGTGGAGTTGCTTGCTCATCACTTTGCAGCTCATACGATAGCCGTCCATTTAGGTTATAGGGCAGGTGATAATCTGATTGAATAAACAATCCAAGAAATAAACAGGAGTAAGCCCTCTCCCTCTTTGACTTCATATCACACAAGTATTACGCTTGTACAAAGTTAACCCGAATTACGTTCTTCTCCTTAGGTCAATGATGAAGAGTTGGAGCACGAAGCTTTCGGTATCCTCACAAACATTAGGAGCAATACCAAGCAGGGGTGGCATTTTCTAAGACAACTCTCTAAACCCACTGTGTTTTTGTTTGGTTTGAAACTGCATTCTGCATCAACAGATTCCAAGTTAAACATAGCATATTGTCGAAATGTACAACAACCCTAACTGATGTCAATATTTTTAGTTGTGTAATTGGTGTCATGGGCCCAAATTGGAAAAAAAACAAATGAATATAATACTAATATATGTAACAAGTCGGAATAGTTGGTGCTTCGGGTATCAAGGTTTTGTGTTCATCTTTGTGAGAAACTTTCACGGCTCATTTTGCCATTAGAATATATCTAAAAACCCAAAATATTCCTTCATATTTCTTTCAAGGAAAGCCAAGATATTCATACATATTTTAGACATAGACGATTTTGTTCGTTCTTTCGTTTTTAGGGCTGACGTTGCCACCATGTACTTCGTGTTGCCTCCATTCGCAGTAGAATACGAGACAATAAAGCGCCGGGCTTGGACAGAGTATCGAATAAGTCTCTTAAGTTTGCCGTGAAATCCAGATCGGACATGTTCGCTTACTTGTTCGAAGCGTGCGTCTTCGAGGGGATATGGTACTTCTGTTTAAGTCTAGTATTATTATTCTGTTAAGGGAAAGTCGTACCGCGTCCTTAAAGAACTGTTGTGGCCTTTTTAGGGGGTTATAGTGTACCCATTGACCATAGTATCTCAAGCAGGCCTATAACCGTCAGGAACTTTAGTATGTTCCCTAATTCCAGATCAACTTCGCATCTGGTATTAAGTGTTCTCCCAGATGCCTCGACCTACTTTGCACAAGTGTCGGACACTGTCCCAGGACGTGTATATCATCACACTCCACACAAAACCTGCAGGCAGTGCCCGTTCATATCCCTAGCTTCCCTAAGTGATAGTTTAGCCCACAGTGACCAGTGAGAATTCCCACTATGATTCGGAGGTTCTTTTTGGTGCACATGGGTTCGCATCACCCAATAAATACCGTAGACTGCTCCATCCCTGGTAGGTCCGACCAGTATAGTTCCCTCAACTATTCCTCTTCATTTCTTAGTGTCATAGCCATGAAACCATTTTCCATTCCACAGAAGGGTTCTGGCCTATGTAAAGGGGTCCCTGCTCCCTTATTTGCTAGTTCGTCCGCTGCCTCGTTGCCTTCCCACCCAGCATGGCCCGGAAGCCAGAGTGTCCAGACCTTGTTGGACGAGCCGAGTGTACTCAGTCTCTCAAGGCATTCCCATACCAGTTTAGAGTTCCTTGCCTTGATCGCTGCTTGGCTGTCGGTGAGAATAGCAATGTTCTACCCCCTGGAGATTAAAGTCTATGGCGTATATTTCCGCCTGGAATATGCTAGTGTACCTGTCCGTTGGCTCCAAGTATATTTTCCTTGGACCCTCTCCCCCACGGCACCCGTTGCCTCTGCTGTGAGGGATCCGTCAGTGTACCAAGTAATCAATTGCTGGTTAAAGCCATATGTAAGCCATCCACGCTCTCCCAGTTTGTCCTGTTCCTCCAACGTGTTTCAAACTTCTTATCAAAGTGAAACCTTGTTGTCATGTTATTCCTTGATATCAGTAATTCGGGACACCGGTGTCCCGTTTTATTGATTTCCAATATTGCCAATATTGGTCTGAACATCGAAGTCGATGGTAAACGACAAAAAGGCAAGCTGAAACAACGGTGGCCTGATACGCTGGATGGGGTTGCACCCAGATCAGGCATTCGATAGAGCCAAATCGCGAAACCGATCACGACGAGAGGGGTCCGATTGTGAACACGACAAAGGCTGAAGAAAAAGAAGAAGAAGAGGAAGTTTTTTTTATTTTTATTACTGATCATCATCATCAACGGCGCAACAACCGGTATCCGGTCTAGGGCTGCCTTAATAAGGAACTCCAGACATCCCGGTTTTGTGCCGAGGTCCACCAATTCGATATCCCTAAAAGGTGTCTGGCGTCCTGACCTACGCCATCGCTCCATCTTAGGCAGGGTCTGCCTCGTCTTCTTTTTCTACCATAGATATTGTCCTTATTGACTTTCCGGGTGGGATCATTCTCATCCATACGGATTAAGTGACCCGCCCACCGTAACCTATTGAGCCGGATTTTATCCACAACCTGACGGTCATGGTATCGCTCATAGATTTCGTCATTGTGTAGGTCACGGAATTGTCCATCCTCATGTAGGGGGCCAAAAATTCTTCGGAGGATTCTTCCCTCGAACGCGACCAAGAGTTCGCAATTCTTCTTGCTAAGAACCCAATTTTCCGAGGAATACATGAGGACTGGCAAGATCATAGTCTTATACAGTAAGAGCTTTGACACTATGGTGAGACGCTTCGAGCGGAACAGTCTTTGTAAGCTGAAATAGGCTCTGTTGGCTGACAACAACCGTGCGCAGATTTCATCATCGTAGCTGTTATCGGTTGTGATCTTCGACCCTAGATAGGAGAAATTGTCAACGGTCTCAAAGTTGTATTCTCCTATCCTTATTCTTCTTCGTGTTTGTTTGTTACTGTTTGCTGTTTGTTTATTACTGATACTCATTTAATTCCCACGAGTATGGGGGTTAGGAGGTCCGCCGTGCCATAGAACCCCGCAGCACGGTAAGGTATCACTTACTCACTGAGGCGACCAAATGTCAGTGAGACTCCTTTCGAATACAGTCAGTTATCCCCGACTGCAAACTCTCCAATGGGCACGGTTCGCTTGATAGTCTGGATTGGGGGAGGTGTTTTTCCATTTCCCAGTCTAGATCTGTAACGTTTTGTTAATAGTAGGATCCCCTCGTACAGGGTGTGGCTATCACCACTCACTAATGGTCTTTGTAGACGAGAGGCTGGACCCCTGAAATGCCACACATCGCCCTAGAGGAGAGAGAGGTCACCCCCAGAGAGAGATAGTTTGGCCTCAGGGAGCTATATTCCGCGCCAGTCTATCCTGCAGTGCACTGCTTGACCCCATCTCGGGAATGATGCCCATTTACATCTTGGTAGATGACGAATATATACAATGCGAAGTCAAGCCCTCCTTTATCGCATACGAAGGACGCCGAAAGAGAGAGAGATAAACCCCATGGTCGCATCTATCCAAAGCAAACTGCGAAAGGCAGAGGAAACGAACGCCGCGTAGAGACGAAAAGTGATCAAGCTAAAGTGAGCTGACTTTCGTCTCCTCGCAGGACGCGAAAAGACACAGAGACCGCTCACTAGCAAAGAGGAAGTCAAACAAAGTTACCAAAATTGTGGAAACTGCGACGCCGTTCCAATCGAGCCAAGGGAGGTAAAGCCCCAAAAAGAAACCAAGAAACCATGGACCAAGATTAGTAGAAAGGAAAATGCGAACCAGATTAGGGCCCGAATTAATTATCATCTCTTATGCCGAAATCCTCAGGAAGGTCAAATCCGATCCTGAGTTAATGGACCTTGGAGAAAACGTCAGCCGAATCAGACGCTCCCAAAAAGCAGATTTGATGCTGCAGCTGAAGAAGGCTCCAGGCGAAATGGTTGAAAATTTCCTCAGCAAGGTGGAGAAGGAGCACCAGAAAGCAAGAGATTTTTATACAATGCAGGGCATTGATAAAGTCACTACCAAGGAGGATATCCGCGACACTTTAGAAAATCAGTTCGGACCACTTGGTTTGCAAGATTTCGCTATCAGAGGGCTGAAGAAAACATACGAAGGTACGCGAACGGCAACTATAAGCCTACCAGCTGAAGCAACGTTCAAACTGTTAACTGCTGGTACAGTAAAAACCAGGTTGTGTCGTTTGTGGACTCAGAGAGCAGGTACCCTCACGCCTTAAATTTAAATGCCTTGAATTTGGCCACAAAGCGGCGGAATGCATAGGTGACTGTGACAGGGCAAAAAGATGCAGAGAATGTGGTGAAGAAAGCATTGGTTCAGGTAGTACAAGGCTGAGCCTCAATGAATGCTTTGCAAGGAGAAACAGGGCGCCGACTGTCAGCACGTTGCAGGCAGCAACAGATGCCCAGTATTTAGGAGAGCCTTGAGGTTGATACAAATCAACCTCAACCACTGCGAGGAAGCGCAAGACCTCTTGCAGACTATCTATGAGAAGGAAATCGAAGCAGCCATAATGAGCGAGCCTTATCCCAACAATAAGAGCGCTGCCTAGACTTCAGATGTAACTGGCAAGGCGGCAATATGGGCTTGTGGAAATCAAGCCATTCAAATAGTGATGGAGTTTGCAGAAGTTGGATTCGCCAGGGCAAAAATAGCTGGCATCTAAATATAGACGCTATCCTCCACCAAGCGCGACGATAGCAGAATAGACTCCCCGCCTTATTTTCACTAACGTCGGAAATCACTTTCCGGGCCAGATCATCCTCATCCATACGGATTAAGTGACCCGCCCAACGTAACCTATTGAGCCGGATTTTATCCACAACCTGACGGTCATGGTATCGCTCATAGATTTCGTCGTTATGTAGGCTACGGAATCGTCCATCCTCATGTAGGGGAGGTTGGGGGGTTGTGATTTTCGACCTTAGATAGGAGAAATTGTCAACGGTCTCAAAGTTGTATTCCCCTATCCTTATTCTTCTTCATGTTTGACCAGTGCGGTTTGATGTTGTTGGTTGGTTCGTCTTCGATGCTGACGCTGCCACCATATACTTTGTCTTGCCTTCATTGATATGTAGCCCAAGATCTCACACCCCCTGCTCGATCTGAATGAAGGCAGTTTGTAGGTCTCGGGTGGTTCTTCCCATGATGTCGATATCGTCAGCATAGGCCAGTAGTTGGGTGGACTTTAAGAGGATCATACCTCTCGCATTTACCTCAGCATCACGGATCACTTTCTCGAGGGCCAGGTTAAAGAGGACGCAGGATAGGGCATCCTCTTGTCGTAGAACGTAGTTGATGTCGAATGGTCTTGAGAGTGATCCTGCTGCTTTTATTTGGCCTCACATATTGGTCAGGGTCAGCCTAGTCAGTCTTATTAATTTCGTCGGGATACCGAATTCTCTCATGGCCGTGTACAGTTTTACCCTGGCTATGCTATCATAGGCGGCTTTAAAGTCGATGAATAGATGGTGCAACTGTTGTCTATATTCCAACAGTTTTTCCTTCGCTTGCCGTAGAGAGAAAATCTGATTTGCCGAGAGTGAAGCCTCTTTGGTATGGGCCAATGATGTTCTGGGCGTATGGGGCTATCCGGCCTAGCAAGATAGCGGAGAATATCTTATAGATGGTACTCAGCAATGTGATACCACTATAATTGCTGCACTGTGCGATATCTCCCTTTTTATGTATGAGACAGATAATGCCTCGTTGCCAATCGTCAGGCATTGATTCGCTGTCCCATACCTTAAGCACAAGTTGATGAACCACTTGGTGTAACTGGTCGTCTCCTTATTTAACCAATTCGTCTGTAATTCCATCGGCTCCTGGCGACTTATGATTTTTAAGCCGATGAATTACACGGACTGTTTCTCCTATACTTGGTAGTGGCAGTATTTGTCCGTCGTCTTTAATTGGCTGAACCTCCAACTCGCCGATGTTCTGGTTGTTCAGTAGCTCACCAAAGTACTCAACCCATCGCTCTAATATGCCCATTCTGCCGGAAATCAGATTTCCCTCTTTGTCTCGGCAGGATGAGCATCGTGGTGTATAAGGCTTCATCCTGGTGACTTGTTGGTAAAACTTCCGCGCCTGGTGCGGTTGCTCCCTGTACTTTTCTAGTTCACAGACTTGTTGGTTCTCCCAGGCTTCCTTTTTCCGTCTGTGAAGTTGGTTCTCCGCTCGACGGAGTTCGTGGGAAGTCTCTGCGTGTGCCTGTGTTCTTTAAGAATTCAACATTACTCGGTATGCAGCATTCTTCCGTTCCGTTGCTAGCTTACATTCATCGTCAAACCACCCGTTCCGACTCCTTTTGCGGCTGGGGCCAAGTATCTTTGTGGCCGTATCAATGATATGGTAAATTTATTGCATCCGAAAATGTGTAAACATAGATAGTAATACCCTCATTTGCGTTCAGGTTTTTCCATGACGCCCACTTTCACTACTGTATAGGTTTTTTTGAAATCAGTAAAACATTACCGAGCATTTGATATGTTCTCCGTGAACAAATGGTGTCAGCAAATCCATGTATATATTAGTATTGATATACTGATTGCATTTTAAAGGATTTTCTAAATTAGAAACTTTTAAAAAACTAACTATTTGCCCCGTTTTTTGCCTCAAAAATACCCTAAACCGATTGCACGTGTTATTTTTCCTTTCCCCAGCGCTGCACTGTAAAAGCTATCCACATGGATAATTACACCGTCTTCCGAGCAACTAACATTATCCAGTTTTCATCTATCACTGAGCCCATCCATTTGATATCCTACATGACTACAATCTGTGAAAAAAATAGCACCCTCCATTCATATGTATGGGGACCCCTCTTAAACTTAATACAAAACAACATTACTTCTTCTTTTTCTTCAGTCTTTGCCCCCTTCACAAGCGGGGTCGACTCCTCGTGATCGGGTTCGCCATTTGGCTCTATCGAATGCCTGATCTGGGTGCAATCTTGGGGCTTTTAAATTCCCACCCAGCGTATCAAGCCACCGTTGTTTGAGCCTGCCTTTTGGTTTCGTAACCATACAATCGAAGATGCCTCTCTCGCAATTTTTCCTCCTCCTTTATCCTCATTTCGGATGTGATCAAAACATGTCACGCCACTAGTCCAACGCAACGTCTTCGTCTCCATTATCGCAAGACGCCGTTCATTGTCTTTTATAGTCGGCCAAGACTCAGAACCATAGAGGGCGACAGAACGGACGACATTCCGGTAAATTTTAGATTTGAGACATTCGTTGATACGTTGACCACAAAGAACACTAGTTGTGGAGCGCCACTTCATCCAGGTTGCGTTAATGCGTAAAGCAATTTGATAACGCAGTTCTCCATTGGCTGATAGCGTTGACCCGAGGTAATTAAATCGCTCAGTTCTGGGCAGATCAGTGCCGCTGACAGTGATTGTGCCTGTTTCAAGGGGATCGGTCATCGAAAATTCAGTTTTATTTAGATTCAATCTGAGACCATGTTGCATGAGGGGATCATTCCATTTTTGGACAAGTTGCTTAGATGCTAGGAAAACATCATTTGCATAAAGCGGTGTGTAGGGCGCTGGACGTTGTATGTCCCGTGTGACGGTGTCCATAACAAGAACAAAGAGAGGTGGTGGGAGGGCGCTTCCTTGATCAACACCAACAGAGACAGGAAGCGGTTTTGATACACCCGCCATACTTCGAACTTTACTTTTCGGATCGTGGTAAAGCAATTGAACCCAGAGCACGAGTTCTTCTGGCACTAAGTGTTGTCGTAGAGCATACCAGATGATTTTGTGTGGCACATGGTCAAACGCTTTCTCTAGATCCAGAAATGCAATGTAATGAGAGCGATGCTTCTCACGGTGTTTCTCCATGAGTAACCGCGCACCGTGTATTGCGTCAGTAGTTCCGCGGTTTTTGACAAATCCGGCTTGATTCACGGTTATTTCAACGATTTCGCGAATACGGTTGTCAAGAATGCGTTCAAAGATCTTCATGGTATGGAAAGTAACCGGATCGGACGATAATTTGAACACTCTGCTGGACTACTTTTCTTTTTCCATATTAGAACTGTGGTACTTTCTTGCCAGTCAGATGGTATTCTTCATTCCTGAATAACCCGATTAAAGAATTCACTGAGCCTTAGTGTTGGGTCTCAGTGATGTCGTCAGGTCCTGTGGCTTTCCCCGATTTTATTCGTTTTATTCCCTCATCGACTTCAGTTGCGCTGTCAGTTAAGTCCTTGGGGGTTTTACGTGGGCACCTGTCTGGAAGACTTAATCCCACGGTCTTCTTAGGACACGGATTGATTTTGTGGCCATAATCAAAGCCCCGCTGAGACAAGCAACAACAGTACCAGTCTATACCAAGTGCATGGCTTAGCATTCATACTGGTAGATGCAAGGCCTACCTAAATCTCTACCGAACTAAGGAGTACAGCACCCGTGGTGAAACGCAACACCGCGCCGAGGCCTCTTCTCGCTTGAGCATAACAACAAACAACCCCCCCCCCCCCCCCTGCCGAAGTAGGAGAGTCCAGGGGCTATCCCGGTTCCCATGGTACCAGTATACCCCTGGTAAGGTTTCGTGACCGATTGTCACTTCAGATGAGTCCCCGTGCAGACTGGGATCTGGTCGCCCTGATTAGGCCTTTGGAGCACTCGCCTACTGCATCACGGCCGGCAAGCCAAAGTGAGTACAGCGTCTCCCGGTCTCCTCGGCCACTTGATTTTGGTTTGGCCGACAGGGTTGCCCTTCCTCACCGCCACCTCTGAGCACCAAGTTGCACTGAAAGGTGGAACTGGTCCAAATGTCGGCAATGATTGTGGAAGTGGAGGATGAGCAAATGCTTCAGTTGAAATTTGCTCGAAGTATTCTCGTCATGTATCTGTTGCGGCTCGACGGTTGGTAAGCAAAGTACCGTTTTTGTCATTAACGCAACAGAAGTGTTCAATATCTTGTGCACGTTCGTTACGACTTTTAGCAAGTCGATACAGATCTTTTTCGCCATCCCGAGTGTCCAGTTTATCGTAAACATTTTTTAATAGTCCGCTCGGGTGACAGTCACTGCTTTCCTTACTTCCCGGTTGACATTCTTATAAATTTACCAATTGGCAAACGTTTTATCCTCGAGAAATTTGTGGTAGAGACGTTTCTTTTCACGGACCTTCATTTCAACATCATCATTCCAAAGCCAAGTATCTCGGTTGATGTACCGCTTACCCGGCTTGGTGACCCCGAGGGTTGCAGAGGCCGCTTTGTGGATCGTGTCTTTCATTTAGTTCCACAATTCTTCCACATTCGTAATGGTTCTAATCGTCTGAGTGAGATCATTTCTTCGTTCTTCTTATAATATAACTATACTATACTATATTTAAGCATTTTTATTTTTATTATATTTATTTATTGACAACTTTAATTTAATTCCAATGAAATGAAAATGAAAGTGACCAACTCAGTCAGCGGTTGGGAACTGACTGTTAACTTCAATTATTTTTTAGAATTTTTTCTAATCAGATATCAAGGCCTACCCGGCTACGGAGAACACCGGTAGTGACATCTGCCAGTCGAATTAACAACCCCGCTGTGCCACAACACTCCGCCCCCAGATGAAACCTAGGGGTTTCAGCGGCTAATCCCGGAACTGCGGTCTTCATTATTCCGCGAAGCAAAGGCGACGTTGATTTGGGGCGCAAACGGGCTTCAGCCTTGGTAAGAAGACCGCTTTCTTGTGTCCCCCGATCTTGAGCTGGAAGAAATGCTCTCCCCACTCGAGAACACGGTACGGGCCTTCATATGGAGGCTGCAGCGGCTTCCGAACAGCATCCGTCTTGACCAGCACCTTCGTACACGTGTCCAGCTACTTGGGAGCGCAGGCAGGTGCGGATGTGTGTCGGGTGGGTGATGTAGTTTTAAGGCGGCGGAGATTGTCTGTCAGCAGGCGCAACAATCCCGATTCTGTGAGACCCGATCTCTTGTCGAAGACCGGATCACTTGGGAGTCCTGGGTTCTCCCCGTACACCAGCTCCGCTGGACCGGCAGCAAATTTTTCTCGGCGGGTTGTTCGGAGGCCAGGTAGGACGAGAGGTAAGACTTGAGTCCAAGATGAATCGTCGCGTGCCATAATGGCGGCTATCAGCGTCCGGTACCAGCGTTCTAGCATCCCATTAGATTGCGGGTGATATGCCGTAGTCCACCGGTGTTTGAAACCCAGGAGTTTGCCTAACTCCGAGAAAAGTGTGGACTCAAATTGCATTCCCTGGTCAATGATGATCACTGCAGGGACGCCAAAGCGTGTGATCTATTCTCGATAGAGGGCTTCGCACAAGAACGCGCCGTCATGTCCTTCGGAGGTATTGCCTCAGACCACCGCGTAAACATGTCGATGATTGTGAGGCAATTCTTGAAACCGTTCGAGTCTCGCAAAGGGCCTACGATATAGAGGTGCATAGTGTGGAATTGCTTAGTAGTGCGTGGGAATGAGCCCACTTGTTTTCTTACATCCCTGGTGACCGTACACTTCTGGCGTGCGATGTACTCTCTGGTCCAGGAATTGACATCCTTATTCATGGAGGGCCAGCAGTATTTTTCGATGACTAGCCGATTTGTTGTCCTGATGCCTGGATGCGCGAAGTCGTGAATCGCGTGGAACACTTCCTTGCGAAAGGTGGCCGGAATGTATGACAGGGGTCCCTTTTCCGAGTACTCGCAGCAGAGACAGAGGTTCGAGCCGAAGATGAGCAATTCCCGAAGTTTGTATTTGGGGTTGGATTTGAGGCTCTAAAGTACTCCGTCATCCTCCTGCGCCTTGGCAATAGCCGAGAAGTCGAGTGAGGCGGGGACGTTTACCTCGGAGACATGTGACAAAGCATCAGCAACTATGTTGTCCTTGCCGGACACGTGCTGTACATCGGATATGAACTGGCTTATAAAGCCCAGGTGTCGAAGCTGATGAAGAGACGCTTTGTGGGGCTTTTGTTTCAAAGCATATGTGAGAGGCTTATGGTCCGTGAACACTCTGAACGGCCTGCCTTCTAGGGAAAAGTCGAAGTATTTAATGCTCAAGTATGCGGCGAGCAGTTCTCGATCGTAAGTGCTGTAGTTCCGTTGAGCGGGGTTCAACCGTTTAGAGAAGAAGCTGTTGCGAAATTGTGACCAAATCCTCCATTAACTTTACAGAAGTCGCGTCTACTAGCGGCTCTACCGACCAGACTAAGTAAAAACGCGTATAAAACAAGGGTTACCTGTACCAGAAACCCACGCTTAACCCTTATAGGAGCCCTAGTTTTGGGTTAACGAGCAACTTCCGTGAACACCGAGCAGCACACTACCTCTGCCTACTCGTCGTTTGAGTCTCACTTGCCTCATTATCACACCATGGTCTGGAAACGTTTCTATCACTCGTGCTGACTTTTACAATGATAATTGATAATTGACCATTTAGTGGACAATGATTCTTCTCCGTGATTAGCACTAAATCTCCCTCCCCGATCTGGCGACTAGTAAGTGTGACACCCTCCCAATAGGTTCTGTGTGCTGGAGCGAGATAGCATAATACAGTTCGTTCCTCCTCTTTCACACCGCGAGCTTTCCGGTTTGTGCCTTTGGTGCAGGTGCGTGCCTCTGGCTGGGTAACGTCAAAGGGGTTGGTACTTTGGGTACAAGATGGTGCCTTTTGGTGGGTTTATATCTTAATTTGTGGTTTGTGTCTTGGGGTATTAAGCTTTGCGTGTTTTCTGGAATTAGTCACTTTATGGATTGTCCTGGATAATATCAAGCTATGTTTTGGTGGATTTCTGGGTTATGAACCTCTAATATGCGTTTTGAGGGATATGAACCTGTTTTGTGTGTTTCTGACGTAGTGATCCCTTTCGAGTGTTTTTTGGAGGAGAGCCAAAATATGTTTGGTGTCTTTATCGGAGTATTGGTCTTTTTAGCGTGCTTTTTAGGTTAATAATTTGGTTTGGAGTGTATCTGAAATAGTGATCTTTTCCGAAAGCTTTTTGGGGAGTGTGATTTGGATGTTTCTATTGGGGTATCGATTGTTTTGAAGCGCTTTTCGGGGTTTATTAAGCTGTTTTGGCGTATTTTTCTAAGCATCGGTCTTTGTGGTGTGTGTCTTGTTTGAAGTGCGGGTTTGTGGGGTTGCGGCGGCAGGCTATGGTGCGAGCTTCAGATGGTAGGCTTCACAGGTCTGCAAACATCACCGTTAACGTAAACACATGGTGGTGATTGACGCAGATGTTCAACTTCAACAGCTGCGGGAATGTTAAGTGCGTTGATTTCTTACACGCAGAAATAGCACTTATCATAATCCTTTAAATTTTGTGTACAAAAAAATTCACTTTTTACAAATTTTTGCGCCTTTCTATCGTCAACGTTTAGCTTGTTGAAAGTTTTCGGACGATTGTATCCACGTTTTAAATTTCACATTTCCACTGCGATTTTCCACTTTAAATTAAGTCTTTTATATTAGTCCAGGAGCTGTGGTCGAATGTAAAACCAAGCCACTTGACAAGAACTCGATCCCCCTTCCGTTTTAATATCTTTTCCAGGAGATAGTTTGTAGAATCCTCCTTTTATAAAATTTCGTTGATAATTTTCAAGGACATAAGTACGCGGTTCTGTATTTTTTATCTGATATATCCTGAATATTTCTGTGGACCAATTTGGAGTGTAGTCCTTTTCGAGGACATATTTCTGCTTGCTAATTGTTACATAATCGCCTTTTCAAGGTTTTTCCATCAAACAAAACTTTATTAGAATTGAGTCGATGTCTGTCTGTCTGTCACATTCGATTTATCACGAAATTTAGTGAGAATGTGTGGTATGTGGTTCCCTTTACATATAGTAAGTGGCGCCATTTTGTATTCAGTTTAAGGAGGGCTCCCCATACATGTGAAAGGAGGGCGTAATTTTTCTTTTCACCGAATGTGGCGATGTGGGGTATCAAATGAAAGGCCTCAACTAGTACTTTTCGAAACCCATATTTGATATCGGGTGAAACGTAGGGGAGTGAGGTCTCAAAATATGACCCTCAGAAAGTGTAACAGGTCTCGTTCTCAGTACCCATCTAACCGAAAAATTACAGTGGAGCATCTCTACGAAATCCAGGCCTCAAAATAGATCCAGTTCCCATATCTGCACAAATAAAGTTAATAATGTATATTTCCACATTTTAGAAATTTACTTAACAACCCCTCTTAAGTTAATCCTAGAAGTAGTATATATTATGGAGGTGTTAAAAAATCTTAGAAAGAAACATCCATTTTAGATCTACCGTGTGAACGTCAAAGCAGGCATGGATGTAGTGTGGGATTCGCACCCACACCCCTTCCGCAGACCTTCATGTTTCTAACGCTGCAGTCCTCCGCTTCTTTCCTTCCTTCAGCAGCTCCATTCTGTTTTCACGGTACAGCCTCTCCATTTCCTTGAGTTCTTCTTGCGCGTGCTTCTCTCAGGAGTTGGGTTTGTATCTGCACAATTGTGTGGATGACCGAAGTCCAGTTTGACTCCGACTTTGGCATTTCCCACATTAAGTTTTGGCGGCTCACGCCGACTCCCAGGGCCACATTCAGGCTTCTTCTCTCCTCCCGGGATCTCGGACACTCAAACAGCACATGCCCCGGGTCCTCTGGCATCCCACGATGTAACAGTTCGGGGAATTATCCACACTGATACGATGCAGATACGTTCGGTAGCAACCACCGTGTCCAGTGAGAAACTACGTGAGGTGATAGTTCACTTCCCCTTGTCGTCGGTCAAGCCATTCCCTAATATCAGGAATAAGCTTGTATGTCCACAGACTCTTTCGACGACTCATCCCACCGTCGTTGCCAGAGTCTATTAGACTCCTCACTTGCTGTTCGCCGGTGATCTGCTTCCGTTCCTGATGGATCGGCCGGCCTCCGTCCATACAGGAATTGCATCTCTCTCGCAAACAGGTCAATAGGGACCATCCCTGCGATTGCGAACACCGCATCATCCGAACTATTTCGAAATGCGCTGCATACTCTCGGTGTAATCAGACGATAGGCAGAATTTATCTTCCTCCAGTTCTGTACGTTGTCCAAAGCCTCCGCCCACACAGGCGACGTGTACAACAATATGGACCGCACGACCCCAGCTATCAGCAGCCTGCTACACTGTTTTGGCCCACCTACGTTCCGCATTATCTTGCAAGGGCCCTAGGAGCCTTTGCATATGGCTTCCAACCCGTATACTGATCGTATTTTTTTTCCAGCGATTTGTAATGAGGATTTCCTCCGTCTTTTCCTCCGCCAGGCTCAGTCCGGCCCCCTCAAGCCAGGACCTTATACCTATGACCGACTCAGTGGCGTAAACCTCCACATCCTCCGGGAGTTTTGCAAGCGTCTACAAAACCGACCAACGTGGCCTCCTCTGCTACGGGAAGCAAGAGCATTCCGTTATACATCACGTTCCAGAGCAGGGGGCCCAACACCGAACCTTGTGGTACCCCCGCTGTAATAATGTATTCATTAGGGCCGGCGTCCGTCTCGTACCCGAGAGCCCTGTCTGACAGGAAACTCTCAATTAGCTTAGGCAAGTAACCAGGTGCATTAAATCTGGGCAATGACTCCTTAATGCGGCCCCAGTTGGCTGAGTTGAATGCATTTTTTACATCCACCGTCAGCACGACACAGCACTTGCCAGAAAGCATTGCCATTCGAGCCAAGTCCACCACTCTTCCCACCGCGCCAACAGTAGAGCGAGCTTTCCGGAAACCATATTATTCATCCGCAAGACCATTCCCATCTTCCACGATTGGAAGCAATCTACTGTAGGTGATGCGCTCAAACATCTTCCCTATAGTGTCCAACAAACAGATACGCCGAAGTTCCCCCTCGAAAACGCGAGGTATTACATCTACCTCGAATTGGGCCTCCGTTTGATACCTGCTCCCGTATGGTGAGGAAAGAGCATGGTTCCCATTAAAAGCCGTGGACAGGTCACCTGAGGTGACCTTTGCCCCTGCAACTTTTTCATAACCAGCCTGTAAGCCATGCCCCAGGGGTGTATGTTAGCATCCACACACAGTCGCCTGAAGCAATCTCTTTTGCTCCTACGAATGGCCTCCTTTATTCTGCCACGTAAAGTCCGTTTGCGCTCCTCGTGATCGGGTCTTCCCCTGGCTCGGTAGAACTGCCTTCTTAGTCGATGGCATGCCGATCTTAGCTCCGCGATTTCGCTATTCCACCAATAGTTTGGCTGTTTACTTGCAAACTCTCGCCTCCAAGGCATAGCAGCGTTGCATGCCTCGGTCACCCATCGCGTGATTCTAGATGCCATTTCGGGCGCCGTGCCATTCAGGTCGTCACGACTCGCCAGAGCTTCAAAGAACGTATCCTACTCGAACGCCCTCGTCGTCCAGCCCAGCAATCCTACTCACTTTCTGCAAGCATTCGCCACTTGGCCCGCTAGCGACTTTAATAAAGATCGCCTAGTGGTCGCTATGGATGTAATGCTTACTGACACACCAGGTGGTTCCCCTTGCGAATGCGGTGCTCACGTATGTGAAGTCGACGATAGAGCCCAGACCTCTCCCTTTGAACGTAAATGAGTTCCCAACATTGCCAAGTACAACATCCAACTCGGTAATTGCCTCGAGCAAAATACGTCCTCTCTCGTTTGTCCTTCGGCTACTCCACTCACAGGCCCAGACATTGAAGTCACCCGCTATGATTTTCGTGGTATGACTTCTTGCGTCCAGCACCGAATAGTGCAGCATCTCCTAGTACTGCGCGTGTTGCGTTAGGAGGAGCATAACAACTGTAGACATGACTCCTGCCCATCTTTGCTCTCACGAAACCAGCTTCCGGACGTTGCATAACTTCCTAAATGCCCCGCCCGCCTGGTCCAGACACCATCTCCATAGTTGCGATATGGTTCACACAAATAATGGTAACGTCAACTCCGTTCTCTCGGATGGTCTGTGAAAGGAGGTCTTGCGCCGGCTAACAGTTGTTGGGATTGAATTGAGTATTATTTTTTTTTTTTTTTTTTTTTATGGATGGAGGTGGAAATCTTAGAAAGACGCTGCTGCGCCAGGTTGCAGCAGTGTGTGGGATTCACACCCACTAAAACCACCCCCACTCTTCCGCCCCTCCCCGCGGGACCACCGTGAAGTATTACTTCGCGGGGGAGGCTCTGGTTCGCTATACCAGCTCGTCCATGTTACGTCTCCGTCGCGCCGCCTTCCGAGCTCGATCCAACTCCAGGAGTTTTGTCTGCACCACGGCTACTGCCTCATTTACCGCCATCCAGTTTTCCTCCGACTTCAACATCTCTTCCACCAGGTTGGAGGGCTCGATGTCCGCCCCTAAGATGCTGTTCAACCTCCTTTTCTGCTGCAGAAATCTGGGACAATGGAACATAACGTGCTCCGGGTCCTCGAATGTAGCACCGCATTCAGGACAGTTGGGAGACTCGTCCAACTCGAAGCGATGCAAGTACTTCCTATAGCCACCGTGTCCCGTAAGGAATTGTGTCAGGTGGTAATTCAATTCTCCGTGCTTTCGGTTGACCCATTTCTCGATACACGGGATCAATGTATGGGTCCACCTGCCCTTGTCGGAGTTATCCCATCGTTGTTGCCACTTGCCACACAACTCTCTCCTGATGGCTTTTCGGAAATCCGCATTCACTTCGGCTGGATTTGCCTTCCGTTTTTCGTAGAGCCAGTGTGCCTCGCTCGCTAGAAGATCTATAGGGATCATTCCTGCGATAACACACACTGCCTCCGTCGACGCTGTCCTAAATGCGCTGCACACCCTTAGCGCAATTGGCCGGTATGCCGAACATATCTTCTTCCGGTTGACAGCGTGGTTCAACGCTCCCGCCCAGACAGGGGCCGCGTATAGCAGGATCGACCTCACCACTCCCGCGATGAGTAGCCGGCGACTATACTTCGGTCCTCCCACGTTAGGCATCATCCTTGCAAGGGATGAGCTGGCATTTGCTGCCTTTCCTCGCGCATAGTCCAAGTGTCCCTTGAAACTCAGCTTGGCATCGATCATCACCCCCAGGTATTTGACAACCGATTTTGAGACGAGCTCACGATTACCAACCCGGATGGTAACCGTGTTGTTCTTCCTACGGTTGGTAATGAGGACCGCCTCCGTCTTTTCGTCCGCCAGGTCCAGCTTGACCATTCGTAACCATGACTTGATGGTATGAATGGCTTCATTTGCATAAAGCTCCACGTCCTCGGGATGCTTTGCAATTGCAACTACCGCCAAGTCGTCCGCAAAACCAATCAGCGTTGTCTCCTCCGGCACGCGAAGGCCAAGCACTCCGTCGTACATTATGTTCCACAGCAGCGGTCCCAATACAGAACCTTGAGGCACACCTGCTGTCACAATGTACTCCTTCGGCCCGTCGTCCGTCTCGTACCAGAGAAGTCTATCCGAAAAGTAACTTTCGATGAGCCGAGCCAAGTAGCTAGGAACACCCAGTTTGGCCAAAACGCCCTTAATCCAGCCCCAGTTGGCTGAGTTAAAAGCATTTTTGACGTCCAGCGTCACCAGAGCACAGCATTTGCCCATGGCCATCGCATTTCGAGCCAATTCCACGACCTTTGCTACTGCATCGACCGTAGAACGGGCTCGCCGAAACCCATATTGCCGCTCTGAAAGACCACCCGCAAGCTCGATGAACGGGAGCAGCCTGTTGTATATCACCCTCTCCAACATCTTCCCCATGGTGTCTAAGAGACAAATAGGGCGATATGAAGAGGGCACGCCGGGTGGTTTTCGAGGCTTCGGTAGCAAGACGAGTTTCTGCCTCTTCCATTGGGCGGGAAACACTCCTTCCGCCATGCACGATTCGAATGTGCTTGCGAACCACCTTGGTCTGGCCTTGACCGCCACCTTCAGAGCCCTGTTCGGAATTCCGTCCAATCCCGGAGCCTTGCTGTCCCCAATACGTCTGCAGATTTCCCAAAGTTCCTCTTCTGTAACATCAGGGATCGAGAAGACGTCCTGCTGAGCTGCCAGTTGGGGTTCTCTTTCGTCCTGCTCCTGCTGCGGGAAAAGAGTTGCAATTATTTGCAACAAGAGCCGTGGGCATGTCACCTGAGGTGATTTTCGCCCGCGGATCTTCTTCATTACAACTTGGTAGGCTGTACCCCACGGATTCGTATTAGCCTCCATGCAGAGCTTCTGGTAGCATTCCCGCTTGCTTCTCCGAATGGCCTTCTTAAGGTTGCTTCGCATATCCCTGTATTCCTCCTCACGCTCCTGGTGCTCTGGCCTTCCTCTTGTCCTGTGGGAAAGTCTCCTCGCTCGGAGACAAGAGGATCTCAGGGCAGCGATCTCCGTGTTCCACCAGTAGTTTGGCCTCTTGCCGTGGTGCAAACGTCGTCGTGGCATCGTAGCGTCGCATGCTTCGGTTACACGCTGAGACAGCTGTGTGACCCTTTCCACCGCTGTTCCATCCGGATCATGGGCTCCCTCCAATGCGGCCAGGAATGTCTCCTCGTCGAAAGCTCCGATAGACCAGCCAACGGCCTTAGCCTTTCCACCTCCAGAGCGTCGTTGACTGCTTCCCCGGTTCCCAATGTGGAGGAAGATGGCCTGGTGGTCACTGTGGGTATAGTGCTCACTCACTTGCCAAGCCATCCCCCTCACCAGTGAAGTGCTAACAAATGTCAGGTCAACGATCGAACCCGACCCTCTTCCTCGAAAGGTGGGCACGCATCCAACGTTGGCCAGCACGATGTCCAGCTCCGCAAATGACTCCAACAGAATTTGACCTCTGGTGTTCGTCGATCGGCTTCCCCACTCCAGGGCCCACGCGTTGAAATCGCCCGCAATGATTTTAGGGCTGCGGTCTCTAGCATCCAACACCAGACTGTCTAACATCTCCTCATATTGTGCTAAGGTTGCACTAGGAGGAGCGTAGCAGCTGTAAATATGGACACCGTTGACCTTCGTCCTTATAAAACCGGCTGCCGGGGGGGCCATGACTTCCTGAATGGCCTGTCTTCCGCACGCCCAGATTGCCGCGTTACCAGACGCATCCACCGCCCAAGTCGCACCGCCGTAGTTTCTGTACGGCTCGCAAATAACCGCGACATCGACATTCGACTCTCGAATGGTTTGCGAGAGCAGGTCCTGAGCTGCCTCACAGTGATTGAGATTGATTTGTATCAATCTCATTTTCCTGTGCGGTTCAGCTCCCTCCTATATACCGGACATCTGCTGCTTCCCGCAATATGCCGGCCGTCCACGCCCTCTTTCTCACTACATAACATACACCGTGGATCTCGGGTGCAATCTTTGATGAGATGGCCCTCTTCCCCACACTTCCTGCAACTCCTCGACCTATCATGCTGGCTAGTGCATGCCGCCGCAAAATGGCCAAAATCAAGGCATCTGAAGCATCTCTTTAGAGAGATTTGTTCCCTGAGCCTGCACACGACCCAACCTACTCTTACCTTGCCCGCGGTAATCAACTTAATAGCTGATTCCGCCGGCAAACCAATAATAGCGGTCTGTGTGCCACCATATGCCTTCTTCATCCTTTTTATGGCACTCTGGTCTATATCGCCAAGGTTGAACTGCTGCTTTAGCGCAGCACAGATGTCCTCCCGTGAGGTGACTTCATCTAGGTCCTTGCACTCAACCACTATCTCCTGTTTCCGAGCTCTTACCTCAGCTTCCTCTCCAAGTACACTTTCCACCTTCCCGCGGAAGTTATCGGCCGACTTGTCGGCGGATTTATTTAACTCCAGCATCAGATCCCCTTTCTGTGTTCGCCTAATACGGCTCACATTATCCCCCAAATCCTTCAATTGCGGGTCTGACTTCACCTTTCGGAGGATGTCGGCATAGGACATATTTCCCTTCTTGGAAATAATTATTATTTCCGGGCGGAGCTTCTTTTTGTCCCTTTGCCTCTTATTGCTCACCTTAGTCCATTGCTCGGGCCTCCGGGCGTTGGTTTTTTCCACTTTTGTAGGTGTTGTGGCTGCAATCGTGAGATTACCGACTTTCGCGGGTACTCTCGCCGGCTCCGCCTTCTTTGGTGAAGAGGCTTTTTTCTTCTTCGGGACTTGCTGTGGTCCAACAGGCTCGCTGGTACCGTCTCTAGCCCGTTTTCCTGTCTTCCCGCCTGCTTTATCACGGGGAGGCGTCACCTGCGTTTCCCTTGTGACCTTGCCAACTGACGCTTGGGAATTCTTTTCTTCGAGTACCCTGATATAAGACAATTTAATGCCTCTTATCAAGGCCCGAATATTTTGGTGGATATTCCGCCTCTCCTTGATGAACTCGCACAGTTCATTTATTCTTTCCCCGAGTGTAACGAACGCCATTCCGGTATGTTCCCGTTTGCTTTCGCGCCTTGCGCCACAAGGCATGATCTCGATTAAGGGACTATTCGTATTTCTTTCAGAGTCCCGCGACGAATCTCGACTACCAAAAAGAACCATTGTTCTCGGTGGTGATCTCCCAAGCTTCGAACTCCTCCTAAAGGGATCCGGTGTGGACCTAATTTCCACTCCACCATTATCTCTTGTAGCATTAGATGCCACAGTAGCCAAGTTTCCCACTACTGAGGCACTGCGGTCGTTGGATATCGACGGCCGGGAGCCCGCTTGCTCACTCCCAAAAACCGCCGGCACTGGGTTTCCGAAGCCCTGCACCGTAAAAAGACTACTTTTCTCCTCTTCCATATTTGGTTTAATTTCTGGGTGTCCTTCCCATAGCCAATTTTTATCCACGGGTGGGCGTTTACTTCCCACCTACCCGGCCTGCGCATAAGCATGCCCATACACGCACATCTCCGGATGCGTGCATGTGCATGCCCATGACACATTCGCCGAGCATTCCCTTATCCGCACGAAGGGACGCGCCTGATGGGAGATTTGGCAACTCCACACAGGTGAATTGAGTATTATAAATATGTGTGTTCTAATCCAGTTTCATATAAAAATATTGCGGTTTTTATGATACCTGAGGATGGATCAAGGGTGCTTGTACTAAGCTTAAGGAATGGAGAGGATTGCAAACCTGGAAATTTCGATACGACATTTGCATTTCAAATCTGACAAGATGTTAAGATTGAAATGTTTGGTGAGTGGGATGGTGATGAAGGGAATAGTGTATTTTTACTGCAACTTTGGTGTTTTTGTTTCAGGTAATGGTGAAATTACGATAGTGGGAAAAGTGTTGCCAGGTTTGACTAAATGTAAAACGAAAAACCGATACCCGAGGGGGTGTCCGTTCAACGACATAGATGATGTTAAATGGGTGCAAAAATATGGAATAAATGGAAGAAGAAATTAAAGAGGTTCTTTGCCGAAATGGAAGTCATTATGATTATTATGGAGATGATATCATACGAATTCAGCGGGAGTTTGATCGATTGATTCGAAGAAAACAAAATAAAAAATTTTTATCAAGCAAAATTATTGCAAAAGAGGATGGGGAAAATGGAAGATCTAAGGAAACTTTTCGCATAAGGAGTGGTTATCTGGAGGCTGTTGATGAGGGGAATCTTGAAGTTGATTTAGCTGAAAGAGAATTTCCAATAGTCAATGATAAATTTTGAAATGTATATATCCAACCTGTAAAATTTTACGTTTGTTTTCGTTTTAGGATAAATATACAGAATAAACAAAAGAGATGATTTTTTTTTTTGTAAATATTTGTTTGTTGTTCATTCTTTTTCTTTATTATATAAATTTGAAAGGCTTTCATTTTCGGATATTTATAAATTACATGGCAATGTGGTTTTGAACAAAACCATCGAGATTCCAAAATGATTTCCTCCTCGTGTTTCGCCAGACTCTTTTGGGGGATTTTTTAATGGAAACTTGAAGGCGTCCAACTGCATCCGATCCTTTAGGAAGTATACGTTGCCATGATGGAAGTTTTTTGGCACCTGATACTCCCTTTGTTCTTGCTGCTGCTCCTGATTTTCTAACATATTGTTTAATGAACTTTACCAGTTGATTGATTTTTAAGGTTTTGTTTGCATCTTTGGAGCCAGCCCCATGAAACCCAGTCTGCTTGCGCATTTAACCTTTTCCGTCGTTACATCACATGCTATGCAAATGGCCTGTTTGGACATCGCGAGATTCTTTTCCGCCATTGCATCAGCATGTTACTTACCAAATGGTATATTTGGCCTCGACATGACTTTCTTCCGTGTCATCACTTCGCAGCGCAACAGCAGGTGTCAATTTGCTGCCAACAAGAAAGTTTATAATAATAAACAAGTGTTATTGTGTTGTGTACAAGAACACTTTCAAATCAATGTGTAAACACGGAAGAGTCAAACATAGGTGAATTAAAGAATAGCATTACTTTTAATTTTCAGTAGTCAAAAAGCCTCTGAACAGAGCTAAAGTGTTCTAACCGAGAACACTTTATTTCGCGCGGTAAAACTTTAATTCACTTATTAGATTTAATTAGAGAAATTGTTAAAAAATGTAGAATATTTGATTTTTAGTAATAAAAGGTTTTTAGAAGTGGAAACGCGAGTGTTTTTAAATAAATCCAAGTCAATCAACGTAAGTATAATTCTTAACTTTAGCCTTTTCTGTTCCAGTAGTTTTGATTACTCCATCGTTCCGAAGTTAAGTTTCGGCAGCCCGGAACGAGGGCAACCACATTCATCTAATTTAAAATTCAGGAGCTAGTGTGCGAGCTTGGCCAACGCCCAAGCAGGGTAGCCCATTGGAAGTGGCCGTCTAGGATATCGCTGAAACACGGTTATATGTCCGTCTTTCTTTTTTTCTTAAGGAGGTCGAAATCTTCAAAAGACTCTGTCCTGGGCACGCCTGAGTGTATGATTTTCACCCACTAAAACCACCCCCGACTGCCCCCTACCCCGCGGAACCTTACTTTAGCTAGGTCTCCTTCCGTCTTCCCGCGCCTTCCTCGCTTCTTCTGTTTTTCGCAGTTTTTCCTGGATTAAAGCGATCATGGAATTGATCGTATCCCAGTCTTCCTGGCAAGCTACCATTCTCCGGACAAAATTTTCCGGTGATCGCAATTCACCTAGAGTTTCCTCTAGGTTCCTTCTTTCTTCCACGAACCTAGGACATTGGAAGAATACATGCGCTGGGTCCTCTGGGACCCCGTCACAGTTTGGACAATTAGGTCCGGTGTCTAATTTAAACCTGTACAGATATTGACGAGAGAGAAACTGGGTGAGATTATAATTGATCTCCCCATGCTTTCTCTCCAGCCACTCCCGGATGGAAGGAATCAACGTGTAAGTCCAACGACCCTTTTCTGACTGGTCCCATCGCTGTTGCCATCTCCCTATGGATCTCTCTCTTTCGCCTTTTTTCACCTGCGATAAGGGAGAGATGGACCTGGTGTTATAAATGTACATCATTTCGGTTGCTAGGATGTCAATTGGCATCATTTCTGAGATGACGAATGATGCATCGTCTGAGACGGTCCCAAAGGCAGAACACACCCTTAAGGCTGTTCATCTGTACACCGTACTCAGTTTATATGCATTTCCTAAAACCTGTAGCGCTTTTCCCCAAATTGGGACTGCATACAGCATGATAGAACTCACCACCCTGGCAGCCTGCAAGTATGCCGCGGTCCTCCTACGTTCGGCATAATCCTTGCCAGAGCTATACTCGTGGTGAATGCTTTTTTAAAAGTATGTTTTTTTAAAAGTATGTTCTATGCTGCTGTCCGTCTATCGTCACCCCCAAGTATTTGATGGCAGGCTTGGATGTGATGATACGATTCCCGATTCTAATGCAGGTGTAATTTCTTTTGCGGCGCTTCCGTCTTTTCCTCCGCGAGTGTCAGTCCAGCATTCCCTAACCAAGCCTTAACAACGCTGATTGCTTCGCTTGAGTACAGCTCAGCATTCTTGAGATGCTTTGCGACCACAACCAGTGCTATATCATCGGCGTAGCCCACCACCGTGGCCTAATCCGGAACCGGAAGGTGGAGTACATCATTATACATGATGCTCCACAGTAGTGGGCACAGTACAGAGCCCTGTGGGACACCTGCGGAGACAGCGTACTCTTTGGGTCCATCATCGGTATTATACCAGAGTGTCCGCTCTTTCAAGTAGTTATCGATAATAGCGCCGAGGTAGGACCAATCGTCGCCAGAGACTTTAGTATAAGGTTCCAATTAGCCGAATTAAACGCATTTCTCACATCCATTGTCACCACCATACAATATTTTCTGGTACAACCCCTTTCATGAATTGCATTTTCGGCCAAGCCAGTAACCATTTTGATGGCATCAATGGTTGATCTGGCTTTACGGAACCCATACTGCCTTGGCTCTCGACGGCTGGAAGTAATCTATTATAAATGACCCGCTCCAATATTTTCTCTAGGCAACAGCACCAGCTTCTGCCGCTTCCACGGTGCAGGAAAGGTACCCTCGGACATGCACGTTTCGAACAGCTCCGCGACCGTAGACCGTGTAGACCGGATATGTGGTCTACATTTGATGGCAAGTTTGAGGGCCTTATTCGGTATACCGTCAAGACCCGAGGCTTTACTGTCGCCTATTCGACTGCAGATTTCCAGCAGCTCGTCCCTGGTGACTGGTGGAATCGGTGTCACATTTAGAAGACGCTGGAAAGTGGCAGTACCCCCTCTTGCTGGGGAGATAACCCCTGGATTATTTTCAACAAGAGCATAGGGCATAGGGGAGATGGTCGGCCTCTGAATCGCCCTGTCACGATTTTATAGGCGCTACTCCACGGATTTATGTCCGCTTCCAAACAGAGCTCCTTGAAACATTTCCTCTTACTCCGCTGGGTGGCGAGCTTGAGGTTCTTACGGGCTTCCCTATAGGCATGCTCCTTTTGCCCTTGATCGATCCTACCTATTGCTCTCTGAGCCGTTCGTCTGGCTCTGTGGCAAATCGATCGAAGACTGGCAAGTTCACTATTACACCAATAATTGGGTCATCTAGTGGAGAATGAGCATCTCCTAGGCATCGACACGTCACATGCCTTAGAGATGCTTTGTGTAACATGGAGAGCTCTATCCCTGGAGGTGCCTGCTTTGCTAGGCAGGTCTAGCCACACTTCCATGAATGTTTGCTCATCCATCGCTTTCCCAGACCATCCTGGTGTTCTTTTGTATTTCGGCTTCCGGGGTGCGGGTATCCTGCCTTGTGACTCCGTCCTTAGTTCAAAGGTAATTGCCTGGTGGTTGCTGTACGTGAAGTCCTCCCTAACTTGCCAGGACATGCCACGTGCCAGCGCAGGGCTTACAAAAGTCAGATCCACAATTGAACCAGTTCCCCCTTTCCGATAGGTGTTTACATCGCCTTCGTTAGCCAGAACTACATCTAACTGGGCAAAAGCTTCTAATTAGCACCGCCCCCTCGTTAGTCTCTTTGCTGCCCCACTCGATAGCCCACGCATTAAAGTCACCGGCTACCACCTTTGGACCTCTTCCCCTTGCGTCATGAACAAGATCATCTGACAGTCTGTCATGTCATGTCTGTCTGTTTGTCTGTCCGTCTGTCTGTCTGTCTGTCACAGGCACATTTCTCAGAAACGACTATACCGATTGACATGAAATTTGGTGAGAAGGTGGGACTTGTGGACTCCCAGACATGCAGTGAGTGATATCCTTCTACGTTGAATTTAGGGGGGGTCCCCATACATGTAAAAGGGGGGTTTAAAATTTTACAATTAACGAATTGTTGGGCTGCAAACCGCTCATTAATAATAAAACACCAGAGTTGGAAGTAGGAAAGCGGTACCACATCACTGGAGGAGGGAGAATGGAAACACGGTAAGTTAGAATTTAAAAACTTTTCTTCTGGTAACATTTTTTTGCTTCCTCTATAGATATAGACAAGTCATCGTGGTGGATTTGGAGGGTACTATGCGGCTATTTCTACCATCGCGCTATATTAAATGTAGCGATAAGGTGTTGGACGACTTCAATGCAGGGAAGTTGCCCTTAAGGCGGTGCGGCCAATTCCTTGAAATTCCATCTTCATATATAATAATAAAATATATTTTAAATAATAATAATAATAAAACAGGTAAATTTAGATTTAGTTGTTAAAATTTATTATTATTCACAGAAAAATTACTTACAATAAAGAAAAAACAAAATTTATTATTTCCAATGAAAACTTCTTTTTTTATTACATTTGATTATTTTGAGTTATATTTTTTTTCAGAAGGAATGCGTTTTGCAGTGCGCAACATCCACTGTGGACATTACAGCGTAACATGTCGGGATCATCTTGTTTCAGTGATTTTAGATTCGGACAGCTGAATCTATGATAATTGAATACCAGTGCAATATTTCCCAGCAAATCATCCAGCCATTTTTTTCTCTGTTCCTTTGGCGTAGATGGTTACATTTTTCATGTTTAGAAATAAATATTCTTTCACTTCCCAAAATGTTGTTCGTCCACTTTCCCATTTCAATCCAAGATGATTTTCGTATACCTATTGATAGTGTTGTAAAACTGAAGAGAGTTTTCAGTATAAATTGTTTCGTTTACATTTACGACAGCTAACTCTTTGATTATGAAAGTATTGTTGGATCCTCTAAATCCTTCCATATCGATAACGAAAATCGTTGTCATGGTGATGAAATGGTGTAGTTTGTTTGCACGCAGAATGTAAATCTATCACACGATCATGAAGGAGCAAGCAGTAAGGTATTTAAAAAAAAGTCAAGCGACGACGGCTTTACGGTTTCTTACCAGGGCAGAGGCAAATCGTCAGACGCTGCCTCACCTCTGCCCTGGGAGCAGCGTGACCGTAGCGGCTCGCAGATGTTGAATGCTCGTTGAATGTCGTGTTTTACGAATTATATAAAGGAGCATTCAACATCTGCGAGCCGCTGCGGTCACGCTGCTCCCAGGGCAGAGGTGAGGCAGCGTCTGACGATTTGCCTCTGCCCTGGTAAGAAACCGTAAAGCCGTCGTCGCTTGACTTTTTTTTTAAAAAGTTTGGGTGCAAGCCCTAAGCGAGGGGTCCGTGGACCAGAAAAGAAGGAGTAAGTTGCTCCTCAATTGGTCCGGTCCTGCATTAAGTTGATGCGGACTTAGGACCCCCTTCATTCTCAAAACGAACAGTAAGGTATTGTTGAGGTGGGTACATCTACAAATGTTTTCATGTCTAACCTTATGTCCACTGAGCTAGATTTCATGGATTCATTTTGACGTGAACAATCAATTAATATAATTGGTGCAGATTCCTTATATTCGCTTCGTGAAAGTAGTGACTGAGGTTGTACACCGTAATAAGATTGTTGAAAATTGCAGTACATATCATAGAGAAGAACGAATCGATCACGGGAAAATTTAATATTCATATCGTCATAAGGATACGATGCGGAGCTAAAATGTATTTTGATATTTGTTAAATCACAGTGATCAAATTTGCTGGCTTCTTTGTCTTCGAGATTTTTCCGATTTGTCTGTAAAGCTAAAATAACATATCGAGGTTTTCCGAGTTGACCTGTGGTTTTCACACTCCACATATTATCTGCTGATGTGGATAGAACCGGATATTCATACAGTTGCCAATTTCGAAAGCTTATTTGAATCGGATGTCCCGATTCAATATATTTCAACATTGACAATTTTTCAGCGCCATCGGGACTAACATGAGGCACCTTCCACTAGTTTAAAAATTTTAATGAGCTCATTACCAGCATTTTCATCGCTTCTAGTGCGAACCAAAATTAGCTCGTGTTTATCGTTTACAATAATTTTCTTGTAGTTCTCGGCAAATCCCAAAAATTTTCTTAGCGGAATAGAAAAGTTGAAGTAACCACTTGATGGCATGAAAGATTCGTTCAGTGAACAACCGGCATTATAAAGCATTTTACTTTCATTTTCATTAAGTGATACATAATTTTCTAACGTCGATGTTATTCTAACATTTTTGTTTCGATCGATTTCTACTCCATTCAGTTCATATCTTATCTCATCAAATTGGAAAGCTATGCTATTATTCTATTCTATTGAAGTTTACTTCGGCAACTACTAACATCATTGCTGCCGTTGACAGAATTTTGGCTGATCGTTTGGCTAGCGGGATTACTGCTACAGAGGTTCACAGCCTGATCTACGTTGCCGCTGCCACCGTTATTCGTCTTAGAGCGAATAATAGAGGTATGCGCAGAAGGACTTTACCGCTCTGGGTGTTTCGACTCAACAGAAGAGTCGAAAAGTTGAGAAAGGAGATTGATCGTGTCACGCAAGCACTTCTTGGAAATCCATCACCAACACCATTGGAAACTACCATCTCTCCAATGATGTGCCAATCGAAGAAATCCTCGAGATGCTGAAGCAAAAACTTGCGGTATGCTCCAATCGCATCCGTAGGTATTAAAAAAGCTTTCAGCGAAAGACAGACAACACCTTGTTCTCCCAGAACCAACGGGGATTCTACAAAAATCTCACCAACTCAGGTAGGTAACCTCGCTCTGGATC
The DNA here is from genome assembly GCF_905115235.1 of Hermetia illucens. NCBI lineage: Eukaryota > Metazoa > Arthropoda > Insecta > Diptera > Stratiomyidae > Hermetia > Hermetia illucens. Next base: position 118,743,296 of record NC_051849.1, read on the forward strand.
AGGCAGAAAACTTCTGTAGAAGTCTTTAAAGCGAATCCAGCCGTTGCAATTTAGAAGCAGCGTGGCTCCCACACCTTATGCGTTCATGCGAGGCCCTCCCCGAAATGAGCATATCTGACGTACCTGAAGTCGACGTAGAAGCAGCCCTCGATAAGGCAGGTAACTGGAAGGCGGTAACTGGTAACTGGAAGTTGACAAGATTCACAACTTCTGGCTGAAGCGGTTCAAGAGCACTCACAGGATATTGGCAAATCAATTTAACCAGATGAATGAGGAGCAAAACGGATGCGCAAAAGGCTCCCGAGGCTGCAAAAAACAGCTTATCGATACGGTCGCTGTAAAGCAGGCTGTCCATCAAAAACGAAATATCTCGACAGCCTACATCGATTATTAATCAGCGCTGGGCTTAGCTTCCTTAAATTTTTTCGTCACTGTCTGACAAACTCCTCACCTTCTAGCGATCTCGCTTGACTAGGTGGCGATGTAAGGAGCACTGAACTCCTTGTGAAAGGATCCGGTGTTGAGTTAGGTGTCCCCTCCTGGACACCTGCAACCAAGGCAGTACGGTCGCCGGTCATCGTCAGTCGGGAGCCGATTTGTTCGTTTCCAAAAACCGCCGGCGATGGGTTTTTCAAGCCCTCTGTTGTTTGTGCTGGTATTTTGTTGTTCGCATCCATTTGCTTGTTTGGGTATTTGCCTCAAATTCAGGCACGGGCTGGCGTTCACGGACCACAGCCTTGGCAATTGCCAACATGTTGCTTCCCGCTACCCCCGCACTCCATAGGAAGTCTTATCCCTTCAGCCGCCCTTTCCCCTTTTAAACTGCCTGCCTACCATCAGCAGGCGGCCACCGAAGATTCCGTAGATCTTTAGGAGTAGTCCAACCTGCGCGTCTCATAAGTTAGCTTAAACTAATGTCCGTGTATCTGCCTGTCTGTCCGTCGTTTCAGTTATATTAATTCAGGTCTTTTCCCTAGTTTGAGGCGCGCTACCTCCCTAAACCGCGGTTCACCCGTCTCAGAAATACATCAAAGTGACGTGTTGGATTCCGAATCCCGCAGTAACAATTCACCTCAACCCATCAACTACAACCTTACCCGGGTCGCCGTATCGCCCATGCGGAAGGAAACATGGAGGTCCTACTGACACGTACGGCTGGGAAGACCACTTACAAGATGATACAACTGGTTACCGTACCATCTTGCGTCAGTAATCAATATATATATATCATATATATACCTGGCGTACCAGGTTATTCCTAATCTGAGTTGCAAACGCAGAGTTGGATGCGACCAGGCACGTGTCCTGGGTTGCGGATAATGACATAACCCATTGGGTCAGCTACGAATATCGCAAGATTTGTTTGTAAATAAGTAGCCGCGGACAAGCAGAACGTTCCCCTTTGTTTTCGTCTTACCTAACTTATACTCCACTTCCAGGGGGAGTAACAAATCCGTAATTCGGGGTGAAGGAATCGACGCGCCTATCGGATGAATTGCAGTGACGTTACATTGTACCTTCCCTACCTTTGGTGGTAACCATGGGGCATTGCAACATTGGGACTCTGTTGGAGGGCTGACTGGTTCCCCATTACTCGTGGGAATAAAATTGGGGACATTTCTTTAAATACTTTTAATGGGACCCCAAGGACACGAAGACAGTAACACGGTTAAGGGTCGCTCAGCCAGATCAGAGCGGCTCTTCGCCCTTGGATGTTTTGGCGGTTATGCCGTCAACCAACAAAGACAGAAGACCTAGGCCTCGTATGGCTTCGACGAACCAACTTACCGAATTTATCGTCCGGGCCTATTACCGTGTCACGAATTTGGAACGGAATCCATCAGGCTACAGACACCGATTACATGACGCGTTCGTAACCCGATTTCCGGAGCTAAGTCACCTTCCGGAGCAGAACGTCGTCAATCAATACCAGGTGATAGTGACAAATAATCGAGTTGCCCTACCAACTAGACAACAAATTCTCCACGAAGTTTTACTTGAGCTCGGTTTGGAGTCATCAAATTAACATTGCTGCCGTTGATAGAATTTTGACTGATCGTTTGGCTAGCGAGATTACTGCCACGGAGGTTCATAGCCTGATCTACGTTGCAGCTGTCACGGTTATTCGTCTCCATAATCAACAACATGGAGTGAATAACAGAGGTACGCGCAGCAGCAATTTACCGTTCTGGGTATTTCGACTCAACAAAAGGGTCGAAGAGTTGAGAAAGGAGATTGGTCGTGTCATGCAAGCACTTCTTGGAAATCCATCACCAAAAGTGCACAGATGCATTGCAAACATCATTGGAAACTACCATCTGCCCAATGATGTGACAATAGAAGAAATCCTCGAGGTGTTGAAGCAGAAACTTGTGGTTTGCTCCAATCGCATCCGTAGGTATTAAAAGAGCTTTCAGAGAAGGACAGATAACACCTTGTTCTTCCAAAACCAAAGGGGATTTTATAAAAATTTCACCAACTCAGGTGGTGAAAATAACCTTGATCTGGATCAAGCAGAAGACTTCTGGAGAAGTATTTGGAGCGAACCCAGCCGTTACAATTTAGAAGCAGCGTGACTCCCATATCTTTCGCATTCATGCGAAGTCCTCCCCAAAAGGACCATGCATGACGTAACTGATGCTGATGTAGAAGCAGCTCTTGAAAAGGAAGGTAATTTTAAGACCCCAGGAGCTGAGAAGATTCACAACTTCTGGCTGAAGCGGTTCTAGAGCAGGGTATTGGTAAATCATTTTAATCAGATGATTAATAATAACAATAATCGTTGGCGCAACAATCCATATTGGATCAGGGCCTTGAAGTGTGTTAGAGCACTTCATTCAAGACCGCACCGGTACACTACAGTAGACTGTAGGATGCAATGTGGTCAGCATTGCGGTCGCCCGAGATTATTACCCTGATTTGACTCAGGTACTCATTCACAGCTGAGTCGATTGGTATCCGACGTCAAATCACGATACAAATCCCACTGCCACCAGCGAGATTTGAACCGCGACCTTCCGTATGAAAACCCAGTGCTCTAACCACTGATCTATCCAATCAGATGATTGCCGATCCGAAATTAGTTCCAGTTCACCAAGGGGATAACTTTTCTCATCCCCAAGGAACAGGGTGCCTCTTGTCCTTCAAAATGTCGACCAATTTCTTCCCTTCCTACAATCTGCAATGCGCAAAAGGCTCCCGAGGCTGTAAAGAACAGCTTATAATCGATACGGTCGCTGTAAAACAGGCTGTCAACCAAAAACGAAATATCTCGACAGCCCACATTGATTATAAATCAGCCTTTGACCCCATATCGCATTCGTGGTTACTACAAGTGTTACGCTTGTACAAAATCAACCCGAATGTCGTCTGTCGTTCTTCTCCTGAGAAAGGTGATGAAGAATTGGAGCGCGAAGCTATCGGTATCCTCACAAACATCAGGAGAGGTACCGATCAGGCGTGGCATTTTGCAAGGCGACTCTCACAGCCCACTGCGGTTCTGCTTGGCTTTGAATCCATTATCTCATCTTTTGCATGAAAACAAATACGGGTTCAAAGTCAAACATGGCATATTGTTGAAATGTGCTTTGAATCATTTAATGTATATTGACGACATCAAATTGTATACCAAGGACGAAAACCAATCTCGCTCTTTGGTGGACATCACCATCTAGTTCAGTAGGGATATCGGCATGCAGTTGGGATTGGAGAAATGTCGCATAAAAACATTTGTTCGGAAGAAATACAGCGACGAAGAAGGATACAGCCACAATGACGTCCAAATTGAGGGTATGGATTCGGACGACGACATATAGCAAGCAACAACACCTGCTGTGGCAATAATGAAATCTAAGGCGTACGGGAAAAATAAAATCATGGCGATCAACACCTTCGCCATTCCCATCCTTCTATATACTTTCGGTGTGATACAGTGGAGTAATATGGATTTAGAATCTGTCAATAGACTGATAAAGGTAGTTTTTGCAAACAACAACATGCACAATAGAGCTGCCGAAAAATTGAGGATCACCATCCCACGTCATCAAGAAGGAAGGGGGGTACCCTTGAATTTGAAAACATTGCACTACAATCAAATGCATTCTCTTCGGAAGTTTTTTTCGAGCAGTAATCCTCTAGCCAAATAAATCAAGCTACCGTCATGGCCGATAATAAATTATCTCCTTTGAACTTGAAAAGCAGAGAATGGAATCCAATGTCGAATGTTACTTCAATCCAACATCAACATGTGGAAAGAGAAACCCATTCACGAAGGTCATAGCAAAAATTTGTTCTTGCCACGCATTGACATCGAAGCTTCCAACAATTGGTTGACTAATGGTGTACTATTTTATAAGACCGAAGCATTCCTAGGTTCAATTCAGGATGCTTCGCTCCCAGCAAAAATTATAACGGGTACATCCTTTACGAGTCCTCAATCACCAACTCCAATTATAGGTTATGCAACAGTTGAAAAACAGCTAGAAAGAATCCGGAACTACGACCCCTTGGCGGACGATATGAAGCTGACTTGGAGACTAAAAAAGATCGAAGTAGTCCTCGTGATAATTTCAGCGGATGGACTAATCCCGCAAAATTTACATAAAGCGCTGAAAACGCTCGATTTTAGGGCTAGACTATACATAGAGATGTAAAAAGCGATTATCCTTGCAACCTGTGCTATAGTCCGAAGAGCCCTGTCCGGTAGTAATCCGCCCTAGTCGGCTTCAGTCTTGATTCGTACTGTCGTCAATTTAAAATGCATGTCTCTGCAGACTATAACCACCGCGTCACTGCTTGAAGTGTTTGCAACAATCGGGGGTGTAGCAAAACATTTTCACATGGTCGCAAACAGTTTGCATGGAAACGCAATTTTATATAAAGTAGTCGGTAATAGCCAGTTTTTTTGTTTAGGGTGAAGATAATACTGATGTCTGTAATATGTAAGTATGTCTTGTAGTTTCGAAAAATATGAAGGAATATGTTGGATTTTTAGCTATATACGGATGGAAAAATGTGTCCAGAAGTCTCTCACATTAAATGAACACAAAACCTTTACATCCGAAGCGCGAGCTTCCGGCATTCAAACTTGTTTAAATTCGGGTTTGAGGTTACGTTGACCTTTTTATACACAATTGATAATACCTTGATTTCATTTGATGGGCCAACACCTTCAACCGGTTTCATTTTAATAGTAGGATCTTTAGTCATATTGTATTTCTTTATTAATCTTCCTAGCAAATTGATTTAACGATAGTTCCCGTTCGTACTGAATTCTTTCCACAATCAATGTTTTAGCGTATGGTTAAATCTTTCTACAATCGATGCTTTCAAGGAGCCGTAGGTGGAGTAGCGATTGATCTGGAACTTTTTCATCAATTGTTTAAAATTTTTATTGAAAAATTATTTGCCATCATCTGTCTGCAAACTTCTTGGTAGACATTTTTGGTTTAGAATTACCTCCACAGCTCTTGTTACCTCAGCACCGCTTTTATTTTTTATTGGAGCCGCTCATTCCAATTTCGAAAATGTGTCGATGACTGTAAGGAGAGATTTGAATCATTGGTTATCAGGAAAAAATGCACTCACATCAACTAAATCTGCCTGTCATAAATCGTCCATACTTTAAATAACGAGACCCCGTCGTCTAAAATTTCTGCGAGCTGGTTTATGTAATTCGTTGACTCATTTTCATAATGAATTTGTATAAATATCGGCTGGGATTTTATTTTTACATTGTACCATGGTTTTGTGCGTAAGATAGGAACTATGTTAAAATTTATTCGTCCGTTTACAATTATGCTTCCCGATCCTTCAGAATGCGGGAAGACGACATTTATAGAAAATTTTCTGAGCAACACATCTCTAATACAACCTCAAATTAAGAAAATTATTTGGTCTAATGCGGAAAAACAAGCCATCTGTGGAATTTTGTTTGCAGGCATTTAGTTCTATAGTATTATGAAATTGTAGGAAGTTTGCATTTGCAGATGTTAGGTAATTAATTTCAGAGCATATAAAAAGATCTGAAAATCGAAGAATGAATGACGAGCAACATATCTTCATGATCGAAATATCTTAAACCCATGTATTTGTTTTTTGTCTCAATTTGGAGTGAGTGAGGGTTGCAATAAATCATAAGACAACTATCTCCGGAATCTTGTTCATAGGCATTTAGTTGCATATGTTGGTATTATGAATTTGTAGGAAGTTTACATTTGCAGATTTTGGGTAATTAATTTCAGGGAACATGAAAACACCACAAAATGGCCCTACATAAATCATAAGGTAAGTATCAGCAAATGATCTTTTTATGAGCTATGTGAATATCTTTAAGATCGCCATATTGTGTTCTCATGTACCGAATACATGCTAGGCTGCATCATGCAAACATCATTACCATCATCAACGGCGCAATAACCGGTATCCAGTATAGGCTTGCCTTGGTAAGGAACTCTCTAAAAGCTGTCTGTCATTCTGACCTATGTCATCGCTCCATCTCAGGCAGGGTCTCCATCGTCTTCTTTTTCAACCATAAATATTGCCCTTATAGACTTTCCTCGTCCACACCGATTAGGTGATCCGCCCACCGCAACATGTTGAGCCGGATTTTATCCACAACCTTGACGATCATAGATTTCGTCGTTTTTTAGTTTACGGAATCGTCCATCCTCATCTAGGGGGCCGTAGTTCGTAAGAGTTCGAATATTTTCTTGCTCAGAAAACAGGTCAGCGAGGAATACATGAAGACTGGCAAGATCATACTCTTGTATAGTAAGAGCTGTGACCTTATGGTGAGACGTTTCGAGCGAAACAATTTTTGTAAGCTGAAGTAGGCTCTGTTGGCAGCCAACAACCGGCGTTGTTATCGGTTGTGATTTTCGATTTTAGATAGGAGGAATTATCAACGGTGCTATATATGTACATAGGTAAGCTTTTGTAACAAAGTAAATCGGAAATATGGGTACGGTCAATTTATGTACGTGCATGTGTATGTACAGTATTTGGAAATAGGTAGTTTGTTGTTTTAGAATGAGGATAATATCTACGGCTGTAATATGTACGTATGTCTTGTAGTTTAGATAAATATTAAGGATTATTTTGGATTTGTAGCTATACACGGATATAAAAATGTGCGTTGAAGTTTCTTACATAAGATGAACAGGAAACCTTTATACCCGAAGCGCGACCTTCCGGTATTCCGATTTGTTTATGTATGGGACACATAATGCCTCGCTACCAGTCGTCAGGCATTGATTCGCTGTCCCACACCTTGAGCATAAGTGGATGAACCCCTTGGTGTAGTTTGTTGCTCCCTGTATTTTTCGAGTTTACAGTCGCTTCTCCGTTCGCCGGAATTCGTAATAGGTCTCTGCGCATGCCCGCGTCCTTTGAGGATGCAACATTACTCGGTATGAAGTATTCTTCCGTTCTGTTACTAGCTTACATTCATCGTCGAACCAGCCGCTCCGAATTTTCTTGCGGCTGGGGCCTAGTATGTTTGTGGCGATATCAATGATAACGTTCTTCACGATTGTAGGTGGTGTTGTAATGCGAGCCCGCAGCACCATGCCAATGAGATATCATAATTATCCGAGTCCACATTGACTCCCTACATGTTCTGACATTCACGAAGGCTGAGAGGTTTCGGCGTTCAATTTGGTTGAAAGTGGTCCCGTCTGGACAGGCCCATGTATGTTTGTGGACCGCTTTCCGCGCAAACCAGGTTCTTCCAACAACCATTTCGTGCGGTACTGCTAACTAAATAAGCCTCAGGCCATTATCATTGGTATCCCTATGTAAGACATGGGAGCTAACATATCGCGTGAATACGGGCTTCTTCCCTACTTGACTTTTGTAATCTCCAAGTATGATTTTGATATTATACTTGGGGAGGCTTCGAGGGTCTGCTCAACTGTCTCGTAGAAGGTAGGAACTTCTAGCGAACACCACGTGAAGGTGGAGATAGGGTTTGGAAGCAGAACTGTTAGTGTTGGTTCAGCAGGCGTTTCGCAGGTTTTATGCTCCATCGTGGGTACCAATCCACTTTTCGCCCTAAGACCTATACTACCCTTTGACCGCCCATGCAAACATGGTGAACCTTTTTAATATTGATTTGTATTTTTATTATTGATTCGATGCGCTTTCAACGCAAAAAAACAGCGTCAGCTTTATGTTGTTTGTTTGTTTTCGTTGATACCTTTTTCCGCCTTCAATTTCATGAAACTGAAACAATCTGTGTCTGAAACTGAAAAAATCTGTCTTCTTCTTTTTCTTCAGCCTTTGTCCCGTTCACAAGCGGGGTCGGCTCGTCGTGATCGGCTTCGCCATTTGGCTCTATCGAATGCCTAATCTGGGTGCAATCTTGAGGCTTTCAAATCCCCATTCAGCATATCAAGCCACCGTTGCTTAGGTCTGCCTTTTGGTCGTTTACCATCGACTTCGATGTTCAGACCAATCTTTCCAAGTGAATTCTCGTTTGCACGAATTGCGTGGCCATACCATCGAAGACGCCTCTCTCGCAACTTTTCCACGATCGGTGCAACCCCATAACGATCGCGGATATCCTCATTTCGGACGTGATCTAAACGTGTGACGCCACTAGTCCAACGCGGCATCTTCGTCTCCATTACCGCAAGACGTCGTTCATTGTCTTTTAGGGTCGGCCAACACTCAGAACCATAGAGAGCGACTGGACGGACGACATTGCGGTAAATTTTAGACTTGAGACGTTCGTTGATACGTCGATCACAAAGGACACCAGTTGTGGAACGCCACTTCATCCAGGTTGCGTTAATGCGTGAAGCAATTTCATAACGCAGCTCTCCATTGGCTGATAGCGTTGACCCGAGGTATTTAAATCGCTCAGTTCTGGGCAGATCACTGCCGCTGACAGTGATTGTGCCTGTTTCATGGGGATCGGTCGTCAAAAATTCAGTTTTGTTTAAATTGAATCTGAGACCGTGTTGTATGAGGCGATCATTCCATTTTTGAACAAGTTGCTCGAGATCATTTTTGCTATCAGATGCTAGGAAAACATCATCTGCATAAAGCAGTGTGTAGGGTGCTGGACGTTGGATATCCCGTGTGACGGTGTCCATAACAAGGGCAAAGAGGAGTGGTGAGAGGGCACTTCCTTGATGAACTCCAATAGAGACACGAAGCGGTTTTGATACACCCGCCATACTTCGAACTTTACTTTTCGGATCGTGGTAGAGCAATTGAACCCAGCGCACGTGTTCTTCTGGCACGAAGTGTTGTCGTAAAGCATACCAAATGAGTTCGTGTGGTACACGGTCAAACGCTTTCTCTAGATCCAGAAAGGCAATGTAAAGAGGGCGATGCTTCTCACGGTGTTTCTCCATGAGTAACCGCGCAGCGTGTATTGCGTCAGTAGTTCCGCAGTTCTTGGCAAATCCGGCTTGATTCACGGTTATTTCAACGATTTCGCGAATACGGTTGTCAAGAATGCGTTCAAAAATCTTCATGGTATGGGAAAGTAACCGGATCGGACGGTAATTTGAACATTCTGCTGGGCTACCTTTCTTTTTCCATATTGGAACAGTGGTACTTTCTTGGCAGTCAGATGGTGTTCTTCCTTCCTGAATAACCCGGTTAAAGAATTCACTGAGCCACAGCGTTGGGTCCCAGCTCTTCGCTTTCCAGAGCTCTGATGCGATGTCGTCGGGTCCTGTTGCTTTCCCCGATTTCATTTGTTTTATTGCCTCCTCGACTTCAGTTGCGCTGACTGGTGGAACTGCTCCAAATGTCGGCAATGATTGTGGAAGTGGAGGATGAGCAAATTCTTCAGTTGAAATCTGCTCGAAGTATTCTCGCCATCTATCCGTCGCGGCTCCACGATCAGTAAGCAAAGTACCGTTCTTGTCATTAACGCAACAGAAGTGTTCGATATCCTGTGTGCGTTCATCACGGCTTTTAGCAAGTCGATACAGATCTCTCTCGCCATCCCGCTAATTCATATTCCCTTTTAATTGGAGGAAAATAACTGTTCACCTTGTGCACTGTAAATATTGTGAAATAGTTTTATATTATAAGATAATCATTCTTTATGCCACCCCTGCCTTATTTGCAGTGAATTTAATAATTTATATATGAAATTTCAGCGTTATATTCTGAAAGTATAACCACATCTACCTAGAAAAATATATAAATAGGTGTGCACATATTGGTAATTTTAAAAAAATTGGATAATGTATGTATAAATAACTATAATAAAATGGATATTTGATCTTTATCAACGAAGTTTTTCATTTAAACCTAAACCCATTACCCAAGTCCGTAATGATAACCGCAAAATCTAAAGCCCGCACCATAGCCTGCCGTCGCAGCCGATCTCGCTATCTCAAAAGCACACCAAAAAAGCTTGTTATCTTCGCAGATTCACATTAAAGTTCCATATCCCAGAAGCGCACCAAAACATCGCTTCTCATCCAAGACACATACCAGAAAACTTATCCCAGGAAACAACAAAAAGAGCTTAATATCCCCAAGACAAAAAATACCTATATCGTCGCCCAAACTCACCAGCCCATACCCAAGATGTAAACCACACCCGAAAAACGTCCACCCAGAGCCATAAGCCCAAAGAATTGCAGTGCGAAAGAGGGCAGGAGATAGCATCAAAGCTTAAAAGCTCTATCATGCTTCCTCGGGCTACCACACAGAACCTAGCATACTATAATAATAATAATAATAAACTCCGCCGAAGCCGGTCCCAAGCCCGGTTGTGAAAGGAGGAGGGATGGATAGCTTCAGTCTGAATGGCTGTACGCCACCGCAGCGTCTCAGGGGGTAGGTGAGGAAAGTGCAGGAACTTTGCAGTCTTGCAGATTACTCACTAAGGGAGCTATCTACACACCTGGCAGCTAGGGATAAAATGCACCACCAACAATGAGAAGAAGGAGAAATTTGAGGTCCGGTACGGATAACCGGCGGGAGTCGTCTGACTTGGTGACTGGGTCGGGCTCTCGTAATGGACAGCACGGCGTCGAAACCGCTAGTCGTGGGGCGGTTCGACGTCTAGGCGCCACGACGACCAGGAGCACAGCTCCGCCTGCTGCAGCTGTTTCGCCACAATCTGTGGCGACCAGTTCAGCAGGTTCGCGTAGTAAGCGGATGAAATGGACTGAAGAAATGAACCTCTTCATCATCCGCTCCTACTACGAAATAACGGCGGGGGCGGGTACAACATCTTACCGCCCCTTGTTGCACCAGAGATTCGTCGAGCGTTTCCCGCAATTCGCGCACGTGACTGTGCAGCGAGTCGCAGACCAGTACCGCTTTATTACTCGCAGCGACACAATCCCAGCCACCATCAGGGAGCGTGTTCGACTTGAAGTCATCGGGGAAACTGGTGACCGAGAGTCGATGGGGGCAGAGGCGGCGGCATCAACAACACCACGCCGCACTGCAGGCAACAGGTTCAGTACTCGCCGAAGCACTCTTCTCCACCGTCCAGCTGAGGTTTCCGCTGAGGTTCGGGACGAATTCCAAAGAGCGTGTATAGAATTCTCGGATATGGATCCTTTGCATAGACCAGGTATTCCCAGGCTCTATGCATCTCCAGCAACTCCGGAAATTCTATCTCAAATCAATGATGAGATTGCATCTCGACTGTGTGCTGATATGTCGGTGCTGCAACTACAATCACTTGTGTATTGTGGTGCAGTTGCGGCTATTAGATTGCACGGTCAGAAGATTCGCTTTCGCGTTATTGGTTTGAGTGACAAAAGAGATCCACCATGGAAAATTCGTCTGGAACGTCGGCGGGACTCACTAAGGCAGGACATTGCTAGACTGATTCAGATCAGCACTGGCAGTGCCAGCCGACGGGTGAGAAATAAAGTGCAGAGGGTTTACCGGAACTATGCCATCCCCTGTGAGACACCCGTTGTTGAAATTCTGGACACACTAAAACAAAAACTTTCTGTCATATGCAGTCGGTTACGACGGTATGGCGAAAGTTATTCCAGACGTGTCCAGAATGCAACATACGCGAGCAACCAGCGGAGCCTTTTCAGATCTCTCAACGAATCCCAACAGAGCGCCCAGACAATACAGTTCTCGGTGACGGAAGCGAAAGAGTATTGGGGTGGACTTTGGGGGTTACCTGCCCAGCATGCTGAGTGGATCACCGCCGAAGGCACCCGCCATGCCAATACACCTGGCATGAGTTTCGCGGATGTTACCGAAGAGGAAGTTCGACGAGCCATAAACAGCTCGAAGAACTGGAGGGGCCCAGGTCTGGATCGGGTGCAGAATTTCTGGTATAAGAAATTTACCAGCGTACACAGTCGGTTGGCACCCAGTATAAATGAGGTCATGAGTCGGCCGGAGGAATTTCCACCTTTCCTCACTGCGGGGATTACCTACCTTATCCCTAAGAAGGACACGGTGCAGGACCCCGCAGACACAAGACCGATCACTTGCTTACCAACCCTCTACAAATTCATCACGTCCATTATTAGTGGAAGGATCAATGCGCACCTCGAGACCAACAACATTCTGTCCGAGGAGCAGAAGGGCTGCCGAGTTGGGTCAAGGGGTTGCAAAGAGCAACTCATTATCGACTCGGTAGCTGTAGGACAAGCAACTAGAGGCCAGAGAAACCTCTTCAGTTGCTATATCGATTATGCCAAGGCTTTTGATAGCGTTCCGCATACCTGGCTAATCGACATCCTATATCTGTATCGCATTGATCCGAAACTAATAAAGTTTTTGGCGACAGTCATGGAAGGGTGGCATACCACCTTATCAGTCCGTACATCTGAGGGTGCTAATACCTCAGAGCCCATCCGTATACGGCGGGGCATCTTCCAGGGGGATTCATTGAGTCCCCTTTGGTTTTGTATGGCACTGAACCCCCTTTCATGGCTACTGAATGATGCTAGAGGGCATGGTTTTGCAATAAAGTATGGCCTACGTGCTAAGTGCGAACTGACACACTTGATGTACTTACATGACATCAAGCTGTATGCTGGTACTGACAACCATCTTAGAAGTCTGTTGCGAATAATAAACATGTTCAGCCGTGATATTCGGATGGAGTTTGGATTAGACAAATGTCGAATCCAAGCCATCCGCAAAGGTCATCACGAGCCACATGCCGGACATAGCATTGGTGACCTCCACATCGAAGCTATGACCGAGACAGACTTCTACAAGTAGCTAGCAATTCTGCAAGGAACCCATGCTCGAGTTGGTGATCTGAAAGAAGCTCTGCTGTCCGAATTCCTGCGACGTGTAAAGCTGGTGCTGAAATCGCATCTCTCGGGGAAGAATAAAATAAGCGCGTTGAATGTATTCGCCATCCCTTCACTGGCTTATGCATTCGGAATATTGCCGTGGACGAAGACCGATCTGGAAAACGTCCAGCGGCGGATACGGACAACTATGTCCAAATTCCGAATGCATCACCCAAAGTCGGTCGTGGAGCGGATGAACCTGCCTCGTGACATTGGAGGTAGAGGCGTGGTTGACGTGGCGGCACAACATCATCGCCAAGTCGACTCGCTGCGCGCTTATTTTTACAGCAAAGAGCAGGTGAGTCCCTTGCATGCGGCTGTCTGTAAGGCAGACTGTGGACTGACTCCACTTAACTTGAAGGATCGAGCCTTCAATCCTCTGAGTGGGGTGAAGTCGGACCAAGAGCGGATCGATGAATGGAAGTCGAAGGCAATGCACGGTAAACACGTGAATTGTCTTTGGCAGCCATTTGTCGATTTGCATCTGTCGAACAGATGGCTGTGTGCTGGGGAGCTCTTTGCTGAGACGGAGGGGTTCATGTGTGCCATTCAGGATGGCGTGGTCGCCACCCGAGCTTATAAAAAGCTCATCATGAAAGAACGGGTGGAGAACGACCAGTGCAGAATGTGTGGTTCGGCGTTAGAGACGTTGGACCATCTCATTTCTGGCTCTACTGTTATGGCACCGGTGCAATACATCACCAGGCATAATGCTGTATGTAAGGTTATCCATCAAAACCTTGCATATAAGCATGGGCTGATCACGGGAACATGTCCGGTTTACCGATATGAGCCGCAAGCAGTACTTGATAGTTCTGCTTACAGCATGTATTGGGACCGGCAAGTTCTGACTGATCGCCATACAGCACACAACAAGCCTGACGTACTGTTAGTTGACAAGACGGGTCGCTCCGCGTATATTATTGATGTTGCTATCCCCCATAATAGCAACATTGAACGGAAATACGTGGAGAAGAAGGTGAACTATGAGCCATTGGCTCGGGAAATCAAAGAAATTCGGCGTCTCGAGCGGGTGGTTGTAGTTCCCATAATATTGTCAGCTACAGGTATTGTACCTAAATCCCTCACGGCTTCCCTTGATGTCCTGGGACTTTCGCACAGTCTGGTTCAAACCATGCAGAAGTACACTATTCTGCATACGTGCTCGATGTTGCGGGGAGTACTCGACGGATTCTCCCACTGACCTACCACCGGCCACCACCACCAGTGCCCCTTTTAGTTTTTAAGTAGGCAGGATCGTCCGAGCCTAAATGCTTGGCACTTAGTGCTAGTATTAGGTAAAATCCGGCATCTGCCGAGATTGTGATACCTCTCGATAATAATAATAATAATAATCGTTGGCACAACAATCCATATTGGATCACAGCCTTGAAGTGTGTTAGAGCACTTCATTCAAGACCGTAACGGTACACTACAGAACACTGTAGGAGGCAATGTGGCCAGCATTACGCTCGCCCGAGATTATTACCCTGATTTGACTCAGGTACTCATTCACAGCTGAGTCGACTGGTATCCGACGTTAAATCACGATACAAATCCCACTGCCGCCAGCGAGATTTGAACCGCGACTTTCCGTACGACAGCCTTGTGCTCTAACCACTCAGCTATCCGGACACTAGCATACTAGCATACTATCCCGGACGCAAACAAGACGACGTGAACCTTTATGGGCCTTGAGCTTCGAAGCATTCCTTCTTTTAATTGCAATAGACCGGATAAATCAAACCCTATGTTTTCGAATACGTATTCTGATGACACCCGTTCTATTGGAAGATTAACCATCTTCGAAAAGATTGTTTGTGCTCGGAATCTGATGCATTTAGTGCATCCTCAAATTCAATTCCTGACCCGTTGTTGCAAAGCAGGAATATAATATTTTCCTGAATCAGACCAGCATCATCAGCCCCGTAATGTTGGTAAGATTCCCATATCCAATCCATCTCGGAATTGATCATTTCCTTCACTCACTCATTTTCAGAAACTACTCACGCGAAAAATCGGAAAAAATGAGTCCACCCTATAGGTGATAGTCTTTAGAAAGTAATCTGCTATTTGCTGCATGGGACTGCTCTTCCACAAAATATCTAACTTCAGCCGATCCTCCGGAAGCAGCAGAATTTACTGAAACATCTTGTTTATGTCACCAAAAAAAAACATACTTAAACTTTCGAATACGGTTCACAGTCTCGAAGATGTGAGTTTGTGAGTTGCCTCATCTGCTTAAGAAAATGTTGAACCGTATTATGGAAACGATTCTCCAGTTCGATCATTTCCGGATGCCAAGGAGTAGGTACCACATAGGACCCATCCTTTGCCCGATAATGCTTGACCTGTAATATCTTCTCACATCTTTTTTTATCCAGCTCATAGCTCATAGTGTATATACGTACGTATCAATTCGATGTGATACTGTCATTTTACCTCTTACTTCTTACGTACTTTTGCTTACTTACTTAATTCCTCCGATGCTACGGGCGGCAGTGACCTTGGAAGTGGATACTACCCATCCAATGGCTACTTTAGGCTCCTTCACTGCACCTCTTTCCGCAGATTAACCTCAGAGCACTTCCATGCTTGCGCAATTGTGGCTGTTTCCGCTTAAGTATCACTGTCCCCTCTCTTTCACGAATTGACCTCGTGCTGCCTGATTTTCCCTTGGACGGACCCTGGGCATTGGTACTGCTCTTTACAGTGATGATACCTATTTATACACAGGATATAAAAATGTGAATCCGCATAAAACATAACTCATAAAACACAACCGAACAGGAGCGTAAATTCGCACAAAACACCAAAAGTGAGTATTAATGGCGAACATAGCACGAAAGACAATTATAAGAATCAGTTCTCACAAAACAGTAAATGCGAATATTAATGGCGAACCATATTTCCCACAATTAAGAGCCAAGTTTGCACAAAAAATTTCATTTGGTATTCGCAAATGGTCAAAAGCACGATTCTAATTGGAGAAACTCACGCAATCTTGATGCCACACTTTAGCTCTGTATTATTTAGAATAATAACACTTTTTATTGAGGTTTGAGGGACTCCCATAAATTCGAAGGGAGGTTGCAAAATCATCAAAAGAAATTGCTCCATTAGTACTTTTCTAAACTGGTCCTATTTTTGATATTGCGTCGAACATAGGGGAGTGAGCGCTAAAATATGAGCTCCAAAAAGTGAAGCAGGTCTCGTTCTCAGAACCTATTCAACCGAAAAATCCGATATCTCGTCAAATAAAGCTAATATGTTAATGTGCTATTATTAGCATATTACCATATTTTTTTAAATTTACCCCTTAAGCTCATCATAAAAGTATTTTATTTTAATTTGGCAGCAACAACAATAAATAAGATAGGAAAGTTTGAAGTAAATCCAACTAATATGGTGGAATCCCGATAATTCGTACATCGATTATTCATACTTCCGGCTAATTTGTACAAATTTTCCGGTACCCAGAACTAATTTTCTTTATTTTGCACTGCCGATAATTGGTAATCCCGATATCGTATCAAATCGTTAGTCCCTTGACCATACGAATTATCGGGATTCTACTATATTAATAAAGTTATAGATAGTCGAAGTTTGTCATTTCACGTGAATTTATTGCATTCTAAGACGTGAATGACATCATCATCAAATAAAGAGAACTCAGGACCAGAAGGTCACAAGAGAACACCTTAGTTTTCGTTTTTTAGCTTTCACGGTTTACGGTCTGTCACACGCAGCTTTCTCGGAGACGGTTATAGCGATGGACACCACATTTGGTGGAAAGGTGGGAACGCGCTATATATGTTACAAAAGGCAGGTGTAAATTTTTTCACCAAATATAATCATATGCAGTATCAAATGAAAGGTCTCGATTAGTACTTTCCGAAGCCGGATTTAGATTTGACAGTTGTTGAAAAAATGGGGAGTGCGCGGGGTCGAAATTGATAATTTCTTTCACGGACCCATTCTCAGAAACTACCCAACCAAAAAATCTGAAAAAAATATCAAGAGGTTGCCACTATATGGTGCCTAGGCTCCGAAATAACTTCCAAACCGATATCTGTTCCAATAAAGTTAATAATAGTACATTACCATAATTTTTAGTAATTAATTGCCCAACACCCCTTTAGCTCGCCCTAGAATCACAACATTTTGCAGTAATGTGGGCTATAAAATAGATCATGATTGGTGGGAACAAACATTCAAAATATGCCAAAACGGTGACACGCAACATATAGGGTGAAAAACACGCATATGTTAGTGTTCAATCGTGCATAGCTACTCAGAACCTCTCCATAATTCTCGCACTGCAATATTATTGAGAACCTACGGGAAACGTCGCCGATTGGCTTTGCAAAGGTTCCGAAAAAAAAAATAGTTGATGGAATGTCTCCTGGAAAAACGAAGAAAAATTCCAGCCGAATATGTCTTACGTTTGGTCAATTCCATGCCACTGCCCAGTGAAGGATGTGTATGATTTCTATTTTATTCTGTTTCGTTAATTTTTTTGTATTGCATTGGTACCCACGATGGAGTATAACACCTGGGAAACGCCTGCTGAACCAACACCAACAGCTCTACTACCAAACCCTATCTCCACCTCCAACTGGCTCTCCAGGTTGGGGGTTGGGTAGGGCTTACAACCCTACATGGAAAACAACTTGTTGCAAGGCCACAACAGGAGCCTCCGACTGGACTGATAACACAACGATGAACCCGACACACCTTGATTCTAATCCTGCCGAGACAAAGAGGGGAATCTGATTTCCGACAGAATGGGCATATTGGAGCGATGAACTACTGAACAACCAGAACATCAGCGGGTTGGAGGTACCGCCAGTATTAATTTGCCCAGGCATTGATAATCCCAATATTTCGTAACAAATCGTCAGTTCCTTGACGATACGAATTATCAGGAGCTACTTAGCTAGTTGTACTAACAATATAACAAATGACCATTCAAATATGCTTATATAAGCAATACACAAACCCTTTCATACCTGAAGCGTTCAATTGCCGATATACCGAATTGTTTTTATAAGCGTTTTCCACCGTCATTGTTATTTTATTAATTTTATCTTATGCAGCGAAATAGTGAGAAAACAATAATGGATCTTTGCAGAGTCAAAAAATAAACTTGGCAATGCAAACGGATTTATACCAACAATTGAGTAAATGAGTTTTTTTGTGTTCTGACCATTAGCATTCAGAATTGCGAGAAGCCCTCTTTGCATCGACTCTGCAAGTTTTTCGGTAACTTGTAGTGATCCCGTCTGTGCGACAGGTGCAGTTCTCCCTTCGTCTTTTCCACAGACAATCCAAAATCCTTTTTCCCTTCCCGACATTCATTTCATTCATCAACCATTTAAAATTTTAGAAACCAATAATTTCATTATTTTATTTATCAAAACCTACCACCTGTTACTACCTCTCCCTAAAAATTCTGAACTCATTTATAGGTTTGTATACAAGTTGTCAATTTGTATATAATAATAATGTTCGAATATTGCATGACCGGTCAAAAGCCGACGTGACCTCGCATTCGGGCTTGACCGATTCATGTGATTCGACGAATGAGCATGCTTTTTTTGCAAAGATTAGCGAGATCGGAGACCGGCTGATTAGAGGAACAGTTGATGAGCTGGACTGGCCGTCTTCAAGTTGTAAGTGAGTCTCGGACAATGAAGTTATGTCTTCAGAACGAGTAAAGCAAATCAGAAATGACAGAGTCGAGAGCTAGTGCTGTGGAAATGATAAATAATCTTTAGTTCGTGGATTGCATTTCGTTTTCATTTTGATTGCTTGTAATCCTGCGACCCCAGGGAAGGTTATTGCATGCGTGGCGACTTGATGCGTCCGTTTTGACTTTTCTTTTTTCTGATTTTTCTCGTAATGGAAAGAGTTCCGCGCACAAAATTATGCTGAATGTAAAAGTGCAGATTCGCGTCGTTCTCCACACTCGAGAGTGTGATATGGGAAAAATTGCGCCTTCGCCTGCTTATATTAGAATGTCCTGCTCCGTGCTCAGGACAATCCGCCCTCGGCACCGTCCAGGACCAGGAAGCCATAAGTAGTGCGAACTAGATACTTACACATCGATCTCAGGAGAAATCACAGTAACAGGACTCGCGAGGAACAATTTTGTTCCGCTAAACCCCATCCGTGTTATTAGCTAAACTGCATCGCGTCCTCCACGACCCGACATTACACACTTTGTCGTGACAGTTACGGATAATTTTTTTGAAATGATGACATATTGAAATTGCGAGTTCTTGTCGGCGAGACGGAAAATATAACATTTATTTATAAATTCTTTTCTTTTAAACCTCGTGTACTTTGAAGTTAAGAAAATTGGAAATATTTGGAGCATAAATTGAAGTTTTGGGATAATTTTCAGGGTTATAAAAGCCAAGTTTTTCTATTCGTTTTTTTTTATTGTATATGTAGTTGGAAGAAAATTCTGGACTCTTTTTTTTTGAGGACTTGGCTGGGTTTTATTATTTTAATTATTGAACACCTTTCAATCCCTAGTTTTAGTACCGCCTGTGGGAAAAATGTGAGATCACATAGAGCTCTGGGTGAGGTATTTTATGTTTTTCTTTATTAATTTTTCTTTTTCTTTTAATAGGAGATTTCCTTTTATTTTATTTATGCTATTTTATTTTTATTTTCATTATTTTCACCTTATCCATATTTTATTTTGTCGGTTTTATTTTTTTTTAAGACCATCCTGTCCGTGGCGTATAGGGTAGTCAGTCCTACCCAACCTTAAACCTGGAGGACCAGTTAGTACAATTTGTCCCGGTTGCAGTTTTTCATTAAAAAAAGCTCCCAACGATCACCACGTGGAAGTGCAGATAGGGTTTGGTAGCAGAGCTGTTGATGTTGGTTTAGCAGGCGTCTCCCACATTTTATGCTGCATCACGTGTACCAACCCAACTCCGCCATGCTATTAACATAGTATGCTGGTCCCAAGCCCAGGTAAAGGAGGAGGGTTTGAGGCAACGTACTCTGTACTATCCTCAGTAAAACAAAAATAAAATGCTGAGATCAGGGAAAGAGATCAATAGAGTATAGTTGGAGTTATTCTACTATGCTAAATCCTACCTGATCTCTCTTGGTGACAGGCCCCGCGACAGGTCGACCAAGAAAATGCATAGAATGTCGTTACAAACATGATGATCGGATTAAGTCACAGGCCTCGGAGAAATGCTAGGGCGTCCACCTCAGTCGACGCGGCAAGACGGGCCCCGGTCCTGTCGAGAAATGGGCAAGGGTTCTTGACGCATGGACGACGTCAGGACGTAAGCAAGTTAGTCCGCACACAACGAACAAAACAAATACGTGTCTGCACGCTAAATGTTGGTACCCTAACTGGAAAGACCGAGGAACTCGCAAGAGCCCTTCGGAAAAGGTGCATTGACATCTGCGCTCTGCAAGAAACCCGATGGTCTGGTTCCAAAAGCTGCGACATTCAACGCGAATGTGGTAAAAATGGCTACAAACTTCTCTATTTTGGTAACCCACACACTCAATATGGTGTTGGCATTGCCATCTCAGAGGGTTTCCGTGATGCCATTAAAGAAGTCGAACGATTTGATGATCGGCTGATGAAGCTCACCATTATATCAGCTGATCGCACTATTCACTTCTTCACCGCGTATGCACCACAGACAGGCCGACCTGATGCCGAGAAAGATGCCTTCTGGCAACTTCTCGATGAAAAGACTCGTCACGTGCCTGCTGACGATTACATAATCATTGCCGGCGACCTTAATGGTCATGTGGGTGAAAAGGCAGACGGTAACAGGTGCCATGAGGGAAAGGAGTTGGGAGCGCGCAATGAGAGTGGCGAGCGTATAATCGATTTTGCGGACACCCATGACCTTGTACTTATGAATACATGGTTCATCAAACGATTGTCTCATCTTCCCACATTTTATAGTGGGAACAATAAAACGCAAATCGACTATATTCTCATAAGACGCCAACATTTTACCACTGTCACTGATTGCAAAGTCGTTCCCTATGAGACCATCGCACCTCAGCATCGGCCGTTGATTGCTGTCTTGCGAATTAAGCCACCGATAAAACGGCGTGAGGAACGCACTGGCCCACCGCGCATTAAATGGTGGCGATTTGGTGAGAAGAAAGAAGAAACGGTCTCACTCATACGATTGCCAACCATTACGAATGTGGAACAATCATGGAACCAAATGAAAGACACGATCCACAAAGCGGCCTCTGCAACCCTCGGGGTCACCAAGCCGGGTAAGCGGTACATCAACCGAGATACTTGGCTTTGGAATGATGATGTTGAAATGAAGGTCCGTGAAAAGAAACGCCTCTACCACAAATTTCTCGACGATAAAACGCCTGCTAATTGGCAAATTTATAAGAATGCCAACCGGGAAGCAAAGAAAGCGGTCGCTGTCACCCGAGCGAACCATTTCAAAAATCTTTACGATAAACTGGACACTCGGGATGGTGAGAGAGATCTGTATCGACTTGCTAAAAGCCGTGATGAACGCACACAGGATATCGAACACTTCTGTTGCGTTAATGACAAGAACGGTACTTTGCTTACTGATCGTCGAGCCGCGACGGATAGATGGCGAGAATACTTCGAGCAGATTTCAACTGAAGAATTTGCTCATCCTCCACTTCCACAATCATTGCCGACATTTGGAGCAGTTCCACCAGTCAGCGCAACTGAAGTCGAGGAGGCAATAAAACAAATGAAATCGGGGAAAGCAACAGGACCGGACGACATCGCATCAGAGCTCTGGAAAGCGAAGAGCTGGGACCCAACGCTGTGGCTCAGTGAATTCTTTAACCGGGTTATTCAGGAAGGAGGAACACCATCTGACTGGCAAGAAAGTACCACTGTTCCAATATGGAAAAAGAAAGGTAGCCCAGCAGAATGTTCAAATTACCGTCCGATCCGGTTACTTTCCAATACCATGAAGATTTTTGAACGCATTCTTGACAACCGTATTCGCGAAATCGTTGAAATAACCGTGAATCAAGCCGGATTTGTCAAGAACTGCGGAACTACTGACGCAATACACGCTGCGCGGTTACTCATGGAGAAACACCGTGAGAAGCATCGCCCTCTTTACATTGCCTTTCTGGATCTAGAGAAAGCGTTTGACCGTGTACCACACGAACTCATCTGGTATGCTTTACGACAACACTTCGTGCCAGAAGAACTCGTGCGCTGGGTTCAATTGCTCTACCACCATCCGAAAAGTAAAGTTCGAAGTATGGCGGGTGTATCAAAACCGCTTCGTGTCTCTGTTAGAGTTCATCAAGGAAGTACCCTCTCACCACTCCTCTTTGTCCTTATTATGGACACCGTCACACGGGATATCCAACGTCCAGTGCCCTACACACTGCTTTATGCAGCATCTGATAGCAAAAATGATCTCGAGCAACTTGTTCAAAAATGGAATGATCGCCTCATGTAACACGGTCTCAGATTCAATTTAAACAAAACTGAATTTTTGACGACCGATCCCCATGAAACAGGCACAATCACTGTCAGCGGCAGTGATCTGCCCAGAACTGAGCGATTTAAATACCTCGGGTCAACGCTATCAGCCAATGGAGAGCTGCGTTATCAAATTGCTTCACGCATTAACGCAACCTGGATGAAGTGGCGTTCCACAACTGGTGTCCTTTGTGATCGACGTATCAACGAACGTCTCAAATCTAAAATTTACCGCAATGTCGTCCGTCCAGTCGCTCTCTATGGTTCTGAGTGTTGGCCGACCCTAAAAGACAATGAACGACGTCTTGCGGTAATGGAGACGAAGATGCTACGTTGGACTAGTGGCGTCACACGTTTAGATCACGTCCGAAATGAGGATATCCGCGATCGTTATGGGGTTGCACCGATCGTGGAAAAGTTGCGAGAGAGGCGTCTTCGATGGTATGGTCACGCAATTCGTGCAAACGAGAATTCACTTGGAAAGATTGGTCTGAACATCGAAGTCGATGGTAAACGACCAAAAGGCAGACCTAAGCAACGGTGGCTTGATACGCTGGATGGGGATTTGAAAGCCTGCAGATTGCACCCAGATCAGGCATTCGATAGAGCCAAATGGCGAAGCCGATCACGACGAGCCGACCCCGCTTGTGAACGGGACAAAGGCTGAAGAAAAAGAAGATCACGTGTACCAACCCACTTTTCACCCTGAGACCTATATCTATGCGTTGTCTTTAACCTGGCCCTCGAGAAAGTGATTCGCGATGCAGATGTAAATGCGGGAGGCGCCATCCTCTTCAAGTCCACCCAACTACTTGCCTACGCTGACGCTATTGACGGGAGAACGACCCGAGATGTGCAGTCTACCTTCATCCAGATCGGGCGAGATATCGGGCTTCACATTAATGAAGGCAAGACGAAGTACATGATATCAATATCAGCCCCAAAAACCAAAGAACAAACAACATCGTATCGCACTGGTCAAACGAAAACAATAAAGATAAGAGACTACAACTTTGAGACCGTTGAAAATTTTTTCCTGTCTAGGGTCCAAATAACAACCGATAATAACTATAACGATGAAATCCTCGCACCGTTATTGGCTGCCAACAGAGCCTATTTCAGCTTACAAACGCTGTTCTACTCGAAACATCTCACCACAGGGTCAAAGCTTTTACTGTACAAGACTATGATCTTGCCAGTCCTCATGTATTCCTCAGAGACTTGGGTTCTTAGCAAGAAACATTGCGAACTTTTTGCCGCGTTCGAGAGAAGAATCCTCCGAAGAATTTTTGGTCTCCTACATGAGGATGGACGATTCCATAACCTACATAACGACGAAATGTATGAGCGATACCACGACCGTCCGGTTGTGAATAAAATCCGGTTCAATAGGTTGCGGTGGGCGGGTCAACTAATCCGTATGAATGAGGATGATCCAGCCCGGGAAGACTATAAGGGTAATATCTATGGTAGAAAAAGAAGACGAGGCAGACCCTGCCTGATATGGAGCAATGGCGTAGGTCA
Source organism: Hermetia illucens (assembly GCF_905115235.1). Taxonomy (NCBI): domain Eukaryota; kingdom Metazoa; phylum Arthropoda; class Insecta; order Diptera; family Stratiomyidae; genus Hermetia; species Hermetia illucens. The sequence continues at coordinate 118,767,587 of NC_051849.1, forward strand.
GAACGCCAGACAGCTTTGAGGGATATCGAATTGGTGGACCTCCGCGCAAAACCAGGGTTGCTGGAGTTCCTTATTTAGGCAGGCCTAGACCGGATACCGGTTGTTGCACCGTTGATGATGATAATTTTATTTTTTGAAGATTGATCTCCACGTGCACTTGACTTCAATTTTCAAGCTTTAGGTTTCACACCTCTTTCTCTAGGAGCAACTCTTCCTAAGCTTCAATTTTCCTTTCCCACCTTGTAGAGTAGAGTTTTCGGTCCTCTCCTTGGTAATATACCACAAGAGCTGGTCGCTTGTTGCGTTTAGATTTGAGACTTAGCGTCTCGTAGGTGATTGCCTTCTTCTGGATCTATGAGCCTTTGCGACAATATGCTGAAAAGTGTTGCGGTCCGAGCTTCTGTGGAGCGCCTTTGCTTACCTCTTGTTTTCCGAAATTAAAAAAAAATTGATATTCTTTCTTCTTTGTCTGGATGAAGTGACTTTCTGGTGGAGGTGGAATACAGAAGCAGTTGACTAAATGGTGTGCCATTCCGTCCTCAACGATTCATCCTCACTTTGTTCTCTGATTTCAAACGAAGAAGATCGAATTCTCGTAATCCATTTTGTTTGCAACTCGATTGGGGTTTTTCTGTTAATAAGCGCTGTAGGCGGAAGTTATTCTGCTCACATGTGTAGCAACTTTATGAGGTTGGAGTGATAGTTGCCTCGATTTTTGATTATCTACGGATTTGTTAATTTTTTTTCTTTCTCTCTCATTTTTTTCTGTTAGTTTTGTCCTTCGTTATGTAATTTCAGGTGTTTTATACATCTCAAAATTGCTATTTTCGACATTTGCTTATTTTGTTATAACTTGTATGATTGAATTTTGGGTTGAATTCCGATTGAATGGATTTTGGATTATTTTCACTATTTTAGGCTGAACGACATAACGTTATTTGATTTCAGATTTTATCCGGAAATTTTTCCATAATTGCAATTCAGCTACCCTAGAATAGATGACACCCAACGGACACTATAACAATAAAACCATATTAGACACCGAAATCGCCATCAGTGTCGTATCTAGAAGCTAAGTTGATGTGGGGGCTGAGCTTGTTTTTTAATGAGGTGTTGGACGAGGAACATTCTTAAAAACCCTCCGATGATAAATCGACCCCCAGCCGCTGTGTCGCTTTCGTCGCCGTTGTCTCCTTCCACTCAGCCGGTTCAACAGGTCGTGCTCGTGGTGTGATGTCCCCTGACAAAATATCACATATCCTAAACTCTCAGGATTGGAGGTATGACGGGTCAGAGCGATCACTGCCTTAAACAAATTGTTTTTTAAAGTCGAACTTCGAACGTTCTTTATTTCTAGGGTGTGCGTACATACTGCTTGCGGGGGAAGTGGCATTTTAAGGGGGTCATCCCGTGTGTCAGATCCGTTGAATCCAATTTTTTTTGGCATCAATTGTATCTAGATATAGTGTAGAATATATGGGCAAAGTGATTTTTTGATATTCGGAGTCGTTCGGAAATTATAGTGTTAAATACGTAATAAGTCACATGCCAGATTTATGTCGATCGCCGTTATAAAGCTCGTAATTATCAGTCCGAATGACGCTCGAATGACTTCGCTAAAAGGACAAGAATTGAAGCCAAGGCCGTACATGTCTTTCTTCAAGAAACCTAAGGTTAATGGACTAGGTATAGCAAATTAATGGTCAGTTAAGATTTTATGGCTAAAAATCGCATTCTACCTTTTAAATGCGTTTTTCTCGAAACTGCATGTTGAAAATCGGCTGCCACCATAGCCCAAAATCTATCCAACGAAACTTTATGAAATTTTTACGACTTATTCAAATGCCGTTTACTTTTTTTTTCTTTAAGATGATCGCAGCGCCCTCTAGCGTGGCAGAAGAAAAACACCTTTTTTGGAGATGGGTGTATAAATTACTCTGTATTTCAATAACCAACTATGCGATCAGACTAGAAAAATTACTTTGCACGTTCAAGATATTAATAAATCTATGGTGAAATTCATATTTGTATCTTTCTCCAGTTCTTCACAAAAAATTTCTAAAGAAAGCAAAAAAACGGCCTTCACACTGGAGGACCCCTTTAATTCGTTTTATATTCCTTAAAATATATTTCGTTCAAACATTTCAATTAAAGAGAAAACAAATGTGCATATTCTGCTTATCAAAATTAAATTACTTAAAAATATAAGTTCGAAAGCATGAAAATATTATTCCTATTGACGATTCTACTGTTTCGTTTATTCAGGCCGACTGTTTTTTTCTGGCCGACGAATCTCCGCTTAATGACTCTACACTACAGCACTTCCACACTACCCCACCCGCAGCTGATATTGGGTTTCAGCGTCAAAACCCGACTCCTGGTCCGCCAAATTTTAGAGACGTCGAATCTCACGCGCCGTGCACCTTTCTTCCCCAAGACGTCAGCCCCGGAGACACAAGGCTTTAGCCTGGACACGGAGACGTCCCTGAGCCTGCCGTCTATATCCATCCTAAAGAAGTGCTCCTCTCTGTTCAATACTTCACATGGGCCCTCATATGGTGGATGCAAGGCCCTCCGGGAATGACGGGATGGCGGGGGTGATTTTAATTTGGTCATGGCGTCCCGGAGCAAGCGCAAAAGCCCAGTGGCAGAAAGGGCAGACTCAAATTCACCCCGGATCGATCATTAAGGATCGCTGGATGTTGTGCGGCTTTGAGCAAGAAACGGCAATAGAAGTTTAACATGACCGTTTCAGGTTGTGGGTAGTCTGTAATCGCCTGAACCTTGTCTGTATCCGAGTTAATTTCCTCAGGGGAAATCGTGTGGCCCAAAAGTTTCACCTGAAATTTAAGGAATTTGCATTTTTCAATGTTAAGTACAAGACCAGCGTCAAAGAGACATTGAAAAATGCTTTCGAGATGTTCCAAATATTCAGACTCTGAAGAAAAGGCAACCAAACATCATCCTCCTACACGAAACAAAAGTTAAGGTTTCGTAGGAGAGTGGATGAACCTCTGAAAAGTTTGCGCCGCATTGCACAGACCAAAAGGCATCCGTGTGAACGCAAACATTTCGAATACATATTGCCATTTCCGCCTTGGCTAATTCCAAAGTCGTGATAACACGGCAGTTAGCAAGGTTGTGCGCAAAGCTGTGGATGAGTGGTATGGGATAACGCTCTGGAATGGTCTGAGTCAGACGTCCCGTTTCAAAACTGTGTAGAATTATTTCTTAGCAACAGCGAGTTTCTGGGTTGGTTATGGACGCACTTTCGAGAAGATATGGCAGCCAATCGTGCAGATGTGGCGCTATACATCATGCTTAGCTGCCTGCGACAGACTGCTTTCGATAGTTATGTTCCGGTACTTTTGAAGAAGCGTACGAATGCGACGGTTGGCTACTTCTCCAAATAAATTTCAAGACTAAAAGTAGAGCAGGTGGAAAATTTTCCTGAAGACTTGAGCGAAGTTGTGGGGTCTATAAGAGATCTATTCTCCAGATCCGCTAGCAATCCATAGTGGCCTAGAAAGTCTGCACCTAATATGACACTGTTGATATCCGCTAAAACAAAACGTCATGAAAACGTTCGTCGATGTCCTAACTTACGTCTACTTGCCTGTAGTCGTAAGTGTGTATAGGTGAGGAGTTTGTCGCCGCTAGTTTGAGTGTTGCGGAACCAGTTGATGATTCCGCGGTACTGGGATAACTGCGGCGTTTGCGCCGGTGTCAACCAGGTAATGGCGTTTACTTAAGGGTTTATATATTGTTAGGCAGCGTGGAGCTGCGTTCTGGGTAACCGCCGCCGGAACTCCCAACGAGTTCAGTCTTTGGTACTGTGAACGTGCACGAGCTGGTACACTTCTTTGCTTTGTTGGCAAAGATGCGGTAATAGCAGCATATTGCAAGACTCGTTGAGGTCCCCGACGTGCGGCTACCCGATCGCCCATTTTAGTTGGAACGAATTCGGGGCCTACTTCTCAAACGTAAAGTTCCGAGTTTTGCCGCCAGCTTAGAGACGGTAGCCGCGAGGGTTGCTACCGTCTGCTGCAAGTTGGCCCGTGGCTTCCCGCGACACTTCACTGGGCGCGCACTTCGTAGATCTTGTCAGTAGTGTTTGCTAACACCTATGACGAAGCGGCATTCACCCCGGAGTGGAACCACTCGAACCCAATTGCTGCGATTATTATTATTATTTCCGAGTTATCACAATCTCGGCAGATGCCAGATTTTACCTAATACTAGCACTAAGTGTCAAGCATTTAGGCTCGGACGATCCTACCTACTTAAAAACTAAAGGGGCGCTGGTGGTGGTGGCCGTGGTAGGTCAGTGGGAGAATCCGTCGAGTACTCCCCGCAACATCGAGCACGTATGCAGAATAGTGTACTTCTGCATGGTTTGAACCAAACTGTGCGAAAGTCCCAGGACATCAAGGAAAGCCGTGAGGGATTTCGGTACAATACTTGTAGCTGACAATATTATGGGAATTACAACCACCCGCTCGAGACGCCGTTCAATGTTGCTATTATGGGGGATAGCAACATCAATAATATACGCGGAGCGACCCGTCTTGTCAACTAACAGTACGTCAGGCTTGTTGTGTAGAATGTGGCGATCAGTCAGAACTTGCCGGTCCCAATACATGCTGTCGGCAGAACTATCAAGTACTGCTTCCGGCTCATATCGGGCATGTTCCCGTGATCAGCCCATGTTTGTATGCGGGGTTTTGATGGATAACCTTACAGACAGCATTATGCCTGGTGATGTATTGCTCCGGTGCCATAGCAGTACAGCCAGAAATGAGATGGTCCAACGTCTCTAACGCCGAACCACACATTCTGCACTGGTCATTCTCCACCCGTGCTTTCATGATGAGCTTTTTATAAGTTCGGGTGGCGACCACACCGTCCTGAATGGCACACATGAACCCTCCGTCTCAGCAAAGAGTTCCCCAGCACACAGCCTGTTCGACAAATGCAAATCGGCAAATGGCTCCCAAAAACAATTCACGTGTTTACCATGCATTGCCTTCGACTTTCATTCATCGATCCGCTCTTGGTCTGACTTCACCCCACTCAGAGGATTGGAAGATCGATCCTTCAAGTTAAGTGGAGTCAGCCCACAGTCTGCCTTACAGACAGCCGCATGCAAGGGACTTGCCTGCTCTTTGCTGTAAAAATAAGCGCATAGCGAGTCGACTTGGTGATGATGTTGTGCCGCCACGTCAACCACGCCCGTACCTCCGATGCCACGACGAAGGTTCATCCGCTCCACGGCAGACTTTGGATGATGCATTCGGAATTTGGACATAGTTGTCCGTATCCGCCGCTGGACGTTTTCCAGATCGGTCTTCGTCCACGACAATATTCCGAATGCATAAGCCAGTGAAGGGGTAGCGAATACATTCAACGCGCTTATTTTATTCTTCCCCGAGAGATGCGATTTCAGCACCAGCTTTACACGTCGCAGGAATTATTATTATTATTATTACTGGCTGTCTGTCTGACCCATTTTTCTCGAAAACAGTTATAGCGATTGACACCAAATTTGGTGGAAAAGTGGAAATTGTGAACGCTCACATATACAATGAATTACATACAATTACATTTTCAAATAAAGTTAATAATAGTATATTAGTATCATTTTTAATAATCGACTGTAAAACCCCCCATAAATTCATCATGCATCAATAAAATTTTCCAGCAATGTCGCTTCTATGCAAATTCAAGACTTTGGATCTCAGTGTCACGCAAAAGTATCTCACCTAATATATGCATATATTACGTGCTAGGTATTAATGGGAAAAATGTCAAAAATTCAATTTTATTCAGATTCATATGTATAGGACGCTGGACTTTAGATGTCCCGTGTGATGATGTATCCATAACAAGAACAAAGAGGAATGGTGAGAGACACGAAGCGGTTTTGATACACCTGCCATACTTGGAACTTTACTTTTCGGATCGTGGTAGAGCAATTGAAACCAGCGCAGGAGTTCTTCCCGCACTAAGTGTTGTCGTAGAGCATACCAAACGAGTTCGCGTGGCACACGGTCAAACGCTTTCTCTAGATCCAGAAATGCAATGTAAAGAGGCCAGTGCTTCTCACGATGTTTTTCTATTAGTAACCGCATAGCGTGTATTCCGTCAGTAGTTCCGCAGTTCTTGACAAATCCGGTTTTATTTTCGGTTATTTCAACGATTTCACGGATACGGTTGTCAAGAACGCGTTTAAAAATCTTCATAGTACATGAAGAAGTACGTTGCCTCAAACCCTCCTCCTTTACCTGGGCTTGGGATCTGCATACTATGTTAATAGCATAGCGGAGTTCCTCCAATTACGACATGTGATATTAATGTCCCGCAGCTACTGAAATCCCGACCCTGAAAGCTTTTAGGCTTTTTGCGCTTTAGGGAGGGGAGATAGAACACTCATTTTTGTAGAGTCCACAATGGACCATGCCAATTTTTCTCACTCATTAAAGAGCAAGAGCATAGCGCCACCACAAGAACCCCTCCATCCCTTAGAACTCAGTGTATATTCATCCGCGATCTCCACAGGAAACTGACCCTGGAGAAATTATGACCGACTCACTACAGAGTACCCACTTCTGAAAGTTCGCTTGATAGCAAATTTTATGACCAAACAAGATAAGACCATCCACAGGGAGAATCCCTCGCTCCCTATAAAATCTCAATCTGGTCTCAAACCAACTTTGAGCCCTCCCAAGAGCTTTCAAGGTGAAGTACATCCTTTATCAAAAAATTACCTTCGAAAGGTCAAACCAGTGGAGGAAGAGCAGTATTACAATGGCCAAAACTTCGGGTATATTGCACAAAATTGTTCAACAGTGCACAGATACGATAAATGCGCAAAGAGCCATCGGCGTGTGGAATGCTCAAGACCCACGACGGAAGTTACGCACTGTTGCAATTACGGCCAAACTGCAAGCTATCGTGGGTGTCCAACTTATAAAAAGATGGTAGCCAGACGAGAAGCTGCCAAAACCTGCAAGGCAACTGAGAAATCTTCAATCAAGCAAACAGTGACTAAACTTCCATAGAGTTTGACCAGCCCAGGCCTGTCATACGCGCAAGTTGCTAAGAAATCTCTTCCAAAAGCAGTGAATCAAGCAACCAAACGAGGGTTTCCGAAAATTGGTTGAAACTCTGACTTCTGTGCCCAGCAACGAGTAGCCTCAATTCGTTGCGATTAAACTTATCCTTAACTTATGAGATTAAGTATCATTACATTCAACTCCGGGTCCCTGATCTCACACGCCAAACGTGCGAACGCCCAATTATTAATCAAGACTCTGAAGGCAGACTTCTACTGCATTTCGGAAACTCACCTTAAAAGGAAGCATAATGTAAACTTGATCGGATATAACATTATTCGGAACGGTAACAATTCAGGCACTGCATTCCCAGTCCAAAGAAACAATTTTTTGAGGAAGTCGCCATCGAACACCTGTAAACTTCTTCCGCTACGGCGGCAATAGTTAAAACTACCGATGGCAGACGGATTCTGGTAACCACTGTCTACATCAAATGTAATTCTAATACTGAGCAACTGGGACGTGACTTACAAGGCTTGGGCAATCTCCAGTTAAAGTCAAAATACCTTCTTCTTGGGGCCGATTTGAACTGAAGGCACACCTACTGGGGCGACAAGGCAGTCAATATAAATGGGGAAATAATGCTAAAATGGATCCTCGACCCTTTTTCGCTCACCAATATTGAGATGGTTTTGCCAGATACACCGACAAGACCGAGTAGTTAGTCTACCCTCGCCTACTTCCTGTTGTCTGACGAAACCAAATAAACTTTTCACGTGCAATCCTATAAAACGTCACCGGATATGTCCGATCACATTGCAGTTGAACTCCAACTTTCCCCGCCTTCTCATCTGTAAAAGCGAGTCCTAACGACTATCAGATACTTCGTCCACACAGATTGGTACAAATTCAAGTCAAACTTAGCGTCTAATCTGAACAACGAAGAAATAATAGTGGCCACCGGCGCCATCAACACTGCTACGCGCAGAAATACCACACTAATACGAGTCGATGAGTTCGAATATAATTTTCTACCCCATTACATCATGTTACACATGAAAGTCAGACAAATATGGCACAGGAAGTATTGTTCTCCCATATTGATTGCCTGAGTACAATTAGTTGTCAAATGGTCGCGAATTTCCACAATAAAAAATTAACACGGAAATTAGCAAACATAAAACCAGGGCCAAGACACAAGTCCCGAAACTTCGTTCTTACTAAGAATGGGGAACCTTTCTGCAGTGACGCTAGAAAGGCGTCCGCCTAAGTTCTTGCTGGAAATACAAGCAGAAGGGATAACATAAGTAATAACTTTGGAAAGTTTGAAGGAAATCCAACTATTATTAACAAAGTTATAGAAGGTGAAACTTTTACATTCTATGTGAATTTCGTGCATTCTAAAACATGTATTTTAACCCATCAATTCGTCAATACCACAAAAAAGTCATCTCATATGAATGGGGGATCGCAGGGAAACATTTTGTGTTAGTTTTTTAACCATTTATATATCAATATCATTTTCTCGAGACAGACATATGTATGAATTTATATGCTAATGAAACTTTGGGGCAGTGCCTAATTCAGATATTATTATATTTGTAGATTAAACTAGCGGTATTCAATAAGCATATACATATGCATACTTTTGTGCTCGAAGTATATGTGTTCGATCAATTTATATACTTGCATGTATAAGTGTGGTGGTCAAAGGGTAGTATAGGTCCCAGGGAGAAACGTGGATTGGTACCCACGATGGAGCATAAAACCTGGGAAATCCCTGCAGAACCAACACCAACAGCTCTACTACCAAACCCTATCTCCACCTCCACGTGGTGACCGCTGGGAGCTCTTTCTTAACGAAAAGCTGCAGACGGAGAAGGATGAAGGCGAGTCTCCCACGCCTAAAAACGGGACAAACTGTACCAACTGGTCCTCCAGGTTGGGGGTTGGGTAGGGCTGACAACCCTACACGGAAAACCGATGTTACGGAGCCACGAAAGGAGCCTCGGACAGGATGGACTTTAAAACGACGGACCCGGCAACGACAACGGATCAACGATTTGCGCATTTTCTCATGGAACATGTGCTCCCTGTACAGAGATGAAGCTGATGACCAGCTAGCCGATACCCTGTCCCAATATAGGGCTGATATAACAGCGTTTCAAGAGATGTGATGGACAGGGACCGGTTTCCTGGAGAAGAGCCGCTACCCCCATATATTATAGCGGTCATCCAGTAAACCATGTGCTCGGAGTAGGTTTCTTAGTCAGCCAAAAAATAAAACTTGCTGCTATCGGCTTTGAAAACATAAGCGAACGGCTATGCACTCAGCGCTTGCGAGGCAAGTTTAGAAATATAAGCCTCATTAACGTTCACGCCCCTACAGAGGAGACTGCAGAGTCGGAGAAGGATACCTTCTACGAGGCAGTAGAACGAACCCTCGAAGCCTGTCCCAGATATGATATCAAAATCATACTTGGGGATTTTAACAGCCAAGTAGGGAAGGAGCCCGTATTCAGGCGATACGTTGGCTCCCATAGCTTACACGAAAAAACAAATGATAACGGACTGCGGATTATTCAATTAGCAGGGTCACACGAAATGGTTGTTGGAAGTAACTGGTTTGCGCGGAAAGCGATCCACAAACATACGTGGGCCTCTCCAGACGGGGCCACTTTCAACCAAATTGACCACGTGTTGATCAAACGCCGCCACCTCTCAGCCCTGATGAATGTCAGACCATATAGGGGGACCAATATAGACTCGGATCATTATCTCGTTGGCATGGTGCTCCGAACTAGAATAACAATACCACCTAAAATCCCCTCTGACAATTAGGTGATTGTGAACACTGAAGCCATCCACAACACAGCCCTCCGCGACATCAATAAGAGGGAAATGGATGCCGCAATAACCGCAGTCAAAAGAGGACCTGGAGATGAAGCATCAACAAATGATCTTCACAATCACCTGAAGAACGTTATCATGGATATGGCCACAAACATACTTGACCCCAGCCACAAAAGAGTCGAAACGGCTGGTTTGACGATGAATGTAAGCTAGCAACGGAACGGAAGAATGCCGCATACCGAGTAATGTTGCATTCTAAAAGAACGCGGGGACGCGCAGAGACTTATCACGAACTCCGTCGAGCGGAGAACCAACTTCACAGACGGAAGTAGTACTTTGATGAGCTACTGAATAACCAGAACATCGGTGAGTTAGAGGTCCCACCAACTGAAAACGACGGAGAAATACTGCCACCACCAAGTTTAGGAGAAACAGTCCGTGCAATTCATCGGTTTAAAAATCATAAGTCGCCAGGAGTCGATGGAATTACAGCCGAATTGGTTAAATATGGAGGCGACCAGTTACACCAAGTGGTTCATCAACTTGTGCTCAAGGTGTGGGACAGCAAATCAATGCCTGACGATTGGCAACGAAGCATTATCTGTCTCATACATAAAAAGGGAGATATCATACAGTGCAGCAATTATAGAGGTATCACGTTGCTGAGTACCATCTTTTTTTGTTTTTGTGCGTACACGGAGGTGGAAAATATTAGAAAGACACGTCCGCCGCGGCTCCGCCGCCCGAACGCCGGAACTACAGTGGGCGCGTGTGGGATTCACACCCACCAAAAACCACCCCCGCTCTCTCCAGCGCCAGCCCCGCGGGATCACCATTGAGGTATTACTTCGTGGGGTAGGTTTGCTCTTAGACACTCATCCTTCTCCTATTTGCAGCTTTCCTCCTTCTTTGTTCCTTCAGCAACTCCTCCTTTATTTGGATGATTGCGGAGCCAACCGAAAGCCACTTCTCCTCGGACTCCAGCATCTCAGTAACTAAGCTCTCCAGGGTCCCGCTCCTGCCCAGCACCTGGTTTAAGCTCCTTCTCTCCATCGCAAATCGTGGGCAGTGAAACATCACATGCTCTGGTTCCTCCGGTATGCCATCGCATCTGGGACAGTTCGGAGAATCATCCAACCCAAACCGGTGCAGATACTGCCTGTAGCAACCACCGTGTCCCGTGAGGAACTGGGTAATGTGGTAGTTGGTCTCCCCATGTTTTCGCTCAAGCCACACCCTAATGTTGGGAATGAGCCTGTGCGTCCACCGACCTTTCGTAGACTCGTTCCATCTACGTTGCCAGAGATCAAGCGACTCTGATCTTGCCGCATTCCTACGCTGTGCATGCCCCTCCATATGTCTTGCATTGTACAGGACACTCATTTCTTTGGCCAGAATGTCAACCGGGATCATTCCTGCCACCATCAATACTGCCTCATCTGATGTGGTTCTAAAAGCACTGCAAACCCTCAAAGCCATCCGCCGGTAAACCGAGTTCATCTGCTTCCGTCCCTGAGAGTTTGCAAGCGCCTCTGCCCACACAGGCGACGAGTAGAGCACGATGGAGCGCACCACTCCAGCTAACACCAATCTCCGGCAATGTTTCGGTCCACCAATATTTGGCAACATTTTTGCAAGTGCCGCGGTGGCACTGGCTGCCTTTTGGCATGCATACTCTAGGTGTTCCCTAAAACCCAATTTGGTGTCAATTATTACCCCCAGGTATTTAATAGCCGGCTTTGAACGCCCGTATGTCCACCGACCTCCACTTTTACAGTGTTATTTTTCCTGCGTTTTGTTATTAAGACCGCTTCCGTTTTCGCGTCCGCCAAGGTCACCGTTTTAACGCCACCTGTTCCCTAAGGTGACACATAACCCAGCCTATCCCCACTCTCCCTGCTGCTAACAGTTTGAGTGGGTTCCCCACTGGTAGGCTGATGATGGCGGTTTGTGTTCCCCCATAGACTTTCCTTAGCGTTTTCACCGCTGACTCTTGTAGTCCGGCATGATCGAACTGTTTCTCCAACGCTTCAGGAACCTCCTCCTTCGTAGTGATTTCATCTATATCTTTGCAGATTATAGTGATCTCCGGTCTGCTAGCTCTTATGTCGGCTTCCTGCCCTAAAGTCTTCCCGATTTGGCTTAAGAATTTGTCCGCGGTTACATCCTTAGATTTCTTAAGTTCAACATAAGATCTCCCTTCTGGGACCGTCTAATGCGGCTGACGTTGTCTCCCAAATTGGTGAGTTCGGGGTCTGCCATCACTTTCCTGAGAATGTCGGCGTATGACCCTTCGCCTCGTTTGGAAATGAGAATCACCTCCGGTCTAATCTTCCTCCGATAATTTCTTTTCCGCGGTTCTACCTTCCTCCAAGCTTCCGCATCCGCCTTTGAAGGTTCGATCCCTTTTCTGGAGGTAGCCACTGCAGTATTTTCACTGGCAGCTTCAGACGTACTTTTCATGAACTCCGCCTTTTTGGGAGTTGAGTCCTTTTTTCTTTTCGGGGTTTACTGGCCTGTTGAGTCATTCAGCTTCTCACGCAGCCTCTTCCCCGGTTTCTCCCCTTTTGTGTTTTGAACCGGCGTTACTTGAGTTGCCTGGTTCACTTTCCCAATCGGCGACTTCCCTACTCGTTCATCCTGGGCCTTGCCGTACATCAAACGGATACCTCTTATCATGGCCCTTATATTATTATCACACAGCTCCATGACCTTTTTACCGAGGGCAGTACAGGCAGCTCCAGACTGATCATTGCCCAAAACATCGCTCGGGTGAATCGGCGTCAGTGATTCTTCCTCATCGAAGGCTCCCGCTATACACTTCCCACTGGGGGTGGTGATCGTGGGGGCTTGTGCCCGTGTGGGAGGGGATCTGAGAAAAATCGAGCTCCTTCTGAACGGATCCATCACTGGAGCCAGTTCAAGTTCCTCCCGTACGCTTGTAACATTACATGCCACAGTAGCCAAGGTTCCCACTACTGAGGCATCTATAAGATATTCTCCGCTATCTTGCTAGGCCGGATAGCCCCATACGCCCAGAACATCATTGGCCCATACCAAAGAGGCTTCACTCCAGGCAAAGCAGCAACAGATCAGATTTTCTCTCGACGAAATTAATAAGACTGACTAGGCTGACCCTGACCAATGTGCGAGGCCAGGTGAAAGCAGCAGGGTCACTCTCAACATTCGACATCAAAAACGGTCTACGACAAGGGGATACCCTATCATGCGTCCTCTTTAACCTGGCCCTCGAGAAGTGATCCGTGATGTTGAGGTAAATGCAAGAGGTACTGCAAGGTGCTCCCGTAACAGTACGCTGTCAGACTACCAACTAAACACCTCCCTATCATCAGAGAACTAGCCTGTAACCGTTTGACACATTACTTCGGGCTAGCCCTCCCGCTCTCCCGGCTTTGGGAGCCTTCAGGTCAGGGAATTCCTTTCACCAACGGGAGGGGAGGGGAGGAAGGGAGTTGTTAGTTCAGGGAACCCCTTACCATCCGATCCTTCCGCCGGCCGAGTTCAATCTTCTTCGCAATAAGAAGAGCCCGAACATAATGCGCAACACCATTCCAGCTGCCAGTGCTCTTCATCATCTTTCTGACAATGTTGTCTGGAGAGAGTTCCACTGTGTCTGCATAAAGCTGCTGACGAAAGCCGTCTCACCTCTCGCAAGAGAAAAAGGTGTGTTCAGCGTCCACCGCCACTCCATTGCAGAGCACAGAATCAGCAGATCGTGCCTTCCCGATCCTGCTCAGGTAAGACTGAAAACCTCCATGCCCACTTAGAAGTTGGGTAAGGAAGTAATCAATCTCACCGTGCTTTCAGTTCAACCAAGGGTCTAAATTTTCGATGAGCCGCGCAGTCCATCTGCCCCTTGGCTCATTTTGCCAAGAAAGTTGCCACTCGGTAAGGGTGCGTTGATGTTCTTCACGGCCAACCACCTCTCGTAAGTTCTCGCCCTTAGGACGGTAGATAGCTTTGCGCTCCTTGACAAGGAGGGCACCGGGGATCACTCCTGTGATCACCATCACAGCCAGTTCAGAGATGGTGCGATAAACCGACGCCACTCGCAAAGTTCCCTGGCACTTGAGCAAGGCGCTTACGGTGCACCTCCTTTTCAAGGGCATCTGCCTATACCTCCGCCCCATAGAGTAGAACCGATTGCGCTGCTCCTATAAGGAGACGTCTCCTAGTATATATAGGGCCCCCTCGTATTTGTAGGAACTGCGGTGATCTGGAGCATCAGTGGCAAGGTTACGTGGGGAAATTGCGTCGTTTTTGTTACGACTGCGGAACTTTAAACATTGTGAAGGCACAGCGCCCTGCAGCGTGCTCAAGAAAAATTGCAGGATTCGTTCCCCTCGGGAAGGTGGTCGCAAAACTGAATTGTCAACACAACCCTAAACGCCCCGATGCCTTGTGCGCCTGTGTTGAAGCAGTCCGACAACTTGAAATTAACCTACCCTGATTTGACCACTTATTGTTTCTAGGAAACTGATGCTTTCGGTTCTGACGCCGTTGCAACAATACCAAGCGGCCAGAGAACGGATTTTCAGAGCGGCAGAGGTGACCACGAAAAAGCCTAAGCGCTCAACCCTTCGCGTACGTCAATATTGGTGACAATTAATGCGCAATCGTCGCGTCGTCTCTACTGCCCTTCCATTCTCACAAGTCAGCCCAGTAATGATATTCGCCCATATACGGATGTCATAATCTTGGGTGAACGTATCTTGAGACTGATTAATACCGGAGTCACCGTAAGATGCTTGGCTTCGGATTTCGCCCGAAAGATTATTAACGACGGCTGATACAAGTGGAAGAGATTATGCATCGATCTCAGGATAGCCGACGGGACTAGCCACTCAACAGTAAGCAAAGTGTCGGCTGACACCACGTTTCGTGATCAGACGGAATCGATGTCGTTCCTCCTTATCCCGTCGTTAACCCAAAATGTATACCTTATTTACACCTTCCGTAAGAGCATGTTCAATAGAAAATCCCGAAAACTTCAACCAAAAACACTTGACGACACACCAGCGAGCAAGACTCGATGCTGTCATTCGCAGTTTCCCATGCTGTCCCCCGATGCTATCATTAGCAGCTTCTTTCGAGTCGGAAAGCTTAGGATGTACAAGTCTATCGACACTCGTCATCGATGTCGGGAATAATAAACCGATCAAGCAGAGACACTTCTCAGTCTCTCCCGGCATCGAGAAGCTACTTTATGAAGAGATTACTGGGATGTTGACTTTAGGAGTAATCGAGGAATCGAAAACCGCCTGGTCTTTGCCGGTCACCCTTATGGTGAAGCCTAGTAAAGTGCGGCTTTACTTTGATGCGCGTAAGATGAACAGGGTTACCGTGAAGGACGCTCATCCTTTACCTCTCATCGGGGGGATTTTCAGTCATTTCCGGAAGGCAAGATTTATTACAGGTCTATAACTGAAAGACGCGTTCTGGCAAATTCCATTGGAAGAGGCATTCAAGGATAAGACTGCCTTCACAGTTCCAGGGCAACCACTCTATTAGTTCGCGACCATGCCATTTGGCACCGTTGAGAAACATGCTTCAGAAGAAGGGTCGGTTTTGCTGGACTGAGGAAACCATCACGGCCTTCGACATTTTGAAAACAGTCTCCCTTCGGCTCCGGTCATGAACAGCCCGAGTTCCCCAAACTTTTCGCCGGAACAGTGGTGATGCAGAAGACGACAGCGGGAAATAAAGTTCCAATAGCGTATACGTCGAAGAATCCCACTCAGCCTCAACAAAACTATACTGCCACTGAACAGGAATTTATGGCAGCGGCGGAGACAATGCCGAAATTTAGAGCGTACATTGAAAGCACAACATTCGATGTGGTAACTGACCACGCTCCGCTCAAATGGCTGATGAACCAGTCATGATGGCCAGATGGGCATTGAAGCTTCAGCGTTTCCCGCCCATCATCAAGCATCAACAAGTCGGGAAACCGGAAGCTGGACGCTTCAGGTACGGAAGGTTTTGTGTATTTCTTAGTACGTAGCAAGTAATATATCCATATATTATGTGAGAGTATCCACTTTCGGGTGATATTGACATTCATAGTCTTCAATTTTGAAAGAAGCAACAAATTTGAGGTATTATAACTTTGTTAGTAATAGTGCGATTTCCGCCAAATTTGGTAAGATCGTTTTCTATATTACAACCTATATCACTGCAAAATTTCATGGTACTAGGATGAACCTAAGAGGGGTTTCTAACCAATTACAAAAAATTGTAGTAATATACTATTATTAACTTTATTTAAACAGATATCGGCATGGAAGGTATTTCGGAGCCAAGGCACCATATAGTGCCAGCCTCCTGATTTTTTTCAGATTTTTCGGTTTGGTAGTTTCTGAGAATGGCCCTCTTAAACAAGTGATCACTTTCAACCCCCCGCGCTCTCCACCCTTCCTACGAATGTCAAAACTAAGATCGGCTTTGAAAAGTACTAATCGAGACCTTTAATTTGATATTTGATATTTGATGAAAAAAAATTTTACACCCCCCTTTTGCATGTATGGGGACCTCCCCTTAAATTCGACGTAAAAGGGTGTAATTCACTATATGCGTGAGCGTTCACAGTTCCCACCTTTCTGCCAAATTTGGTGTCAATCGCTATAACCGTCTCCGAGAAAAATGCGTGTGACGGACAGACAGACAGACAGACAGACAGACAGACATTGAATCGATTTTAATAAGGTTTTGTTTTACACAAAACCTTAAAAAGGCTCTCAACATCTGGATGCTTTGGAGAGAAATGGGAACAACGTAGACGTGGATTTTGATTCGCCATATATTTGGTCTGCGGATTATTTGCGACTGATCGAGCGTATCAGGGAGAATTCCAACAAACTCCCTGATCTTCAGGTATGCGATGGATTGGTATACAAGCGAACCAATTATGCTTCAAGAGATGAGCTACAAGAACAATAGGCTAGGAAGCTTTGGTTTCCGGAGGAGCTCCTTTGAGTGGTTTCTATTGGCCTAAAATGATTTCAAAGGTCAAGGACTACATCCGTAATTGTGAAATGCATAAGACGTCAAAAGCTCAGAATCAAACACCCCAGCCTCTAATGGTATTTCAACGTTGATCGGCCCATACTCCAGATCTCGCTCAGAAACATTGGACAATAGTCGCTCTCTACTTTCTCTGCAAGTTTTCATTCGTAGAGCCAATTAAAGGGTTTACCGCGAATGTTTTGACGGAATATTTGGAAAAGAGAATCCTTCCTGTGTTTGGAATCCCTGAATCGATAAAATCTGATAAGGGGGTACAAACCAAATCTGTGGCTTTCAGCAAACCTTTGAACTAATATGGCATTCAACACATTTACAAAGCTTTATACTCCCCGCAGGCAAACGCGCACGGTTATTGGCTGCCAACAGAACCTATTTCAGCTTCAAACTGTTCCGCTCGAAACGTCTCACCATAGGGTCAAAGCTCTTACTGTACAAGACAATGATCTTGCCAGTCCTCATGTATTCCTCGGAGACTTGGGTTCTTAGCAAGAAGAATTACGAACTCTTGGTCGCGTTCAAGAGAAGAATTCTCCGAAGAATTTTTGGCCCCCTACATGAGGATGGATGATTCCGTAACCTACATAACGACGAAATGTATGAGCGATACCACGACACGAATATCTGGAGTTCCATATTAAGGCAGACCTACACCGGATACCAGTTGTTGCGCCGTTGATGATGCTAGTTCATTGATTCAGAGGAATCGAATGCATGAAAATTTGCCGCGAACTAAACGAGGAATTTCCTTAATGTCATAGGAAATAGTGTCAATGGTGTAAATATATCCCTTTCCAACAATATTACTGATTCCCGAATCTTTAGCAGGATACCGTTGGAAGTAATGGGTACGGGCCAATCCTGCCCCTTGAATAGCAGAGTGAGAGTGAGATAAGTCCACACTAATCCCGCAACTTTTGATTACCCCTCGCCAATTCGCCAATTTGATAATACATAAGGGCCGGGTGCGCATAAGCCTGGGTTAATAAACTTAAGGCAAAAGAAATTCTCTACAGATTCCCGAATCTTTAGCAGGATATTGTTGGAAATAATGGGTACAGTCCAATCCTGCCGTTTGAATAACACTCTAATCGATAGAGCCAAATGGCGAAGCCGATCACGACGAGCCGACCCCGCTTGTGAACGGGACAAAGGCTGAAGAAAAAGAAAGAATTTAGATGTGAAATTGAGGACATAAATCCACACTAATCCGACAGCTTTTGGTTACCCCTCGCCAATTCGATAATACATAAGAGCCCGGTACGCACAAGCCTGGGCTAATAGACTTGAATTTCTTCTGCTTCTTCTTCGAAAAAAGCTTATCCTCGCCAGGTCTCAGCAATAATAGTCAGAAGGGGACCGATGTCCCCAGAACCCACGTTTTATTCCCTTCACCAGACGTTACTATGGCCCTAACGCGTTTGAATTTTCCCCGATAAGCGAGCGGTATCTTAAACTCAACGCTAACTAACCCATGCTGAAACCTTGCGACTATTGAGCAAGGGTCAAAAACTCTACTCGGATCCTTCAATTATGGCAACATTATGACAGCAACCTCCTTCTTAATCCTACCCTTATACTATGTCAACTCCTTTGTAGGCCGAAGCTTTTGCAGATGATGGTGTCTGGCTGCAATCTCCCCCAATGATCCTTTGATTCGAATAGAGAATTCCGCAATTTCCTGCTTAAGCATTGATTCACCTTGCTGGTGTATTACCCTATTGAATTGTCCTTCAACTTGATGATACTCGAGATTCGCCACGTTTAGTGTCAAAGCAGCAATCTTTGCCTGATGACACTTGATCTCCTCTAATTCGTTGCAAACAGCTTTGTCTAGGCAACTCAGGTACCCTATTGTTCCTATTGTTGCCAGCCGGAAAGGTATTTAGCGCCCAGCTTCAGAAGACGTTTAGCAACTATGCTCAAACCAAACGGGGACCTCCTAAGCCGGTTATTTTTTTACAATGCTGTCATTTCACTGATAACATTATCGGCTGGCCATTCAACCGACATTCGTAACTCATTACAATCGTCGCGAATGTCATTTTTGTCTGGCGAACACAAACTCTAAAGAGACTCTCCAAATGCTGCGAGATGAGTTCTAAGTCCTATGTGAAATTTACCTTGGTGGAGATGATGGACTGAAGATCAAAAGCCTGGACGAACCCACTTTCGATTACGTTGGGCTTTTATAATGACGGCTCGGACCCAGTACCGACCTTGGTGACAGATACAGAAAATCGCCGTGCTTTAACTCTACCTCTCGTCTTAAGCGGAGAAGGCACTGCTCCTCCACGGGTAGCCCTTTTTTCTCTTCCAGGAAAAGAGGAACCAGCTGACGCGCGACCTTACCTGTCGAGCTGTGCCATGGTCTAGATACAGCCCCAGCACTCGCGCTATTTTCCAATCCAAGGGACGGTGACCACTTTCTTTTATTAGGTTGTTGCAAATGAAATTTTAAACGACTGTCAATCTTACAAAAATTTATTTCTTTAATCAAAATAGGTGCCAGTGCGAGATTCTAGAGCATTTATGCCAGTTTCGTAGAAGTCCAATTTTCAGGGGTTGATAAACTCATTGAAGGCAATTTTGATGATCTCTTCTTTCCTCAATTGTTATTCCGCCAAAAAATTATCCAAATGCTTGAAAAAGTGGTAATCGGTTGGCGAAAGGTCCGGTGAATATGGTGGATGAGGCAGTCTCATATTGCAATTCGTTCAACTTTTGAACCGTTGTTCTAGAAACATGAGGCCGTGCGTTGTCGTGAAGGAGTATCACACCATCTCGGTTGACCAATCTCGGCCGTTGAATACTCAATTTTTGGTGCATTTCCTTGAGTTGGGCGCAGTATTTCTGTGCATTTATCGTTTCTCCAAGTGCTAAAAAAGAATAGTGGATAGCTCCAGCTGTAGACCACCAAACAGCCACCAATACCTTCTTCGGATGGAGGCTCGATTTCGGCATATGCTTCGGTGGCTCATCAGCATCTAGTCATTATGCGGATTGGCGACGATTGTCGTAGAATATCCACTTTTCATTACATGTCACTATTCTGTGCCAAAAGGGATCGCTTATGTTGCGGAAGAGTAAAGAACTGCAAATTTCCATTCGAAGCGCCATGTTTTGCTCCGTAAGGGCATACGGAACCCATTTGTCGAGCTTTTCACCTTTCCAAGTTGTTGCAAGTGCCTGGAAACTGTCGAATAGTGTACGCCCAGTTTCTCTGCAATGTCTCCCACAGATTAACGTCTGTTGGATTCGGCTAGCAAACGCAGCCCGTCGTTGTCAATCGATGGTCCTGAATGTCCACGTGGCCCACTTTGAAGGCTTACGTCCCCTGACCGGAATTTTTCGAACTACCGTGTGGTTCATTCGCTTACCGTATCAGCTCCAAATGCGCTGTTAATGTTTTTGGTCGCCTCCGCCGCTTTATGACCGAGTTTAAACTCATACAGAAAAAATATACGTTCTTGGCTCTTTTCCATCCTTTTTCTCCTTTCTATTCTGTTATTCCGACGATGGTCAAAACTGAAATGACTCCTTGATTAAATGGAGGAGTATTTATACTTCAATATTCAACACCAACAGCACCAACTGGTGGTGGTTTGATACACCAAAATCGCTATTAACTTCACTTGATTGCCAAAACCGCCATTTCATATGCAACAACCTAATATAATCACCAAGTCGAGTTGAGATGCTTATTTTCTGGGTTCAGCTGGGTAGAGCTTCAAATTCAGCAGAAAAATGCCCTTGCAGCTATAGCCACCGTTTAGTTCGCGGCAAATTTTCATGCATTCGATTCCTCTGAATCAAGAAACTATCATCATCAACGACGTAACAACTGGTATCCAGTCTAGCTCTGTCTTAATATGAAACTCCAGATATCCCGATTTTGTGCCGATGTCCACCAAATCGATATTCCTAAAAGCTGTCTCCTCTCGTCCTAGCCTACGCCATCGTTCCATCTCAGGCCGGATCTGCCTTGTCTTCTTTTTCTACCATAGATATTACCCTTTTAGTCTTTCCGGGCTGGATCATCCTCATCCATACGGATTAAGTGAGTCACCCATCGCAACCTATTGAGCCCGATTTTATCCACAACCTGATGGTTATGGGATCGCTCACAGATTTCGTCATTGTGTAGGCTCATCGTCCATCCTCATGTAGGGGGCCAAAAATTCTTCGGAGGATTCTTCTCTCGAACGCGGCCAAGAGTTCGCAATTTTTCTTGCTAAGAACCCAAATCTCTGAGGAATACATGAGGACTGGCAAGATCATTGTCTTGTACAGTAAGAGCTTTGACCCTATGGTGAGACGTTTCTAACGGAACAGTTTCTGTAAGCACACAACCGTGTGCGGATTTCATCGTCGTAACTGTTACCAGTTGTGATTTTCGACCCTAGATAGGAAAAATTATCAACGGTCTCAAAATTGTAGTCTCCTATCTTTATTATTCCCGTTTAACCAGTGCGGTTTGATGTTGTTGGTTGGTTGGTTTTCGGTGCTGACGTTGCCACCATATATTTTGTCCGCCTTCATTGATGTGCAGCCCAAAATCTCGCGCCGCCTGCTCGATCTGGATGAAGGCAGTTTGTCTCTGGTCGTTCTTCCCATGATGTCAATATCGTCAGCATAAGCCAGTAGTTGGGTGGACTTAAAGCGAATCGTACCCCTCGCATTTACCTTAGCATCACGGATCACTTTCTCCAGGGCCAGGTTAAAGAGGACGCATGATAGGGCATCCCCTTGTTGTAGACCGTTGTTTATGTCGAATGGTCTCGAGAGTGATCCTGCTGCTTTTATTTGGCCTCGCACATTGGACAGGGTCAGGCTAGGTCGTTTTATCAATTTCATCGGGATGCCGAATTCTCTCATGGCTGTGTACAGTTTTAACCTGGCTATATTATCATAGGCGGCCCTGAAGTCGATAAAAAGATGGTGCAACTGATGTCCATATTCCAACAGTTTTCCCATCGCCTGCCGCACAGAGAAAATCTGATCTTTTGCTCATTTGTTTGGAGCGAAGCCCTTTGGTATGGGCCAATGATGTTCTGGGCGTATGGGACTATCAGGCATGGCAAGATACTGGAGAATATCTTATAGATAATACTCAGCAACGTGATACCTCTATAATTGTTGCACCCTATGATATCCCCCTTTTTATGTATGGAACAGATAATACCTCGCTACCAATCGCCAGGCATTGATTCGCTGTCCCACACTTTGAGCATAAGTTCATGAACCGGGAGGCGTAAGTGGTCATATTTAACGCCCATTTTGTCGGAAATCAGATTTCCCCCTTGTCTCGGCAGGGGAAGCATCGAGGTGGGTAAGGCTGTGGTTCTACCTTGTGTGGTAAAGTAACACACTATTCATTTTAATCCTTTTACATTTAATAACCATCATTATTCAAATTAATTCTTTTACATTTAATTAAGAACATTAAAGTAGAAAAAGATTTTCTTCTTTCAAACAAAGTAGAACCACAATTGGTGACCCCGAACTACAATACCAATCCAACGTTCCAGAAATTAATGTCAAACAGACGACGCTTTTCTCACCATTGGGAATTGGGAACAATATCTGTGAAAATTTTCCCGAAGCTACGAATTGACATTCTAATAGCCAGATGGAAAGAAGTTTATATCTTCATCATTAAGTCTCTTGCCCTCCAGAACGCCTGCTCTTTCGACGCCCAGTCCATCGCGCTCCACTACTTCAAGTTCCGGCCAGTTCAAAGTTTAGACTCTTCGACCAACCCCAGCTAGTCTGCTTACACCAAGTTTACAACAAATCGACTGCAGCCAATTCAGCGAGACAAACTCAACAATCAACTGACTTCGACGACGAAGGAAAAAATTTAAGTTTTTAAAGTTTTGTGTAAACACAAAACCTTATTAAAATCGGTTTACTGTCCGTCTGTCTGTCTGTCCGTCACACGCATTTTTCTCGGAGACGGTTATAGCGATTGGCACCAAATTTGGTATAAAGGTGGGAACTGTGAACGCTCACGCATATAATAAGTTACATCCGTTTACGTCGAATTTAGGGGGGGGGGGGGGGTCCCCACACATGCAAAAGGGGGGTGTACATTTTTTTTTCATCAAATATAGTCATGTGGGGTATCAAATTAAAGGTCTCGGTTAGTACTTTTCGAAGCCGGTCTTAGTTTTGACATTTGTTGAAAAGGTAGAGAGTGCGGGGGGTTGAAAGTGATCATTTTTTTAACGAACCCATTCTCAGAAATTACTCAACCGAAAAATCTGAAAAAAATCAGGGGGCTGCCACTATATGGTGCCTAGGCTCCGAAATACCATCCATACCGATACCTGTTAAAACAAAGTTAATAATAGTACATTACTATATTTTTTAGTAATTGACAGGAAAACCCCCCTTAAGTTCACTCTAGAATCACGAAATTTGCAGCAATGTAGGCTACAGCATATAGCATGCTCCTGCCAAATTTGGTGAAAATCACACTATTACTAACAAATTTATACTAGGTCAAAACTGTCACTTCTCTGCAAATTCATGCTAATGAGACAAATGCACACTCAAATCTTTTTAAAAAGGAAATACACAAAACCTTTCATACCTGAAGCGCTGAGCTTCCGGTTTCCCGACTTGTTATTCTATTATTTGTTATCATTACTTCGTTATTTTTTTTAGAAATAATTTTATATACTTTACTTATACGTTCGTCGGTGGAGTTTCGCTTTAGTGGCGAGTTCTTTTCTTTTCTTTTTGGCCTACGCATCCGCTTCGAAGTGCGTTATTCGGGTTTGCGTTTCGTTCGAGCGGGCATTTATGGGTACGGTCTGCCGTAGTTAGTGCGGTGCCTTGTTAGAATTGGGTACAGCCACGCCTTCCACAGCACTCGCGTCGTTAACTTAGCTTTAGTTACGTCATTTGATAATCAAGACGCAGCAGGCCCATCTGACCCGCATGTGACCGCCCTCGCTGACCGCGTCCCTCCATTTTGGCGACGGAATCCGGAACTGTGCTTCGTCCCTTTGGAGGCGCAGTTCCACATATCCGGAATAACGGCGGACGCAACCAAATTTAACCACGCGATTTTAGGTCTTGATGAAGAGTCTATCCTCCTGGTAGCCGACATTGTGAAATCGGCCTCCTACACACTGTTGAAGACCGAGTTAATCAAACGCCTGTCTCTAAGTGAGTCAGCTAAGCTGAATCACTTACTGGCAGATTTGTCGTTTTGCGATCGAACTCCCAGCCAATTGCTTCGCGAAATAAGGCAATTGAGTGGGAGCAAGATCGACGACGACTTGTTAAAATCACTTTGGCTACGACGACTTCCGGAGGGCACCCAAGCGGTCCTCGCGTGCGTCTCCGGTTCTTTGGAGGCGCTGGCGGCTGCGGCCCATAAGGTGCACGAAGTGCACGTGCGTCCAACAATAGCGGCCGTTCAGCAGCCTTCTGACGAAGTTGGCGAGCTGAAGTGTGAAATAGCCGCGCTAGTGGCCAGTATTGCTGAAATGAGAGATACGCTGGACGCTCAGCGTTCGGGCGCCAGGTCGCAAATTCGTTCGTGGTCTTCTGCTCAAAAAGGGCGATCGGGTAGCAGGTCGTCAGGACAAACTACGGACCGAAGCATTTGTTCGTACCATCGCAGACTCGGCGAGAAAGCCACCAAATGTACGATCCCGTGTAAATTCGTGCCTACCTCAAAAAAAGAGGTCCGCGGGGGGCATCTCACCATCACAATCTTTCCGTACTTTTGGAGGACAGAAGCTGGCTATTGCACCGAAAGAGTTTGAACAACTTATGCAATAGGGTATCTGCAGACCTTCGGACTGCTGTTGGTCTTCCCCACTCCATATGGTCCCTAAGCCAAATGGCGAATGGCGCCCTTGTGGGGATTACAGAAGGCTAGACGCGCAGGCTGTTCCAGAACGATATTCTATTCCACTCATCCACGACTTTGCGCATCATCTCACAAACTGCCGCATCTTTTCGACCTTGGATTTAATCAAGGTCTATCACCAAACTCCTGTAGCTCCAAAGGACAATCCAAACACGGCAATATGCACACTCTTTGGACTCTTCCAGTTCACACGGATGACTTTCGTGTTGTGCAATGCGGCGCAAACCTTTCAAGGTTCATTCACTCGGTCCTGCAAACTCTCGACTTCTGTTTCGTATATTTGGATGATGGTTTGGTCGCTTCTTCCACAGATTCTGAGCACTTAGCCCATCTCGAGTGCATTTTTCAACGTCTCCTTGAGGTCGGTTTAGTCCTAAACGTTGATAAATGCAAGTTCCTCTGAGCACAGCCCGACCCAGACAGGGCGCAAGCGATCTCAAGCTTCCCGCGTCCGAAAACCATGAAGGATTTGCGGAAGTTCTTTGGCATGTTAAACTTCTATCGTTGTTTCCTGCCCAGCACCATTCCGTTTTGAACGCGTACTTGTCTGCCCCAAAACTAAGAACACACGAGAGATTGTGTGGCAAGAAGAGGCTGTCCGCGCGTTCGATAAATCCCGACAACAACTGGCTGCTGTTACACTCTTGGCATTTCTTTGACAAGATGCACCCATAGCCGTTTTTGTTGATGCCTCTGACAGCGCAGTAGGTGCTGTTCTTCACCAAAAGGTGAACCAAGTGTGGCAGCCGTTGAGCTTCTTCTCTAAGCAGTTGAACCCCGCTCAGCGAAACTACAGCACTTACGATCGAGAACTGCTCGCCGCGTACTTGAGCATTAAGTACTTCCGCTTCTCCCTTGAAGGCAATGTTCACAGACCATAAGCCTCTCACATATGCTTTGAAACAAAAGCCCGACAAAGCATCCCCTCGTCAGCTTCGACACCTGAGCCTTACAAGCCAGTTTACGTCAGACATCCAGCACGTGTCCGGCAAGGACAACATAGTTGCTGACGCTTTGTCACGTGTCTCCGAGTTTAACATCCCCGCCGCACTCGACATCTCGCCTATTGCCAAGGCGCAGGAGGATGACGCAGTACTTCAGAGCCTCAAATCCAACCCCAAATACAAATTTCGAGAGTTATCCATCTTCTGCTCGAACCTCTTTCTCTACTGGGAAGTCTCGGAAAAAGGCCATACATTCCGGCCACTTTTCGCAAGGAAGTGTTCCACGCGGTTCACGACTTAGCGCAACCAGGCATCAGGGCAACAAATCGGTTAGCCACCGAGAAATACTTCTGGTCCTCCATGAACAAGGATGTCAACTCCTGGGCCAGAGAGTGCATCGCATGCCAGAAGTGTAAAGTCACCAGGCATGTAAGGAGAGAGGCGGGCTCATTCCTCCGCACTACCAAGCGGTTCCACACTGTACACCTCGACCTTTGCGAGACTCGCACGGTGGCCTGAGGCAATAGGTCTGAAGGACATTACAGTGCAATCTTGTGCCGAAGCCCTCTGTCGAGTATGGATCTCTCGCTTTGGCGTCCCTGCAGCGGTCATCACTGACAACGGAATGGAATTTGAGTCCACCCTTTTCTCGGAGTTAGGAAAACTCCTGAGTTTCAAGCGCCAGCGGACTACCACCTGCAATCCAATGGGATGCTAGAACGTTGGCACCCGGCGCTGAAAGCCGCCATTATGGCACGCGACGATCCGTCCTGGACCCAAGTCTTGCCTCTCGTCCTACTCGGCCTACGAACAACCCACCGAGTGGAATTTGCTGCTAGCCACGTGGAGCTTTTATACGGGCAGAACAAGAGATCGGGTCTCACAGATTCGGGATTGCTGCGCCTGCTGAAAGACAGTCTTCGCCACATGAAAGCCACACTACCCACACGACACTCGTCTGCACCTGCCTGCGCGCCCAGGGTGCTGAACACGTGCACGCACGTCTTGGTCAGGACGGATGCTGTCCGGAAGCCCCTGCAGCCTCATTACGAAGGCCCGCACCGTGTTGTCGAGCGTGGAGAGCATTTCTTCCAGCTCGAGATCGACAGAAAAAGGCTGTCTCCTCATTCAGGCTGAAGCCCGTTTGCGCCCCAAATCAACGTCGCGTTCGCTTCGCCATATGATGGGGAACGCATATTATTAATATTGGTAGACTGACAATTAATTAATTTTTGAATTAAAAATATTAATATTGATAAGCTTAGAAATGAGATTGATTTTAAAAGCATTTTAAAGATTTTCTATTTTAATGTTCCCATCTTTTTCTTAAACTGCCATTCAAAAAACAATTCATTTTTTTCAAATTTGTCATTCAAATTATGGCCTGCTCTGCCACAGAGAACACCGACGGTGGCCACTCTCAATCGAATTAACAACATTAACATGCGCCACAAGGCTTCATCCTACTGACTTGGTGGTAAACCTTCTGCACCTGGTGCGGTTGCTCCCTATACTTTTCAAGTTGACACACCTGTTGGTTCTCCCAGGCTTCCTCTTTCCGTCTGTGAAGTCACTTCTCCGCTCGCCGGAGTTCGTGATAAGTGTCTGCACGTGCCCGCGTCCTTTGAGAATGCAACATTACTCGGTATGCGGCATTCTTCCGTTCCGTTGCTAGTTTACATTCATCGTCGAACCAGCCGTTCCGATTCCTTTTGCGGCTGGGACCAAGTATGTTTGTGGCCGTATTTATGATAACGTTCTTCAGGTGGTAGTGAAGCTCACTTGTTCATGCTTCATCTCCAGGATCTCTGTTGACCGCGGCATCCATTTCCCCTTTAAAGGTGTTGCGGAGGGCTGTCCTATTGATGGCTTCAGTATTAACTCTCACCTGATTGTCAGAAGGGATTCTAGATGGTGTTGTTATTCAAGCTCGGAACACCATGCCAACGAGATAATAGTCCGAATCCATATTGGCCCCCTCATCAAGGCTGAGAGGTGGCGGCGTTCGGTCAACACGTAGTCAATTTGGTTGAAAGTGGTCCCGTTTAGAGAGGTTCACGTTTGGGTGTGAACCGCTTTCCGCGCAAACCAGTTACTTCCAACAACCATTTCGTGTGACACTGCTAATTGAATAATCCGCAGCCCGTTATCATTTGTATTTTGATGTAAGCTATGGGAGGAAACGTATAGCCTGAATACGAGCTCCCTCCCTACCGTTCGTTCTACTGCCTCGTAGAAGGTATCCTTCTCCGTCTCTACAGACTCCTCTGTAGGGGCGTGAACTTTAATGAGGCTAATATTTCTAAATTTTCCTCGCAATGGTAGAGTGCATAGCCGTTCGCTAATTAAGAAATGAGCAGCTATTAATATCTGCAAGACTTGGCTGTTATCCAACAAGGGCCTGTTGTTCAATATCGCCTGCCAACAACGTCCTGGCATTTTTAAACACTGCTGCTGGCCTAACACGTTCGAAATGAAAATCTGCCATCGTCGGGATCACCTTGCCTTACCCATTTCTTCACTCTCTGCTGGAAAGCAGGAATGTAACATTTTTCCCGGAACGAGAGCCATTCTAAGCTCCCCTCCCCCTCCCAAACATCCTGTTTTTTCTCATTGACCTGCCTTATTAACATACCTGCCAAGTGTGATTTTGCTAAAATAATAGTGCCTCTGGTCAAAGGGTAAGAGTGCATTTTGAACCCTTCCCCCACAACGAAAATAAAGAGCATTGACAACCAGTGATGATTTTCTACTAGAATTGTTTTCCGTATCCTATCTAGCTGCTTCCCAAAGAGTTGAACCTGCTAGTACCTAATTACTGCGCATTCTGCCCGTTCCAGACCCTGTGGCAAACTTGAGTCCTCTTCAACCGAAAGCATCTTGCAATGACGTTCGTGAGTAAGAACAGATTTAAAATCCGGTGAATAATATCTGCTGAGCCCATTAAACCTAAAGCTACCTCGGCCAAATGCGTTATTGCTTCTTCCTCGGGAGTAGGGATCATCTCTCGAGGAAGGTCCCTTGCAAAAAGGATGGCTCGTTGAACTATAGGTCATGTTCTACTAACTTGAGCGGATAAACAACCCTAGAGGCACATTCGCCAGGACTGTGCTTGGATTTGATATGATGAATATCCCGGGACGACAAATATTTGCGAATTCCCGTCACCCTTTTCCTTACATGCTTATTCTTATTCTTTTGGCTGCAAGATAAGGTAACTTTAGAATAAGTACATGCTGTGAATTTTGTGGAGATTCCACCTAGACAGTTACGCAGTTCTACTAAGAGCACTACATCCTCCAACTTGAGTTTCGGAATAGTGCATTCTTGAGCACTCTGACTTAATCGCGTTATTCCTCTGCCCCGAGCTGCAACTAGCTGTACATCGAAACCTTTGATAGTCTTCCTCCGGCTATATATGACCGCGGCATATCCATCACACATCGGTGACCCCAATGAATTCGAGGGATGCGCAAGTCATTTAGACACGGCAGAGAACAAATGATCTTCTCCAGCTGGTTCCTGGATGGGCCTGTGATGACGTCATCCCAGTCATAACAGTCACTGAATCGCGATTCTGAACTTCATTATTATAGGCAGCCAGGCGATCAGATCAGCCAATCCCGTATGCGACAGTTTTCAAGAAGTATTCCTTGATCAGTTCCTCAAAACTCGCGCTCCACAGAATTCTAAATTTCTTCTACTCCACTAACAATCAGTTGAGGCAGAATGTTTGATCCTATTAGAACATACACATCCGAGGCATAGTCTGCTGCAGGATCAGCCAATTTTTAAGGTTTTGTGTGAAACAAAACTTTATTAGAATCGAGACGGTGTTTGTCTGTCTGTCCGTCCGTCTTTCTGTCTTTTTTTTTGTTTTTGAGGAGGTGGAAATCTTCAAAAAGCATTGGTCTGGACACACCAGCGTGTAAGATTTTTACCCACCAAAACCACCCCCGACTCCCTCCCTGCCCCGCGGAACCACCATAAGGTATTACATCACGGGGCGGAGTTAGCTCACTCCAGCTTAATCCCATTTCTTCTGTACGCCGCGCACGTGATCGCGCTTTTCTCCTTACCTCTGCCTTTCGCAGTTTATCTTCAATAGATGCGATCATGGAGTGGACCGCATCCCAATTCTCTTGATGTGCTAGCATTTTCGGCACCAGATTTTCTGGAACCAGCACCTCTCCTAGTCTCCTCTAGATTCCTCCTTTCTTCCACAAATCTAGGACAGTGGAAGAATACATGCTCTGGGTCCTCTAGGGCTCCATCACAATTTGGACAGTCGGGTGAGATCTCCAATTTAAACCTGTGAAGGTATTGGAGATATCCTCCATGTCCCGTGAGAAACTGGGTGAAATTATAGTTAATCTCACCGTGTCGTTTCTCCAACCACTCCTTGATGGCAGGAATGAGCCTGTGAGTCCACCGACCCTTTCCCGAGCGTTCCCACCGCTCTTGCCATCTATTTATGGATCTCTCCCTCTCAGTGTTCTTCGTCTGCAATAAGGGAGAGATTGACTTCGCATGGTATATATTCGCCATCTCATCTGGCAAGATGTCAATCGGCATCATTCCAGAGATGACGAATGCTGCATCGTTTAAGACAGTCCTGAAGGCAGAGCATACCCTCAGAGCTATCCTCCTGTAGACTGCATTCAGTTTGCTACTATTAACTGACATCCACAACGCCTAGCACCAAACTGGGGTCGCATAGAGCATGATTGAGGTCACCACCCTGGCTATAAGCAACCTAGAAGTATGCCGTGGCCCTCCCACGTTCGGCATCATCCTCGCTAGGGCGATACTAGCAGTGAATGATTTATCACAAACATACTGTACGTGTTGCTTATAGTTGAGCTTCCTGTCTATCACCACCCCAAGTATTTGATGGTCGGCTTGGAAGTGATGATATGATTCCCGATTTCCGTCTTCTGTCTGTCAGTCACACCCGATTTATTCGGAATCGGCTGGACCGATTGTCACGAAAATTGATGAGAGTATGTAATCTGGTGTTCCCTTTACATGTAATAAGTGGGGCCATCTTGTGTTAAGTTTAAGGGAGGGCTCCCCATACATATGAATGGAGGGTGCAAATTTTTATTTCACAGAATGTAGCCATGTGTGGTATCAAATGAAAGGCCTCAATTAGTACTTTTCGAAACTGGTTCAATATTTGATGTTCGGTGAAACATAGGGGAGTGAGGGCTCAAAATATGACCCCCAAAAAGTGTAACAAGTCTCGTTCTCAGAACTTATCCAACCGAAAAATCTGAAACAAATCACAGTGATGCATCTCTATGATATCTAGGCCTCAAAAATATATCCGGTTCCGATATCTGCTCAAATAAACTTAATAATAGTATATTTCCACATTTTAGAAATTTACCCGGCACCCCCCTTGTGTTCATCCCAGAAGTGCATCCGTGTAATGAAGAACATAATGCACAGTTTGGTCAAGTTTGAAGAAAATCCCACTATTATTAACAAAGTTATAAGGGGTGAAACTTCACAATTTTTTGCGAATTTAATGCACTCTACAACCTACATGACGTCATCATCACATATCAATTCGTCAATACCACAACTAAATGAGTTCTTATGAATTGGGTCGCAGAGAATTATTTTGTTTTAGTTTTTTAGTTATTTGTCAACCAGACATGTGTGTATGTAGGTATATAATATAGGCGTGCTAATGAACTTTGCGGGTAGTACCTATTTAAATAGATATAAGAAGTAAATCGGAAATATGGGTACGATCAATTTATATACATGCATATATGTGTACAGTATTCGGAAATAGGCAGTTTGTTTGTTTAGGGTGAGCGTAATATCTACGGCTGTAATATGTACTATGTCTCGTAGTTTGGAAAAATATCAAGGAGTATGTTGGATTTATAGCTATATACGGATAGAAAAATGTACGTTGAAATTTCTTACATAAGATGAACACAAAACCTTTACACCCGAAGCGCGAGCTTCCGGTATTCCGACTTGTTTACCTTAAAACTGAACCTTTATTCCTCTGTCCCATCCTCCAACTCCAGAGAGAAGCAAAATAATGCCGAAAATTTCCGGCTGAAACTCCGCCCACTTCAGACACATTTATATTTGTTTTCTTCTTTTTCAGGCGTAGCTTCTGAACCAAATCTTCTTGCTTAGACAACGAACTGAAATTCCGTGGCCATTTTTCGCTGCAATCTTGACGATGTCCATTGGAAGGATGGTGCTAGGACAGGATAAACCTGTGGCATTCTCAAAGTGATGGGTTACACTTGGATGCTTGATTTCCTACATGACCCTTTACTGAGTGAAGTATGCAAATATCGCATTGAAGGTATTTACGCTTTTTGCAAGGCTCCGCTCTCTTATATTTATAGTGTGTGAGGCCCAGAAAATATCATACATAGGGAATGGTGAAGGAGCAACTTTTCTTTTTCGTTGCTCTCTGCTAACTTAGAACAACTGACTGCAGAATACATACCCATAGAATCATAGAACCCATACATACGAAGTATTTTAATGTCAATGCTTTCTCCCCGCTTGAGTTAGCAAGAAGAGTTACTTCTTTAAATACCTTCTTTTTGCTTCTAGAGTCATCACTTTGCAGCATCCTATCTATCCCATTCCAGCTGGGAGACGTTACCACAAAGCTGTTTTCACCGATGGTAACGGGCATCGAAATGTCTATTTTACGCGTCAGAATGAAGGGGATGAATGAAACGCCCTCACTCGCGCTGTACCTGCCTTGAGGAGATTCTGAACTACGGAACGCATTATGTCCAGTGCCATCTCAAGCGTCTTCGGATCCTTTGGCGAAATCTGGGGTACATCGAACAGTGCTTGAATCTCTTTCTCTATTAGGGGTCGCAAATTTCTAAATCGTCGACTCTCGAAATCCCATTCCCGAGCATAATCTTTCCCATAGACCCCTAAGTGGTTTATTATTCGCTTTGCATCGCCCCTTAATTTACTTTGAAGCATCGTTAAACGCTCCACGTAGCCAATATCGGAACCATAGTAAACCGAATTGAACAAGCTTCTAAATGGCTTGTATTGACTAATATCTCCTTGAAACAAGGGGATTGCAGGGGCTGATGGACTGGACCGCGATAAATAACTTCGCCCCTAGGGGGCCTTGTTCTCCGTTGCGGGATATCTCCTTGCGTGCTTATAGTTGAAAGATCTTGACTGCGTGTCCCTATTCTCCTCCAACTGATCCCAAATATCTATAGCGAGATTCTCCCGCCCTTCTTGCCACTGACTAATCCCTGTTACATGCATTCTGTTGTAATCTCTCCTAAATAATACCCTTAGTTGAAATTCTGGACATGCTAAAGCAGAAAACTTCGATCGTATGTAGTCGGTTACGACAATAAGGCGAAAGTCACTCCAGACGTTTCCAGAATACAACGTACGCGAGAAAACGGGGGAGATTTTTCAGATCACTCAACAAATCCCAACAGAGCGCGAAAGAGTATGGGGTGAATTTTGGGGAATTGCTCGCTCCATATGCTCAGTAGATTACCGCTAAAGGCATCCGGCATGCGACTATGCCCGGCATGAATTTTGCCATAAACAGCTCAAAGAACTGGAGGGTTCCTGGTCTGGTTCAGATACAGAACTGGTATAAAAAGTTTGCCAGTATACATAGCCGGTTGGCGCATGACTTAAACCAGTCGGTCTGAGGGATTTCACTGCGGAAATTACCTAGCTTGTCCCTAAAAATTATGCCATGCAGGATCCCACTGACACAAGACTGATTACCTATTTATCAACTCTCTATAAGTTCATAACGTCCGTTATCAGTGGAAGGGTCAATGCGCATCTCGAGACCAACAACATTCTGTCCAAGGAGCAGAAGGGCTGTCGAGTGGGTTCAAAGGGTTGCAAAGACCAACTCACTATCGCTCTCACACTTGGTATGTGTAGGACAGGCAACTAGAGGCCAAAGGAATATCTTAGTAACTTAAGTACTGAGGAAGAGAGTAAGTAGCTCTCGAAATATGCATTTACAAATTAAAGAAATATATAGTTTAAAAAAGCCCACGGACCCTCTTCCCGCCCAACCGGACCGAGGGGCGACCAACCTAAGGATGGGCTGAAGGCAACATTCAAAGGCCCGCATCACAGCGATGATGCGTTTTAACGCAAAGTGTGTGCGACCATGCGAAAATGTATTGCTACATCCCGATTGTCGCAAACACTTCTGCCAATGACGCGGTGGTTCTACACTACAGAGACATGGATCTTATATCGAAGACAGTGCGGATCAAGACTGAAACCCATTAGATCAGATTGTTACCGGACAGGACTCTTCGGACTATAGCACAGGTTGCAAGGATAACCGCTTTTTGAATCTCCATGTATAGTCCAGCCCTAAGATCGAGCGTTTTCAGCGCTTTATGTAAGTTCTGCGGGACTAATCCCGTCGCTGAAATTATCACTGGGACTACTTGGATCTTTTGTAGTCTCCAAGTCTGCTTCATATCGTCTGCCAAGGGGCCGTAGTTCCGGATTTTTTCGTGCTGTTTTTCAACAGTGTTCCGGTCCAACGGTACGGCTACATCGATTATAAAGCACGCTCGTTCTTCCTTCAGAAGCAGAACTAGATCGGGTCTGTTATGATTAACACTGTGGTCGGTGGCAATAGTGTGATCCCACAGTAGTTTGACCCGATCATTTTCCAAGATTCTCTGCGGAGTATACTTATAGTAAGGATGGTAGGTTGCCACTAAGTTATACTTCAACGCAAGGTTTTGATGAAGAATCTTGCAGACGGAGTTATGACGATTGGTGTACTCGGTACTGCTCAACATCCTGCACGCAGATGTTATGTGCTGGATGGTCTCCTCTTCACAGTTGCATAACCTACAACTTGAGTTGGTGATTGAGGAGTCGTGAAGAATGTACCGTTTATAATTTTTTGTTGGGAGCGAAGCATCCTGAATTGAAGTTAGGAATGCTTCGGTCTCATAGA
The DNA here is from genome assembly GCF_905115235.1 of Hermetia illucens. Lineage (NCBI taxonomy): Eukaryota > Metazoa > Arthropoda > Insecta > Diptera > Stratiomyidae > Hermetia > Hermetia illucens. The sequence goes on from NC_051849.1 coordinate 118,802,357, forward strand.
AAAGTACACCATTTGTCAACCATTTGTTGGAGGCTTCGATGTCAATGCCTGACAACAACAAATTTTGTATATGACCTCCGTGAATGGGTTTCTCTTTCCACATGTCGATCTTCTGTTGGACTGAAGTAACATTCGACATGGGATCCCATTCTCTGCTTCTCAAGTTCAAAGGAGATAATTTATTATCTGCCATGACGGTAGCCTGATGTATTTGGCTAGAGGATTGTTTCTCATAGAAAAACTCACGAAGAGAATGCACTTGATTGTAGTGCAACGTTTTTAAATCAAGTACCCCCCTTCCTCCCTGATGACGTGGGATAGTGATCCTCAATTTTTCGGCAGCTCTATTGTGCATGTTGTTGTTTGCAAGAACTACCCTTACCCGTCTATTGACAGATTCTAAATCGATATTGCTCCACTGTATCACACCGAAAGTGTATAGAAGGACGGGAATGGCGAAGGTGTTGATTGCCATGATTTTATTTTTCCCGTACAGCTCAGTTTTAAGGACAAGATCCAGACGCCGTTCAAATTCCCCCAGCAACTTAGATTTAATTATTGCCACAGCAGGTATTGTTCGGATGTTGTTTTGGCTGTATCCTTCGTTGTCGGTGTGTTTTCCCCGAACAATCGTTTTTATGCGACATTTTTCCAAACCCAACTGCATGCCGATATCCCTGCTGAACTGGATGATGATGTCCAGCAAGGAGCGAAGTTGGTTCTCGTCTTTGGCATACAGTTTGATGTCGTCAATGTACATTAAATGGCTTAATGTACATTTCGACAATATGCCATGCTTGACTTGGAACCCGTATTTGCTTTCATGCAAAAGATGGGATAGCGGATTCAAAGCCAAACAAAACCACAGTGGGCTTAGAGAGTCGCCTTGGAAAATGCCACGCCTGATTGGTATCTCTCCTGATGTTTGTGAGGATACCGATAGCTTCGTGCTCCAATTCTTCATTAATGTCCTCAGAAGAAGAACGACATTCGGGTTGATTTTGTACAAGCGTAACACTTGTAGTAACCACGAACGTGATATGGAGTCAAAGGCTGATTTATAATCGATGTAGGCTGTCGAGATATTTCGTTTCTGATGGACAGCCTGCTTTACAGCTACCGTATCGATTATAAGCTGTTCTTTACAGCCTCGGGAGCCTTTTGCGCATCCTTTTTGCTCCTCAGCTATCAATTTATGAACATCATTTTTTTTTTGAGATGTTCGCGCACAGAACTGAAGTAAAGACCTTGTAGATGGTAGGAAGACAAGTAATTGGTCGACATTTTGAAGGGCAAGAGACACCCTGTTCCTTGGAGATGAGGAAAGTTATCCCCTTGGTGAAAAATGGTGGAACTAAATCAGGATCGGCAATCATCTGATTAAATTGATTTGCCAATATCCTGTGAGTGCTCTTGAACCGCTTCAGCCAGAAGTTGTGAATCTTGTGAACTCCTGGAGCCTTCCAGTTACCTGCCTTGTCAAGGGCTGCTTCAACGTCGACTTCAGTTACGTCAGGCATGGTCATTTCGGGGAGGGCCTCGCATGAACGCATAAGGTGTGGGAGCCACGCTGCTTCTAAATTGCAACGGCTGGATTCGCTCCAAACACTTCTCCAGAAGTCTTCTGCCTGATCCAGATCGAGGTTACTTTCCCGACTTGAGTTGGTGACATTTTTGTAGAATCCCCGTTGGTTCTGGAAGAACAAGGTGGTGTCTGTCCTTCGCTGAAAGCTTTTTTGATACCTACGGATGCGATTGAAACATACCGCAAGTTTCTGCTTCAGCACCTCGAGGATTTCTTCGATTGGCATATCATTGGACAGATGGTAGTTTTTATATAATATATATATATATATTGTAGTAGGAGAAGCTACATAGTTTTATTTTTATCTCTTTAATTGTTATATCGATTAAACCAAGGCTTTTGACAGGGTCCCGCACATCCGGCTAATCAATGTCCTACGTTTATATCGCATTGATCCGAAACTAATAAAGTCTTTGGCGATAATCATGGAAGGGTGGCACACTACGTTATCAGTGGATTCATCTGAGCCTATTCGTACATGGAGGGGCATCTTCCAAGGGGATTCGTTGAATCACTTTTGGTTTTGCATGGCACTGAATCCCCTTTCATGGCTACTGAATGATGCAACAGGGCATGATTTTGTAATCAAATATGGCCTACGTGCTAAGTGCAAGCTGACACACTTCACGTACTTAGATGTCTGTTGCGAATAGTAGATATGTTTAGCCTTGATATCCAGATGGAATTTGGGTTAGACAAATGTCGAATCAAAGAATATTGCCGTAGACGAAGACCGATTTGGAAAACGTCCAGCAGCGAATACGTAATACTATGTCCAAATTCCGAATGCATCATGCAAACTCTGCCGTGAAGCGGATGAACTTGCCTCGTGACATCTGAGGCAGGGGGTGGTTGACATGGTGGAACAACTTCACCGCCAAATCGACTCGCTACCCACTTATTTTTACAGCAAAGAGCAGCAATTCCTTGTATACAGGTGTTTGTAAAGCATACTGTTGACTGACTCCATTTAACTTGAAGGATCGATCTTTCAACGCTTTAAGTGGGGTGAAGTCACACGAGGAGTGGATCGTTGAATGGAAATCGAAGGCAATGCACGGTAAGCACGTGAATTATTGATTTACATCTGCCGAACAAATAACTGGGTGCTAGGGAGCTCTTTGTTGAAATGGAGAGACTTATGTGTGGCATTCAGAACAACGTGGTTGCATCCGAGCTAATAAAAATCTTCTAATGGAAAATGTGTGGCTCGTCGTTAGAGACGTTGGACCATCCCATTTCTGGCTACCGCACAACATGCCCGACGCGTTGTTAGTTGACAAGACGGGTCGCTCGGCGTATATTATTGATATTGCTAACCCCCATAATAGCAACGTTGTGTAAACACAAAACCTTATTCAAATCGGTTTACCGTCTGTCTGTCTGCCTGTCCATCTGTCTGCCTGTCTGTTTGTCTGTCTGTCCGTCACACGCATTTTTCTCGGAGACGGTTATAGTGATTGACACCAAATTTGGTAGAAAGGTGGGAATTATGAACGCTCACACATACAGTGAGTTACATCCTTTTACGTTGAATTTAAGGGGGGGTCCCTATACATGCAAAAGGGGGGTGTAAAATTTTTTTTCATCAAATATAGTCATGTAGGGTATCAAATTAAAGGTCTCAATTGGTACTTTTCGAAGCCGGTCTTAGTTTTGACATTTCTTGGAAACGTGGGGAGTGCGGGGGGTTGAAAGTGATCATTTCTTTAAGGGGGCCATTCTCAGAAACTACCAAACCCAAAAATCTGAAAAAAATCAGGAGGCTGCCACTATATGGTGCCTTGGCTCCGAAATACCTTTCATACCGATATCTGTTCAAAGAAAGTTAATAATAGTATATTACTATAATTTTTTGTAATTGGCTGGAAATCCCCCTTAAATTCATCCTAGCTGCACGAAATTCTGCAGTGATGTAGGCTATAATGTAGAGCATGATCATACCAAGTTTGATGGAAATCGCAAAAAAAAAAAATTTACACCCCCCTTTTGCATGTATGGGGATCCCCCCTTAAATTCATCGTAAAAGGATGTAGCTCACTATATGCGTAAGCATTCACAGTTCCCACCTTTCTACCAAATTTGGTGTCAATCGCTGTAACCGTCTCCGAGAAAAATGCGTGTGACGGACAGACAGACAGTCAGACAGACGGACGGACAGACAGACAGACAGTAAACCGATTTTAATAAGGTTTTGTTTTACAAACAAAACCTTAAAAACGGCTCGATGAATGGCAATTATTGTAGTTTGAGGACCATAGAAATACGTTCTGAATACGTCGTGAAAATTTCAAAGAACTTCGTTGGATTAATTTTTAGGCTATGGTGACACACGATTTGCAACATGCAGCTACAAGAAAAAGCGTTTAAAAGAAGAAAGAATGTGATTATTAACCATGAAATCTCTGCTATATTAAACTTTCGGTTTGTTCGAAAAAGACATATAACGCATTGGCTTCAATTATCCCTCTTTTAACGAAGCCATTCCAACGTCGTTCAGATCGGTAAATCTGCGCTTTATTACGGCAATCGATGTAAGCCTGACAAACGACACTTAACCTCTTTAAGGGGGCCATCCCGTGTGTCCGCGGAATCGAATATTTTCTTGGCGAAATCTAAGGATTATGTACTAGGTATAGCAGATTAATGGTCAGTTAAGATTTTATGGCTAAAAATCGCATTCTACTTTTTAAATGCATTTTTCTCAACACTGCATGTTGAAAATCGGCTGCCACCATAGCCCAAAATCTATCCAACGAAAGTCTTTGAAATTTTTACGACTTATTCAGAACATATTTCTACAGTCCGCAAACTAGGACAACTGTGATTTATTCGGTAGTTTTTTTTATTCATTGAAAAAGCCGTGAAAAAACACCAAAGTTCACAAAAAAAAGTTTAACAAAGCACCAAAAATCCTAGTTTGCGGACTGTAGTTATGTCTGTACGTTAAAATGCCTTTTACTTTTTTTTCTTTAAGACGATCGCAGCGCCCTCTAGCGTGGCAGCAGAAAAACACCTTTTTTTAAATAGGTGTATAAATTACTTTGTATTTCAATAACGAATTATGCGATCGAGCTGGAAAGATATTAATAAATCTATGGCTCAAGATATTAATAAATCTATGGTGACCCCTCAAGGGAGTCATCCCGTGTGAACGCCGTTTTTTTTTTCGCTTTTTTAGAAATTTTTTGTGAAGAACTGGATAAAGATACAAATACGAATTTCATCATATATTTATTTATTAATATCTTAAGCATGCGGAGTAATTTTTCCAGCCCGATAGCATAGTTCGTTATTGAAATACAGAGCAATTTATACACCCATCTCCAAAAAAGGTGTTTTTCTGCTACCACGCTAGAGGGCGCTGCGATCATCTTAAAGAAAAAAGTAAACGACATTTTAATGTACAGACTTAACCACAGTCCGCAAACTAGGATTAATAAAAAATATGAACAGCTAAATTTTTAGTGCTTTGTTAAGCTTTCTGAATTTTGGTGTTTTTTCACGGCTTTTTGAATAAATAAAAAAAACTACTGAATGAATCGCAATTATCCTAGTTTGCGGACCGTAGAAATATGTTCTGAATAAGTGGTGAAAATTTCAAAGAAATTCGTTGGATAGATTTTGGGCTATGGTGGCAGCCGATTTTCAACAAGCAGTTTCGAGAAAAACGCATTTAAAAAGTAGAATGCGATTTTTAGCCATAAAATCTTAATTGACCAACTACTATACCTAATCCATAAACCTTAGGTTTCTTGAAGAAACACATGTACAGCCTTGGCTTCAATTCTTGTCCTTTTAGCGAAGTCATTCGAGCGTCATTCGGACTAACAATTACGAGCTTTATAACGGCGATCGACATAAATCTGGCATGTGACTTATTACGTATTTAACACTATAATTTCCGAACGACTCAGAATATCAAAAAATCACTTTGTCCATATATTCTACACTATATCTAGATACAATTGATACCAAAACAAAATTGGATTCCGCGGATCCGACACACGGGATGACCCCCTTAACAATGTGATTTTCGAACGACTCGGAATATCAAAAAATCACGTTGCCCAAACATTCTAGACTATATGTACATATAAATACAATTTAAGCCAAAAAAATTTATACCGCGGATCCGACACCCCCTTAAAAGGACGTGCAGCTGCATTGAAGAACAGAAAACGAATATAAGAGAAGATATCTACATTTTCCGAAGCTTATTTGTTTCTCTTTTAAAAGAGATAGCTAGCCACCAAATGGTGTTTTTTCTTCTAGGTTATATCAGCGCCCCTCATTTGATACGTACATTCAGCAGAAAACTCATAAAGGGGGTCATCCCGTTTGAATGCCGTTTTTTTGCTTTTCTTTGAAAAATTATTTTGGAGGACTGGATAAAGATAAACGTGATTTTTTCACCATATGTCTATTAATATCTCTAGTATGATAAGTTTTTCAGCTTGATATCGTAGTTTTCGGAATACGTGTCAATTTATGCACCCATCTCCAAAAAAGGTGTTTTTCTGCTGCAACACTGGAGGACGCTGTGTTCATCTGAGGAAAAAAAAATAAACGGCATTTTAATGTGGGCAATATTTCACGGTCGGCAAACTAGGATAATTAGAAAATATTAAATGGAAAATTTTTGGTGGGCTTCTAAACTTAATTTTTTGGATTTTGGTGTTTTTTTACGGCTTTTTTTTTTGAATAAAAAAAACGATCCGTCCGATTGCAATTATCCTAGTTTGCGGATCGTAGAAATATGTATTAAAGAAGTCGTGAAAATTTCAAAGAATTTGGTTGGATAGATTTTGAGCTATGGTGGCAACTGATTTTCAAGATGCAGTTTCGAGAAAAGCGCATTTGAAATTTTAAATGTGATTATCAACAGTAAAATTTTAACTCACCATTAATCTGCTATACCTGGTCGATAGAGAGCACCCTTCGTTTCTTCAAAAAAGTCTTGTAAGGTCGATTGTTGCTCTCTGGTTTCAATTCTGGCTCTTTTAGCGAGGTCAGTCGATCGTCGTTCGGACCGCCAAATTCGCGCTTCACTACGGCGGACGACATAAACCTGACATATGTGATCAACTTGACATCCCATTGTCACTAGGATTTTGAGAATGCCATTAAATCCTTCATTGAAAATAATTACAGCCAGAAAAATGGCCCTCGGCCCCAGAATGAAAGTGTTTAGGAGCGGAAGTCCAGATCAATGCATTTAACGACTCATTGTTATTCTGGGTCTCTGCTCCTAAACATCTGTTCAAGAGATCATCTCGTGGCAAATCTTCGTAGATTGGTTTGATGACTGTTTGAACTTCTTCAGTCAAAGGTGCCTTCCCATGGTGGAAACTAATCAGTTCACCTTTAGCTTCCGCTTCGCGCCATTTGCATCAACTGTCCTCGCCTGCTGGACAATTTTGATACTGAGGATTTTCGTCTATAGAACATTTATGGAAGAAAGTTTCTTGCTTCATTCCTTCTTTCGAATTTGCGTGTCGACGAATAGCTAGCCCAAAAATGTAGTGAGGTCGTTAATAACCTTGTCAGTAAGTTTCCCAACCCCTTTTCCACCAATGCTTCTGTGATTCTTATTTGCATTTCTATGCCGCGTTATCATTCTTTTCTCGACATGTCCTACGCATTCCTTTTTCACTACTACGTATATTTTATTATTTGCAGAAATACCGGAAAAAACTCCAGCAAAATCCAATATACAATACACAAAACTTGTCGCAATTGGAACATCCATGTTCATGCTTGTTAAAAGTTTCTTTGCTGATATTGATGCGAAGTCCTTTTTCTTCTCTGATAAGTATCGATTCCCATGAAATACTCGTTTTTTAGTGCGAGCATGACGTTGAACGATAAAGCGATCTCCCTTCATACGTCGTCCATTTAAAAAAATCACTGAACACACAAACAGCACAATACTTATACAACATTACAACAAAATATAACTGAGTATAGCTTGAAAGCCTTTCAGTGCTCACTCTAGACTAGATTATCCTTTTTATTCCAAACAGTAAATAAGTTTAGACAATTGATTGGTTTTCCATCTTTTTATATTATATTTATATCTGCGTTCGAATTTATAAGGCTCAGGTAAAAAACTAACACGTAAAAAAATATTGGATGCTCTATCTCATCGAGTACTCTAGCCGCGGCTGCAAACTCCTTACCTGTTTAACACTGTAATTTCTAAACGACTCGGAATATCGGAAAATCCCTTTGCCCACATATTCTCCACTATATATAGATACAGTTCATGCAAAAAAATCGATTTCTCCAACCCGACACACGGGATGACCCCCTTAATCCACTACTGATAGCTAGTAGAAGGAGTGAAGAAAGGAAATTCATTTTTGAACAATCAGTGGCCAACCTCACCTGTTTCCTCACCATTTGGTTGAACAAGTTATTATTAAAGGCAAATTTGATCTTCAGCTCATCTTTAGGGAGTACCTCGTGGACTGCATGTTGCTTATAGAAAACTCTTCCCAAGGCTGAGAAAGGCGTTAGCATCGATTTAATTCTGGGTTAAGTAGAGTGCCGCAAGAAAGATGCGAACGACCACAGTGTTCCGCGGAAGTTCTGAATCTAGCTGCAGAAGGCGAGAAGCTTCTCGACTCCAATATCGAGGAGCGTGTGCACGTCCCAAAAACCAAATAATGTCTGTATTAGTTGCCCGAAGATCGCAAATGATACGTTACCCGAAGAAATTAGCAGATTGTTAGTTAAAAAACTAAAAGAAAAATTAAGATGAAAAAGCCGTAGACAATTAGTCGCAGCTATGTGATTATTCGAAACAGTTAAGAGAATCGAGACTAAATCTTCAAAATCACCCCCGACAACACAATTTTCCGAAAATTTGCTAAAATAATGGGATTAGCTGATGTTGCACACATTGAAGTCGAGAACCATTCCGTTCTCAAAAGTGTTTGCTCAATTTCTGACTAGCCGATGGATAATGCAGTTCACGGTAGTGTCAGTAACTGTACTTGAAAGGGAATATTTGGTGAACGTATGTGTGGTGACGGGAGAATTGGGCTCGGTCAGGTGAATTTTCACTTATTTTCGTGTACATAGTTGAATGGAATTACTGGAGAACTAGCGAAAAATGGTTGAAGTGTCGTGACGGAAGGGATCGCAGAATAAGAGACTGAGTGCGAATAATGCGGGCGTCGAGCAGATTGGAGGTGTGAAGCAAAAAATGAATAGAGATGATCACGTATAGTTTACTGCAGGTGGTATACTGCGGTGAGGAAGCGAACAGGATTGCTCTAGGAGAGTTGAATTCCATCGAGGTGACGTTCACGTTGGAGTTACTGTGATCCGCGTGTTGACCTAATATCGCGTTGTACAATTAATTTCGCCTGGTGGAGGTCGACGGACAACAGATTGGCGTTTACAGGTCTTTCCGGCAACCGTGGAATCCGATCGACCAAGTGTCAGATGGGCAATGGTACGAGGTAACACGAAAGTTCAAATGAAGAACTAAACGAGTTCGGAATTAAATTAAACGGCAGTGAGATTAGAACTGGAGAAAAAACTATCAGTGCTGAATATTGAAGGGCAACATTTGAATTTCGTGTAAAACGGGAACGATTACTCGCTGCTCACCCCGTGGGAGTGTAGTAAAGAGTTTTGAATGAGTGCGTGTGCGGAAGTTTGTTGGGGCAGCATTGACAAGACATCGGCGCGACGATGCTGTTTGAAGTCGTTGGGGGTGAATTCCACGTTTGAGAACTTTTCGGGGACAAATTGAAAGAATCGATGCGTTTGCCGTGATGCTTGTTGACGATAGGTCCTACGTTTTTATTAAACTTAATTAAGTGCGTTGCCTCACTGCGAAACAACCACGAAAGAACAGATTTGATTTGTAAGTGTGCCGAAAATTGCGACTGGGATCGGGAAACCTGTCATTGGAACGTCAAATAATTTGGATCGGGCGAGCTTATTGAGTCGGAGTGCAGCTGTTCTTTTGTGCGGTTTTTTGGAAGTGGTGTGTGAGGTCGGGCCGGCAGTGTAATATATGTACGGAGTGTTCTACGCGGGACGACTGAGGCATTGCCATAGCGTGTATCGTTGGATTGTGTGGACAGTGATCTCGTTACCACAAGACGACGTGTACCGCCAATTGGAAGATGGTAAAATTCGTCCAGGAACTGTCAGAATTCTGAAATTTCTGCATTGGATTTTCGGACCCGGGATTCTTGTTTTCAATTAAAATTGCGTTGGTATAACATAGCGCAGCGAGCTAGGAATTTGGCTCGACAAACCCACGAAAACATAGTAAACCAGCAGAGTTGGCTGAGGAAACTCGGAAAGCTTTCAAGACGGGCGGCATTTATGAAACTGAAGTGGCGGCGGCAGCCAGCAACAGTTCAGCAGCGTCAGCAGAAACAATGGCATCCTCTAATCGTGGAATACAGATTGGGTCTGCTTGGTTCCAGCGTAAAATTAACTTGCGGCCACAGCACCGGGGTGTGCACTTGGTTACCGAGGAGATACTGCGACAAATGCCTGAACTTGGCCAATTTTCGGTTGGACTGTGTCATGTTCAAAGTAAGAATCGATCCATAAGCATCTTAAAATTTCAGGCAAAGTATTAAGCACTAGGGAGCGGAAAATCAATTCTCGTATTTAATCAAAATGGGGAAATCCTATGAAATGAATATAGGAAATGGAGCAAGCCCTTCTTGACACATGACAACTTGAGGAAGAATAGAATGAATAGAATAACAGCAAGGCTCTATGATATGCATGCTTGCAATACATATCCGCACTAGGTATGAAAAGCGAAGTGTGGCTGGTATGAGGTATATGCAGTGGTGGTAAATTGTCATAGGGTGTCACTTTCCGTAGAAGTCAGGTGTCAATGATCCTACAGATAGTACGTTCAGTTTTTCCACGTTTTGAGATTCGGTTGATGTCTCATTGCGGAAATCGATGAAAACCAAGCAACAACGTCTAACCCTGTTAATATCAGATGAGATTTCTCATGCAATATTTGTCCAATGTCATACATATCTTTAAACTGTAAATACATTGGCTCCTAGCTTATTTGATACAGTGCAAGTTCAAAACTATCTACAATATCAGAAAAGTTTTAATGCCATTTTCAAGAAGGGAGGTTGTTGTTTAATTAGGAAATTTCTATTATATTTTCCAAATCAACTGGGTAAGAGAAAGAAAACGTGAAAACGAAAAAAGTACCCAGCTTCTCTGATACAGTTTAAAATTATTATTAAATACAACATGTACTAATAATTATTATTTCGATTGATATCCTTCCGCTTTAATAGCGGCCGACAGCCTATTTGACGTTGAATTTACCAGCTTTTGTCTAAAGTTAGGAGTCATCTTTTGCCGTGTTGCCAGCAAGCCTTGAGGTCTTCCTTATTCGAAATATTACACTTCCTTTTGTTGTTTTCCAAACTTGTCCAAAATTTCTTGATTTAGTTTATATCAGGAGACTGTGCCGGTGGTGACATTGCCTGCGAGCAGTTCCAAATCAGCCAAGATTGCACATTTCCGGGCTTGTGCTTCGGATGATTATCATGGTAGAAGCTGAAATCTTCCTGTTCCCCAATTTTCTGGCACTTTGCAGTAATTTTTTAGCACATCGAGGTAATGCATGTAGTTCATTGTTCCCTCAATAAAAAGTAGGCTACCAGTTCTTGCTGCAGATATTCAGACCCAAACCATAAGCTGACACTTTCCTTGTTTTACAGTTTTGAGGCTCTTTGTTCAGCTTTGGTATTTGCTTTACACCAATCATAAAACGTTCTATAGGAGCCAAAAATACTAAACTTTGACTCGTTCGGAAAAATTACGGCATTTTAAGACGCAGAATCGTTATTTATTTGCTTCTTGGCAAAGACAAATCGGTTTTTGGTTCTTGTTGTAAAAAGCACAAGGTTTCTTTCGAGCTACTCGGCCGTTTGAATTATGGTAGCGCAGCACAGGTCGAATTGTTTCAGAATTGCACGACCGGTTCATCATGACCCTCATTAGCCAACTTCGAGTAGATAGCTTCAAAGCTCGTCTGGCTCGCTAAAAAATTTATTTGGCGATTTTCTGCCCTTATTTCTTCAACAATTTTTTGTGTGCAAAACGCCCAGTTATGTGCTGACCTGTAGAGGCATTTAAATTGACACTTTCAGCCCTTTTATGGACACTGTCCTTTTTTAAAGCGGCGAATTGCCAGTTCACGCCGCTCCATTGTTGTACGACGATCCATTTTAGAATAGACTCAACAATAGTTGTACTCAGGATTCCAAAATGACACAAAAAGTTTGGTGTTATAATACCCAAACACGAAAAAAAAACCCGTAAAACAAAAAATACCTTTGAAGCGCGCGACAAGCGAAAGCTTTTTGACACTGAAGGAGACTAGCAAATAAGCTGTGAGCTGGAATTCGGCAATCTACCTACATCGGCCTTGTATGCCATAAACAACGATTTTTGAGATTCCCCTTATTCGAAACTTTTTTGTTGAATATGCAACTACACATCTGTATTTAAAATTTATCGATAAATCTCCTAGTTTCGATATTACAGTGATGTAAAATTAAAACAGTTACTAGTTAAGCTAGAATAAAAGTGATATTTTGGTAAGAGTGAATGTAAAGCATTAGTGTGAATTTTTTGCATCTTTTTCCGCCTAGTGAAATGCATAAAAGGTAGATTTGCTGCAGGAAATATATGAGCACACTTGTGAATTCCGCAAATGGATGTACCATTTGTCTTTCAACCATAAAGAAAAGGTAGTTTATTGCTTAGTTCTGCTAACGACCTGTATGCTGTCGCGAAAATGTAAACTATATTCAATATTGTTGCAAGTGCTTTAGACAATAATTTGGCATATTTAAAATGTTGCAACTTAAGGGGCAAATCCTTGGTTAAGGTTTTATGTGAAACAAAACCTTATTAGAATCGAATCGATGTCTGTCTGTCTTTCACATCGGATTTATTCGGAAACGGCCGAGCTGATTCTCGCACTGTGAAAGTGTGCGGTTTGTTGTTCTCTTTACATACAGCAAGTCGCGCCATTTTGTGTTAAGTTTAAGGGGTCTCTCCATACGTGTGAGTGAATAAGAATGTGACCATGTGGGGTTTCAAATGAAAGGACTCAATCAGTACTTCTCGAAACTGGTCACATATTTGATCTCGGGTGGGCGAGTGAGGGCTCAAAATATGACCATCAGAAAGTGTAACAAGTCTCGTTCTCAGAACCTATCCAACCGAAATCTAGGCCTTAAAATACATCCCGTTCCGATATCTGCACAAATAGAGTTAATAATAGTATATTACCATATTTTAGAAATTTAGCCAGAAACCCCCTTAACCTTCCGTTGGTAACTGGGGTGATGCGTCACCCCATGCGGGTAAAATTTGTGCTCTTGTTTGGGTATCTTTTATCAGATCAGCTGTAGTTTGTTTATAACCTTAACTTGCGTGCGCCACGGCCCAGTCCTGTGACCTTTGCCTGATTTCTTTTGTTTAGAATGTGTTCTATCAATGTAGATGACCCGGAATTCACGGATTATGTGAGACGTTGTTTTGATGATGATGAAAATGAACCCTCTGATGAACATTCGTCAAGTGATGAAGAGGATATAGTGATGACAGATAGTTAAGCTTCAGAGGAAATTGAAGGGGAGTCTTCTGATGATGAGGATGAAACGGAATATACTTCGAATATTGTGAAAGGTAAGAATGACCGTAAGTGGTCACTATTACCACCTGAACGGTCCAGAACACAAGCTCGCAACCTTGTAAAAATACCAAAAGCCAAGAAGATTTTGAATGTTTCATCCAAACTCAGTTTTCTAAGCTTGCTTATTGACCAAACCATAATTGAATTAATTGTTCAGGACATAAACGTTGAAATAAGTATTCGGGCTGCAAAGGATTCTGGCCAACGATTCGTTCATGAAACAGATGAAATTGAAATAAAAGCTCTATTTGGAATATTGTACTTAGCTGGAATGAGGAAAGATGGTCATCTGACCACTGAAGAAATGTGGTCACTATCCTCTGAATATAGACTTGTTATGGGCGAAATGCGATTCGAATTTTTGATTGTTTGAGATTTGATGACAGAAATATACGTGACAAATCTGACAAGTTTACACCCATCCGCGCCTTGTGGTGTGTTTTTATTGATAAGTGCCGCGAAAACTACACCCCTCACATGTATTTGACGACTGACGAACAACTTCTTGGTTTTCGAGAGAAATGTCCTTTCAGGGTGTATATAGCCTCTAACAATGTGCGACATTAGAACGGTCTACATAATTGATACCATGTCATACATTAATAATAATAATAATCGATGGCGCAACAATGCATGTTGGATCAGGGCCTTGAAGTTTGTTAGAGCACTTTATTTTTGGTGAGATTGCACTCGCCCAAGATTATTACCCTGATTTGACTCAGATACTCATTCGCAGCTGACTCGACTAATATCCGACATAAAATCACGATACAAATTCCATTGCCAATGAGATTTGAAAAGCGACCTTCCGTATGACAGCGTTGTGCTCTAACCACTCAGCTATCCGGACACATACATTGCATACATTAGTAAAGAGAATTGCAGCACAACGGATAGTCTACCTTCAAACCCAACTGTGCGTGGAAGCAACTGGAACATAGCTTGTGACAACTGGTTCACTTCGGTTCCCTTGGCAGAAGAAATTTGGTCTGAGAAATTCCACTTTCTTTTCTTCCAAATACAAATAAACCAGTCCTGTCATCTCAGTTCGCTTTTGCTGGGAAGACTACCATTGCCTCTTTCACTCCGAAGAATAATAAATCTGTTATTTTAATCTCTACAATGCATGACCAGAAAGACATAAATGAGGTCGCCAAGAAGCCAGAGATAACTGACTTTTACAATTTTACCAAAGGCGGTGTAGATACCTTCGACAAAATGGTCCATGCATATAGTGTTTCACGATATAGTAGGCGCTGACTTCTTCCCATGTTGTACGGTATTTTTGATCAGGCAGGCATAAGTTCGTTAATCCTGTACAAGCTTGCGAATCCTGGAAAAAATTACAAGGGAGAATTTTTTGAAAAGTCTAGCTCAGGAACTTTTCAGACCTCATGTTGAACGACGTCTCAGCAAGAACTTGCCACGTAAACTCACTGAAGATATTACGCAGTATCTCGCGAAGAAATGGCCACTAGAAGAAGCAAAAACGCAGAACTTCCCTGCGAAGTTGCAAAAACAGTCCAGATGCCACATTCGTCCCAGAAATCACAATAGGAAAGTCAAAAATGCGGGAAATCTGCGTGCAGTGATCATCGCAAAGAGGTGTGCACAAACTGGTTCAGCAATTAAGAGTTTTACTTAAACAACACGTATTAATCATGTTTTAATTTAAATGATGATTTAACTATAAATAAACCCATAAACAAAAAAATAAAAATAAAAAATGAAATGAAGCTTTGGGGTAATGCTTAATTCAGGTAAATATATTTGTACATTGGACACGCGGTACTACTTTTATGCACGACGTAAATCGGACATATGTGTGCAATCAATTTATATACGTGCATGTATAAATATAGTTTTCGGCAATATGCAATGTTTGTTTGTTTAGGGTGAACATGTCTGCAATATGTACGTATTTCTTGTAGTTTGAAAAAATATAAAGAACAACTATTTCGTGTGACAATGCTAATTGAATAATCCGCTGTAGGGGCGTGAACATTAATGAGGCTTACATTTATTTCTAAATTTGCCTCGCAAGCGCAGAGTGCATAGCCGTTCGGTTGTATTTTAAATGCCGATAGCAGCAGGTTTCATTTCTTGGTTGACTAAGAAACATACTCCGAGCACATGGTTTACTGGGTGGCCGCTATAATATATGGTGTAGCGACTCTTCTCCAGGAAACCGGTCCCTGTCCAACGCTGTTACATTGGACGGGGTATTGACTAGCTGCTTGACAGCTCCATCTCTGTACGAAATGCGCAAATCGTTATTCCATTTACGTTGCCGGGTTCGTCGTTGTGTTATCAGTCCGAGGCTCCTGTTGTAGCTTCGTAATAACGTGTTTTCCGTGTAGGGTTGTCAACCCTATTCAACCCCCAACCTGGATGATGATACAATTTGTCCCGTTTTTAGGCGCGGGAGACTCGCCTTCATCCTTCTCCGTCTGCAGCTTTTCGTTAAGAAAGAGCTCCCAGCGGTCACCACGTGGAGGTGGAGATAGGGTTTGGTAGTAGAGCTGTTGGTGTTGGTTCAGCAGGCATTTCCCAGGTTTTATGCTCCATCGTGGGTACCAATCCACGTTTAGCCCTGGGATCTATACTACCTTTTGACCACCAATGCGGTAATAGACAATGTTTGTTTATTTAGGATGAAAACGGTATTTATTTGGTAAGTATGTACATATGCATATCCTAGAGTTTAGAAAAATATTGCGGAATATTTTGTATTCTTAGCTACATATATACGTACAAATGGAAAACGTGCATAGAGAGTTGCTTACATAAGATCAACACAACACGTTTACCTGAAGCAACGAGCTCTCGGTATTCGACATGTTTATACTTATATAACAAACGTTTTCAGTCATTTTCTTAAATTGAAAACTAATTATTGTCACACATTTTCAAATCATTTTTTCTGTAAAATCAACTTAAATCACAAATTTCGAATTTGTACTTAAAGAATTTTTTTGTTTAAGAAATTTCGACTGTGCATTTTTTGCAAATGTATGGTATTTGGATTTAGGGGTCTGGTTTATTATCTCTGTACTGAAGTCTTGTAAGGTACCGTCATGTTTATTATATGGCATCTAGCGTCGACAGTTTGCCATTCCTTCCAATCTGTCTTAAGTGTTTTGTCTAATCCTTTCAATGGAAAAATATTCAATACGTCGAAGCATGCTTCGCAGTCACTTGTCATGCATTTTTCGCAATATCTAAGTTTCAGAAACTCAGCAGTAGAAACTGACAGTGTTGAAGGAAGCTTAAGTGTTTCTAGCTGCAGTCAGGAAGGGTGTCAGTTCAAAGAATTTACTCTTCTCCACTTTTATGTCGGAATAGTCAGAGGCATGTGCTTCAATGGTCATCATCATGTGTGTCTCTCTCTTAACACGAATACATTTACCTATTTCTTTATCTTTCATTCAGATTGTGTCCCTCCTGTTAGGAGACGGCCGGCTTGTATCAACTTCTTTGTTTCATCCATTATGGCTATAGTTTTAACTGTTTTAATACTTTGATGCATAGTCTCCATTGATATAATTTGCTTTAAGAGGGTCATCCCGTGTGAAGGCGGGTTTTTTTTGGCTTTTTTTAGAATTTTTTTTGTGAAGACCTGGAGAAAGATGATTAATATATTGAGCGTGCATAGTAATTTTTCCAGCCCGATCACATAGTTCGTTATTGAAATACAGAGCAATTTATAAATCCATCAAACTAGGATTATTAAAAAATATTAAAAACTAAATTTTTGGTGCCTTGTTAAACTTTTTTTCTTTGAATTTTGGCGTTTTTTACGGCTTCTTCAATGAATAAAAAAAAACTAAACTCGATTCCGCAAATCCGACACACGGGATGACCCCCTTAAAGCATGCAGTCCATATGAGTTTTAGATGAAATTCGCTGCTTGCCTGAAAATGTTAAACAAAATGGCCGGAAACAATGTTGGCAATATGATGCAAAAAACCGTACAACTTGCTCACAACTAAACAACAACTTGTCATTGTGAAAAAATATTTTCTCTTCTTTTTTCGAAATAATATTCAGAAACCAGTTAAATTTAACTAATGTACATTTCGTTAAGAATAAATTTGTTTTGATTAGATCAATCTAAAAAAATATCTCTTTTTCCCATTTTCCGTGAAATGCTTCTATTATTAGCGTGGCGGAGAGCATTTAGAAGCCTAATTGCCATATGCACGCATAAACCTTATTTTTTTTACATTTGCCATTTGTGTATGGGGATGAGAATGGTTCTTCGAAATATATGTCCTTTT
The DNA here is from genome assembly GCF_905115235.1 of Hermetia illucens. Classification (NCBI taxonomy): domain Eukaryota; kingdom Metazoa; phylum Arthropoda; class Insecta; order Diptera; family Stratiomyidae; genus Hermetia; species Hermetia illucens. Next base: position 118,819,947 of record NC_051849.1, read on the forward strand.
TCTAGCCCCCGTATTACTTCCATTTACAACCGATATTAAAATTTAGACCTGCTTCGTAAAGTACTAATCAAAACTTCACATGATTATATTCGGATATAAATAAAGTTTTTAACTCCCGTTTGCATATATGGGAATTGCTTTTTTTCTTGACACTATTTCTGAATTTGGTAGTCACAATTACTTAAAAAGTTATGAACCCATCTTCTTCAAATTTTGCACACTTCTATAGAATATTTCCTACTGCTAGAAGCAAGAATTTTTTTTCTCGATTTTAAGTAATTATTCAAAACCATGCAAGGTGCAAACATGGGATTTTTAATTTATGACTCCGTCAAAAATGCAATTTTTTTTTCGCTCATTCAAGCACGAGTTATAATCCTCTATTAATATCTATTAATAGAATATTTATAGAATAAATTTATTAATAGAAAATTAATTATTATTATTAATTAAATTAAAATTAATAGAAAATTTTTGGTTTTTTAATTTCACATGAATCCATCATAAGTTATCCTGACTATGCCGAGGCAACTTATCAAATATGTATTTTTTATATGATAAACTGTTTCATTGGATATATAAATAAAATCGTAAAAATGTATCCGCTTTAAGCCTTTGAAATCCACCTAACTCCTCAAGTTTAACGTGAAACATTGTAATTAATTGCATGCGTTGGGCTCATAGCTCTCTACCGAATTTCGTGTCAATAAGTGTAACCGTTTCTGAAGTAAGAGCGACAAACAGACGGAATGAACTGATTTTAATAAGGTTTTTTGGAAAACAACGAATGCATATCTTTTATATTTAGCAATCATGGGAAGAAACGTATTTTGTAATATCTTTATCGCTCTGGCACCAGTGAGATTTAAATATAATACAAGATTATTAATCTAAATCGGCATGGTCCCTTTCAAGGCAAATCGATTCCAATACTTGACCTCTCGAAATAATTTTTTATACCAGGTGGAAATGCGCTCCTCGTAGCGGAAAGCCAAATAAGATGAATATGGTAGCTTTTGGGTGGTATTCATTGCCCGGATACTAGCATTGTGTAAAGGAGTGTACATGGTGTAAAACTACGAGTCGCGAAATCCTTTCGTTTTGAAGATTTTCTTCACGTATATAGTTCACATCACGCCTAAATAATACTTTATTCACTGTTTGACCCGGAAAAAATGCACAAATTCGTTGAAATCGATGAAAGCTGAAAACATCACCTTCTTTTTCTATTGAGAAGTACGCGGTTTTTCGGTCTCGATTTGTTCACAGTACGCCATCCTCTCGTTTGAGGTCTGAATTGGGTGTCGTGTTTATAGACTCATGTTTCGCATCGGTTTTTTAAGGTTTTGTGTGAAACAAACCCTTACTAGGATCGAGTCGATGTCTGTCTGTCTGTCACACCCGATTTATTCGGAAAAGGCTGGACCGATTGTCACGAAAATTGATGAGAGCGTATGATCTGTTGTTCCCTTTACATATAGCAAATGACGCCATTTTGTGTTAAGTTCAAGAGCGCCTCCCCATAATGTGAATGGAAGGTAACATTTTTTTTCATAGAATGTGGCCATGTCGGGTATCAAATGAAAGGGCTCAATTATTACTTACTGAAACTGGTCCCATATTTGATCTTGGCTCAAAATATGACCATCAAAAAGTGTAAATATTCTCAGAACCTATCCGACCGAAAAATTTGAAAAAATCACAGTTATGTACCTAAACGAAATCTAGGCCTCAAAATATATCCCATTTCGATATCTGCACAAATAAAGTTAATAATAGTAATTACCATATTTTAGAAATTTGGCCGGAAACCCCGCTTGAGTTTGCTACAAATACAAAATTTGGCAGTGGTATAAGGGATAGCATAAGGCATAACTCTTTGAAAGAAATCCAACTAGGTCGCAGGGAAACATTTCGTTTTAAGTGTTTAATCATTTATATATCAATATCAATTACACAAAACAGATATACGTATGTGTTTATATGTACATATATGCTAATGAAGCTTTGGTGTAGTGCCTTATCCAGATAGATATATTTGTACATTAAACCAGCAATATTCAATACCGTATATATCATATGTATGCTTTTGTATACGAAGTAAACCGGGGATATAGGTGCGATCAATTTATATACGTGCATGTATAAGTATAGTATTCGGCAATTGGCGATGTTTATTTGTTTAGAGTACGTTAGCTGGCACATCTCTTGCGAAAGACTAAAGAAGCTACTGCGCCTCAAACCAACCCCTCAATAGATGAAGGTTCAAAGGACATTGAAATACGTTGGATTGGAAGCTCTCGTCAAGAAGGAAAAGCCAAAGGTTTCTCCGAAAAATTGAGATTTTTGTTTTGAAAAAGTACGAACATTTTTATTTCATTACACGAATTTAAATTTATTTATTGGTCTGATAAGACCAAAATAAATCGGTATCAATTATATGGGCGAGCATAGCACTCGGCAAAGTAACAAAATCCTTCAAGCGTATTCCAAGGGCAACTTACACTGGTCGTTCTTACATGGTTTAAGGGTGTGTTACCCCAAACAGAGTCGAACTGTTCGTAATTAGTATTGTTTTCCTGTTCTTGTCGATAATTTTCCCGCTACAGTTGAAATAAGTCGGGAAACCGGAAACTCGGCGCTTCAGGTATAAAAGGTTTTGTTTGTTTCTTCCGTACGTATATTTGAGTGCAGGACTATCCCATTTACACGTAGTCCCTAATGTATATGCGTTAGGCATGTCAGACTACTCACTTTAGTGTGATATTGAAATTTAGTACTTTGGGTTGCAGTTAATTTACACGGTAAAGACAACTTTGAGCTACTGTTTGTTAGTGATAGTGAGATTTTGATCACAATTGGGAATAACATGCTTTATACCATAATCTATATTGCTATATTTGTATAACCTTAGGATAAACATAAGGAGGGTTTCTTGTCAATTTCCTCAAAAATATAGTAATATATATACCGTTGCCTTTAGGAAAGATAGCTCGACACAAAGGACTATCATAAGCACATCGAACCACTGATACCAACACAAGGCGCATATCGCTCAATGATACATCGCCTCATCAGAGACACGGCAACAAAAAACGAATTCAACCCCCGGATGATAGAACAAATAAGAAAGAAAAAACGATCAAGAATATTAAGAAATAATTAAACTATCTTATACGAACAAGCAAAAAGTAAAAGGAAATCTTATAGAGTAGGGATCACCTATTCCAAAAATTTTTTTAACGATATGAGAACGAGTTTGTCTAAATATAACGTCGAGCTAGTGGGCTCCAGAAGAGAATACACGCTCAAGAGCCGGTTAACTACAGAGAAGGATCCGCAGCAAGCCAAACAAGCCGGGAAAACGGAAGCAAGACGCTTCAGGTATAAAAGGTTGTGTGTATTTCTTTTGTAAAGACATTTGAGTGTGAATTTTTCCCATGAGTACGTAACACGTAATATACGCATATGTTATGTGAGAATATTCACTGTTGGGTGATAATGGCATTCAAAATCTTGAATTTCCAAAGAAGTGACAACTTTTACCTATTATAACTTTGTTCGTGATAGTTCGATTTCCACCAAACTTGGTAGGGTCAAGCTGTATATTGTAGCCTACATTGCTGTTCGTGCTACTAGGATGAGCTCAAGGGGAGTTCTGCAACCAATTACTGAAAATTATATTTTTTTTGAAGGGATAGGTATAGTGGTATAGTGGCAGCCTTTTTATTTTTTTGAGGTTTTTGTTTGGTAGTTTCTGGGAACGGCCCCATTAAATAAATTATCAATTTCGACCCCCCGCACTCCCCACCTTTCCAACAAATGTCAAAACTAAGACCGACTTTAGAAAGTACTAACCGATACCTTTCATTTGATACCCCACATGACTATATTTGGTGAAAAAAAATGTACACCCCTCTTTTGCATATATGGACCCCCCTTAAATTCGACGTAAAAGGATGTAACTCACTGTATGCGTGAGCGTTCACAGTCACCACCTTTCCATCAAATTTGGAGTCAATCGCTACTACAGCCTCCGAGAAAACTGCGTGTGACGGACAAACAGAGAAACACACAGTAAACTGATTTTAATAAGGTTTTGTTTTACACAAAACCTTAAAAGGGAAAGGAAAGCAGGCAAAACTAGCCAAAAGACACAATAGAGAGAATATAAAATTATCCGTGGCGAAACACATAATTGAAGGATATGTGATGGACGAGGTGGAAATATTGGGTTGGGGGAAAAGAAATGACGTATTCTGTCAATATATGGCGACACTTAAACATATATTGTGTTGCACTTATCGCATCGGCTCATACTATACGGAGATTTGAAGACGACAATCTGTGCTGCAAGTGTCTCTTTGACAGTGTTATGTCTGAGACAGACTTGAACATTTGTGTAATGCAGAAGCAGCCTTTGTCTGGTACAGACATTCGTCTGTCTGATGCCTGATATAGGCACAAAAGCACAGAAGAAGAAGAAAATGTTGTTTTTGCTTTTAAGTGCTTTGTCTTCACAAAACAAGTTTTCAATCTTCCAAATATCTTTCGCGTTTATATGTACTTACCTTTTCTCAACATCTGCAGAGCCTTTTAATTTCCTCATTGGATATTAAGCAGACTCCATACTTAGATACAGCATAACCACATCATTAAGGCACTAATGTTCGCTATCCAAGCGAATACTAACATTACAAAAAAAAAATATTTGCAGTTGGAAATATTAGTCCAACAGAATTCGTATTCGGACGAATAATAATTACGAATATGAATTGCTTCTTGCCTAAAACAAGGGGCACTATTTGAGAGTTATGCGTCGTCTGCGTAATGCTTTTCGCAGAAAGAGGCTAGATTTATGGAGAGACAACTCTTGGTTTTTGCATCACGATAATGTATCATCGCACACCGAACATAGTAACCAATAGCGTTCCTTAGCCACCATATTCGACTGATTTATCTCCATGCGACTTGTGGCTGTTCCTCAAATTCAAGAGGCCGCTTCGGGTAAATTGTTTTGAGTCGATTGAAGAGATCCAATGTGGATCGACGCGTGTTTTGAAGGCTATACCTGGAAGTGACTATCTGGCGTGCATCGAAGACTAAAAGGCGTTGGCATAAGTGTGTAGTGTCTGGAGGAAATTACTTTGAAGGAGACGAATTCGGTTTGGGCCAATATAGACAACATTTCTGAGGAAAATTTTCTTGGCACAGTAGTATTTCATAATGGCCGGTTGAACGGTGTCAGAGTTTAAAAACCTCAAACGGAGCATCCATTTATATATACATATATAGATTCTTCTCTATTTAACTGAAACAAATCATGTCGAAAATTACATTATATATCACTTTCGTCACATTAGACTTTGTCATTACAAAAAAGAATTAAAGGCAAGGCAGTCACTTTGCAATGTCAGCGAACATTTTAACGAAGGAACAATTAGTAACAAATCGGGAAACCGGAAGCTAAGCGTTTCTGGTATGAAAGGTTCTTATATAAGCATATTTAAGTGGGCATTTGTAATGCTCGTAATAATGCATAAAGCATTTTGTTCGTCAAACTATTCACTTTAGTATGGTACAGACATTCAAAGTCATAGAATGCAATAAATTTCGGCAAAAATGACAACTTTGACCTATTGGTCTTATAAGGCTCTATAGTACAGTCTATATTACTTCAAAAATTGTTGAACCTTGGATAAAGTTCCCAGTCAATATGAAGATAATGTAATAAATATGGTAATAAACTATTATTAACTTTATTTAAACAGGTATCGGTATGGAGAGTATTTTGAGGCCTAGATACCATGCTCATGGACCGCCATATTTCTTTTCAAATATTTGTGTAGTAGTTTCTGGGGCCGGGTCCATGAAATAACTGCCGATTTTTGGACCCCGCACTCCTCTCCTTTACAACGAATGTAATAATTAATACCGGTTTCGGAAAGTACTAATTGTTTTGTTTTACCCAAAACCTTAAAATATGGTTTGGAAGTGGCTCTGTTCAAATCGAGTACTACCAACTTGGAAGGCAATCCAGGATTGGGTACATGTGTATTGTCACGTTGTGGATCCCAATGGCAATAAGGGCTGGAAACTGTGCTTCCTTTTTAGTTATACTCTACCGTAACATATAAACTACGGGGCTAACTATTCAGTGCAAAATTGGCAACTAAACAATTTATGAGGATTTGTAAGACCTTGTAGCCGATGCCAAAGCACAGGTTGCCTCTAATAACCGCAACTTCTTTGCTCGTAAAATCGATTGTCTGACAAGCAAATAGGAAGCAATTATTGATCATCAGTTTCAAATTGTCGATTTTTTCCACGCATTAACGTAACAGCAAATTTTCGACCGATGAAATTCAATTTTATTAATTTTAAATGCGCATTTCGGACGCCAGTTGTGCCCTTCTTGATTTTGTTTTTTTATTTTTATAATTATTGGCATTTGACAGTAAGGTTAAATGGTGGAATTTCATTCATTTACGTTTGTTTAGTTATCTGCTAACTCATTCAACGCCAAACAAAACCATAGCAAACTCATTGATTCGGTTTGATACTATCATTTCCACTATGATATGTAACCTATTTTATCGCTGCAGAAACGATGACGAGTTTTTTTCATGGAACCTTTAGAATACTTTTCATCTCGGCTTCCGCATCTTCTGCTAAAAGTTTGTTAACATTTATTTTGGTTGAGGTTACTAACGTGAATTTTTTATTGATTACTAGCTAACATCGTATACTTTGTACCACCACGGAATCAAAAAATGTTGTTAGCTAATTTCCAGAGTTAAATTCGGTTATTGTACTCATCACGTGGCATGCGATCCAAGGCAGTTTTAAACAATCGGACCAGTGCATGAAGTCCATGAAGTAGCAGCAGCTGATCTTGAATAATTGCTCTTGTCATTACTGTATTGATTGTTTGACGTCAATCAAGTTGGTCCTCCATATTCTCTATTAAACATTGGACGAATTTATGCTGTGCGTCTTCAGGCAGTCGCCCTGATCCAATTCGATGGCAAATTTGGCCTGTGAACTCTAAAGTCGACAGCGAGAAAAAGTTGTGATTCTAATGCATCTCCAAGAAGCAATGGATGTAATGGCTCAAATGGGATGTGCAATATGGCAATTTTAACTTTCCACTGAAACAGCAATATGCCGTTTCTTCAGTGAACTACAATGCACCGCAATGGTCACACAACAAAACCTCGATTGTGTCAACTCGAATTAAAGGTTTGAATTGTAGTCAATTGTGCAGTCGTATTGAAAGACTCGATTCGAATCTACACTTAAGGGCTTTTTCTTGCGCGTCAAAAAAGAGCACGTTGTTGATCCGTGCAATAACCTTGCCGAATTATCAATGCCAACCGGGCTGTTTCGCGTACTGCCTCTCCGTGTTCATATGTTTGCGGCGCTCTTCTTGTACGATCGCTTAGTCAGTGGATTGAATCGCAATAGTGGAAAGTTTAACGGCATTACGGCTCTGTTGTGAAAGATTGGACCTTATGGCTAATAGCAATGTAAATAACACTGGAAAATTAATCGCACCACTCAAAAACATATCGTGAAGCAATTATCGATGTGCACACAACGGCAAATGTCATTACCTGGTAAAGTGAACATCTTCCAAGGCTTACCTTCGGGGAGTGCGAGGGGTTGAAAGCGATCATTCCTTAAGGAGGCCATTCTCAGAAACTACCAAACCGAAAAATCTGAAAGAAATCAGGAGGTTGCCACTATATGGTACCTGGGCTCCGAAATACCTTCCATACTGATACCTATACAAATAAAGTTAATAATAGTATATTACTATGATTTTTAGTAATTGGCTGCAAAACCCCCATTAAGTCCATGCTAGCACCACGAGATTTCGCAAAAATATAGGATATAACATAGAGCAACTTACCAAGTTTGGTGAAAATCGCACTATTACTAACAAAGTTATAATATGTCAAAGTTGTCGCTTCTTTGCAAATACAAGACTATGAATGTCAATATCATCCGAAAGTGGATATTCTCACATAATATACGCATATATTACGTGCTACGTACTAAGAAATACACAAAACCTTTCGATCTGAAGCGTCCAGCTTCCGGTTTCCCGACTTGTTTACTGATGAACTCTAGAAAAAATCCGTTCCATGCAAAATGTAGATGATGCTGTTTCAACGCGGTTCATACAGTAGCTTGGGTGTACCGATTTCTAGCCCAATTTTGTGTGAAAAATCTCTCGAGTTGAATAAAAATTGCGGTGGATCTGATAATTTCAAGGCAAGCGCTAGCTGGCTTTACAATTTCCAATTGCGGCATGGAATACGTGAACTACAAATTCGGCGGAACAAGTCAAGAAGATTTTTGGATGAAAAAGTGCTTACTGCCGGCGATGTCTACAATGCTGACAAGACTGGTGTTAACTGGAAATCACTGCCAAGGAATTCACTTGCATCTTGCCAAGAATCTACCGCACGGGGTTTCAAGGTGTCCAAAGAAAAGATGGCAGCTATGACGTGTACTAAAGTCGCTGGAACTCATAAAGTACCATTGCTGCTTATCGGAAAATCCAGGAAACCGCGGTGTTTCAAAAACATCATAGACTTAGCTGTCACCTAGAAACCAAACTATTGGATAGACGCGAAATTATTCGCCGAATGTTTCTCTTAGATAATGGGCCGTCACACCCATCCCCCAAAGCTCTAAATTCGTTCGATCCGGAGTTCAAGTTATGTCTCTCCCGCCTAAAGTTACATTTTTAATCTAGCCTAAGGTACAGGGTGTCATCGAAAAACTGAAAAGAGTGTACCAGAAGGTACCAGAACTAATCTGGTGCCCAATTAGTTCGGATAAGCGAGGTGTTGCTGTAGTGTAAGTAATCCAACTTTTTATGAATACAGATGGGAGAAGAAGCTAGTCTTCGACCACTCCGAAAGGAAAAAACAGATTTTCATTAAAATCATCATCATCATCATCAACGGCGCAACAACCGGTATCCGGTCTAGGCCTGCCTTAATAAGGAACTCCAGACATCCCGGTTTTGCGCCGAGGTCCACCAATTCGATATCCCTAAAAGCTGTCTGGCGTCCTGGCCCACGCCATCGCGCCATCTTAGGCAGGGTCTGCCTCGCCTTCTTTTCCTACCATAGATATTGCCCTTATAGACTTTCCGGGTGGGATCATCTTCATCCATACGGATTAAGTGACCCGCCCACCGTAACCTATTGAGCCGGATTTTATCCACAACCGGACGGTCATGGTATCGCTCATAGATTTCGTCATTGTGTAGGCTACGGAATCGTCCATCCTCATGTAGGGGGCCAAAAATTCTTCGGAGGATTCTTCTCTCGAACGCGGCCAAGAGTTCGCAATTTTTCTTGCTAAGAACCCAAGTTTCCGAGGAATACATGAGGACTGGCAAGATCAAGATTCATTAAAATCATTGATTCTAATTTTAGCGCCTTCCAATTATCGGTCTTTTCCAAGGTAACTCAATATGAGTTTCAACTATATTTCGATGGATATTTCAACAATGCGTTAAGTTGCGGCTGTGGGTATTTTTAAACTGCAGAAGCTGCGCTGACTTTAAACAATTTTCGAGAATTTTAACAAAAAAATTGAAATATAAAATCAACGATTGCTTTTACACAATATCAGTTATGTTTATGTCTGGGGAAAACCACATTAGTAGGTTTTCATAATCATAGCTATCCCAGAAGGGGCTGCATAGCGAAATTCATGTTCCTTTTTGTTTTATGAGGGTAGAATCGAGCGATTATCAGGTTCAGGCTCAGGCTCAAACGCCCAGAACGTAATTGCTTTATGTCCTTATGCAATTTTGCAGCACTAAGTAAATAACATATTTATAATTACTTGGCATTTGTATATGTTGTAACTGTATTTTTTGTGGTTAAGAGTGAGTCCTTGAGGGTTTTACGAGAGCACCTGTCTGGGCGACTTAATCCCACGGTCTTCTTAAGACAAGGATCGATTTTGTGACCACAATCAAAGCCCCCTGTGACAAGCAACAACGGTACCAGTCTATACCAAGTGCATGGCTTAGCATTCATACTGGTGGATGCAAGACCTACATAAATCTCCACCGAACTAAGGAGTACGGCACCCGGTTGAAGCGCAACACCACCCCGAGGCCCGAAGGTCTCTTCTCGCTTGAGCCAACCGCAAATAACCGAGCTGTACTCACATACAACGGGAGTTCACCCGAAGTATGAGAGTCCAGGGACTATCTCGATTCCCATGGTAGCAGTACCCCTGGTGAGGCTTCGTGACCAATTTACCACTTCAGATGACTCGTGCAGACTCGGGTCTGATCGCCCTGATTAGGCCCTTGGAGCATTCGCCTACTGCATCACGGCCGGCAAGCCAAAGTGAGTACAGCGTCTCCCGGTGCCATCACTATGGAGGTTCTCCTTGGCCACTTGGTTTGGCCGACAGGGTTGCCGCCCTGTCTTCCTCACCGCCACCTCTGAGCACCTGTGGTTAAGAGTGAGAAATGTTTCCTAAAAAGGTGGAAATCCTCAGGGTTCACGATCCCTGAGAGTGTGGGATTTTTACCCACAAAAACTACCTCTCGCCAAGTTATGACAGATCTTTTCATCCAGCAGCTTTTCTTGCATATTTAAGTATCTTTTTTATTGGGAGAAGACCCTGTGGTCCACTCCAGCACTTGGCCCGTTGGCTTCGCTGAGGAACTGAATGTTCCTCAATAGTTTATATTATTAGGCATCCTTTCAGTCGTCTCATTATATTTGCGATATCAGTAAATTTTCGTACTTCATTATTTTCATGTGGCTATGTTTAATTGCTTGGTCGTTAATCACTTCACTAACCAGCTATACTTTCAGTTCCCCACGCAGATCCTCATTACGAATGAACCAGGGAACGTCTACTATGCTTCAAAGCACTTTATTTTGGAACGTTTTTATGACCTTCAGGTTTGATTTTTTGGTACAACCTCAGAGCTAGATACCGTACGTCTATATGGACCTTAGGATCTACTTATCAATTAGCAGCTTGTTGGTGATGGTCAAGATGTTGAAAAATTCTTCTGGGAGGCAATTTATACAGTAGACCTGGATGCCACACCTTATCACACGCCTAGGCGACATCGATAAAAATGGCTGAGCGCACCTGCTTTTTCCCATTACATTTTCTATCGGATTCGTGATCCTGTGCACCTATTGGTGTGGTATCCTTTTCGCGGAAACCGAACTGGTGAGGTGGTATTAGATTTCGATCCACAATGAGCTCGCCTAAGAAGTAGCGATATTGGTCGACACGATTCGACTCTACTTTGGCCAATTCCTATTGTCGAGAGGTGTAGTTTAGTCTGAAAGCTGCATTAATTATTTGTAATAATTTGACTAGACCCTTTTCTTGCAGTTATTTTAGTGTTCTCTGTAATATGTTCATAGCCAGGAGCTTATTAGGAGGCACATTTGCTTTAATTTCTGTCCTCAGCTCATTTAGCTTTACACAGAGTATTGGGTAATGAATGGTTCACATTTCTGAATGGGGCAAAGCATGTAGACGCTTGTCAATCTAGATACTAGAAGGTACTTTCTAGATGCTTCGTGGAGAGATCCGTTTTCCTGTTTAATAGGTGGAATCTGTTGTCTGAGTTTGTTTATCTCTTTCGCGGTCCTCTACAAAGAGTAGCTTATGTGTAAGATTTGAAATATATTTGCTGAAGGACTCGTTTCTATATTTGTTAATTAAGGCCTTTAGCCTTTAGTCTCGAGTTGATAAGCAGTGTTGATTTGGTCATTTATGCAAACGTTTTCTTGGATGTGCTTTTTGAATACTGCCCATATTCCGCTGGGGTGGAAATTGCAATTTTGTGCTCGTCCTGCTTCAAATAATATTTAACTTAGATCCCCAGAATTCATTTTTTGTGTTAAAATCACCTCCTAAAATGAAGGAGCTTCCAATGAACTGGGAGAGTCGAGCGAAATTTTCTTTTTAAGGTTTTGTGTAAAACCTTATTAGAATCGATTCGATGTCTGTCCGTCTGTCTATACTTTTTTTTTCACCGAATATGGTCGTGTGAAGTAACAAATGAAAAAACTCAGCACTTTTCGAAACTGATGATATTTTTGATACCGGGTGAAACAAAGGGAAGTGAGCGCTCAAAAGATTTGCCCCAAAAAGTGTAATAGGTCTCGTTCTCAGAACCTATCCAATCGAAAACTCCGAAAAAAAATCACAAGGGTCCATCCATACGAAATCTAGGCTTCAAAATAGATCGCATACCGGTATCTGCTTAAATAAAGTTAATAATAGTATAGTTAGTGCACCTTGCCTTACCACGAGTATTTTTTTTTCTCGGATCTAACAACAGGCGTTGGGTTGGTTTTACGTGGCTCAATTTGTCGTTTTTCGAGGGCAGTCCACTTGGCGGCAGCAGTTCTTTATGTCTTAGCCTCCGCAATTCTTTCGCTATTTGACAGCCTCTAATTTGTTGGCTTTTCAATTTACGCATTTTGCAGGACATTTGATGATTCATGGCCACCAGCGCATTTCACACAACTTGGATTAGCATTATAATACTTTGGTGTGTGATTGAAACCTTAGCATCTTTTGCACTAGGGTATTAAGTTGCTGACTTTTTTCAGTGCTTCTATTTTGACCTTCATATTAAGGGTTGAAGGCTGTTAAGCTGTGAATTTTGTTTGGTTCTTCACTATGATCGAACGTAAGCATGAATAGTAGGGGTCCTTACTAGTTATTGTTTCTCACACATGTAACAGGGGGTTGTAAACATTTTTTTACCGAATATAGTCATGGGGTATCAAATGCAAGGCCTCGATTAGTACTTTTCGAAGCCGGTTTTAGTTTTGATATTTCTTAAAAAGGGAGAGAGTGGGAGGGACTATGATTTCTTTAACGGACCCATTCTCAGAAACTACCCACTCGAAAATTCATGAAGCTGCCTCTATATAGTGCCCAGGCCTCAAAATACTCTCCATATCGATATGCGTTTAAATTAAGTTAATACTAATATATTCCAATTTTTTGGGGGAAATTGAGTAAAACCCGCCTTAAGTTTATCCCAGAGTTATAAAAGTTGGTAGTATGAAGCATATTATCCTCAAGTTTGATTGAAATCATACTATTAGTAACAAAGTTACAATAGCTCAAAGTTGACTGTACCGTATAAATTTACTGCAACTGAATATCAATATCACACTAAAGTGGGTAGTCAGACATGTTAAATACATATACATAACGACCTACGTACAAATGGGATAGTTCGACACTCAAATATACTCACAGAAAAAGCAAACAAAACCTTGCATACCTGAAGCGCCCAGCTTCCTGTTTCCCGACTTGTTTCTTTTTAAGACTTTGTTTGCAAAACAAAACGTTATTAAAATTGGTTCAATGTCTGTCCGTCTGTCTATTCGTTTGTCTGTCTTTCTATCTGCCACACGCACTTTTCTCAGAAACGGTTATACCGATTGACACGAAATTTGGTGAGAAGGTGGGAACTGTGAACGCCCAGACATGCAGTGCATGATATCCTTCTATGTTGAGATTTAGGGGGGTCCCCATACATGCAAAACGGGGTTATACAATTTTTTTTTCACCGAATATAGTCATGTTGGGTATCAAAATAAAGGTCTCGATTAGTACTTTTCGAAGCTGGTCTTAGTTTGAGATTTGTTAATTTGTTATCCTGTTAGTTGTTTGTTTTTTGACCGCCTAGAATCCCTCTGACAATCAACTGAGGGTGACTCTAGCCATCTCCTTCGTAACACCTATAAGGGGAAATGGATGCCGAAATAACCTGAAGATAAAACATCGACAAACGATCCTCACAACGACCTGAAGGACGTTATCATTGGAACGGCCAGAAACATACTTGGCTCCAGGCGCAAAAAAAAGTCAGAACGACAGCATATTAAAGCGATGGGTTCATGAACTGATCAACAACCAAAATGTAGGCGAGTTGAATTTTATGTAGTTTCCGAAAATTATTGAGGGAGTGGAAAATTGTGATTTCGTTTACAAGATCACGCTTTTTGACAGTATTCTCGAAAAACGCTATAACTCTGTAACAATAAAATATAGAGAACGGATTCCATGGACCAATTTTTCTCAAACAAGTGTTCTATCCAACATTAAACTTTGTACCCTCATAAACGGGACATCCTGTATAATGACGAAATTTATGAGCGACACCGCGGCCGTTGTGGTTAACATTCGGCTCCGGCTTCCAGCCCGGAAAGTCTAAGACTTTCCCGAGCCTTAAGTCTTATAGACTTTTCGGGCTAGATCTATGGTAGAAAAATAAGATATGGCAGACTCTGACTCAGATGAATTGATGGCGTAAGCGAGCACGCCAGACAGCTTTTAGGGATATCGAATTGGTGGATCTCGGCAGCAAATCAGGATATCTGGAGTTTCTTCCTAAGGCAGTCCTAGACTGGGTACCGGTTGTTGTGCCGTTCATGATGATGATATTTTTTTAACAAACTGTGTGAAGATTAAAGTTAGTTGAATATCGTTGAGTCGAACTTAGTTAAAGGCACATTTCCACTTTAACGGAGGACTTTTCTAGCTGTTTTTGTTACACGTGAAACTAAATATGGAACCATGCAGCTGCCATTGGGAAGATTCCTAAGTTACCGTAGCGAATTTTTACCACGTATCGATCTTAATTTGGTGTTGGATGAGTACAATTATAACCTAATGTTTTAAACCTTGTCCATTTTTAAGGATTTCTTATTATTAGACAAAGCCATAAACGTATTTTCTACCAGAATCATAATTGTTTTCAAATCTCATATTTCAGTCCTTCATACGTCAGCCAGTTTAGCGTTAAATGAAAGTTGGGATCCGGATGTCAGGTAAAATATGGACTTTTAAAATTACCTTTGTATTCTTATTTTAATATCTTTTTAGGGATGATATGGAAATGATGTTAAATAAGATAGTTCCAGAGGGCTTACCTTATAGGCATTCTTGCGAAGGACCGGATGATATGGTAAGTATTTTTTTTTTACATGTACAGTGCGCGGAATCTGCTTTTGAGTGCAATGAACATTAATCTTCCGCTAAGAAACGTGCGTATATCGTTCATATTATCGTCATGCTACATTTTTCATACAATCATACAAAAATGATTTTACCGTAAAAAATTATTTTTTTTTATACCGTACGTTTTTTTTTTCAAACCGATTTTCATTGTTATTTTTAAATAAGTCGAAAAATCAAAAGCGTTTCTATCCGCGGAACTTTGATTGTACAGGGTGCGGCAGCATAACTTCCTTTTTTAAAATGCGCGCCACTCAATTAGTTGATGTCATAGCGGAGCGCTAGTGGTCTCGTTCAAGAGGGGATACTGTAAAGTTTTATCCCAACACGGTTCAGTCGCCATCATGCGTTGGAATAGTGAGGAGCGTGCCTTTGCCGTTGAGGTTTACTTTTCAAGCGGATGTTCGGTTATTGCAACACAGCGTGCATTTCGGAATCGCTTTAATTTAGCCCCGTTGGCTCCCGTCCCTGACCGCAAATCAATTGTTACATGGGTCACTACATTCAGGCAAACTGCAAGTGCGACAAAAGGAAGAACTGGAGTCCCTCGGCCCGTTAGATCACCTGAGAACATTGAAGCAGTGAGAGCGATGAAGCCCATTTTCATTTGTGTGGGTCGGTTAACAAACAAAACATGCGCTACTGGGCTGACACCAACCCTCGAGAATTGCATCAAAAGCCTTTGCATTCACCCAAAGTCACAGTATGGTGTGCAATTTCCTCCGCTAGAATTATTGGTCCTTGTTTTTGGCTGTTTTGAGGGAACACTTTCCAGAGCGCCTTATCTCAATTAGAGGCGATTTGGAATGGCCGGCACGCTTTCCCGATCTGTCTGTTTTGAAAAAAGGAAGTTATGCTGCCGCACCCTGTATGACACATCCCCACGATGTACGTTAATCGGACTGCCATTCCCTTTATCGTCTCAGCAATTGGTAATGCAATGGTAAGCAGTATAATGCGATATATAGTCATGTGTATATGTAATGAATAGTTATGATTTTGCTTACCTTCGGTTGAGCGGTTCTAAAGTGATTGCCAAGCAGTTAACAGTTAACAAGAACACTGCAATTATATTTAGTGCTGATGAACTAATTTGACTTTTAACTTATAATCCTGTGGGTTGGGGATTAAGAACACTCTCAAAATATTTCCTGCTTGTAAATTTTGAAATTTTACTGCTACCAAAACGTTATGCGATATAGACCGACTTCACGTCTACGACCTTTAACTATCGAAAACGGAATATGATTGTGACCTCCATAGAGGGAGAGCTATCTTACTGACGGGTCGTAGATACCATGGATAATCCACCTGAGAATATTAACGGGCATTAGGTCGTTTTTTCTCGGCTGTTACGGAAGTCGTCGACCACGTCCCGAAGAGAGAGAGAGAGATCTGGTAGACTGCAGATTCATGGAAGCCGATTGGTCGCTACGAGCGATGGCGATCGTAACGCTTCCGAAACTGTGCACTTCATCCGGTGAAGGAACTAGCTATTATCAAAGCGACATTTCATCGCGCAAAATGTCTCATACATCACCGAAGTGGGGTCTTAGAGGAATTTGAAGCCGAAAGCGGTGTTCGTCAGGATTACATCCTGTCAGCGATATTATTTCTTTTTGTTATTGGCTGACTTTTCACAGTCAGCATTTCTTTTTTCAATTTTTTTTTTTTTTTTTTTTTTTTGTTTATTAATTCGTCTTCAGAATCACTTCCCAAAGTGTCAAATCGACTCAAAAAAAAGGTGAATTCAATATCAAATACCACCCTGCGTATAACAAAAACAACCGGATACATGTTTTATTTTGATTTAATACTTTACCCTCAAAGTAAAAGAAACCGCAAACCAATATGTTATTTTATTTCTGAGAAATCACAATTTTAAAAACAACTACTAATTACGCTCTGAGTGTGAAAACCCCTTAAGGGGTAATACTACTTTGTGTGCAAGATGTAAAACCAAACCTTATTAAAATCGGTTTACTATCTGTCTCTCTGTCACACGCATTTTTCTCGGAGACGGTTATACCGATTGACACCAAATTTGGTAAAAAGGTGGAAACTGTCAACTCTGACACATACAGCGAGTAACATCCTTCTACGTTTAATTTGAGGGATCCCCATATATGCAAAAGTGCTGTGTAATTTTTGTTTTCGTATTTACACATACGAATACGGCTGTATTCTCCGAAAGGGAGTACAAACGTGTTCGTATTTCCGGATATGAATACGAATTTTGTTGGATTAATATTTCCGAGTACAAATACGATTTTTTTGTATTGAAATGTCAGTATTCAATTGAGTAGCGAATATTAACGCCTTAGTGATCTGATCATGTTGTATGTATGTATATTTCTGTATCAGGCAAATATCTGTGCCTGGTTCAGCTGAATGTCTGTTTCTGTATCAAACAAAACAAATGTGTCAAATGTTAATTCGCAATTTTGGCTTGCAGGTTTGTAAATTTAAAATGCCGTCACAATAATTCATATTGAAATTTAGATGAAAAATCTATTTTTAAATTTTTTTAAAGTTTGAACAGTTATATCTTCGAAATGATGATGACCTTTGAAATTTAAAAAATATATACATTTATAAGAAATTTTACGTATTTTCCGAAAATGGTATCAAATCCAGGATTAAGTGATTGAGTGAGAGGAAAATTGTGATTCTGTTGGGGAGGTCAAGGCAATTGACACTATTCACAACCTCTGTAACGGTAATCGGTACTGTGCCCATTCTCGGGACCAATTTTCCTCAAGCAAATGGTACTACCCACATTTACCATCGTGAACAGAGCACCCTATATACATAGATATATAAAACTATTCACTTAAATATTGTAATTCTAGAGTTTTGGCGCATTAATTCTCCATTGTTCCCATTTAACATTTATTTAATTTCTTTAAGCGAATTTCCTGCATATCAAGCCCACATTTTGCGTAATATTTGTAAATTTTCCATAATTAAGCAAAATAACTTTTATATGTCATTTGAAAGTTAACACTATGAGTTAACTTTTATCGGCTTTGCAGGTTTGTAAGTTTGAAGTACCGTTGCAATAATGGATACTGAAATTTCGATAAAACATTGATTTTGAAATTTCTTCTTCTATCCACCATCACATATATGAATATATAGTTAAAAAGCCCACGGACCCTCTAAAAATGATCTGAAGGCAACATCCAAAGGCCCGCATCACAGCGATGATGCGTTTTAACGCAAAGTGTGTGTGACCATGCGAAAATGTATTGCTACATCCCGATTGTCGTAAACACTTCAAGCAGTGTCGTGGTGGTTTTAAGCTGCAGAGATATATAGATTTTAAATCGAAGACAGTGCGAATCAAGACTGGAGCCCACTAGATCAGACTATCATAGAGCAGGACTCTTCGGACTATAGCAGAGGTTGCAAGGATGGCCGCTTCTTCCATCTCCATGTATAGTCCAGCCCTAAGATCGAGCCTTTTTTGGCGCTTTATGCAAAATTTCCGGGACTAATCCTCTCGCTGAAATTTACACTGGGACTACTTCGATGTTTTATAGTCTCCAAATCTGCTTCTTATCGTCCGTCAAAGGGCCGTAGTTCTGGATTTTTTCTTGCTGTTTCTCAACACAATTCCGGTCCAACGGTACGGCTACATCGATTATGAAGCACGCTCGTTCGTCCTCGAGAAGCAGAACTAAATCGAGTCTATTGTGATTAACACTGCCGGTGGCAATAGTGCGATCCCATAATAGTTTGACCCGATCATTTGCCAAGATTTACTGCGGAGTATACTTATAATAAGGATGGTTGGTTGCCATTAAGTTATATTTCAACGCAAGGTTTTGATGGAGAATCTAGAGCTATGACGATTGGTGTACTCGGTACTCCTCAACATCCTGCACGCAGATGTTGTGTGCTGGGTGGTCTCCTTTTTGCAGTTGCATAACCTACAACCGGAGTTGGTGATTGAGGAGTCATGCAGGATGTACCGTTTATAATTTTTTGTTGGGAGCAACAACAAATTTTTAATATAACTTCCGTCAATGGGTTTCTCTTTCCACATATCGATTTTCTGTTGGATTGAAATAACATGTGACGGGGGATCCCATTCTCTGCTTTTCAAGTTCCCTTCAAGTACACTTACCCGTCTATTGACAGATTCTAAATCTATATTATTCCACTGTATCACACCGACAGTATAAAGAAGGACAGGAATGGCGAAGGTGTTGATCGAACAGTTCAGTTTGCAGGACAAAATCCAGACGCCATTCAAATTCCCCCAGCAACTTTGATTTAATTATTTCCACAGCAGGTGTTGTTGTTTGCAATATGCCGAGGTATTTGTAGACGTCCGAATCCATACCCTCAATTTGGATATTATTTTGGCTTCCAGAAGTCTTCTGCCTGCTCCTTTGACTAGGTCGTTAATTTGATAACTCTAGATCGAGCTCAAGTGAAACGTCTTGGAAAATTTGTTGCCTAGTTGGTAGCGCAACTCGGTTGTTATTCACTATCACCCGATACTGGTTGACGACGTTCTGTTCCGGAATATGATTTAGTTCCGGAAATCGGGTTATGAACGCGTCATGTAGTGGGTGTCTGTACCCTGATGGATTCCGTTCCAAATTCGTGACACGTGACGTAATAGGCACGGACGATAAGTTCATTGAGTTGATTGGTCGAAACCATACAACGCCTAGGTCACCTGTCCCTCGTGGTTGACGGCATAACCACCAAAACATCCAAGGGCGAAGAGCCGCTCTGATGTTGTTGATCGACTCTTAAGCGTGTTAGGTACTGTGTTCGTGTCCTTGGGATCCCATCAAAAGAATTTGAAATATTATCTCCAATTTTATTCCCACGAGTATTGGGGAAGCAGTCAACACTGCAACAGAGCCCTTATCTTGCAATGCCCAATGGTTACGTATAAAGGAAGGGAGCCGCTGAAATACAGTATAACGTCACTGCAATTCATCCGATAGGCGCGTCGATTCTTTCACCCCGGATTACGGGTTTATTAAGGAGCTTTACAATACAGCGATACAGCCACAATAACATTCAAACTGAGAGTATGGATTCGGGCGACGTCTACAAATACCTCGGCATATAGCAAGCAACAGCACCTACTGTGGCAATAATGAAATCTCCCATGTCGAATGTTACTTCAGTCCAACAGAAGATCGACATATGGAAAGAGAAACCCATTCACGGAGGTCATGTCAAAAATTTGTTGTTGCCAGGCATTGACATCGAAGGGTTGAACAAATGATTGATAAATGGTGTACTTTTCTATGAGACCGAAACATTCCTAAGAGAAGAGTCAATTATCACCCCCGGGTGTTTGATAGCCGGCTTTGATAAGACCGTATATCCATCGACTGCCGCTTTCACAGTGTTCGTTTTGCTGCGTTCATTATTAAGACCGCTTCCGTTTCCGCGTCTAACATATCAAGGTCAGCCCAGATCTTTCTAGCCAAGATTTTACCGCTCTCACCACCTCCTTCCTCCAAATCTTCTGGGTGTTTTGCTGTAACCACAGCTAATCCCCTCTGGGACCTAAAGAACAAGCACCCCATTATACATGATATTTCACAACAGGGGACACAGTATCGATCCCTGTGGTACCCCGGCTATGACAATGGAGCCCTCGTCCATCCCGTACAAAAGAGTCCTCCTGGGATACCTATGCCAACCAACGCTCCTTTAATTCTGTTGCAGTTGGCTGAGTTTAATGCGTTTTTGACATTCAACGCCAACACGGCACAGCAGCAGCTAGAAACCAGTGCGCCCTTTCCCAGGTTCACCACCATGTTGATTGCATCCATCGTAGAGACGATGGGTAGAAGTTTATTGTAGATGACTCTCTCCATCATCATCATCATCAACGGCGCAACAACCGGTATCCGGTCTAGGCCTGCCTTAATAAGGAACTCCAGACATCCCGGTTTTGCGCCGAGGTCGATCAATTCGATATCCCTAAAAGCTGTCTGGCGTCCTGGCCTACGCTATTGCTCCATCTTAGGCAGGGTCTGCCTCGTCTTCTTTTTCTACCATAGATATATGGGCATGGGTATTGTATAGATTTTCCGGGTAGGATCATCCTCATCCTTATCCACAACCGGACGGTCATGGAATCGCTCATAGATTTCGTCGTTATGTAGGCTACGGATTCGTCCATCCTCATGTAGGGAGCAAAAAATTCATCATCGTTGTGATGTGGCTCTTTGGATGTTGCGGTCAGCTCATCCTTAGGTTGGTCGCCCCTCGGTCCGGTTGGGCTGAAAAGAGATTCGTGGGTTTTTTTTTAACTATATGTGTTCCTCAAAATATATGTACATATACTATATATTCATATCTATATGTAGATATATATTTTGAGGATCACTTAGCCTCTACTTTAGTGCTTGATGTCCCGAAATGTTGGTGTCTGCAAGTATAACAAGACACTAGCGAAAAGCAAAAATACTTCTTTTGTTTAATTTATTTATTCAATTGACAACGAGAATATATATTTTGTTGAATCAATTTTGGCGAAAACATTTGATTTTTTATTTATTTTTAATTTGTCCGGGAATTTTGGAGACATATCTTGTACAGTTGAGTATTCGTATATCCACTGTATAAAGTGAGACATCAATCGTCATGCACATTAAATCTAACAGTAGGGCTGAAAAGTTCTTGGGCTAACACGCATATGGCGCTGCTGGTATTAAATCCATATGATTTTTAACTTTTATATTTACCTTCAAAATACTCGTGTACACATTTGACAGCTATCTGGCTAGTTTGTGAGATAGACCACTTTGAGTCAAGCGACTTTCATGTGTTAAAGAAGTATTGCTGCTACTGTTGAAGCCAAGATTTGGCTTGATAAACTTTATTCAGACTTTGCACCAGGGAAATCAACCGTTGAGAAGTTGTTTGCTAAGTTTAAACAAGGCGAAATGAGCACCGAGGGCGATGCACGCAGTGGTCCAAAAACAAGGATTGGAAGATGAAATCATGGAAAAATAGCCCCATTTGAAGAAAAAGAAGTGCTGCTTCATCAACGCAATGCACCATGTCACAAATCAATGAAAACCATAGCAAAATTGTATGAATTCGGCTTCGAATTGCTTCCGCATCCACCAAAGGCTCCAGATTGATTGTCTACTTTATGTATAATCATAATTATCTATTATTCCACTGATTGGTTAGGCTTCCAGCTATTAAAGATTTTGTCCTTCAAATTTAATGACAGATGAACTTTAAATAACCGATTCTGAGGATTATTTGGAAGATTATATTCTCCTACGTACTTTTTTCGCTAGTTAGTAATAATGCATAGTGCAACTACTTAGCAAATAATTATTGTTTTTTTTTTTTGTAATTTCAGCCAGCCCATGTGAAAGCATGCTTTCTTGGCAGTTCATTGACAATCCCCATCACAGATGGTAAACTATCCTTAGGAACCTGGCAAGGTGTATGGCTTTGTGAGCATCGCGATCATGCTGGATCGCGTAAATTAGTGATAACTTTATCAGGCTGCCCACGTGACTCGGCGCGAAGTCCTTTATCTCCAGTATCACCAATTGCCTCAACATCTAGTTAGGGACGGCCTCGCTCCGCCCGCGACAGTCGGTAATTGCGGGGGAGCGACAATAATGACATCATTTCGTCGAAAGCGATTTTAACTAAGAGTCTGATAAATAAAAATCTGATAACGACATCAGCAACAGAAAAGATAGCAACAATAACTGCTGGTGTGAAACCAAGTATGTCGGTAATAATAACACCAATAGACGTTACAACATCAACAACTGTAGAAAGTATGTTAGGAAGTAAAGAGTGGTCAGTAGTGCCAGTAACCACTGCATTAGTTAAAACGAATAAAATTACGGACTTTAAACCAGTTACAAATAGTAACGATAGAGGCTCTAAATTACCACAAGTAAAAGCAACAGCAGCTAGTTGCATTAAATCTAGTGAAATCAATGTACAGCCGAATTTGAATATTAGAAACTATCCTTTAAACGATAATCAAACTAAACGAAATGATGTGCATTATTTGTTGAAACAATTAAATAGTTTTAACGATATAGAAGAAATAGCAATTGTTGATATTCGAAAAGATACGATTCCAAAAGATAGACAAACGCATGATAAGTTTGATAGTCAACTGCAATCCTGCCATAAAAAAGAATCTACAGATAATATTATAAGTGGGATGAGAAAAACCGAACAGCAAGTTGTTGTTTCGAAATTAACTGCCAAAAAAATTTCTACTGTAGCCCACTCGTCAAAACAACATTTTACGGCGAATAGTGACGTGCTAATACACAGCAAAATCAGTTGCCTACCGAACAGTGCGAATATTCATGTAGGCCTAGACAATAGAAAAACTCAATTAACTGCATCCCCCCCTGGGGACATTGGGATCAATGAAAGTGAACGAATTGAGGTACCTGCAGCATTAGCGAAAACAACCGCTGCGACAAGACCAGGTGGGGAAGAAAGTGATAGTGCAAGCGCTATTCCCAGCGATAACGGTAAAGATGCATCGCACCGTAGGCGGAATTCATCCTTTTTCAAATGTTGCTATACGTCCTTTAATATATGGCGCAATCGGCGTAGCGATAGCAAACACGTAGTCCATGATAACAGTAATGCTCATGGTAACCCCGTTTGATAAAAGCAACATGGAATAAATATTTGCACAGACAAATGCTATGCCAATAATAATAAAAAATTGAATGAAAGCCATTGCAATGTTAACATCGTAAAATTCAATGTATCTAAATTTTTTGTTGACAAATATTTTCTCTTTTGGCACAATTTGCTTTTAGGGTTTTGTAGCAGAACAAAGCTCTGTTATTAATAATGAAATTGTTGATAATTTTATGTAAATTTAAAGAAAATATTTTAATTTAAGAGGGAGAGCGTTTAGACTAGTGGATCATTTTCCCCTCACAATATTTCGATTATTAACATATTTAGTTTTCAATAAACAATTTTTGAATTGGAGATGAAACCATTCTTAATTAAATTTTGCTCTTGCAGTTAATTTATAAAAAATTGTTTTAGATTACCTACAACGTTCATTGAATGCAGCTTTCAATTTGAAAATGAAAATATATACAAGATACTTTCACCAGAATTGTATATATCGGTAAGTTATAAGGGAAAAATTCTGCTCTTTAGCAACCAGAGCATTTCATTGCACGGTAGGTTCTCAAAGATGAAATATATTATAGAACCCAAATGATCTTTCAGCTACATTTGGACTGGGTAGGGCATTCTGACTATGGTCAGAGATTGGACAACATAGAGATCGTATTCTCTGTATGAACAAGTTGAATAAGTTATATCACCGATTTGAATATGAACGGTACTACGCAATAGAAATCTTTTTGAAGCTAAGTTATATTATTAGAGAAAAAATATAACAGTAATCAACATCGAATCGTATAAGGAATCAGTGAGGTATCACTTCCGATATCGAATTGGTAGATCACGGTGCAAAACCGTCTGTAGTTCCTTATTAAGGCGGATACCGGTTGTTGCACCGTTGATGATGATGAACTACTGCGGTCATTTGTTGCTTTTATTGAAATAATTATACCGGTCTGTGATAATTTTTCATTATTTGACCGGGTTGCTCCATTCGTAACGCAATGAGAAACAATTATACGGACAAAGGATAAATTTTCTTAAATTGATAATATTTTTTATATTAGAAATTGGTGGATGAAAAGAATTGAAAAGATTTATTTCCTATTATTAACAAACCAATTTTATAAAGATAAAAACATTTAAACAAACATAAATTCCCATTATCTCAAGGTACATTGATGATGAGCAGTCCAGCCTAAAATTAATAGACAAGGGTTAGCTTTCTCCAAACTTCAATTTTTGGTTACCCCCTTAGTCTATCAGTACAAAGGTAGCTTCCGAAATTTATATTTACGTTTAAAACTAAAAATTGTAGTTTGGAGAAAGCTACCCCTTGTCTATTAATTTTAGGCCGGACTAAAAGTAGCAGACGAAAATCTTATTTCTTTTTAAAACTAGTTTCTCTGAATTCTAACATTGTGATCATATGTACTTCACTTTTCTAGTTCATGAAAAAAATGTTGGCATGATTGTAGATGGTAATCCACGGGAGCTCTACTGCTCGCCACGGACGATTTCCAAAACATCTGGCTTTGTTTGTACAGTCCTGTAGCCGCCGTTTTATAAAAAATTGTCAATAATAATTTTTTTTTTACGAAATCCCGAAAAGTTGCTTAACCCATTGGTATATTACCTGCGAACTATAATTCAAACATGAGCTCACAGAAAAATCTTTAAAAAAAATCCTTTTGTTGGGGCTCCAAACAAATATAACCGCTTAAACCCATTAATTTTGAAATTTTTAAGCTTGTCCAGTATATTTATTTCGTTTGACTTGTTTGTTGTCACAATCTGGGCAGATTCCGGATTTTACCTAATAGCACTAAGTTCCAAGCATTTAAGCTCGGACGATCCTAGCTACTAAAATTATAAAGGGTCGCTGGTGGTGGCCGGTAGTAGGTCAATGGGAGCATCGATTGAAAACACCCCGCAACATCGAGCACGTATGCAGAACCACCCGCACGAGATCCCAAATTTCTTTGATTTCCCCAGCCAGTGGCTAATAGTTCACCTTTTTCTCCCCGTATTTCCGTTCAATGTTGCTATTATGGGGGATAGCAACATCAATAATATACGCGGAGCCACCTGTCTTGTCAACTAACAGTACGACAGGCTTGTTGTGTGGTATGTGGCGATCAGTTAGAACTTGCCGGTCCCAACACATTCTGTAAGCAGAACTATCAAGTACTGCTTGCGGCTCATATCGTATGTATGCAAGCCTTTGATGGATCACCTTACATACAGCATTATGCCTTTTGGTGAATTGCACCGGTGCCATGACAGTGCAGCCAGAAATGAGATGGTCCAACGTAAAGTCCACAATCTGCCTTACAGAGAGCCGCATGCAAAGAACTCGCCTGCATTTTGCTGTAAAAATAAGCGCGTAGTGAGTCGACTTGGCGATGATGTTGTGCCGCCACGTCAACCAGCCTCTACCTCCGATGTCACGAGGCAGGTTCATCCGCTCCACGGCAGAATATCACACTGAACATGTCTACTATTCTCAGCAGACTTTTAAGGTGGTCATCAGTACCAGCATACAGCTCGATGTCATCTAAGTGCATCAAGTGTGCCCGTAGGATATATTTTATTGCAAAACCATGCACTCTAGCATCATTCAGGAGCCATGAAACTGGACTGAACTCCCAATCCCATGCAAAACTAGAGGGGACTCAAAGAATCCCCCTGGAAAATGTTTGTCCGTGTATGGATAGGCTCTGAGGATAGGGACTGTCGAAAGTCTTGGCATAATCAATATAGCAACTAAAGAGATTTCGTTGGCCTTTAATTGCTTGTCCTACAACTACTGAGTCCATAATGAGTTTCTCTTTGCAGCCCCTTGAACCGACTTAGCAACCCTTCTGCTCCTCGGACAGAATGTTTTCTTATGTCACCGAAAACTGTACTGTCTGGATGCTCTGTTGGGATTCGTTGAGTGATCTGAAAAAATTCCGCTGATTCCTCGCGTAAGTTGCATTCTGGACACGTCTGAAGTTAATTTCGCCATGCCGTCGTAACCGATTGCATATGATAAAATTTCTGCTTTAGTGTGTCCAAAATTTCAACTACGGGTGTTTAACTGGGGATGGCATAGTTCCTGTAAACCCTCTGCCCTTCATTTCTCACCCGTCTGCTGGCATTGCCAATGCTGATCTGAATCAGTCTAGCAATGCATCCGATGT
Organism: Hermetia illucens; assembly: GCF_905115235.1. Taxonomy (NCBI): domain Eukaryota; kingdom Metazoa; phylum Arthropoda; class Insecta; order Diptera; family Stratiomyidae; genus Hermetia; species Hermetia illucens. The sequence goes on from NC_051849.1 coordinate 118,846,829, forward strand.
TCCAGGCGAATTTTCCATGGTGAATCTCTTCGGTCACTCAAACCAATAACGCGAAAGCGCATGTTCTTACGGAATCTCGGAGTTGCTGGAGATGCATAGAGCCTGGGAGTACCTGGTCTATGCAAAGGATCCATTTCCGAGAATTCTATAAACGCCTTTTCGAATTCGTCCCGAACCTCCGCAGAGACTTCAGTTGGACGGTGGAGAAAAGCGCTTCGGCGAGTACCGAAACTGTTGCGGCGCGATGGTGTTAATACCGCCGCCTCTGCCTCCATCGACTCTTGGTCACCGGTCTCCGCAATAACCTCAAGTCGAAGTCGTTATCTGATGGTGCCGGGATTGTGTCGCTGCGAGTAATATAGCAGTACTGTTATGCGACTCGCTGCAGAGTCACGTGCGGGAAACGCTCGACGAATCTCTGGTGCAACAAGTGGCGGTAAGATTTGCACCCGCCCCGGCCGTTATTTCGTAGGAGCGGATGATAAAGAGGCTCAGTTCCTCAATCCACTTCATTCACTGCCTACCTGACCCTGCTGAAATGGTCGCCACAGATTGTTTCGAAACAGTTGCAGCAGGCGGAGCAATGCTCCTGGTCGTCGTGGCGCCTAGACCTCGAACCGCCCCACGACTAGCGGTTTCGACGCCGTACTGTCCATTACGCAAGCCCGGCTCAGTCACCAAGTCAGAAGACTCTCGCCAATTATCCGTACCGAACTTTAAAATCCTCCTCATTTTTGGTGGTGCTTTTTATCCCTAGCTGTCAGGCGTAATGATAGCTTCCTCAATGAGTAATCTGCAAGACTGCAAAGTTCCTGCACTTTCCTCACCTACAGCCATTCAGACTGAAGCTATCCATCCCTCCTCGATTCACAACCGGGCTTGGAACCAGCTACGACGGAGTTTTTTTGGTATATAATTATTTTTATAAACTAAATATTTATTATTTTATATCTTCATGTTCTCCTTGCATATACAGTAAACGAAAAGAAAGTGAGTTGAATGATTTTGTAATAAATCAATTTTTTGTATTGTCCTGTATAATTATTTCGCTCTTAATAGGAAATGCACTCCGCGGGACAGGTTAAAAAGGTGGAAAAGTCAAAGTCAACAGAAAGGATCCCAAGCGTAAATCCCGCGCACATATAATTTACACTTCAGTAGAAACCTAAAATCAACTTACCTTCGATTCCTCCATTTTAGCATCTAAACCTAAAATCGGATTTTATTCCATTCCTTCATTTTAACATCTAAAAGGACTTGAACTCAACTCAAACCGATTCGATGATGTTTTAATTGCCTGAAAAGACAAAAGCAGTACTACATAACAGGGTTAAGTCTTACCCAGAAATACCAAGGTTTTTCCAGAATTGGATAATTAATAAATTATTAGTAATTGCCTAAAAAATTCTCAGAATGAACTCCCCGCATTCGAAATTAACTATATACAAGAAGACTATACACAGGAGGTGAAACTAGTCAAAAGAGCAGGACAGAAAATGAATCTATATCGCTATATGACTTTTGTTTTATTTGCCACCCTCTACCTCGATCCCAAATTTCGTACCAATCGGACTTACTAAAAGAATTCGGAGATTGCACCCGATCTTTAGCTTTATGACTGGACTATGGAGGGAATAGAATATATAATCACATCAGAGGCCTTAAATTTTTAGATATGTACTGATCCTTTGTAACAGCCGCAATTGTTAAATCTGGTTGATTGTGTGTCATTCAAGGTCAGTTCAGTGAAAGTACCATCCGCGTACCGTCAAGCCAAGCAGTAAAATCAGTTATCCTGGACGTGAAGGCGTGGAAACGAAAATTTGAGATATTTTTGGGTGAGCATTTATAAAAAATGTTTACCAACGATAAAGATGCTCATAATTCTCGCGCACAATCTAAACAAACATGAAGTTTTCGCTCGCTGCTTATACAACTTGTGTGGGATGACCATGGATAGGGCGCGTGAACGTACCAGTTTTTCGTCGCTCAGACGTTAATGACAAGCAGAACTGATCTTGGATGACTAGCTTCAAGTAGCGCGTTCAATGGTTACCATACGACACCCCACGCCATATTTTCTGGAACATCGGCCAAATATTGCTTGTGCAGCATAGCAATGAGCGCTTGCTAATTAGAAGCAACGGGAATAGGAATATGTAGTCTGTGAAATTTTTTATAGGTAATCCGTGGCACAATTTCGGGTTAATTGATGTAGTGGTTTCTGTATCGGCTGTTCTTTTCCTTTCCAGATGTTTTGCACGAGGTGTTGATGCCGTTGTTTCATTGGAATTTGTGTCTTTGAAAATTTCCTATATTGTTTGGTTGGCATGGTTGCGCTCGCGGACAAGTTTCAACTGGAAACGTGAGGGTTGCGCTCTTGATTTTATGATAACAATAATTGTTGGCGCAACAATCCATGCTGTTTCACTCCATAGTGAGATCTAAACTGCGACCTTCCACTACGACAGCCCAGCGCTCTAACCACTTGAGCCATCCGGACACACTTGATTTTGTAGGTCTTAAATAATCTTAAATAGGGTTACTGTTTGGGAGTTGTCTGTCAACTAAAATCTCGAAATATTGGGCTGCTGACTGTCACCGAAAGTCGCAATATTGACTGTGCGGCAACTCGGCTTTTCGGGATTTCACTTGGCCGAAAATCCCCAAACGGCAACCCTTTCCCCCCAAATTTACCCCCTTAAAATCGAGAGCGGCTGCTCGGCTCTTTCAACCGTACACCAACCGCTAGACACAAACGCTTCACCAAAAAGAATATGATTGATTTAAAATGTCGCACAAGATTATCACAGGTACATAAACAGCATATACAGTGAACATTACCAGACAACTGACGGAATACACATATACACTCGCTAGAAAAAATGTGTGTACACTAAGCAGTTCCTGGTTATTCGTTAGTAAAACACACGAATAAATTAGTTTTTTAAAAACATTTTATTGTTTGCATATTGCTTGTGGTCTTGTTGCTTTGATAAGGCCACTTTTACGAAATTAGAATTCAAGGAAACTGAAATAAAAAAAGGGAAATAGGAAAAGTCACAAATGTTCAGTAGAAAAAGTCTGCATACAGCCACATAATTAGGTGATTCCCCGAAATATAAATCCTCGCCATTTGGAGTAAATTGATTGTGAGTTATTGGTTTATGGCTGTGTTTGAAGTGTGAAAAATAAGGACGTTTTTTCGTTATTTTGTGTGTATAATTGTTATTATGGAATTGAAGCGAAAAGAGATTTGTGTAAGTGAAAGAAAAGTTATAATAAAATTATGGGAAGAAGGAAAAAGTTTCCGCGAAATAGCCAGGATAGTAGGAAGGCGACATTCATCTGTTCAAAGGGTAGTTAACAACTTTAAATCGACGGGAATAATAACATCGAAGCCACGATCTGGTCGCCCATCGAAGTTGTCGATTAGGGAAAGGCGAAGTATTATAGGTTCGGTGAAAAAGAATCCACGAATAACTGCACCACAAATCGCGAAAGATATTGAACTTAAGTTCAACAAAAAAATTTGTGCTGATTCTGCACGGAAAATACTCAAGAGAGCTGGTTACCATGGGCGAGTTGCACGTAAGAAACCATTTATTTCATTAACTAATAGGCGAAAACGAATAAAATTTGCGAATAAGTACGTAAACCAATCAAATGAATTCTGGGAAAATGTGCTTTCTCAGATGAAAGTAAATACTGCATTTTTGGAATAAAAGGAAGAAAAATAGTATGGAGAAAAGCATGTACAGCATTGAATAAAGAAAATTTGATGCCAACGGTAAAGCATGGTGGTGGCTGAATAATGATTTGGGGGTGTATGGCAAGTGGTGGCGTAGGAAATCTGCAATTTATAGAGTCTACCATGGACAAATATGACTACCTAAATATTTTAAAACGTAATTTAAAACAAAGTGCTGAAAATTTACGCCTGGGTGACGAATTTTATTTTATGCATGGCAACGACCCTAAGGATACGGCTGACGTTAATAAGCTGTGGCTATTATATAATGTTCCCAAACAGTTACATACACCCTCACAATCGCCAGATTTAAATTCCATAGAACATCTGTGGGATTTATAAGAACGCAGAATTCGCCAATACGATATAACTTCAAAGGATATGCTGAAAAATGTATTACAAGAAGAATGGAATAAAATAAGTGTTGAAGAAACATCTAAACTTGTATCTTCTATGCCGAAAAGATTAAAAGAGGTCATAAAAAGAAAAGGGTATCCTACAAGCTACTGATTTGCTTTTCATATTTACTCAAATATAATTTTTTTTAAATATTTGTTTACTGTACGCAGACTTTTTCTACTGAATTATTGCGATTCTTTTAATTTTTGGCTTTATAACCTGGTTTTTGTAAGACTTATAACTTAGTGAATTAAATACACTAAAACTACGGAACTATTTGTAATGTTTGGATAATAAATTCGCCACAAAAATTAGCTTAATTTTTTTGTTTTACTAAGGAAAAGTATCATACTACTGAGTGTACGCACACTTTTTCTGCCTAGTGTATGTACATACGTACGTATGTTTCTGAATTGAGATTATTGAATCTGAAAAAATTAAAGTATCCTAGCAAAGAGGTGGTTTGAGCAAAGAAATCCTTCTTTCCAATAAACTCAACATCGTGTCACTATAGAGGGTTTCAGTTTCATTCATTATCTTAGCTATCAACAATAGTCAAACAGAATCTCAATTGTTTTCAAAACGGATTTATTTTATGTCAGGGCAAAACCTTAAAAGCAGCTCCATTTTCAATTTGCGTAACTCTAGAGCGCATGCAGCCCTAGATTCAATCAACTAAACCAATTGTTACTTGCTCTGCACATTGTATCTAATCCATTAACTTAATATTAGTCAAAATATTTGTAAACCAGCTAGCAACTGCACAACATCGATCGCAATGGTAACTATGTTGATTTCGTATAATTCCATGACCATGATTACGGTGATTACGATTTCATGATTACAATCGTAATCATGGTCTGTAATTATGATTGCAATCGTGTAATCATGCTCATTTCTGATTATAATCGTAATCATAATGTACGTATATTCATCAATGCAATTTGCCACGCGTTATGGAATTGATGCGCTTAGCTGAAGAAGAAATGAATTCCAATGTGATGAAAAAGAAAAGGTTGAATGGAAATTTCACCAAATTCTGTGAGCATAACGCAAATTAGAAGTGATAGTAATGTATGCTGAAAGCATGCTTAAATTTGTTTCGCGGAGTATTGCAGGGATTTGGGTATTTTGGAAGATTTTGAAATTATTTATTCGCTCGAGTTACGTCAACGACACCATCGTGACAATTAGTTACGCCAACGCGAACATTTGAATGCTGACACATGCCATGCACCATCATCAAATCGGCAGCAATACATGCCATGCATCGTCAATGCACTTGCACCTGAGTAAGCATCATTGCAATATTATAAATGATGCTACTCAATTAACTTGAGTTAAGTTGTAATCGTTCGTGTCATAATAAAATATTTACAATTCGAGAAAATTGTCCTTTTTAAGGTTTTGTGTAAACACAAAACCTTATTAAAATCGGTTTACTGTCTGTCTGTTTGTCTGTCTGTCCGTCATACGTATTTTTCTCGGAGACGGTTATAGCGATTGACACCAAATTTGGTAGAAAGGTGGGAACTGTGAACGCTCACGCATATAGTGAGTTACATCCTTTTACGACGAATTTAAGGGAGGGTCCCCATACATGCAAAGGGGGTGTGTAAATTTTTTTTTTCATCAAATATAGTCATGTAGGATATCAAATTAAAGGTCTCGGGTAGTACTTTTCGAAGCCGGTCTTAGTTTTGACTTTCATTGAAAAGGTGTTGAATGCGGGGGGTTGAAAGTGATCATTTCTTTAACGAACCCATTCTCAGGAACTACTAAACCGAAAAATCTGAAAAAAATCAGAGGGCTGCCACTATATGGTGCTTAGGCTCGGAAATACCCTCCATACAGATACGTATACAAATAAAGTTAATAATAGTATATAACTATAATTTTTAGTAATTGGTCGGAAAACCCCCCTTAAGTTCACCTTAGAATCACAATTTCGCAGCAATGTAGGCTATAGTATAGAGCATGATCCTGCCAAATCTAGTGAAAATCGCGCTATTATTAACGAAGTTATACTAGATCAAAGCTGTCGCTCCTCTGCAAATTCAAGAATATGAATGTCAACATCACTTGAGACTGGCTATTTTCACATAATATATGCATATTTTACGTGCTAAATGCTAATGGAACAAATGCATACTCAAATCTCTTTATAAAAGAAATACACAAAACCTTTCATACCTGAAGCGTCTAGCTTCCGGTGTCCCGACTTGTTTTTTGATTCACATGAAGTGAGATCCATAACTGGCGTAGTCGACAGTTCTGCTTTTTTTCGTGAATTTTTTTTCTAAAAAAAAGAGAGTTTAAGAATCGACGGTCTATCGATAAAAAGAAGTTCGCCTTGTGGAAAGAGAGAACATCGTTCTTGGAAAACCGTTCAACCTACAATTCGAAATAGTGAATAGGGAAATGTAAAATATCAACGGTATATCGATAAACAGATTTTTCGTGTTGTGGAGCGGGTGAATATCATCTCCGGAAACCCATTAAAATCAGTGAATAGTGAAAAAAGGACCGGGTGTAGTCATCAGTTATCAAGGAAAATGATAACACTATCGCTGACTTTCATGTGAGTGGATATCTCCTTTCATCAATTCCTTCTTTAAGCCCATCCCTATAATTTCACTTCTAGATTTAAAGCCTTTTAGCGCATAAACAAATACATTTAATTCTTTTTAACAAATACAATTGAAATCGGAAGTAGGAAACAATAACCAGCAAGTGAAATCGAAAATGTGAAGTGAATTGTTAGAAATTTTTTCTTCGAATCAGTGTAACAGCAACCATGCTACCACATCTAAAGATATTTGCGATACGTTACGTGTTCTGGATGCAATTAAGGATTTACCAAAATTCAATGGAAATCCCAAATTGCTTTTCGAATTTCTGAATAATGTGGAAGAAATTCGCTTCCTTATTTCATGTACAGAGGGTACACCTTATGGAAGTTTGCTCTTACGAGCCATCCGAAAAAAAATCGATGGGCCAGCTAAAGAAATTTTAAATATGTACGGGACCCTACTCGAATGGACAAGCATTAAGCAAAACCTTATCCATCACTACGCGGACAAAAGACAAGGCAACAAACCCCTTGGAAAATACTACGATGAAATTATAGAAATATCCGCCTCTATGACGAATTATATCCAAATTCATGAACAGGATGCAAATGTAGTGAGGGCAAAACAATATCTTTTCTCCGAAATGTGCCTAAACGCATTCCTATCGGATTTAAAAGAACCTCTTGGTGCCACTATAAGAGCAATGAAGCCAGACAGTCTAGCGACGGCATTTGCGAATTGCATCAAAGAACAGAACATATCGTATGCAAGGTATGATAAATCCGTATTCCGGCTATCGCAAAATTTCAGACCAAATCAACATACTACTTGCAGAACACACCCACATACTTCCCCATTGAACATGCAAACTCCATGCAAATCCAAACCTTAGACAACAAGTTGCCATTCCAAATCAACACATATTGATGTTTTCTAACCCTAACACTTTTCTGCAAACACCCAAATTACCGCGATACAATAATCCTGTACCGAACATATCAAATGCGAAAGGTCGGCTTTGGTAACAGTCAGGCCCGGTCTCACAATTCTAGGCAAAATGCATTCCCACAGAACAATTTTTCCCATTCAACCGGACCCGCTAATTTCGTTTCCAAAGAACTGTTGAATGCATTTTCCTTAGAAGATTCAAATGCAAATTTGAATCCTAATTTTCAGAAATTAGGGCACTATCTTCAGTATGAATCATTTCAACAATACGATTATGAAAACCAAGATCATGATACCTTCGATGATCTTAACCAACTGTCTGAGACAAATCCATGTTACGAAATAGACGATCAATATTTTTGGCGAACAGCCTCGACAAACCAATCGGCTACTTAGATGTCAATAAACACAGATCAGATCGGTCCTGCATTAAGTTGATGCGGACTTAGGACCCCATCATTCTCAAAACGAATATTTCAGCTCTGGCCAAGCTCTGGTCAATAAGGCGGATTTGCGCTTAATATAATTCGTAGGCATGTCGTGTTCTACGAATTATATAAAGGAGCATTCAACATCTGCGAGCCGCTACGGTCACGCTGCTCCCAGGGCAGAGGTGAGGCAGCGTCTGACGATTTGCCTCTGCCCTGGTAAGAAACCGTAAAGCCGTCGTCGCTTGACTTTTTTAAACACAGATCAGTTCTTCCATATATAAGCATAGCATCTCCATTCAGTCGCCCTCTGAGATTTTTAATAGAAATTGAAGCATCAGCTCCTTTCCTGAACCCTGAATTTGTTCATCCGAACGATTTGGAAGATGTCAATCCAATAACAATAACAACAATTTTTGATCAACATAGTCTAAACAAAAGAATTACACTGCCCAGCCTATTGAGCCGGATTTTATCCACAACCGGACGGTCATGGTATCGCTCATAGATTTCGTCATTGTGTAGGCTACGGAATCGTCCATCCTCATGTAGGGGGCCAAAAATTCTTCGGAGGATTCTTCTCTCGAACGCGGCCAAGAGTTCGCAATTTTTCTTGCTAAGAACCCAAGTTTCCGAGGAATACATGAGGACTGGCAAGATCATAGTCTTGTACAGTAAGAGCTTTGACCCTATGGTGAGACGTTTCGAGCGGAACAGTTTTTGTAAGCTGAAGTAGGCTCTGTTGGCTGACAACAACCGTGCGCGGATTTCATCATCGTAGTTGTTATCGGTTGTGATTTTCGACCCTAGATAGGAGAAATTGTCAACGGTCTCAAAGTTGTATTCCCCTATCCTTATTCTTGTTCGTGCTTGTGTTTGACCAGTGCGGTTTGATGTTGTTGGTTGATTCGTCTTCGGTGCTGACGTTGCCACCATGTATTTTGTCTTGCCTTCATTGATGTGCAGCCCAAGATCTCGCGCCGCCTGCTCGATCTGGATGAAGGCAGTTTGAACGTCTCGGGTGGTTCTTCCCATGATGTCGATATCGTCAGCATAGGCCAGTAGTTGGGTGGACTTGAAGAGGATCGTACCTCTTGCATTCACCTCAACATCACGGATCACCTTCTCGAGGGCCAGGTTAAAGAGGACGCATGATAGCGCATCCCCTTGTCGTAGACCGTTGTTGATGTCGAATGGTCTTGAGAGTGATCCTGCTGCTTATATCTGGCCTCGCACATTGGTCAGGGTCAGCCTAGTCAGTCTTATTAATTTCGTCGGGATACCGAATTCTCTCATGGCCGTGTACAGTTTTACCCTGGCTATGCTATCATAGGCGGCTTTAAAGTCGATGAACAGATGGTGCAACTGTTGTCCATATTCCAACAGTTTTTCCATCGCCTGCCGCAGAGAGAAAATCTGATCTGTTGCTGATTTGCCTGGAGTGAAGCCTCTTTGGTATGGGCCAATGATGTTCTGGGCGTATGGGGCTATCCGGCCTAGCAAGATAGTGGAGAATATCTTATAGATGGTACTCAGCAACGTGATACCTCTATAATTGCTGCACTGTGTGATATCTCCCTTTTTATGTATGAGACAGATTATGCCTCGCTGCCAATCGTCAGGCATTGATTCGCTGTCCCATACCTTGAGCACAAGTTGATGAACCACTTGGTGTAACTGGTCGCCTCCATATTTAACCAATTCGGCTGTAATTCCATCGGCTCCTGGCGACTTATGATTTTTTAGCCGATGAATTGCACGGACTGTTTCTCCTAAACTTGGTGGTGGCAGTATTTGTCCGTCGTCTTCAGTTGGCGGGATCTCCAACTCGCCGATGTTCTGGTTGTTCAGTAGCTCATCAAAGTACTCAACCCATCGCTCTAATATGCCCATTCTGTCGGAAATCAGATTTCCCTCTTTGTCTCGGCAGGATGAGCATCGAGGTGTATAAGGCTTCATCCTGCTGACTTGTTGGTAAAACTTGCGCGCCTGGTGCGGTTGCTCCCTGTACTTTTCTAGTTCACAGACTTGTTGGTTCTCCCAGGCTTCCTTTTTCCGTCTGTGAAGTCGCTTCTCCCCTCGACGGAGTTCGTGATAAGTCTCTGCGCGTGCCCGCGTTCTTTGAGAATGCAACATTACTCGGTATGCGGCATTCTTCCGTTCCGTTGCTAGCTTACATTCATCGTCAAACCAGCCGTTCCGACTCCTTTTGCGGCTGGGGCCAAGTATATTTGTGGCCGTATCCATGATAACGTTCTTCAGGTGGTTGTGAAGATCATTAGTTGATGCTTCATCTCCCGGTCCTCTATTGACTGCGGTTATTGCGGCATCCATTTCCCTCTTATAGGTGTCGCGGAGGGTTGTGTTGTGGATGGCTTCAGTGTTCACTCTCACCTGATTGTCAGAGGGGATTCTAGGTGGTATTGTTATTCGAGCTCGGAGCACCATGCCAACGAGATAGTGATCCGAGTCTATATTGGCCCCCCTATATGTTCTGACATTCATCAAGGCTGAGAGGTGGCGGCGTTCGATCAACACGTGGTCAATTTGGTTGAAAGTGGTCCCGTCTGGAGAGGCCCACGTATGTTTGTGGACCGCTTTCCGCGCAAACCAGGTACTTCCAACAACCATTTCGTGTGACCCTGCTAATTGAATAGTCCGCAGTCCGTTATCATTTGTTTTTTCGTGTAAGCTATGGGAGCCAACGTATCGCCTGAATACGGGCTCCTTCCCTACTTGGCTGTTAAAATCCCCAAGTATGATTTTGATATCATATCTGGGACAGGCTTCGAGGGTTCTTTCTACTGCCTCGTAGAAGGTATCCTTCTCCGACTCTGCAGTCTCCTCTGTAGGGGCGTGAACGTTTATGAGGCTTATATTTCTAAACTTGCCTCGCAAGCGCAGAGTGCATAGCCGTTCGCTTATACTTTCAAAGCCGATAACAGCAGGTTTCATTTTTTGGCTGACTAAGAAACCTACTCCGAGCACATGGTTTACTGGATGGCCGCTATAATATATGGTGCAGTGGCTCTTCTCCAGGAAACCGGTCCCTGTCCATCGCATCTCTTGCAACGCTGTTACATCAGCCCTATATTGGGACAGGGTATCGGCTAGCTGCTTATCAGCTTCATCTCTGTACAGGGAGCGCACGTTCCATGAGAAAATGCGCAAATCGTTGTTCCTTTGTCGTTGCCGGGTCCGTCGTTTTAACATCCGTCCTATCCGAGGCTCCTGTTGTGGCTTCGTAACAGGTTGTTTTCCGTGTAGGGTTGTCAGCCCTACCCAACCCCCAACCTGGAGGACCAGTTGGTACAATTTGTCCCGTTTTTAGGCGCGGGAGACTCGCCTTCATCCTTCTCCGTCTGCAGCTTTTCGTCAAGAAAGAGCTCCCAGCGGTCACCACGTGGAGGTGGAGATAGGGTTTGGTAGTAGAGCTGTTGGTGTTGGTTCAGCAGGGATTTCCCAGGTTTTATGCTCCATCGTGGGTACCAATCCACGTTTCGCCCCGGGACCTATACTACCCTTTGACCACAATACCTTGATAAAACGAAAAATTCTAATAAAAACAGAAGAAACCTTATACGAATTTTTGAGCTTAGAAGTCTACATGAATGGCCCTAACATCATATTTAATATACAAATCCCCACATTCCGGAGCCAAAATTATTCCTTTTTCCACCTGATACCTATCCCTAAACGAAGCCACCATAAAATTCTAACCAAACCCTATACAATCCTACACGAAAACGATATCCAACATTTCGACGAAAGATGTCCCAAAGTCGGAAATACTTTCTACAGCCCTAAACCTCCGTACCAAGGAAATAAGGAACTCTCAAAATGCATCAGCGACTTAATCGACAATCAACCCGCGCACTGTGAATTCACTAAAGCGGACAGAGAAATAGATATCTTCCAACCGGAGGATAATTACATCCTCATCACCAATAGCCCAGAAATCGAAATCGGTATCAGGCACCATACTCATACACTTTGAAGGCAGCAACGTCTACGAGGGTCAATCGAAGATGTTTTGGGATGACATTATTGTTCATATAATATCCTTCAGTAAAACGGAGCGCACATTAATCAGACACAATTATACGATCAAATCACTACTAACATACAAATTCGCAAACCTAAAAACTATCGAACTTCTGCAGAACGTAACAAATAGGAAACATATACTCACCTTCCCCACTCTGAACATCAGAGGATCCACTCCAGCAACAGCAACTACTACAGCACGGTTCCTGTTTCCTACGCTATATTCCAGAGGGGGAGGACCTACGTCAGCGACCACAACGTGACCATTAGCTACGTCCACGACCCCAACGCGACCATCCGATGCCAACACATGCCATGCACCTTCATCGATTCGGCAGCAACATATGCTATGCATCGTCATCAATACTCTAAGTCAATATATGTCAACGCACTTTAATATACGTACATACACCTGAGTAAACATCATTGTAATATTATAAATGATCCTACTCAATTAGCTTGAGTTGAGTTGTTAAGTTGCAATCGTTCTTGACACAATAAAATATTTACAATTCGAGAAAATTGTTTTTATTTTGGATCCACATAAAGTGAGATGGATGACTCCCGCAGTGAAAAATTATAATTATTATATAATTATAATTATAAAAGTATTTCCTAAATGATTACCTCCTCAAAATTCCGTTTTGGTAAGTAAACGCTCACAAGCCGAAAGGAACGACTTGTTATGAACGCTAGTTATGGATATTCCTATAATACAGATACAAAAGATGCAAACAAGTCACGTTGACGAAATTCTACACTCACGTCGGAATGCAAGATTTCAGGAAAAGTCCATTCCCACGAGTAAATGCTAGACATAGTGTCAGCAATTTTAAATAATAACAAGTCGAAATACCGGAAGCTGGCGCTTCGGGTATAAAGGTTTTGTGTTCATCTTATGTAACAAATCTCAACCCACATTTTCCTATCCCTATATAGCTACAAATCCAACATAATCCTTAATATTTTTACAAACTACAAGGCATACATACATATTACAGTCATAGATATTACGCTGACCCTAAGCAAACAAACTGCATATTTCCGAATAGTGTACATATATATATTTTTTTTTTATGGATGGAGGTGGAAATCTTAGAAAGACGCTGCTGCGCCAGGTTGCAGCAGTGTGTGGGATTCACACCCACTAAAACTACCCCCACTCTTCCGCCGCTCCCCGCGGGACCACCGTGAAGTATTACTTCGCGGGGGAGGCTCTGGTTCGCTATACCAGCTCGTCCATGTCACGTCTCCGTCGCGCCGCCTTTCGAGCTCCATCCAACTCCAAGAGTTTTGTCTGCACCACGGCTACTGCCTCATTTACCGCCATCCAGTTTTCCTCCGACTTCAACATCTCTTCCACCAGGTTGGAGGGCTCGATATCCGCCCCTAAGATGCTGTTCAACCTCCTTTTCTGCTGCAGAAATCTGGGACAATGGAGCATAACGTGCTCTGGGTCCTCGGGTGTAGCACCACATTCAGGACAGTTGGGAGACTCGTCCAACTCAAAGCAATGCAAGTACTTCCTATAGCCACCGTGTCCCGTAAGGAACTGTGTCAGGTGGTAATTCTATTCTCCGTGCTTTCGGTTGACCCATTTCTCGATACGCGAGAGTACATATATATGCACGTGCACAAAATCATGCATATGTACAAATATAGCACGTATATTAAATACCGCTGGTTTAATGTACAAATATATCTACCTTAATTAGACACTACCCACAAACTTCATTAGGACGCATATATAGTATATACCTACAGACACACACGTCTGTTTGGAGTAATTGATATTCATATACAAATGATTAAAAAACTAAAACAAAATAGTTCCTTGAGACCTCATTCATACGAATTTACTTGGGTGTGGTATTCATGAATTGATATGTGATGATGACGTCCATACCGAATTTTGTACTTCTCGGATGAACATAAGGGGGGGGGGGTTTCTGGGTAAATTTCTAAAATGTGGAAATATACTATTATTAACTTTATTTGTGCAGATATCGGAACCAAATGTATTTTGAGGCCTAGATTTCGTAGAGATGCACCGCTGTGATTTTTTTCAGATTTTTCGGTTGGATAGGTTCTGAGAACGATGTTTCACCCAATATCAAAAATTGAACCAGTTTCAAAAAGTACTAATTGAGACCTTTCATTTGATACCCCACATGGCTACATTCTGTGAAAAAAAATGTGCACCCTCCATTCACATGTATGGGGAGCCCCCCCTTAAACTTAACATAAGATGGCGCCACTTACTGCATGTAAAGGGAACACCAGATTACATACTCTCACCAATTTTCGTGACAATCGGTCTAGCCGTTTCCGAATAAATCGGGTGTGACAGACAGACACCGTCTCGATTCTAATACGGTTTCGTTTCACACAAAACCTGAAAACAGTGGAATATCCATAGCACCTCTCTCAGTTTTACCTCATCCCGGCAGGTAAATCGTTCTATAACCAAAAAGCTAATAAAGTTTCATCATTAAGACACACAAGTGTTTCAATTTAGTATTATTATATTTTTTTTTTCCTGTCCGCTCGGTACACAAATATAACTCGCTCGTTGTCCGTGCACACCGCGGGGCTCGCGAGGATACGTGAAAAATTGTACATAGTGAAACCACAGTATATCTAATAGGCAGTACCCACACAAAACGGACTGGGCTTGTGAATGTATTGGGGAAACCTATCCATACACATCACATCATAGGCCTTCAGCGTTTGGCAGGATCTACATGTGGTTTAGTGCCTACGCTCTGTATGGATAAACTTCCCCAATAGGTTCACAAGTGCGGTTCATTTAGTGTGGATGCTACTTATTTGATTTACTGTGAGTGAAACCACACAAATTCGCATTGAATGGACGGTTGGAAATTTCAAGACCTTGAAATGTCATCGCCTATTGTTGGTAAACGGCAATTGCGGTGTTTGCTAAAAAATGAACGGGTGAGACTATTTGGGATGTTAGAAGGCCGCACATTTGAGGGAAATGCAGATTTTGAAGAAAGCTGACAAGCGGACGATTTCAATGACCATGTACCACCTAAAGAAGCGACGAACTCAGAAGTCGGCAATTTACAGTAAAAGCTCTGGGAATGGCATTGTCGGTTCAATCCATTGAGGAAAAGTTTCGAATCCCTTCTACGAATATTGAAATCAGCATTCCATTTTTAGACAAGTTGCTCGAGATCATTGCTTAAGCTTTTCGCTTTCCAGAGTTTAGATGCAATATCGTCAGGTCCTGCTGCTTTCTCCGATTTCATTCGTTTTATTGTTTCCCCGACTTCAGTTGCACTGACAATATGTCTCTATGTCTTTAACGTGAGCACCCGTACAGTGGACTTAATCCCACGGTCTTCTTAAGACACGAATTAAATTTGTGACCACAATCAGAACCCTGCTGAGACAAGCACAGTAGTACCAATTACACTGAGTGAGCGGCTCATGTAAGACGTACCTACATATTTATCAAACTTTAGAGTACGGCATCCGTGTTGAACCACAGCGCCACGTTTGAAGCCCGAAGGTCTCTTGTTCGCTTGAATGTAACCAACAACCCCCATGAAGCTCTCACAAGCTTCTGAAACATGAGAATTCAGAGGCTACCTATGGTACCAGTATACCTCTGGTAAGGTTTCGTGACCATCCATGCCACTTCAGATGAATCACCGTGCAGACTTGGGTCTGATGAAGCATCTCTCTATGAAGGGGCTCGGTCTCTATGAAGCATTTGCCTACTGCATCACGGTCAGTAAATCAAAGTGAATACAGCGTTTCCCGGTGCCACCACGAGAAGGTTGTCCACAGCCACTTGGTTTTGGTTTAGCCGACAGGGTTACTGCTCCATCTTCCTCGCCGCCACCTTGAGCACCAGTTGCGCTGACAGGTGGAGTTGCTCCAAATGTCGACAATAATTGTGGAAGTGGAGGTTGAATAAATTCAGTCGAAATATTCTCGCCATCTATCCGTTGCGGTTTCGCTCTTGCCATTAATGCAACAGAAGTGTTCGATATCTTCTGTGCATTCGTATCGGCTTTTGACAAGTCGATACAGATCTCTCTTGTCATCCCGAGTGTTCACTTTATCGTAGAGATCTTTGTAATGGAGCGTCCGAATGACAGCGATCGCTTTCTTTGTTTACCGGTTGACATTTTTATAAATTTGCCAATTGGCCAACATTTTACCATTGAGAAACTTGTGGTAGAGGCATTTCTTTTCACCGACCTTCATTTCAACATCGTCATTCCAAAGCCAAGTATCTTAGTTGATGTACCGCTTACTTTGCTTGGTGACCCGGCGGGTTGCAGAGACCACTTTGTAGATCATGTCTTTAACTTGGTTCCGTCTCATAGGGAACGGCTTTGCAATCAGTGACGGTAGTCGGCGTCTCATGAGAATATAGTCGATTTGCGTTTTACTATTCCCACAATAAAGATGAAACAAAGAGACAATCGTTTGATGAACCATGTATTCATAAGTACAAAGTCATCAAATCCCTAATTGCCCGCTCCAAACCCCTTTCCCCCATGGCACCGGTTACCATCTGTCTTTTCACCCACTTGACTATTAAAGTCGCCGGCAATGTTGATATAGTCATCCGTAGGCACATTGCAGGTCTTTGCATTGGCAAGTTGCCAGAATATAGTCATCCGTAGGCACTTTGCAGGTCTTTGCATTGGGAAGTTGTCAGAAGGCATCTTTCTCGGCATCAGGTAGACTGTCTGTGGTGCGTACGTGGTGAAGAAGTGAAGAAATCTTTCAACTTCTTTAATGGCATCACGGAAACCCTCAGAGATGACAATGCCAACACCGTATTGAATGTGTCTTATGAGTGTTAGTAATCAAAATTTGTTATTTTAGCTTGTTTTTTATTCAAAAATGGATATATTTTAACAAAAATGATATGAAGCACATCATCATGAAATCTATTATTAAAATCTACTTTTTTTTAATAAAAATATGGCTTTTCAGATACGCTAACTACCTAAAAGTACAGAGGTTATGTCAGACTAATGATGGCCCCACAGGATTTGTCAAGAACTGTGGAACTGCTGATGCAATACACGCTGCGCGGTTGCTAATGGAGAAACACCGTGAGAAGCATCGCCCTCTTTTCATTGCATTTCTGGATCTGGAGAAAACATTTGACCTTGTGCCACACGAACTCGCCTGGTATACTCTACGACAAAACTTATTCCCAGAAGAACTCATGCGCTGGGTTCAATTGCTCTACCACGATCTGAAAAGTAAAGTTCGAAGTGTGGCGGCTGTATCAAAACCACTTCGTGTCTCTGTTGGTGTTCATCAAGGAAGTGCCCTCTCACCACTCCTATTTGTTCTTGTTATGGACAGTGTCACACGGGATATTCAACGTCCAGTGTATATATATAATGCTTTATGTAGATGATGTTTTCCTAGCGTCTAATAGCAAAAATGATCTCGAGCAACTTGTCCAAAAATGGAATGATTATCTCATGCAACACGGTTTCAGATTGAATCTGAATAGAACTGAATTTTTGACAACCGATCCCCATGAAACAGGCACGATCACTGTTAGCCGCAGTGACCTGCCCAGAACTGAGCTATTTAAATACCTCGGGTGAATGCTATCACCCAATGGAGAACTGCGTTATGAAATGGCTTCACGCTTTAACGCAGCTTGGATGAAGTGGCGTTCTAAAACTGGTATTCTTTGTAATCGACGAACATATCACTCAAATCTAAAATTTACCGCAATGTCGTCTGTCCTGTTGCTCTCTATGATTCAGAGTGTTGACCGACTATAAAAGACAATGAACGGCATCTTGCGGTAATGGAATTGAAGATGTTGCACTGAACTAGTGGCGTGACATGTTTTGATCATATATGACGATATCGGCGATCGATGTGGAGTTCCACCGATCGTGGAAAAACTGCGAGAGAGGCGCCTTCGATGGTATGGTCACGTAATTCGCACCAACGAGAGTTCATATGCCAATATTAGTCTCAACATCCAAGTTGGTGTATACGACCAAAAGCCCGGCCGAAACAACGGCGGCTTTATACGCTTGATAGGAATTTAAAAGCCTCGCGATTCCATCCCGATTAGGCATTTGATAGAGTCAAACGGTGAAATCGATCACGACGGGACGACCCCGCTTGTGAACGGGACTTCAACCTTTGTCCCGACTAAGAAGAAGAATTTAGATGGTCCCACAAGGTTATTACGAAAAATTAAGCTACTCTCCAAGGAGTTGAGCAGAGAGCAGAGTTTTTTGGGTGAAATTCATGCAATTTAACCAAACAGGGTTTACTTTGATATTTTCAATACGAACTGCCAACTGTCTGGTTAACTGAATTTTCATGGCATGGCGCGGACTATTCAGCACATTTGAATTTGGTTGAAATTTAAAATACTAGTAATTTAAAGAAAACTGTTAAGGCACAGCACTTTTCGACTTGACGCCTTGTTAAATTGTTGTGAATATATACTGCCACACCCAGTGGTGTGAGCCACTTGTTGGTTTTGGAACCGCTGCGGTGAGAGGCTTGGACAAGCTGGAACCTAGGTTTTGATTTGCTGTAGGTCCTGCATCAATCTGTTCTTATACAGATACGCTTTTTGGAGCTGCGT
Organism: Hermetia illucens; assembly: GCF_905115235.1. Lineage (NCBI taxonomy): Eukaryota > Metazoa > Arthropoda > Insecta > Diptera > Stratiomyidae > Hermetia > Hermetia illucens. The sequence goes on from NC_051849.1 coordinate 118,865,597, forward strand.
GATTATCGTTTTTGTGAATGATGCAATTGAAATTGATGACAGATCGAGAGACTTCTGTCAGTAAAATGGGTTAAGGGATAACGGCGCTGTAGGCGCAAAGAGAAAAATATTTTTAGGGGAAATTAAAGTCGAAAAATTGTATTAAGGGATGTTATTAGTCATATTTTGGGGTGTAAGGTTATATGCGGCGCTTGAATTTGTGAATTAGTACCTGAGCCATACAATGGAAATAATCATGAGTGAGCGCAATGCTGACCACATTGCCTCCTAATCTGCTATTACCGTGTTGAATGCTCTAACATACTTCAACACCCAGATCCAACTGTATTGCACGTCAATGATTAGTATTACATAGAGAGAAATCACGTCGGCGCCACCTCTGAACGGGACAAAGGCTGAAGAAGAAGAAAAAGAAGACTATAGCTAAATAATACAAAGCGTATTTTCAGAACGGTACTTGGCAAGCATTTATGAATGAAACGACAGTGATTTATTGATAAATAATGTTAGGTTCAACTTTCCGAAAATCCCGTATGAAATCTACTTTGATATGGTTAAATAGAATAAACATTTTTGAAATTATGCTGCGTGACGTCGTGTTACGAGAAAATAAGTTTAAATTTTTTAAATCTTATATATAAAAATCAATTGCTTTTCGTTAGTCTCGCTAAAACTCGAGAACGGCTGAACGGATTTATCTTATCATGGTTTTGAAATGTCCGTGGAGGTCTTGGGAAGGTTTAAAAGGTGAAAAAAATTCGTATAATTGCCGGTAAAACCCTAAAACAGCACTTTTCTTCTTTCCATATAAACGGTTTTTTCTAAATAAAATCTAGAGTCAATTTGAACTTTATTGATATTCAATTGATATTCAATAAAGTTCAATCACTCACTGTGTTCATCGGACCTCATATTACAGCTATGAAACGGACAAATTTTTTAACGCAACTAGAAATATTTGACAACCAAGTGACAATCTTTTATTTCTAAAAAGACAAAAGACATCAATTGTTTGACAGCTCAGAACATGTTGTATTGGAAAATAGAATTTCTGTTTTTAGTATTTTTGTTTCTCATCGTTTAAACCTTCTCTGAATTTCCATAAATATTTCAAGACCAAACTAGACTACCTAGCCCTAGACTAGATATTAAGTTTTGTTACAAATTAAATTTTTGAACGCAACGATAATATTTGACATTAGATTTGACAACCAACTGATATGTCAATCCATCCTATTGCACTTTAGAACACGGAAAGAAGTATTACGATATTGCATTACGCCACTTTGGCGATCCTTTGTGATAGTGACATTCCAGGTAATGTGCTCTTTTTAAGGTTTTGTGTAAACACAAAACCTTATTAAAATCGGTTTACAGTCTGTCTGTCTGTCCATCACACGCATTTTTCTCAGAGACGGTTGAAGCGATTCGCACCAAATTTGGTAGACAGGTGAGAACTATGAACGCTCACGTATACCGTGAGTTACATCCTTTTACGACGAATTTAAGGGGGGGGGTCCCCACACATGCAAAAGGGGGGTGTAAATTTCTTTTTCATCAAATATACTCATGTGGGGTACCAAATTAAAGGTATCGATTAGTACTTTTCGAAGGTGGGGAGTTCGGGGGGTTGAAAGTGGTCATTTTTTTAACGAACCCATTCTCAAAAACTACCCAGCCGAAAAATCTGAAAAATATCAGGAGGCTGCTACTATATAGTGCCTAGGCTCCGAAATACCCTCCATATCGATACCTGTTCAAATAAAGTTAATAATAGTATAACTATAATTTTTAGTAATTGACAGGAAAATCCCCCTTAAGTACACCCTAGAATCACAAAATTTTGCTGCAATGTAGGCTACAGTAGAGAGCATGATCCCGCCAAATTTAGTGAAAATCGCACTATTGCTAACAAAGTTATACTAGGTCAAAACTATCGCACCTCTGCAAATTCAAGACTATGACTGTCAATATCACTTGAAAGTTTCTATTTTCACATAATATATGAATATTTTACATGCTACATACTAATGGGACAAATGTATACTCAAATCTCTTTATAAAAGAAATACACAAAACCTTTCATACCTGAAGCGGCTAGCTTCCGGTGTCCCGACTTGTTTTTTGGTATTTTGCGATTGTGACACTTTACTGCTAAGTGAACGCAAATTTTTATCACTTTGATTATTTACAATTTACGATGGCGAGGAGAAGACGACCTGACTTAGATCTTCGCAGTCAATCAAATGTGCGAAGAGCTACCTCACGTGCTAACCGCACTGATGACCAGAGAGAGACAGATCAAGAAAATAGTCGTATTGCTATGTCAGAATTGCGTTATTTAGTGAGTGATAATGAGGTGGATAGGCTTAGAATGCAACGAGTTCGTGCACATCAAACACAACAACAGCAATCACGACATAATGAAATTGATCGAATCCGCAGACGGAATGCTTCACAATATGTTTTTTTATTAAATACGGATTCGTTTTGTTTGTTTTAAAATTATTTTATACAAAAGTTTAGGTATTTTATTTATCGATTGAGGCAGTATGAAGTCTGTCGGGTCAGCTAGTATCATATATATATTTTATATAAGAATTCTTAGGATTTATCTACTACCCCTAAAAGGCAAAGTTAGCCTTCTTTATTCAAATATTCCTGCTTATTTCCTTTTCGCGGCGACTGTAATTTGGCTCGCCCCTTTGGCTGTATACAATATGTGGAAACGGATCCATGCAGACAAGGCATTGCGAAATTGGGAAGACTCTCAGCAGAGCGCAGCAAAAGAAGGCAAAGCTTCTCGAGAATAAGGACATGGGTGTTGTTACACCACCAGGTGTGGCAATATCCACGGAAATCGGATGCAATGGAACTTTTGGCGAAAGATGGGGGCAAACTGGTAATACCGAGTAGACGCATACTGGACGTATTAGTTTCTTCAGTTAGTGGTGTTTTTTCAGCGCATATTAGACAAAATTTATATCTACAAGCAGAAAGCTTAAACGAATTAATTTGCATCACGCCAAATCCTCTTCCTCTGTACCGGCAGCAAGGCTGACAAAATTGTAGGACAGTCCTTATATCTTTCTGGTACAAGAGCCATAGGCTTGGATTAACAAAATTTATGATAGTGGATGAGTATAGAGAACTAGGATCTTCTCCGATGAGAGATTCTCAGGACCGAGAGCCTGGGAAGTAGCAAATACATGGTTTGGATTAAGAGCCAGTTAGTTAGCCGAAGTTTTAAAATGAAAGATTGCCTTAGAGGGTATTTTTCCTTTTTATTGGCTAAAAAGTATCTGATAATATATCCAAATACATATTTCGGGGACCAACTGCCCCTTCTACAGTGTTTCATCTTCTGAGAAAATGTTCTTCACCGTTTCTTCCTGTTATTATAATATCTTAATGTAGCTTCTAGTCCTCTCTAAAAGTTCCACCAAGGTAGAAAAATTGTTGTCCATCTCGATGTTTAACCTTTTTTCAGGGAAAATTTTCGAGATGTGGGGGCTCTCGGAGAAGTCTAATCTGCTAACGGCGTTCAAAATATTGGCGTTGTCAAACGACAAATGGTGTCCTTGCTCTATTATATGTCTGGCAACCACGTACGTAGGTCAAACAAAACGGCTAGTTCACACCAGGGTGTTAGAACACAAAGGAGGCCGAATCCGCTAAAAATAAGGATAACCCACGCATAAGGTCCGCGGTTGCCAGACATATAATAGACCAGGGACACCACCGAGAAAAGAAACTATTTGATCTAATCATTTCAGCTGGTCCCACGATACCCAATATAGTTAAGAGTCGTTCAATACCACCAGAGTGGGTTTTTGTCCTTGGAATACGAACATCATTGCTTACGCTACCAACTAGGTAGAGAGGTTTCACTTGACCGCGGTCTGGAGCCATCAAATTACCGGACTAGTCAAACGAGCAGAACAAATATTTCACCTGTAAGGCATTCGATGAATCTAGCAGTCAGGAGAAGCTTAGTGACTGGGGATGTCGACCCCATTTATAAAGAGGTTTTGACTGCATTCCAGGTTCACAGAATATGCTGAGATTCCTCCAGATGCTAGGCCAAAGATCCCAAAACTAAAGTTTACTTCGGCAATTATTAAAATCATTGCTGTTGTTGATAGAATTTTGGCTGATCGTTTGGCTAGCGAGATTACTGCGACAGAGGTTCACAGCCTGGTCTATGTTGCGGCAGCCACAGCTATTCGTCTCAATAATGAACATCATTGAGCGAATAACAGAGGTTTGCGCAGGATGACTCTTCCGTTCTGGGTGTTTCAACTCAACAAAAGGGCTGAAAAGTTTAGAAAGGAGGTTCGCCGTGTCATGCAAGCATTTCTTGGAAATCCATTACCAAGAGTGCACAGATTCATTGCCAATATCATTGGAAACTACCATCTCTCCAATGATATCTCAATCGAAGTAATCCTCGAAATACTGAAGCAGAAACTTTCGGTATGTTCCAATCGCATCCGTCGTTATTAAAAGAGCTTTCAGCAAAGGACAGACAACACCTTGTTCTTCCAAAACCAATGGCGACTCTATAAAAATCACACCAACTCACATAATTTAGAAGCCGCTTGGCTTCCACACCTTATGCATTCGTGCGAGGCCCTCTCCGAAGCGATTTAAGAGCACTCACGGCAGAGAATTTACCTTTCAAAATATCGACCAATTTTCATTTCAGTTCTGTGCGCGAACATCTCAAAACATCTTGATGTTCATAAATTGATAGCTGAGGAACAAAAAGGATGCGCAAAAGGCTCCCGAGGCTGTAAAGAACTGCTTATAATCGATACGGTCGCTGTAAAGCAGGCTGTCCATCAGAAACGACAGCCTACTTCGATTGTAAATCAGCCTTTAACTCCATATCGCACTCGTGGCTACTACAAGTATTACGCTTGTACAAAATCAACCCGAATATCGTCCTTCTCCTCAGAACAGTGATGAAGATTTGGAGCACGAAGCTATCGATATCCTCTCAAACATCATGAGAGATACAATCAGGCGTGGCATTTTCCAAGGCGACTCTCTAAGCCCATTGTGGTTTTGTTTGGCTTTGAATCCACTATCCCATCTTTTGGATAAAAGCAAATCCGGTTTCCAAGTCAAACATGGCATATTGTCGAAATATATATTAGGACATTTAATGTATATTGGCGACATCAAATTGTATGCCAAAGAGAGAACCAACTTCGTTCCTGGCTGGACATCACCATCCAGTTCAGCAGGGATATCGGCATGCAGTTGGGTTTAGGGAAATGTCGCATAAAAACATCCGGATTGAGGGTATGGATTCGGACGACGTGTACAAATACCTCGGCATATTGCAAGCAACAACACCTGCTGTGGCAATAATCAAATCTAAGTTGGTGGAGGAATCTGAACGGCGTCTGGATCTTGTCCTGCAAACTGAGCTGTTCGGGAAAAATAAAATCATGGCAATCAACATCTTCGCCCTTCCCGTCCTTCTCTATACTTTCGGTGTGAATCTGTCAATAGACAGGTAAGGGTAGTTCTTGCAAGCAACAAAATGTACAATAGAACTGCCGAAAATTGAAAATCACCATCCCACGTCATCAGGTAGGAAAGGGGGTACTTGATTTAAAAATATTGTACTATAATCAAATGCATTCTTTTCGAGAGTTTTTCTTCGAGAAACAAACCTCAACCGATTACATAAGGCTCCCGTCATGGCAGATAATAAATTGTTTCCTTTGAACTTGAAAAGCAGAGAATGGGATCCCATGTCAAATGTTACTTCAGTCCAACAGAAGATCGACATGTCATACAAAAAATTTGTTGTTGACAGGCATTGACATCGAAGCCTCCAACAAATGGTTGACTAATGGTGTACTTTTCTCCGAAGCCGAAGCATTCCTAACTTCAATTCAGGATGTTTCGCTCCCAACAAACATTATAAACGGTACATTTTTCATGACTTCTCAATCACCAACTCCAGTTGTAGGTTATGCAACTGTGAAGAGGAGACCATCCAGCACATAGCATCTGCGTGTAGAATGTTGAGCAGTACCGAGTACACCAAACGTCATAACTCTGTCTGCAAGATTCTCCATCGAAACCTTGCATTGAAGTATAACTTAGTGGCAACCTAGCATACCATTATAATAAGTATACTCCGCAGAGAATCTTGGAAAATGATCGAGTCAAACTACTGTGGGATCACACTATTACAACCGACCGCAGAGTTAGTCACAGTAGACCCGAAAAAATTCTGCTTCTAAAGGAAGAAACGAGCATAATCGATGTAGCCGTAGGGTTGGACCGGAAAAGTGTTGAAAAATAGCTAGAAACATCGGGAACTACGATCCTTTGGTGGACGATGTAAAGCAGATTTTAGCGATGGGATTAGTCCCGCAAGATTTGGAGAGAGCGCTGAAAACCCACCTCTCAATACACGGAATCAGTTTTTTCCGAATTATCCCACCGTTGCAGCCTTCTCCTATACAACTCCTTTCTAGTGGCTTTTCGGAGACCCGGAGTCATTTCGGCGGATCCACCCTCCTACTCCGGTAGAGACAGTGTGAATCATTTGCTAGAGGATCCAAAGGGAATCATCGCTCGACTTCCACAGTGTAGGGTTTACGCGTTGAAATCACCGGCAATGATTTTAGAACTGTGGGCTCTAGCTTCCAACACCAAGCTGTCTAGCATCAACTCACACTGCGCTAATGTTGCACTAATAGGAGCGTAACAGCTGTAGGTATGGATGCTGTCGCAGTTATTCAAGAAGTAAATCAATTAAACTCGATTGTTACAATGGGTAAAAAACCGTTTATTCATCGGTCAATTATAAAGTAAAAATTCGGGTTACAACGACATACTTAACTTACAAGTTTAATTACCCTAACATTGCTGAGTATGACTGATCTATTTTACAATGTTAAATCCAATGCTAAATATGATCTACTTTCTTAATGTATTGTATTGATTAAAGGTAAAGTAGGAAAGTCGATCAATGAATTTAAATTAAGAAAGTTGAAATTCTCCGGAGGGGAAAAAACTTAACACTTGCTGGGGGAACACCAGTTTTCGCAAATGGGCATATTAATAACTTGATTATTTATCTCATTTATTATTTTAGCTTCCTTTCTTGAATCTATTGATGTGATCACAACTGCAATTATTAATATAACTACAATGGTTACAAATACTGATATTGGCAAACTATTCTCATTTATGAAAGTCATGGTAGAAGTTTCTGAAAGTACGAGTAGTTTAATTTGTCCATTTTGCAATAACTGATATTTAGTGCCACTAAAGTTGAATTCTCCGTAAATGTAGAATACATTCGGCTGGGAACTTTGTATTTAAAATGTTGGTTTATTACTGTACAATTTTCATCTAAAATTAACATTCCAATAGTATAAGAGACATTCACTTCTTTCCCTGCACCTAACACCGAAACATTGTCTTTGTGAATTATTACATTGTCTGTGACCTTTTGAATAAAGTACTCTGTGTCATATTTTTTCTTTTTACAACTATTGTCTGAATATTCATAAAAATTGGGTTTTTATAAATTTCATTGATTCCCAATTTTTTGCTACATTGTTCCAGAAAGTAAGATTTCTCTCGTCAACAATTAATTCGGAATTTAGATCAATTAATTCATCAAAATCGTTAGGTATAGAAATAAATTTGTATTTGTAATATTTTTAAGGTTTTTTGTAAACACAAAACCTTATTAAAATCGGTTTACTGTCTGTCTGTCCGTCTGTCTGTCTTTTTTTTTTTGAGAAGGTGGAAATCTTCAAAAGACACTGGCCTGGACACGCCAGCGTGGGTCCACCAACCCTTTCCCGGGTGTTCCCAACGCTCTTGCCATCTATTTAGAGATCTCTCCCTTTCGGCGTTCTTTGCCAGCGATAAAGGAGAGATAGACTTTGCATTATATGCATTCGTCATCTAATCTGCCAAGATGTCAATTGGCATCATTCCAGAAATGACGAATGCTGCATCATCTGAAACAGTCCTGAATGCCGAGCACACCCTTAGGGCTGTTCTTCTGGAGACTGAACTCAGTTTGTGAGCGTTAAATGTAACCTGCAATGCCTTTCCCCAAACTGGAGCTGCATAGAGCAGGATCGAACTCACTACCCTGGCTATAAGCAACCTTCTTGCCAGGGCTACACTCGCAGTGGATACTTTGTCATAAACAGACTGCACGTGTTGCTTATAGCTAATCTTCACGTCTATCATCACTCCCAAGTATTTGATGACAGGCTTAGAAGTGATGATATGATTCCCAATTTGAATACGAACGAACTTTCTTTTACGGCGCTTTGTGATGAGGATCGCTTCCGTTTTTTCCTCCGCAAGTGTCAAATCAGAACTCTCTAGCCAACCCTTAACAGCACTGATCGCTTCGCATGAGTATAACTCTGCATCTTCGAGCTGCTTTGCGACAACAACCAGCGCTATATCATCGACGTAGCCCACCACCGTGGCTTCCTCCAGAAGGGGAAGATTAAGAACATCGTTGTACATGGTGTTCCACAGCAGTGGGCCCAGTACAGAGACCCATGGGACACCCGCGGAGACAACGTACTCCTGGGGTTCGTCATCGGTGTCATACCCTCCGTTCTTGTAAATAGCTGTGACAATGGTTGCAAGATAAGCGGCAATACCAATCTTCGCCAGAGATTCCCGTATTAGGTTCCAATTGGCCAAATTGAATGCATTTCTCACATGCAAGGTCACTACTATGCAATATTTGCTAGTACTGCCCTTTCCGTGGATTTCTTCTTCGGCCAAGCCAGTAACCATTTTGATGGCATCAATGATTGATCTGGCTTTACGGAACGCATACTGCCGATCTGAGAGACCTCCCTGGCTCTCAACAACCGCGAGTAATCTATTATAGATTACTCGCTCTAGCATTTTGCCCACAGTGTCCAAAAGACAAATAGGTCTGTAGGAGGTTGGCTCACCTGGAAGTTTGTCAGCCTTAGGCAGTAGCACCAACTTCTGTCGTTTCCACGATGGAGGGAATATCCCCTCGGACATGCACACTTCGAACAACTCAGCGAACATGCCCGCTCTGGATTTCACGGCAAGCGTAAGGGCTTTATTCGGTATGCCATCCAGACTCGGAGCTTTGTTATCTCCTATCCTAGCACATATCTCCAGCAGCTCGTCACTGGTGAGTGGCGGCATTGCCCTGTCGTTCAGAGGTCGCTGGAAGCGGTCTATGCCTTCCTCTTGCTGAGGAAATAACTCCGGGATAATTTTTAACAAGAGTGAAGGACACGTGATCTGCGGGGATGATCGGCCTCTGAATCGCCCCATTACGATTCTATAAGCGCTCCCCCCGCGGGTTTACGTTCGCTTCTGAAGAGAGCTCCTTAAAGCATTGCCTCTTGCTCCGTTGGATGGCGAGCTTGAGGGTTTTGCGGGCTTCCTTATAGGCGCGCTCTTTTTGCCCTTGGTCTATTCTGCCTACCGCTCTTTGGGCCGCTTTTCTGGCTCGGTGACAGGTTGATCGAAGGCTGGCCAGTTCAGCATTCCACCAGTAGTTTGGTATTCTACTGGAGAATGAGCACCTCCTCGGCATGGACGCGTCACACGCTTTGGCGATGCATTGGGCCACATGGACAGCTCTTTCCGTAAAGGCGCATGCTTTATTAGGTTGGCCTAACCACACCTTCATGAAGGTCTGCTCATCCAGAACTTTAGCGGACCAGTCTGACATCTTTCTCGGTTTCGGGCATGATGGTCTTATGCCCGGTGACTCCACCCATAGCTCAAAGAAGATTGCCTGGTGATCGCTGTGGGTGTAGTGCTTGCTAACGCACCGAGACCTACCACGTGCCAGTGCAGGGCTGACAAAAGTTAGGTCTACGATTGAGGTAAACCCCCCTATAGGTGTTTACATATTCTTCATTGGCCAGAATGATATCCAACTGTGCGAAAGCGTCTAATAGACCGCGGCCCCTTGCATTTGTCTCTCTCCTACCCCACTCACGGGCCCAAGCATTGAAGTCACCAGCAATCACCCTTGGACTACGACCCCTTGAGTCGAGAACAAGACTGTCAAGCATTTCCTCGAATTCGGGCAGTGTCAGGTTTGGTGGGGCGTAAAAGCTGTACACATATACCCCGTTTATTTTCGCCCACACGAAGCCTCTGTATGCTCGATTCCCAGTACATTGTATGGCTTGTCGACCGCATGCCCATATCGCCGCTCCACCAGTCGAATCTGTAACCCACACGCCACCGTGACGGTTTCTATAGAGTTCGCTAATGATGGAAATTTCCACCTCGGATTCGTAGATGAAGTCAGTGCCTTCCGAAATTCCGGGCATTTAGCACTTCCGGCAATATGCCGGTAATCCCGTCCCTCACTTCCTTCGCACAATAAGCATTTGGGGTCCCTATTGCACGCTTTGGCAATATGGCCTTTCTCCCCACACCTTCTGCATCGATTGGACCAATCAATGCTGCTGGTGCATGCCTCTGCGAAATGGCCAAACGCGACGCACTTGAACACCTCTTGAGAGAAATCTGCTCTTTCAGACGGCAAACAACCCATCCGATTCGAACCTTCCCGGCCGCCAATAACTTCTGCGCTGCGTCCACTGACAATCGCAATGTGGCCGTTTGATTATTGCCATAGGCGTTTCGCAAACTCACAATGGACTCTTCGGCAAGTTCATCTAACTTGAACTGTTCCATCAAGCCAGTGCAAATTTCTCCTTTGGATGTCACTTCATCGAGAAACTTGCACTGTATATAGACCTCCGGTTTTTGGGTCAGTACTGTGACATTCTCCCCAAGTGAGTTCGGAAGCCATCAGTTTTTCCCAAGTTGGTTTTTTTCAGCTCAAACATGAGGTCACCGTTTTGGGTCTTTCGAATTTTTCTGACATTTCCGCCTAGATCTTTTAGGTCGGGGTCAGCTTTGAACTTTTTCAGTATCTCCGCGTAAGACAAACTTCCATTGCTGGAGATTACAATCGCTTCTGGGCGAATTCGCACTTTTGCCTTTTTCTCCGCCTTTTCCTTAACTACCTTGGTCCATCTACCTTTTTCATTCCCCTTGGATTTTGTTCCCTTGGGGGACCTGCTCTCTCTCTTCGATGCTTTTATTTCCGTTTTTCGGAACTGTTTGTATGGCTTTTTTCCTCTTAGGTGCCTACTGACTTTCCAGAGGATCCACATAACCTTCCCGCACTCTCCTGTTTGGTGGCAGGTTGATTGCAATACGATTAGGTGTCACTAGGGTCGCCTGTGACACCTTTGGGGCAACAGATTTCGACTTGCCCTTGGAATTTCGTTCCTCCTGCTGCGATTTATTGTAGAGCGCTCTAATTGCTCTCACCATATTGTTTATGGCTTGGTGGACGTTGTGCTTGTCGTTGATGAACTCAGACAGCTCCACTACTTTTGCACCAAGCTATGTGAAGGGTAATTCCTCTGCTTCAGGGCTCTGCTCTTCATGATTTCTAACCAGATTACCACTTTTAAATAATCCTTACCATTTGGTATTCATTGACCTTCCCTCCGTTTAATCTTTTTTGATGTTTAGCATTAGCGGAGATATCAAAGTTGACGAACGTCTTCTGAATGGGTCCTTTTCCTGGTGTTGGAGTACCTCCTGCTACTGCTCCTCTTGAATATGTGCGGTCGATGTTGTTGCTGTTTTTGTTAGCCAGCGATCTGCTTTCAATTCATCCTTCTTGAGTGGTTAGAGCGCAAGGCTGTCGTACGAAAGGTCGCGGTTCAAATCTCACTGGTAGCAGTGGAATTTGTATCGTGATTTGACATCGGATACCAGTCAACTCAGCTGTGAATGAGTACCTGAGTCAAATCAGGGTAATAATCTCGGACGAGCGCAATGCTGACCACATTGCTTCCTAGTGTACCGTTACGGTCTTGAATGAAGTGCTCTAACACACTTCAAGGCCCAACATGGATTGTTGCGCCAACGATTATTATTATTATTATTATATGTCCCATTGCCATGTAGCACGTAAATTATGCATATATTATGTGAAAATATTCACTTTCAAGTGATATTGACATTCATAGTCTTGAATTTGCAGAGGAGCGACAGTTTTGTCCTAGTATAACTTTGTTAGTAATAGTGCGATTTTCACCAAATTTGGCAAGATCATACTCTATGCTGTAGCCTACATTGCTGTCTGTCCGTCACACGCATTTTTTGTCGGAGACAGTTATAGTGATTGACACAAAATTTGGTAGAAAGGTGGGAACTGTGAACGCTCACGCATACAGTGAATTACATCCTTTTACGTCGAATTTAAGGGGGGGTCCCCATGCATGCAAAAGGGGGGTGTAACATTTTTTTTCATCAAATATAGTCATGTGGGGTATCAAATTAAAGGTTTCGATTAGTACTTTTCAAAGTCGATCTTAGTTTTGACATTCGTTGGAAGGGTAGGGAGCGACGGGGGTTGAAAGTGATCGCTTCTTTAAGGGGGCCATTCTCCGAAACTACTTAACCAAAAAATCTGAAAAAAATCAGGAGGCTGCCACTATATGGTGCCTGGGCTCCGAAATACGTTCCATGCCGATATCTGTTTAAATAAAATTAATAATAGTATATTACTACAATTTTTTGTAATTGGTTGGAAACCTCCTTAAGTTCATCCTAGTACCATGAAATTTTGCAGTGATATAGGCTATAATATGCATAATCTTACCAAGTTTGGTGGAAATCGCACTGTTACTAACAAAGTTATAATACCTCAAATTTGTTGCTTCTTTGAAAATTGAAGACTATGAATGCCAATATCACCCGAAAGTGGATACTCTCACATAATATATGGATATATTACGTGCTACGTACTAATAAATACACAAAACCTTTCGTACCTGAAGCGTCCAGCTTCCGGTTTCCCGACTTGTCTTAATAATTTACTTTTTAACCTAGTTGCTTCTAGAGAAAACATCAAATGTATATTCTCGCATTCTTGAAACCGAACCTCTTCGCATTGCTTTTCTGGTGTGTCTATTTCTTTTCTTAAAATAGCAAAATCTTCTGTGATATTCATGTTCGTATTGACATTTAAAACCCAAAGATACTCTGAACATCGACCTCAAACATTCGCTTCATATAACTGGAACTTGTATTTAAAGGTATATTCTCGAGACCTCGAATTTCCGGAATTATTAAAGTAAGCAAAGCAAATAAGGTTACAGGGCTCATCCGACCTCTTCATCTTGTAACTTGTTCTTTTGTGTCTTTCTTGTCGGGAAATGTTTTGGTAATTCTCGCCAATGGCCGATAAGCCGTCGGAGTGTTCTTCTGTTTTAAAATTACAACATCTCCTGGTTTGAAGTTAGGAATACCTTCAACCCATTTGTTGAATTTTTGCATTTGAGTAAGACATTCTTCCATTCTTCCAGAATTGTTGTTGTACCCATTAGACAAATGACCATCTCCTGGATAAGGGGACAGGCTTATCGTTAAGATTAGGTTCTGGTGGGAACATCAATTCAAGCTGGACTAAAAAATGGCCTAGAGATAGCACAAAAGAGCTTTCAAAATTATCGTTAATTGAAGATGGTTGTCTGCTGTTTAAAATCCCTTCAATATTACATACCGCAGTATAAAATTCTTCATACGTTAAGCACTTTGGATTTGCAGTTTTCTTTAAAATATTCTTGAATGATTGAGTGCTTCTTTCTCATTAGCCTCCGAAATTAGGACTCAGGGGAGGATTGAATTTCCAAGCTATGCCTATGGATGATAGTACCCCTGTCGACCCGAAATTGACCTATTTGAGGTATGTTGACTCGAGCTGTGTAACATTTGACACAATCGTAGATAACTTTTTTCGCAACTCTTCTTATTCCAGTTATCCAGTATTGCGCTCTCAAAAACTTCAGTGTTAGATTATGGCCTCCGTGTACAGTTTGAACATGTGTATAGTGAACGAGCTAGACTTAGCTAACCATTTTTTGCTCATTCAAAAGTTTGAACTCGCTCGAGAAGCTTGCTTACCCCTTGCTGAATTCGAATAATCCAACTGTTTGCTAATTCCAACTCGTCCAAGGTTAGACGCCCTCCGTGGTTACTGCTGTGCCTTTTGAACAAAAGAGCAGCACGCTGCACATAAGCATTAACCGGTACTAACTTTGACCAAGGCGAATATCGTTTGAACACATCATCAATGAAATAGTTTCCATCTTCGTTGATCGTGCACTAAGCACATAGTTACCTGCTTACTGACTGTCAACACTTCAGAATTCGGAAACACCGTGTTTTTCAACCAATCTGGACCAGCAACAGAAAAATCCTGCTTGTCCTTGAATTCACTCAACATAAGACCCCTACTGACCAAATAACTTGGGTTTTGGTTGGAAGGGACGTGGTGTATATCTGAGACGTTGAATACCCCTGAAATTTTCTCCACTCGATTCTTAACAAATCATTTGTTACCAGAAATCTCCATTCTCCTAACCCATCCCAGACAAACTTGGTTGTAGGTAAAGGCAACAACCTTATCAACATTTATTTGAAGTAGAGCTCGCTTAATATCCTTTACTAACGTTGCCAACAATGTTAGTCCTTCAAGTTCCGCCTTGGGAATAGGGATATTTTCCGCAGGTGTTACCTTGCCCTGTTTTTTAATGGATGGGAATTTCGTCATCTCAGCCATATTTTACGAGTCATAACCGCTGCATTAATATCCGTAATAGCATGATGAATGGCAAAACTGTACCCAAAGGGTCAAAAAACTCCGAATTTCTTGCCAGGATCCCTTTTGGTAAAATGACTGATCTCCAAATTTGAAACTTTTACTTCAAAAAAGTCCATATTAGGATCCCATTTAATACCAACCAAAGAAATTGAATTTATTTCTCCCTTAACTAGATTGCTTAACTTTTCTTCAGCGTTTAAATCGGCCAAAACCACCCGGGGCTTGTTACTCCATCATTTAGTCAAACATAGCTGAGCTGCAGGCAATGTATTCCGTATATCAACAACAAGTTTTCTGACGTCCTCTTTGGTGTACGCTCCGGATACCAAGTCGTTCATATAATATTCGCTCACCGGTACATCTGACGTGGCCCTCCATCAAATTTTCAATTTGTTTCGATATTCGTCTATAATTCCCCTGCCTGTACATTTTGGTAACGTCACTAGTAATTAAGATAGGGTATTGCCGGGAATGCCAAACCATATTAAATACCTTCGGAAGTAGATTAGGTCCAACATAAACCATACTATTGAAGGACAACCCATTACTGGAAGGAAACGATCCATTAAAAACGACACGCACGTTCGTTATAATTTCGTCATACCGAAATAGCATGATACAGTACATAATAAACAGAGCCGTCGCATACCTCAGTATCTTTCTTATTTTTAACTAGCTGCATATGGCCTAGTTCCGCATAGTCTTTCAGAAATTCATCGACGACACGTTTTCGTTCAGGAAAGGTAGGAAGTCTCCTCTCCTGAGCAAGAAACGAACGTTTCGCGTTATCATACGAGAATACAAAATCTTCCATGTTTGTCCCGCCGATGCTTTTCCTCATGAATTTTGTTCACCGTTTACTTGGTCTATGGTCCTGACTACCAACTTCTTCTGGAGTTGTAATTTCCCAGAACCTCCTTAAATTTTTTCTACCTCTCTTCTTCTGTTGTGGTTATGGAAGATTCCACCTCCCCAGATCTCTTTGTACATTCACTAGAAACAAGCCAACCAAATGGCGAAGGCTGTAGTAATAAGCCATGAATATTTATGGGATTAGTTGACTTATCAACAATCTGCGCAATCTGCCTCCTAGCAACATCCGCACATTGGTTGGCTTAAGGGGGTCAGCCCGTGTGTGGGATCCGTGGAATCGAATTTGCTTTGTGTAGTGTAGTGTAGAATATATGGGCAAAGTGATTTTTTGATATTAGGAATCGTTCGGAAATTGCAGTGTTAAACAGGTAAAGTGTCACATACCAGATTTATGTCGATCGCCGTAATAAAGTGCCTATTTATCCGAATGACGTTCGAATGACTTCGCTAAAATCATAAGAATTAAAGCCAAGACTTTGCATGTGTTTCTCAAGAAACCTAAGGTTTATGGACTAGGCATAACAGGTTAATGGTCAGTTAAGATTTTATGGTTGAAAATCGCATTCTACTTTATAAACGCGTCATTTTCTTTGAAATTTCCACGGCTTATTCAGAACATATTTCTACGGTCTGCAAGCTGAAATAATTGCGATTCAAAAACCCTAAAATTTACAAAAAAAAATTTAAGAAGGCCCCAAAAATGTAGCTTTCAAGATTTTTTAATAATCCTAGTTTGCGGATTGTGGTTAGCTCCGCACGTTAAAATACCATCTATATTTTTGCTTTAATATGATCACATATTACTGCTGGCAGCAGAAAAACACCTTTTTTGGAGATAGGTGTATAAATTGCTCTGTATTTCAATAATGGACTATGTTATCGGGCTGGCAAAATTACTACACGTACTCAAGATATTAATAAATAGTGAAAAATTTGCAATTGTAGATTTAACCAGTTCTTCACAAAAAAATTCTAAAACAAGTTGGAATACCGAAAGCTCGCGTTTCGGGCATAAAGGTTTTGTGTTTATCTTAAAATATGTGAGAAACTCCTCCGCACATTTTTCCATTCGTATATAACTACAAATCCAAGATTTTCCTTCATATTTTTCCAAACTACAAGATGTGCGTACATATTACTGCATAAATATTATTCTCACCCTAAACAAACAAACTGCCTTTTACCGAATACTGTACATATCCACGCACGTATATAAATTGATTGTACCTATATTTCCGGTTTACTTTATGCACAAAACTATGCATATGTACATATATAGTAATTGTATTGAATACCACTGATTTGCTGTACAATTATATCTGTCTGGATTAACTATCCGTAAACTTCACTAGCACTCATATATACCTACATACACACATGTTTGTCTGGAGTAACGCACGAAATTCACAAAAACAAGTCGGGAAACCGGAAGCTGGACGTACGGAGCATGTAATATATCCATATATTATGTGAGAGTATCCACTTTCGGGTGATGTTGACATTCATAGTCTTTAATTTTCAAAGAAGCAACCAATTTGAGGTATTATAACTTTGTTAGCAATAGTGCGATTTCTACCAAACTTGGTAAGATTATGCTTTATATTACAGCCTATATCACTGCAAAATTTCATGGTACTAGGATGAACTTAAGGGGGGTTTCTAACCAATTACAAAACATTGCAGTAATATACTATTATTAACTTTATTTAAACAGATATCGGCATGGAACGTACTTCGGAGCCCAGGCGCCATATAGTGGCAGCTTCCTGATTTTTTTTCAGATTTTTCGGTTTGGTACTTTCTGAGAATGGCCCCCTTAAAGAAATGATCACTTTCAACCCCCCGCGTTCCCGACCCTTCCAACGAATGTCAAAACTAAGATCGGCTTTGAAAAGTACTGATCGATACCTTTAATTTGATACCCCACATGACTATATTTGATGAAAAAAAATTTTACACCCCCCTTTTGCATGTATGGGGACCCCCCCCTTAAATTCGACGTAAAAGGATGTAATTCACTGTATGCGTGAGCGTTCACAGTTCCCACCTTCTTACCAAATTTGGTATCAATCGCTATAACCGTCTCCGAGAAAAATGCGTGTGACGGACAGACAGACAGACAGACAGACAGACGGACAGACAGACAGACAGTAAACCGATTTTAATAAGGTTTTGTGTTTACACAATGTTGTGTTCTAAAGTGCAACAGGATGGATTGACATATCAGTTGGTTGTCAAATCTAATGTCAAATATTATCGTTGCGTTCAAAAATTTAATTTGTAACAAAACTTAATATCTAGTCTAGGGTTAGGTAGTCTAGTTTGGTCTTGAAATATTTATGGAAATTCAGAGAAGGTTTAAACGGTGAGAAACAAAAATACTAAAAACAGAAATTCTATTTTCCAATACAACATGTTCTGAGCTGTCAAACATTTGATGTCTTTTGTCTTTTTAGAAATAAAAGATTGTCACTTGGTTGTCAAATATTTCTAGTTGCGTTAAAAAATTTGTCCGTTTCATAGCTGTAATATGAGGTCCGATAAACACAGTGAGTGATTGAACTTTATTGAATATCAATTGAATATCAATAAAGTTCAAATTGACTCTAGATTTTATTTAGAAAAAACCGTTTATATGGAAAGAAGAAAAGTGCTGTTTTAGGGTTTTACCGGCAATTATACGAATTTTTCTCACCTTTTAATCCTTCCCAAGACCTCCACGGACATTTCAAAACCATGATAAGATAAATCCGTTCAGCCGTTCTCGAGTTTTAGCGAGACTAACGAAAAGCAATTGATTTTTATATATAAGATAACGTTGTTAATAATAGTTGGATTTTCTTCAAAGTTGACCAAATTGTGCCTTATGTCGTTTTTCAGATTTTTCGGTTGGATAGGTTCTGAGAACGAGACCTGTTACACTTTTTGATGGTCATTTTTTGAGTCCTCACTCCCCTATGTTTCTCCTAATATCTAATATGAAAACCGTTTTGAAAAGTACTAATTGAGCCGTCTCTTTTGATATCCATATGGCCACATTTTACGAAAAAAAATTTTGCACCTTCCATTCACATTTATGGGGAGCCCCCTTAAACTCAACGCTTGTCCGCCAAGTCGCATGCGGAAGTTTGCGCATAGTCACAACCACATAAGCGTCTGCTTTATATGCGGCTTCTAATCTTTTTCGAACGAACTTTCAAAGTCTCGACTCTGTGAATTATGTCAATTAAAGCACCGCCCATACCGAACACCTTTACATTGGTCAAGTGCTTTTTAAGGTTTTCTGTGAACTGTGTGGCTTCCCATACATGTGAATGGAGGATGCAAAATTGTTTTTCATAAAATGTGGTCATGTGGGGAATGAAAGGGCTCAATTAGTACTTTTCAAAACTCGTTTCATATTTGATATGGAGTAAAACATAGAGGAGTGATGGCTCAAAATATGATCATTAAAAAGTGTAGTAAGTCTCGTTCTCAGAACCTATCCAACTGAAAAATCTGAAAAAAAAACACAGTAGTGCAACTCTACGAACTCTAGGCCCCAAAATACATCCGGTTCCGATATCTGCATAAATAACGTTAATAATAGTATATTTCCACATTTTAGAAATTTACCCAGCAACTCCCAACTCCCCTTATGTCCATCACAGAAGTACAAAATTTAGTATGGGTGCAAAATCCAACTATATTTAAAAAAGTTGTAGAGGGTGGAACTTTGCTATTTTTTGTGAATTTCGTGCATTCTGTCTACAACGTGTATGATGTCATCATACCATATCAATTTGTCAATACCACAACGAAGTTAGTTCATATGAATGGGGTCGCAAAGAATTATTTTGTTTTGGTTTTTTAGTCATTTGTACATGAGTATCAATTATTGCAAACGGGCGTGTGTGTTTGTAGGTATATAGTACATGCATGCTAATGAAGTTTACGGGTAGTGTTTAATTCAAATATTTGTACATTAAACCAGTAGTATTTAATACACTTGTGGCGCGGCAGGATTAACAACATTGGAAATAAATTTCGAATGTTGTTTATACGAGCGGGTGGATAACACCGCCGTCATTCTCCGCGGCTTTTCTAGAACTTGCCACGAGAGTGGAGAGCCAGCGGTGAGGGAGTCCGCATTTCTCTTCTGCTCCAACCGCCGGCGTGATCACACGCACTCTTGCTTAATGAAATTTAAAGAATATCAAGTGAATTTGCAAAAAAGCAGCCAAGATAGTTTTTCCTCGTTTTTGTGAAGTAAGAAATAGTGTTTCCCGTTTTATGAAATAAAAAAGATATTGTTTTTCCAACGCATTTAGAATTCTTTTGGTGTAGATGCTCAAAGCTGACCGCAGCTTAAAATCCGGTCTGTAGCCAATTTCCTGACAAATGAGGACAAAGCTCTACATAAGGGGAATCCTTCTCTCCCAATGAAGTCTCAATCGGGACTTTTTATAGTGACCTTCGAGCCCTCTCAAGAGCTCAACGACGCCTTCAAAGTGAAATACATTCTACACCAGAAGGTTACCTTAGAAAAAATAACACCCTTGGGACAGATTCAATGTTTCAATTGTCAAAATTTTGGGCACGTTGCTCAAAATTGTACAATTGTACATCGGTGCGTTAAGTGCACCACAAAACACCCGCGTGGCGACTGCCCACGCCCCTCAATGGAGGTGCCGCAATGCTGCAACTGCGGCAAAGTTGGACAACCCGCCAGCTTCCGCGGTCGCCCAGCATATAAAGATATGCTGGCCCGAAAAGAAGCTACCAAAGCCCGCAAATCTAAAGAAGCGCAGCAGACCAAACAGGCAGTGGCACAACTGTCGCAAAGTTTGGCCAAACCAGGCATATCTTACGCCCAAGCTATGAAATAATCACAGCCCCGGGTGGCCCCTGCACCTCCACCTCCAACAAAGTCTCTCCCAAACCAGCCGGCTGCATTCCGTGAATTGGTTGGAGCGCTCACCTCAGCCAGCACGAATGAATAACGGCAATTCGCTGCCATTAAACTTATTCTTAATTTATGGAGTTAAGTATCGTTATTTTTAACTCCGCGTCCCTTGTATCTTACGCCAAACGTGCCACTGCTCAGGTGTTGATCGACTCTCTGAAAGCAGACATTTATTGCGTTTCGGAGACCCATTTTAAAGCATGCATAACGTGAACTTCACCGGATATAATACCATCCGGGACGATAACAACACCGGCTCTGCCCTATTAATCAAAAAAGATTATGAATTCGAGGAAGTCGCCATAGACAACCAGCTAACCTGTTCCGCTGCGGCGGTTTTCATTAAAACGGCTGGCAATAAACGGATTCTCATTGTCTCCGTTTATATTAGGTACCAATCTAGAAATGAGAAACTGGGCCATGACTTAAAAGTCTTGAGCGATCTCCAGTTGAAATCTAATTACCTTGCCTTTGGAGGTGACTTCAACTCCAGGCACACTCACTGGGGCGACACGGCCATTATCTGTGATGGGAAAACTCTGGTCAAATAGATGCACGACCCTTTCTCGCCTAAATCTCGTGATGGTCTTGCCGAATTCTCCGTCAAGGCCCAGTAGTCAATCTATATTAGACTACTTCCTTCTGTCTATGGAAATGAAGCAAAGCTTTCAGGTAATATCATGTGATACCTTACCAGGCATGTCCGACCATTTCGCGGTCAATATCAAACTGTTCTCACCTCTTTCTCTGAAAAAGAGAGTAATGACCACAATTAGGTCTTTCGCCCACACTGACTGGGATAAATTCAGGGCTGAGTTATCACCAAAACTCAATTTGAAAAAGCTCTCAAATAATCGCAATCTGTCGGACAAAGAAATCGACGAGGCTATTAACTTGGCGTCTGACGCTATTGACACTGCTACACGCAGGAACTCTAAGCTGATAAAAGTCGATGAGTTTGAATTCAATTCTCTTCCACATGAGATAATGCTCCGCTTGAAAGTTAGGCAGATTTGAGGGCGTAATCTCAAGCGCAAATTTCACGAGCACGGGAATAAAATAAATGCGGAATATAAAGCATTACTCTCCCGGATTAACTGTCTCAGTACGCTAATCCGTGGTATGGTGGCGACCTTCCGTAGCAAGGAATTGACCCGCAAACTTGCAGACATTAAATCTGGAGCTAATATGTTCCAAAATATCAACAGACTAACGGGGAAATACAAAGCCCGCAACTTTGTTCTAACCCAAAACAAAGTGCGAGTCTGCAGTGATGCTGAGAAAGCAAAAACACTTAGGGAATTCTTCGAGCGGCAGCCCTTCCAACAAGCCTACTGATTCGAGAAAATGTCTGAGTTTATCACAACTCACTGCTATTATCCATAATCTTAACGGTAAAAAGTCAGCAGGCCCAGATGGAATTACGAATTTCGTCTTAAAATATCTTCCAGTAGCCTCCATTAAGTTCCTGCTTGCGGTTTTTAATAACTGCATTAATAATGGCTACTTCCCATCCACCTGGAAAATAGCCAAAATTATAGCCATTCGGAAAGGAGGTGTCTCCTGTGAACCTGGTAACTTCAGATCCGTTTCACTTCTATGTAACCTGGGGAAGCTTTTTGAAAGAGCATGGACCGTAGGGCTGGTCCAACACTCCAATCTTAACAACATTATTTCAGACCATCAGTTCGGTTTCTGTGCTAAACACGAAACACAGAACGCCCTAAGCTACCTCCACGATACTGTGGCCAGCAGACTTAACGTCAATAACAAACCCACGGTAGCTTGCGCTCTGGATTTAGAAAAAGCCTTTGATTCCGTTTGGATAAACGGGCTAATCTATAAATTGATCAAATACGAATTCCCAATCCCGACGATCAGACTTGCGAGGATAGACATTTTTACGTCAGTGCCGGAAATGAGATTTCCGATCTCTTGCCGGTTACTTCTGGGGTGCCGCAGGGATCCATTTCTGGTCCTACTTTATACAACGTTTTCACTGCTGATGTCCCCTCCCCTGAGGTCGGTACAGAACTTATGCAGTATGCCGACGACACACTCGTCTACTCCTCTCATTTTCGCCCAGACAAGCGATATAGAGGATTATTTGGTTGGCCTCTGCTACTACTACCAGAGCTGGGGAATTAGAATTAACCAAGACACAAGTCTGCATCTTCAGAAGGCAATCTAGATACTTGGGATCTAGATCCATCCACAGGAAAGCTAAACGCCTGAAACTGGAAATCGGGAATACAATAGTAAGAGGGTCGAAATCGATCAAATATCTAGGAATCAATTTCAACCAATTCCTAAGATTTAATGACCATGTTAAACTCGCCATTGGAAAAGCAAATGGTGCATTGCGCAAGACCTACTTTCTTCTTCGCAAAAAAGTGGATCAAAACTAAGCTGATCCTATATAAGACTCTCATCAGGCCCATCATATGCTACGGAGCCCCTTCGTGGATCACTTGCTCTTCGAAAGCCATGGATAAATGCATGTCTTTCGAACGCCATGTATTAAGACATTGCACTGGATCAATTGGAAGACTAAGAAGTGCGGCTGGAACGCTATAGTATACCGGCGTATATAGACCCCATTAGAGAATATATTCTCAACATTACGGAACGGTTTTTCAATAAACTTGAAAACCATCCAAACCCAAAAATTAGAAGGCTGCATGAGCCTTAGGCCGTGCCAGACACTGAACCCTGACCTAAAATCAATAATCCTATCCCTCTTCGACACATCTTGCCTGGTAGGAGTGCAAAGAGGCTAAGCACTATATGAATATTAAGTGCTATTGTATATAGTAGAATTAAGTATTTATGTACCTAGAAATAAGTAGTAGTAAAAAAGTAGTAATAAGTGTCATTAGTGCGGACGCAGTTTTGCAAATAGGTTAACCAATGATTTAATTAAATACAAAGCCAAGGAACGTTGTAAATTACAGTTTGTTTTCACACAATAAAGTTAATTACAGAGAAGGTCGGGTAGGCCAAACCATGTATAGCCATCCATTGTAATAATTCTAAGCTAGCTAAGCTAATTCTAAGCTACTCTTAAGCAAAATGTATCAGATGTAAGACACTAATTGGAAATAAATAAAATGAAAAATGAAATGTTCAGGCGCCACAGACTCAGCAAATTCAAGTACAATAGCAACAGCAACAAACACAACACCAAGTGCACCAAGTCCTAACAGCAACAACAACAGTAGCAGCAATAAAGGGCGATAATTGACAGACAGAAAATACGGATGGTACAACATCGTTCTCTATAGTGTACGTACAAACTTTACAAGGCCATCAGTTAACGTGGCAAAATCTTAAGCAGTTTCTTCCGTAAACATACTGTTTTTTAAGATTTTGATTGATATTTTTGGTAAAAAGTACTTAGATTATGTATTCTTTGACTTCGCTTTTTAGTAGAGCTGGTTAGGTAGTCCTTGGAAATAGAACTATATTAGAATAAAAATTGAACCGCTGCCGTGGTCAAATTAGGGCTTTGCAGAATTATCGCCGCGTTTTGGACAGAATCTCGCGTCGTAGCATTAGCTTTTGGAGATGTCTGTGGATAACAAGACGCGGCAGGCCCATCGGCCCCTCAAGTGACCGCCCTCTTCGTGCGCGTCCCTCCATTTTGGTAGCGTCGTCCATCTGGAAGCACAACACCAGATGTCCGCTTCAACTACGCGATAGTAAGTCTGGATGAGAAGTCCACCCTACTGGTGGCCGATGTTGTAAAGTCCGCCTCTTCTGAAGACTGAGTTGATCAAGCGCCTGCCGGTAAGTGAGTCAGCTGGATCACTTGCTGGCAGGTTTAACATTGGGCGATCGAACTCCAGGCCAATTGCTGCGCGAAATGAGGCAATTGGGTGGGAGCAAGATCGACGATGACTTCATAAAGTCGCTCTGCGTCGACTCCCGGAGGGCTATTGCCAAGGCGCAAGAGGATGACGCAGTACTTCAGAGCCTCAAATCCAACTCCAAATACAAATTTTGGGAGTTGCCCATTTTCGGCTCGAACCTCTCTCTCTGCTGCGAAGACTCGGAAAAGGGACCCCCGCCATACATTCCGGCCACATTTAGCAAGGAAGTGTTCCACGCAGTTCACGACTTAGCGCATCCAGGCATCAGGACAACAAATCGGCTAGTCGCCGAAGAATGATTCTGGCCCTCCATGAACAAGGATGTCAACTCCTGGACCAGAGAGTGCATCGCATGCCAGAAGTGTAAAATCACCAGGCATGTAAGGAAAGAAGTGGGCTCATTTCCCTACACTACCAAGCGGTTCCACACCATACACCTCGACATAGTAGGACCTTTGCAAGACTGGCACGGTTTCAAGTATTGCCTTACAATCATCGACAGGTTGACGCGGTGGCCTGAGGCAATACCTCTGAAAGACAGTACGGCGCAATCTTGTGCCGAAGCCCTCTGTCGAGAGTGGATACCTCGCTTTGGCGTCCCTGCAGTGGTCATCACTGAACAGGGAATGCAATTTGAGTCCACCCTTTTCTCGGAGTTAGGCAAACTCCTGGGTTTGAAGGTAGCGGACTACGGCATACCACCCGCAATCAATTGGGATTCTAGAATGTTGGCACCGGACGCTGGAAGCCACCATTATGGCACGCGACGATCTGTCCTGGACTCAAGTCTTGCCTCTCGTCCTACTCGGCCTACGTACAACAAGTGATCCGGTCTTCGACAAGAGATCCGGTCTCACAGAGTCGGGGTTGGTGGCAATCTCCGACGCACCCGACACTCGTCCGCATCTGTCTGTGTGCACAAGGAGCTGGACACGTGCACGCACGTCCTGGTCAGGACTGATGCCGTCCGGAAGCCGCTGCAGCCTCCATATGAAGGCCCGTACCGTGTTCTCGAGCGGGGAGAACATTTCTTCCAGCTTTAGATCGGAGGACACAAAAAGCGGTCTTCTTATCCAGGCTGAAACCCATGTGCGCCCCAAAACAACGTCGCGTTCGCTTCGCGGTATGATGGAGAACGCAGTTCCGGGTTCTTTCGCTGAAACATTAACAACATTCGAAAAAAATTTCGAATGTGATGATGCCGCCGCCGCCGCTCTCTCTTCTGCTCCAACCGTCGGCGTGATCACACGCACTCTTGCTTAATGGAATTTAAAAGATATCAAGTGAATTTGCAAGACCGCAGTCTGCTCTGCTTCATGAATCAAGATAGTTTTTTCCTCATTTTTGTGAAATAAAAAATAGCTTTTCTCGTTTTGTGAAATAAAAAAGATATTGTTTTTCCAACGCATTTAGAATTCTTTTGGTATAGAATTAATCCGAAAAGCGACTTGAACCGGAATAGAGAATTAACACTAAAGTTAGTGAATTTACCTAAAGTTGGATTAACTCGAAAATACTTACTATATATGTACGTATGCTTTTGCGCACGAAGTAAATCCGAAATATGGATACGATCAATTTATACACGTGCATATATATGTACAGTATTCGGAAATAGGCAGTTTGTTTGTTTAGGGTGAGGATAACATCTATGGCTGAAATATGTACGTATGCCTTGTAGTGCGGAAAAATATGAAGGAATATATTGGATTTGTAGCTATTATATATACGAACAGAAAAATGTACGTTGGTTTTTAGATAAGATGAACACAAAACCTTCATACCCGAAGTGCGTGCTTCCGGTATCCCGGCTTGTTTAATTGAAGCACTGATCCAAGAGTACACTTGTCATTGTTTTCGGCATAAATAGCCGCAATTGTGAAAATTACCTGGCTAACTTCGCCTTTTGGGTTGTGAGTCACAATGAGTTTACGGGTTATAACATGACCCATTTGGATCGAACGTGGTCGAAATGCTCGCTGACCTTGAATATACAAAATTGCTTTGGGTGTTTTGTTTACTATTTGCCTTTAAGTTACTGTCCTCAAAATGCAATTCGGTCATTGCGTTTACATGGATATGTAGCACATCTGACACAAACATTATGATTTTTAAGAAGAACGTTCCATTGTTTGTCTTTATAAATTTGTCACAGGTTAAAACATTGTGACCTACATACTGTCACACCATTGTGATTAATATTATTTCATACTTTCGGAGGTTTTGCCGATTTATGGCTTGAGCCAATATTGCAATTTGCTAATTTATAACTTTCGAATTTTAAAATTTTTGATTCCATGAACCTCTTCTATCTCAACTAAGGTGATCCTCAAAATCAAGTTTGGAAGCTGTGCCAAATTTCCTGTATATTATGGAAAGCAATATTGGATATCAACCTTGGCAATCCGTAAGTTTTGCAAAACTTCCCGCATACCATCCAAAAGTTTTTTTAATAGAATTTACCTCCTTTGGAGCACAAGGAGGCAAATCCAACAGCTGAAGCATATAAGTTTTAACCAACAATCGATGGTTTTCATATCTCCCATCCAAAAGGTTCCAAGAAACAGTATATTTTCCTGCCTCCAAGGCCAGATGAGATACTAATTCTACTGGCTCCCCCTCTAAATAGGACTTACGGTGAACCAATTTCTGCAAACCAGAAGTTCTATGATCCTTCAACACCTGTCTTACAAGATTTTTAAAACAGGCTTATCGCCTAATATCCCCCTTTCCCTTTCCCCCTTTTTCAATTTCAAGGGGTTTTATACGAAATTTCCCTTCAATAGGATCTTCCGAACCGCCCATAGCCCACCGCACTAGTTCCTGAAGGGTTAGAGGCCTCAACTTGAATGTCGGCCCTTTCAGATTCAGCAACTAGATTTTCATCGAGAAGCTTAATAGTTTTCTGGTAGATTTCCAGTGCTTCGTCAAACTTCCTGTCTTTAAAGTATCATCATCATCAACGGCGCAACAACTGCTATCGGGTCTAGGCCTGCCTTAATAAAGAACTCCAGACATCCCGGTTTTGCGCTGAGGTCTACCAATTCGATATTCCTAAAAGTTGCTTGGTGTGCTAGCCTACGCCATCGTTCCATCTCAGGCAGGGAGCTGCCTTGCCTTCTTTTTCTACCATAGACTTTTCGGGTTGGACCATCCTCATTCATACGGATTGAGTGACCCGCCCACCGCAACCTATTGAGCCGGATTTTATCCACAACCTGACGGTCATGGTATCGCTCATAGATTTCGTCGTTATCTAGGCTACGGAATAGTCCATCCTCATGTAGGGGACCAAACATTTTTCGGAGGATTCTTCTCTCGAACGCGGCCAAGAGTCCGGGGTCCCCGGGGAATACCTGAGTACTGGCAAGATCATTGTCTTGTACAGTAAGAGCTTTGACTCTATATTGAGACGTTTCGAGTGGAACAGTTTTTGTAAGCTGAAATAGGGTCTGTTGGCTGACAACAACCGTGCGCGAATTTCATCGTCGTAACTGTTATCGGTTGTGATTTTCGACATCGATAGGAGAAATTATCAACGGTTTCAAAGTTGTAGTCTCCTATCTTTATTCTTCCCGTTTGACCAATGCAATTTGATGTTGTTGGTTCGTTGGTTTTTGGTACTGATGTTGACACCATATATTTTGTCTTGCCTTCATTGATGTGCCCAAGATCTCGCGCCACCTGCTCGATCTGAATGAAGGCAGTTTATACATCTCGAGGAGAGGATCGTATCCGTCGTATTTACCTCAGCCTCAGGGACCATTTTTTCCAGGGCCAGGTTAAAGAGGACGCATGATAGGGCATCCTCTTGTCTTAGACCGTTGTTGATGTCGAATGGTTTT
Source organism: Hermetia illucens (assembly GCF_905115235.1). NCBI lineage: Eukaryota > Metazoa > Arthropoda > Insecta > Diptera > Stratiomyidae > Hermetia > Hermetia illucens. The sequence continues at coordinate 118,893,845 of NC_051849.1, forward strand.
GAGAGTGATCCTGATGCTTTTATCTGGCCTCGCACATTGGTCAGGGACAGCCTAGTCAGTCTTATCAATTTCGTCGGGATATCGAATTCTCTCATGGCCGTGTACAGTTTTACTCTGGCTATGCTATCATAGGTGGCTTTAAAGTCATTGAGATGGTGCAACTGATGTCCATATTCCAACAGTTTTTTCCGTCGCTTGTCGCAGAGAGAAAATCTGATCTGTTGCTGATTTGCCTGGAGTAATGCCTTTTTGGTATGGGCCAATGATGCTCTGGGCGTATGCGGTTATCTGACCTAGAAAGATAGCTGTCAATATCTTAAAGGTGGTACTCAGCAACGTGATAACTCTATAATTGCTGCACTGCGTGATATCTCCCTTTTTATGTATGGGACAGATAATGCTGCTTTGCCAGTCGTCAGGCTTTGATTGGCTGTCCCACACCTTGAGCACAAGTTGATGAACCGCTCGGTGTAATTGGTCGCCTCCATATTTAACCAATTCGGCTGTAATTCCATCGGCTGCTGGCGACTTATGATTTTTAAGTCGAAGAAATGCACGGACTGTTTCTTCTATACTTGGTGGTGGCAGTTTTTGTCCGTCGTCTTCAGTTGGCGGGACCTCCAACTCGCCGATGTTCTGGTTGTTCAGTAGTTCATCAAAGTACTCAACCCATCGCTCTAATATGCCCATTCTGTCGGAAATCAGATTTCCCTCTTTGTCTCGGCAGGATGAACATCGCGGTGTGTAAGGCTTCGTCTTGCTTACTTGTTGGGAAAACCTGCGCGCCTGGTGCGGTTGCCCTCTGTACTTTTCGAGTTCCCAGTCCTGTCGGTTCTCCCAGGCTTCCTTTTTCCGTCTGTGAAGTCGCTTCTCCGCTCGCCGGAGTTTGTGGTAAGTCTCTGAGCGTGCCCGCGTTCTTTGAGAATGCAACATTACTCGGTATGCAGCATTCTTCCGCTCCGTTACCAGCTTACATTCATCGTCAAACTAACCGTTCCGACTTTTTTGCGGCTGGGGCTAAGTATGTTTGTGGTCGTATTTATGATAAACTTCTTCAGGTGATTGAGAAGATCATTTGCTGATGCTTCATCCCCGGGATCACTGTTGACTGCTGTTATTGCGGCATCTATTTCCATCTTATAGGTGTTGCGGAGGGTGTGTTGTGGATGGCTTCAGTGTTAACTCTCACCTGATTATCAGAGGGGATTCTGGGTGGTGTTGTTATTCGAGATCGGAGCAACATGCCAACGAGATAGTGATCCGAGTCTAAATTGGCTCCCTATATGTTCACACATTCATCAATGTTAGGAGTCTGGAGAGGCCCACGTTTGTTTGTGGGCCGTTTTCCGAGCAAACCAGGTACTTCTAACAATCATTTCGTGTGACACTCCTAATTGAATAATCCGCAGTCCGTTATCATTTGTATTTTGATGGAAGCTATGGGAGTCAACGTATCGCCTGAATACGGGCTCCGTCACTACTTGCCTGTTAAAATCCCCAAGTATGATTTTGATTGCATATTTGGGACAGACTTCGAGGGTTCGTTCTACTACCTGGTAGAAGGTATCCTTCTCCGACTCTGCAGTCGCCTCTGTAGGGGCGTGAACGTTAATGAGGCTTATATTTCTAAACTTGCCTCGCAAGCTTAGAATGCATAGCCGTTCGCTTATGTTTTCAAAGTCGATAATAGCAGGTTTCATTTTTTGGCTGACTAAGAATCCTACTCCGAGCACATGGTTTAGTGGATGGTGGCTATATTGCATGGTGTAGTGACTCTTCCCCAGGAAATCGATCCCTATCCAACGCATCTCCTGCAATGCAGTTACAGCTGCTTAGCAGTTCCATTTCCATCTCAATGCGTAAATCGTTATTCCGTTGTCATTGCCGGGTTCGTCTTTGTCTTATCAGTCCAGTCCGAGGCTCCTATTGTGGCTTCGTAACAATTTGTTTTCTGTGTAGGGTTGTCAGCTCTACCAAACTCCCAACCTGGAGGACCAGTTGGTACAATTTGTCCCGTTTTTAGGCGCGGGAAACTCGCCTTCATCCTTCTCCGTCTGCACCCTCTGGAGGTGGAGATATTCGTTAATAAGAAAAGTTACCCAAAGAGTTTGCATTTCACTTTTAATGGTATTTAATTTTGTTTCTTTTTCGACAAGAAACTTTCAACTTTGTTGCGTTGATATATCAGGACCTTAACTTCTCAAAAATTTCTTGCTGAGTCGTCATTATGGTTTCTGTTATTGCTATATCAAACTCTTTCTTCTCAGCAATAAGTGGTCAAAGGGTAGTATAGGTTCCGGGGCGAAACGTGGGTTGGTACCCACGATGGAGCATAAAACCTGGGAAATGCCTGCTGAACCAACACCAACAGCTCTACTACCAAACCCTATCTCCACCTCCACGTGGTGACCGCTGGGAGCTCTTTCTTGACGAAAAGCTGCAGACGGAGAAGGATGAAGGCGAGTCTCCCGCGCCTAAAAACGGGACAAATTGTACCAACTGGTCCTCCAGGTTGGGGGTTGGGTAGGGCTGACAACCCTACACGGAAAACAACCGTTACGAAGCCACAACAGGAGCCTCGGATAGGATGGATATTAAAACGACGGACCCGGCAACGACAAAGGAACAACGATTTGCGCATTTTCTCATGGAACGTGCGCTCCCTGTACAGAGATGAAGCTGATAAGCAGCTAGCCGATACCCTGTCCCAATATAGGGCTGATGTAACAGCGTTGCAAGAGATGCGATGGACAGGGACCGGTTTCCTGGAGAAGAGCCACTACACCATATATTATAGCGGCCATCCAGTAAACCATGTGCTCGGAGTAGGTTTCTTAGTCAGCCAAAAAATGAAACCTGCTGTTATCGGCTTTGAAAGTATAAGCGAACGGCTATGCACTCTGCGCTTGCGAGGCAAGTTTAGAAATATAAGCCTCATAAACGTTCACGCCCCTACAGAGGAGACTGCAGAGTCGGAGAAGGATACCTTCTACGAGGCAGTAGAAAGAACCCTCGAAGCCTGTCCCAGATATGATATCAAAATCATACTTGGGGATTTTAACAGCCAAGTAGGGAAGGAGCCCGTATTCAGGCGATACGTTGGCTCCCATAGCTTACACGAAAAAACAAATGATAACGGACTGCGGACTATTCAATTAGCAGGGTCACACGAAATGGTTGTTGGAAGTACCTGGTTTGCGCGGAAAGCGGTCCACAAACATACGTGGGCCTCTCCAGACGGGACCACTTTCAACCAAATTGACCACGTGTTGATCGAACGCCGCCACCTCTCAGCCTTGATGAATGTCAGAACATATAGGGGGGCCAATATAGACTCGGATCACTATCTCGTTGGCATGGTGCTCCGAGCTCGAATAACAATACCACCTAGAATCCCCTCTGACAATCAGGTGAGAGTGAACACTGAAGCCATCCACAACACAACCCTCCGCGACACCTATAAGAGGGAAATGGATGCCGCAATAACCGCAGTCAATAGAGGACCGGGAGATGAAGCATCAACTAATGATCTTCACAACCACCTGAAGAACGTTATCATGGATACGGCCACAAATATACTTGGCCCCAGCCGCAAAAGGAGTCGGAACGGCTGGTTTGACGATGAATGTAAGCTAGCAACGGAACGGAAGAATGCCGCATACCGAGTAATGTTGCATTCTCAAAGAACGCGGGCACGCGCAGAGACTTATCACGAACTCCGTCGAGCGGAGAAGCGATTTCACAGACGGAAAAAGGAAGCCTGGGAGAATCAACAAGTCTGTGAACTAGAAAAGTACAGGGAGCAACCGCACCAGGCGCGGAAGTTTTACCAACAAGTCAGCAGGATGAAGCCTTATACACCTCGATGCTCATCCTGCCGAGACAAAGAGGGAAATCTGATTTCCGACAGAATGGGCATATTAGAGCGATGGGTTGAGTACTTTGATGAGCTACTGAACAACCAGAACATCGGCGAGTTGGAGGTCCCGCCAACTGAAGACGACGGACAAATACTGCCACCACCAAGTTTAGGAGAAACAGTCCGTGCAATTCATCGGCTAAAAAATCATAAGTCGCCAGGAGCCGATGGAATTACAGCCGAATTGGTTAAATATGGAGGCGACCAGTTACACCAAGTGGTTCATCAACTTGTGCTCAAGGTATGGGACAGCGAATCAATGCCTGACGATTAGCAGCGAGGCATAATCTGTCTCATACATAAAAAGGGAGATATCACACAGTGCAGCAATTATAGAGGTATCACGTTGCTGAGTACCATCTATAAGATATTCTCCACTATCCTGCTAGGCCGGATAGCCCCATACGCCCAGAACATCATTGGCCCATACCAAAGAGGCTTCACTCCAGGCAAATCAGCAACAGATCAGATTTTCTCTCTGCGGCAAGCGATGGAAAAACTGTTGGAATATGGACAACAGTTGCACCATCTGTTCATCGACTTTAAAGCCGCCTATGATAGCATAGCCAGGGTAAAACTGTACACGGCCATGAGAGAATTCGGTATCCCGACGAAATTAATAAGACTGACTAGGCTGACCCTGACCAATGTGCGAGGCCAGATAAAAGCAGCAGGATCACTCTCAAGACCATTTGACATCAACAACGGTCTACGACAAGGGGATGCGCTATCATGCGTCCTCTTTAACCTGGCCCTCGAGAAGGTGATCCGTGATGCTGAGGTGAATGCAAGAGGTACGATCCTCTTCAAGTCCACCCAACTACTGGCCTATGCTGACGATATCGACATCATGGGAAGAACGCGAGATCTTGGGCTGCACATCAATGAAGGCAAGACAAAATACATGGTGGCAACGTCAGCACCGAAGACGAATCAACCAACAACATCAAACCGCACTGGTCAAACACAAGCACGAACAAGAATAAGGATAGGGGAATACAACTTTGAGACCGTTGACAATTTCTCCTATCTAGGGTCGAAAATCACAACCGATAACAACTACGATGATGAAATCCGCGCACGGTTGTTGTCAGCCAACAGAGCCTACTTCAGCTTACAAAGACTGTTCCGCTCGAAACGTCTCACCATAGGGTCAAAGCTCTTACTGTACAAGACTATGATCTTGCCAGTCCTCATGTATTCCTCGGAAACTTGGGTTCTTAGCAAGAAAAATTGCGAACTCTTGGCCGCGTTCGAGAGAAGAATCCTCCGAAGAATTTTTGGCCCCCTACATGAGGATGGACGATTCCGTAGCCTACACAATGACGAAATCTATGAGCGATACCATGACCGTCCGGTTGTGGATAAAATCCGGCTCAATAGGTTACGGTGGGCGGGTCACTTAATCCGTATGGATGAAGATGATCCCACCCGGAAAGTCTATAAGGGCAATATCTATGGTAGGAAAAGAAGACGAGGCAGACCCTGCCTAAGATGGAGCGATGGCGTGGGCCAGGACGCCAGACAGCTTTTAGGGATATCGAATTGGTGGACCTCGGCGCAAAACCGGGATGTCTGGAGTTCCTTATTAAGGCAGGCCTAGACCGGATACCGGTTGTTGCGCCGTTGATGATGATGAATAATAAACAGTGAATTACATATGTGTATGTGGCGATCAAATGCAAATAACTATTTACTAGTAACAAGTGTTATTAATCGTTTCCCGAATAGAAATAACTATTTTTTCGATGAATTTCGAAGGATTTTGAAAATTAACTCACCGGGTCGGAACTTTGTAGAACTCGCATAGTACAGAAACCAGCAACAGTTTATTCGACGAACTTTAACTCTCCGGAACACAGCATATAATAACTGGTCGAAACTTTTTAGAATTCTAATTGAATTCTATACATACATCACAAAATAACTGTTCGAAATACAGCGTAAATTAACTACCCCAAATTTAAACCGTTTATTCATCAGGCATTTATAAAGTAAAAATTTGTGTTACAACGACATACTTTACTTACAAATTAAATTGCCTCTATATTGCTGAGTATGACTGACCCACTTTTTTCTTAACCTGTGGCGCGGCAGGATCTGCAGCATTCGAAATTTATTTCGAATGTTGCGGATGCGGACGGGTAGATGGCGCGGAACTCTCCACTCACTCATTTTCTGAACGCACCGGGGGAGTGGAGAATTAGCGGTGGAAAAATGCCGTTGTTTGGGACAGTAAGGACCGCATGGAAATAAGTCGGTCTCTTCTGTTCCAAACCGCGGCGGGATACACACGTAACCACCTAAAAGAAAAACTGATATAGTGTTACTATCAATTCGATTATAGTAATTAACTTTTGTGACATTTGAACTGCCCAGCAACATTTAAATTATTAAACGAACTTGCTCAATAAATTCAAACCTACCATTTATAGGAAATTTTACAAATATTATGAGAACATAGTTTAACTCCAATTACACTTTGAATTACTTGTGTGTTACCAATAACTACAGAACAGTGGTGACCCCGAGAACGCGCAGTCGACCACAGCCATAAGGCGCCGCCGCCGTAGTCAACGCCACAGCCGTTTCCATTGGAAAAGCCGCCACTACAGCCCCGACGCCATCACCGCAGCCCCGCACGTCAGCAACAACAACGAGCGCAGCACCGAACCAGCCTTTGGGAATTAGTGAATTAGTAAAATTTTATTACTTTCAGTATTGTTTTTTATAACTTTAATTGTAAAGTTCATTGCAACGTCCAAAACAAGTTTTATTTCAACTGTGCAGAGAACTATTTAGAGTTTAAAAAAAAAAAATATTCAATTTTTTTTTAAAAGAATAATAATTGAAAATCGCTGCAAGAGACGGCGTTAGGTGTTTCGCATCGTGGGTTCTCCATTTCTTTGGTGTTGTTTTGGTCTGCGCTGGAGAGCGTCCGCTTCGGTCGTAATTTTCTCTGTCCGTGCGTGCATTTGTGGGTGCGGCCTGCCGTGTCGGAGTAAAATTCACCGCGTTTCGTTTTAAATTCACCGCGTCTGCATTACAACTCGTACTTTTCGTAAAACAAGATGTCGTTTGATGGCAAAGACGCGGCAGGCCCATCGGACCCGCAAGTGACCGCCCTCGCCGTACGCGTTCCTCCGTTTTGGCGGCGGAACCCCGAGCTGTGGTTCGTGCATTTGGAAGCGCAGTTCCAAATGTCCGGCATCACATCGGACGCGACCCGCTTCAACTACGCGGTGGTCGGCCTGGACGAGGAGTCCATACTTCTGGTGTCGGACGTAGTGAAGTCGGCATCGTACTCGCAGCTCAAGAGCGAGTTGATCAGGCGCCTGTCGGCAAGCGAGTCGGCAAAATTAGACCACTTGCTGGCGGGTTTAACGTTGGGTGATCGAACTCCCAGCCAATTGCTTCGTGAAATGAGGCAATTGGGTGGGAGCAAGATCGGCGACGATCTGATCAAGTCGCTCTGGCTGCGTCGGCTCCCGGAGGGCACCCAGGCGATCCTAGCCTGCGTCTCCGGTTCCTTGGAGGAACTGGCAGCGACGGCCGACCAGGTACAGGAGGTGTACGTTCGCCCAACCATAGCGGCCGTTCAACCACAGTCGGATGAGGTGAGCGACTTAAGGCGCGAGATAGCTGCTTTAACAGCCAGCGTGGCCGAGATGCGGGCGACGTTGGACGCTCAGCGTTCGAGTGCCAGATCGCGAGCTCGCTCACGGTCTGCCACACGCAAATGGCGTTCGGGTAGCAGGTCGTCAAGACAGCCTGCGGACACAGGTATTTGCTGGTACCATCGTAACTTCGGAGATAAAGCGACAAGATGTACGCTACCTTGTAAATTCGCGCCTACCGCAAATAACTAGGTCCGCGGGGGGTCTTGGCGACGGCCACCCAGAGCGCAGCGCCACGTCGCCTAACTATTTTCGACCCCCTCAACAGGCGCAACTACCTCGTCGACACGGGTGCGGAGGTTTCGGTTCTTCCCGTACCCTGGCATCATCGACTATATCCACAACCCCTCAAACTGGCGGCAGCAAATTCCTCCCGCATCAATACATACGGGTACAGGCAAGTGGACGTGAGTCTTGGCTTGCGTAGGACGTTTTCGTGGCGTTTCATCCTGGCGGATGTCAGCTTTCCCATATTAGGCGCAGACTTCTTGTGTCACTATGGGTTGCTGGTGGACTTGCAAAATAAGTCCCTTATAGACCCCACAACCAACCTTAATTCGTCGGGCCAAATGGTATCTCACGCTGACAATAACCTTTCCGTTCTTTTGGAAGACATCACCGACTCTCGTGTTCGGACACTCCTCCAAAAGTTCAGCCAGATTACTACCGAGTGTAGTTTCTCGAAACCAGTGAAGCACAATGTGCAGCACCACATAAATACTACTGGTTCCCCGATTTTCTCGAAGGTGCGTCCTCTACCACCCCAGAAACTGGCTATCGCGCGGAAAGAATTTGAACAACTTGTTCAACAGGATATCTGCAGGCCCTCAAACAGCTGCTGGTCTTCCCCTTTACATATGGTCCCTAAGCCAAATGGGGAATGGCGTCCCTGTGGGGATTACAGAAGGCTAAATGCACAGACTGTTCCTGACCGATATCCGATTCCACTCATCCACGACTTTGCGCATCACCTCGCGAATTGCCGCATCTTTTCGACCTTGAACTTAGCCAAGGCATACCACCAAATCCCAGTAGCTCCTGAAGACATTCCAAAGACGGCAATATGCACACCCTTTGGACTCTTCGAGTTCACCCGAATGACTTTCGGATTGTGCAATGCGGCGCAAACCTTTCAAAGGTTCATTCACTCAATCCTACGAAACCTCGATTTCTGTTTCGTCTATTTGGATGATGTTTTGGTCGCTTCTTCCACTGAGTCTGAGCACTTAGCCCATCTCGAGTGTATTTTTCAACGTCTCCTTGAGGCCGGTTTAGTCCTAAACGTTGAGAAATGCAAATTCCTTCAACAACAGGTGAGATTCCTCGGCCACTCCATTTCCTCTGAAGGAATACAGCCCGATCTAGACAAGGTGCAAGCAATCACAAGCTTCCCGCGTCCAAAAACAGTGAGGGAGTTGAGGAGGTTCTTGGGCATGCTAAACTTTGACCGTCGTTTCCTGCCCAAGGCCGCCCATCACCAGTCCGTTTTGAACGCGTACTTGTCTGGCCCCAAAACAAAAGACACACGAGAGATTGTGTGGTCTGAAGAGGCTGTCCGCGCGTTCAACAAATCCCGACAGCAACTGGCCGATGCTACACTTTTGGCATTTCCTCAGCAAGATGCACCCCTAGCCGTTTTTGTTGATGCCCTTCACCAAAAGGTGGATCAAGTTTGGCAGCCGTTGAGCTTCTTCTCGAAACAGTTGAATCCCGCTCAACGGAACTACAGTACCTACGATCGCGAACTGCTCGCCGCGTACTTGTCCATCAAATACTTCCGTTTCTCCCTAGAAAGCAGGCCGTTCACAGCGTTCACGGACCATAAGCCTCTCACTTATGCTTTGAAACAAAAGCCCGACAAAGCGTCCCCTCGTCAGCTTCGACACCTGAGCTTCATAAGCCAGTTCACGTCAGACATTCAGCACGTGTCCGGCAAGGACAACATAGTTGCTGACGCTTTGTCTCGTGTCTCCGAGGTTAACATCCCCGCCTCACTCGATTTCTCGGCTATTGCCAAGGCGCAGGAGGATGACGCAGCACTTCAGAGCCTCAAGTCCAACCCCAAATACAAATTTCGGGAGTTGCCCATCTTCGGCTCAAACCTCTCGCTCTGCTGCGAAGACTCGGAAAAGGGACCTCGGCCATACATTCCGGCCACATTTAGCAAGGAAGTGTTCCACGCAGTTCACGACTTGGCGCACCCCGGCATCAGGACAACAAACCGGTTAGTCACCGGTAAATACTTCTGGTCCTCCATGAACAAGGATATCAATTCCTGGGCCAGAGAGTGCATCGCATGCCAAAAGTGTAAAGTCTCCAGGCATGTAAGGAAAGAAGTGGGCTCATTCCCCCACACTACCAAGCGTTTCCACACCATACACCTCGACATAATAGGGCCTTTGCGAGACTCGCACGGTTACAAGTATTGCCTCACAATCATCGACAGGTTCACGCGGTGGCCTGAGACAATACCTCTGAAAGACATTACGGCGCAATCTTGTGCCGAAGCCCTCTGCCGAGAGTGGATACCTCGCTTTGGCGTCCCTGCAATGGTCATCACTGACCAGGGAATGCAATTTGAGTCCACTCTTTTCTCGGAGTTAGGCAAACTCCTGGGTTTTAAACGCCAGCGGACTACGGTATACCACCCGCAATCCAATGGGATGCTGGAACGTTGGCACCGGACGCTGAAAGCCGTCATTATGGCACGCGACGACCCGTCCTGGACTCAAGTCTTGCCTCTCGTCCTACTCGGCCTTCGTACAACCCGCCGAGAGGAATTTGCTGCCAGCCCCGCGGAGCTGGTATACGGGGAGAACCCAAGACTCCGAAGCGATCCGGTCTTCGACAAGAGATCGGGTCTCACGGAGTCGGGGTTGGTGCGTCTGCTGAGGGACAATCTCCGACGCATCAAAGCGCCACCACCCACTCGACACTCGTCCATACCTGCTTGTTCGCCCAAGGAACTGGACACATGCACGCACGTGCTGATCAGGACGGATGCCATCCGGAAGCCGCTGCAGCCTCCATATGAGGGCCCGTACCGCGTTCTCGAGAGGGGAGAACATTTCTTCCAGCTCGAGATCGGTGGTCACAAAAAGGCGGTCTCTTTGTCCAGGCTGAAACCCGTGTGCGCCCCGAAGCAGCGTCGTGTCCGCTTTGTGGATTAACGGGGATCCGTCGCCGAAACCCCCTAGGTTTCGTCTGGGGGCGGAGTGATGTGGCGCGGCAGGATCTGCAGCATTCGAAATTTATTTCGAATGTTGCGGATGCGGACGGGTAGATGGCGCGGAACTCTCCACTCACTCATTTTCTGAACGCACCGGGGGAGTGGAGAATTAGCGGTGGAAAAATGCCGTTGGTTGGGACAGTAAGGACCGCATGGAAATAAGCCGGTCTCTTCTGTTCCAAACCGCGGCGGCATACACACGTAACCACCTAAAAGAAAAACTGATATAGTGTTACTATCAATTCGATTATAATAATTAACTTTTGTGACATTTGAACTGCCCAGCAACATTTAAATTATTAAACGAACTTGCTCAATAAATTCAAACCTACCATTTATAGGAAATTTTACAAATATTATGAGAACATAGTTTAACTCCAATTACACTTTGAATTACTTTTGTGTTACCAATAACTACAGAACAAACCTATTGAATTGGTTAAAGGTAACATAGGTAAATTGATCAATGAATTTAAATTAAGAAAGTCGACAGATGCCGTTGACTTTCGTTGTTGTTTCTTGAATGACCTATGTCCACATGCCTATATCGCCGCATTTTTCGATGAGTCTACCACCCACGTAGCACTAACGTAATTTCGGGAAGGTTCATATATTACCATTCCGTCCACATTCGACTCTCGGATGGTTTGCGAGAGCAAGTCTTCAGCTGCCTGGCAAAGTTTGAGGTTGATTTGTATCAACCTCATTTAAGTCTATGTTTCAGTTCCGGCAACGTGCCGGTCGTCCACCCCCTTTTCCCTTTGCACAACACGCATCGTGAATCCCCAATGCAGTCTTTGATAAGATGGCTTTCTTCTCCACACTTCCTGCACCTTTCATGTTCTCTAGTGCATGCTGCTGCAAAGTAACCGAAATCGAGGCAACGTACGCATCTCCCTTTCTTGCTGCCTAATTCGGTATACGACCCAAAACTATTCTTACCTTCCCCGCCGTAATCAGTTTAATCCCTGATTCCACCGGCAAACTAATAACAGCGGTCTGTGTCCATATGCCTTCTTCATCCTTATGATGACACTTTCTTCTATTCCGCCAAGGTTTAATTGTTCCCTTAGCCCAGCACAGATATCCTCTCGTGATGTGACCTCGTCTAGGTTTTTGCATTCGATTACTATCTTCACGTCTGCTTGCTCATCAAGCACCTTTTCCACCTGACTACGAAAAATATTATATCTACTGCCTTCTTGCAGGATTTCTTTAGATCCAGCATCGATCCCCTTTTGTGTACGCCTGATACGACTCACACTTCCCCTCCAGTCTGTCAATTCAGGATCGGTTTTGATTTTCCGAAAGATATCGGCGTAAATCTCCTTTCTTGGAAATAACGATTATTTCCCGACCAATCTTTTTCTCTTCCTGCCGCTTTTCACCGCCCACCTTTGTGCATTCTTCGAGTTTACGAGCTGTATATTCTTCCCCTTTTATCAAATTTTTGGGCCGTAATCTAAGAACACCAAAATTCACAAAAAAAGTTTAGCAAGGCCCCAAAAATTTGTTTTCAATATTTTTTAATAATCGTAGAATGCGGACTGTGGTTAAGTCCGCATGTTAAAATTCGGTTTACATTTCTTCTTTAAGATGATTACAGCCCCCTCTAGCGCGGCAGCAAGAAAACACTTTTTTTTGGAGTTGTTTGGGGTTGCTCTGTACTTCAACAATGAATTATGCTATACTTCAATAATGAATTATGCTATCGGGATGGAATGTAATTTCTGAACGACTCGGAATATCGGAAAATCCCTTTGCCCACATATTCTCCGAGTCTCTCTTCGGCTGCAGTCCTGCATAGTCCCGACTTCTCCAAGCCTTTCGCCATATATTGTGACCAAGTCAACATGGCATAGGAGCGGTGGTGATGCAGAAGACAGAGGAGGGAGATGAAGTGAAGGATTGTCTGGCAGCGGTGGAGGCAGTGCGCAAATTCCGAGCGTATATTGAAGGCACAACATTCGAAGTGGTAACTGACCACGCTCCGCTCAAATGGCTGATGAACAAGTCCGATCTTCACGGTAGACTGGCCAGATGGGCACTGAAGGCTCAAGGATTTTCGTTCATTATCAAACACAGGAAGGGATCACAACATCTGGTTCCGGATTCTTTATCTCGAGTGGATTCACCAGCGGAGGTGGATGCTTTGGAGAGAAGTGGGAACAACGAGGACGTTGATTTTAATTCACCACATTTTCGGTGTGCGGACTATTTGCAACTGATCGAGCGTATTAGAGAGAACTCCAAAAAACTTCCTGATCTGCAGGTGTGCGATGCATTGCTATGCAAGCGAATCAATCATGCTTCAGGAGAGGAAAACCTTGGGTAGACTGCGGTTGTGGTTTTATTGGCTTGTAATGGTTTCCCAGGTTAAAGACTATATCCGCAATTGTGAAACGTGCAAGACGTCAAAAGCTCCCAACCGAACGCTCCAGCCTCTAATGAGAAAAGTGCTCATTTCCGATCGGGTGTTTTAACGCTTGTATATCGATTTGATCGGACCATACTCCAGATCTCGCGCAGGAAATATAGGAGCAATAGTCGTTCTCAATTCTCTCTCGAAGTTTTCATTTGTGGAGCCGATTAAACAGTTTACCGCGAACGTGCTGACTGAGTACTTGGAGAAGAGAATCTTTCATGTCTTTGGAGTCCCTGAGTCGACACCTCTGATAATGGGGTACAATTCAAATCCGTGGTTTTCAACGGTCTTTTGAACCAGTATGGCATTCAACACATTTATACTGCATCATCCATCAACTGTCCCTTTCGTTCAGCGAAAGACGTCTCGATGGGGGCTTCCCCTATCACGTCGTTTTTGGGCAGAGCATGGTCACCCATGGGAGTACCTACGCCCTTTTACGACAATTGAGCACCTTTCATGATGCGACCTTGGAAGTCTGTTCTCAGGATAAACCTGATATTCTGAGAGCAGAGGTTCAGAGGCGCATCGTCCAAGCAAGAGAGACACATGAAAGGGGATAAAACTTGCGATCCCGAGCTCGTGAATTTCAGACATATCGTGTATAAGCGGCTCTTCCTCTTCCAAATTGGATCGGAAGTTCGTGAAAGCGAAGTTTTAATACGAGTTGGAGGACATGGAGGGTCGTAACCTGGGCGTCGCTCACACGAAGGACTTCAAGGACTAACTCACTGCCTGGATTTTTGGCCTTTTTTCGTCGTAAGCACGCCGATAATCAGACGCTTATCAGCAGTGATTGTGTCACTGGTCTTCAGCTGTCTTTTCCCGAGCGGGTCTCGGAAACCCAGCTACCCTGTGGTGACCGTCGCTTCGCGATGGGAGCGGAATCTCATTCGCCTCTTTCTGAATTAATTTGCTCAAGTAATGCATTTCATAATGTGCAATTATGCTAATGTTCGCCGCAGATTGCACATTATTAAATCCATTATTTTGGAGAAGTTTACTTTTGAGGAGAAGAAAGTTGTTGGATTGGCACCGGGAACGATTTTGGGAGTTTCGGTGGGGGGGAGAAGTGCTAGGCATCGCGGGAAGATGAGGTGTTCTTTTTGAGATGCTTACAAAAGTTCGATCAGGTGAATTACTGTGAATTAGTGAATCTCGTTCGCACTTTGATTCGAGCAATTAAAATTGGAAAATCCCGAGTTCGCAGGGTTCCTGTGCTGTGTGTTTGCCAAAAGTGATAAAAATATATCAAAAAGTTTCTAAGGAAGGAAAATTAATTGCGAAAATTGAAGAGGAGGAAAATCGTTCGAGGCGGTTAACGGTTATTGTATGGTAAGACGTTTCGAACGAAACAGTTTTTGTAAGCTGAAATAGGTTCTGTTGACTGACAACAACCGTGCGAGGATACTGTTATCGGTTGTGATTTTCGACCCTAGATAGGAGAAATTATCAACGGTCTCAAAGTTGTATTCTCCTATCTTTATTCTTCTCGTTTCACCAGTGCGGTTTGATGTTGTTGGTTGGTTGGTTTTCGGTGCTGACGTTGCCACCATATACTTTGTCTTGCCTTCATTGATTTGCGGCCCAAGATCTCGCGCCTGCTCGAAGGTAGTTTTTACGTCTTAGGTGGTTCTTCCCATGATGTCGATATCGTCAGCCAACAGTTGGGTGGACTTAAAGAGAATCGTACCTCTTGCATTTACCTCAGCATCACGGATTACTTTCTCGAGGGCCACGTTAAAGAGGACGCATAATAGGACATCCCCTTGTCGTAGACCGTTGTTGATGTCGAATGGAGAGTGATCCTATTGAGCCGGATTTTATCCACAACCTGACGGTCATGGTATCGCTCATAGATTTCGTCGTTAGCTAGGCTACGGAATTGCAATACTCAACATTAATGTGTGCTTTGAAGGTCTTTGAGAGCAATGGTGAATGTGACACAACTCAACGATGATCGAGTTCGACATCAACTGATCGTCGACGATACAGTGAGTATCCGTCATTGCCAGTGATGGTAGCAGAAGGCAACTTTATTGGGTATCATTTCGTGCATTTCCCATCAGACATGCATGGTGAATTATTGTTGAATGCGTCACATGGACCGTGAATCATATTTTTGGTAACGACGTCGAATAAGTCTGGATAAATGTCCTTATCTGGTATTTCTGCTGAAATGATTTGGTCAATTTAAACTGGCGTAATTTTGTTGATTAACCAAACCAAAATATGTCCATGCAGCAATCCTCTTTTCTGCCATTCAAGGGAATACATCCAGCAGCTTATCTCTCTAAAAACGTGATGCTTAATAATAGAATCCATCAAACATGTCAATTTTTGTTTAAATACGCGTGCGGTAATATCATGGCGGTCCGAAGATGATTGTTCAGCGTCTTGAAGAATCATCAATCGATACGAATAATAATTCATGGCACTGACTTTCTTATGCATTTCCTCGTTTGTGTGATTTCTTATTTTGATGATGAATGATACTCATTTTCTCCTCGCTAAAACATAATCGTATGAGCGATTAGTCTCGGAGACTCGCTGAACGTCACCACTGCTGCCATGAAGAATTATGTCGCGCGATTCGAATTCTTCGTCAACTATCACGATCGCCACTTCATCGATTGTTGGTGCCACAGTAGATCTACTATAGGCAGTACCCTTACAAAAATGACCCCACTTGCAAATGTGTTTGCAGAAGCTTATCTGTACACATCAGAGACGCTAAACAAGGAAAAGGCATAATCTTCGTCAAATCGTATTGGTAAGAGAGAGATCGGTGAGCTTTTGCTATTCTGGTACTACGGCGTGCTCACCCATATAGCAAAAAGTTGTTTCACGTATTCACTTATACATAAGCAAAAACTTGCCAATCTCACCAATACATTGGCAAATCCGGACGGTATGTCAAACACAGTTGATCGGGTTTTCGGTACATCTCGCTCATGCTCAAGGGCAAAACAATTTGAAATCGTGTGTACTCGCACTGATTTCCCCCCTTGAGGGGAAAGGGGGAGTGAGGTAGCTGTCTAGTATCTAACTGTGGTTGGTGCATTGGCCAACGGGTCTTTTATCTGCTCGAAGTACAACTGCGTAGTCAGCGGCTGGCATTCGTTGAATGACGGTTTTAAACAACTGAACTAATTCATTGTGTTGTTCGAAAAGGGCTTGTAATGCAGCCATGATTTTTCGTCTAGTGCCGCTTTGTAATGACATCGTTGTTCAATTTGTTCATCACTGTTTGCCATGAAATAAATTTGAAGAAGTTTGTGATCGGGGTCCGGCAATGGTAGAAGCGATCCGGCACGATGATAAATTTCCCCTTCGACTCTGAATGTTGGCATGCAATTTTCGCGTACGATATTCTTTGCACCGAACGATGTCATTTGAAAACATGAAATGTATTTGCGGATGTTTTGCAAGAAATGCTTCGACTCAGGTGTAACGCCTGATAGCAACGTTGATAGTGGTTCGGGCGGTGGATGTAATTCTGGTAGTTTAACTTTTCCACTGGTGCAGCATATTCCTGGAGTTTCGTTCTTAAATTTGAGGGCGCTACAATACATGCAAATTTCATCCATTTTTCCAATGACGACACTTGGATGAACACTGTAATAAATATTACTGTCATAATAGAATACACCAAGATTTAAATCAGCGTGCAGTGTTGGTTCTGATCGAGCGGTGCTTATTCGATCATTTTGCAGCCTTCTTTCCCGTTGTCCAGTTGTCTCAAACGAACGGGCCTGAATAGTACGTATTCCATCAGTTTCTAACCTCACTTCTCGTTGTTCAGATGTTTCAGACGAACGAAGATTTTCCAGCCTTAATGCACGTTGCTCGTCTGATTCTGAGGCTTATAATGCTCTTTATCGTACGGGAGGTCGCGGTTCAAATCTCGCTGGTGGCAGAGGGATTTGTATCGTGATTTGATGTCGGATACCAGTCGACTCAGCTGTGAATGAGTACCTGAGTCGAATCAGGGTAATAATCTCGGGCGTGCGCAATGCTGACTACATTGCCTCCTACAGCGCGACATAGTGCAGTAGCGTACCGTTACGGTCTTGAATGAAGTGCTCTAACACACTCCAAGACCGTAATCCAATATGGATTGTTGCGCCAACGATTATTATTATTTATATGATGATGACGTCATACATGTTTCGGGTAATATAAATTCATCTGAAATGCTATGCTGACGTAAAATTTTGTACTCCTGGGATGGACTTGAGAGGGGCTTTCAGGTAAATTTCCAAAACATGTTAATATCGGAGTGCGATGTATTTTGAGGCCTATATTTAATATAGTTGCATCACTGTGATTTTTTCCAGATTTTTCGGTTGGATAGATTCTGAGAACTAGACCTGTTTCACTTTTTGGGGCACAAATTTTGTGCCTCATCCCGCCTATTTTTCACCTCATATCAGAAAAAGGCCAGTTTCGAAAAGTGCTAATTGAGTTCTTTTATTTGATACATCAGGTGACCATGTTCTTTGAAAAGAAAATTTACGCCTTCCTTTCGCATGTATGGGAAGCACATGTAAGCATGAAGCATGTAACGGGCACACAGATCACATGTTCTCCGGGAGTGACAATCAGACAGACAGATGAATAGACGGACAGCCGTTCGGCATCATCCTTGCCAGAGTCATACTAATGGTGGATGTTTTTTCGCAAATACACATAGAGAATACTTGCGAAAAAGCATCCACCACGAATATGGCTCTGGCAAGGATGATGCCGAAGCTAGGAGGACCGCGGCACACGTACAGGCTGCTCATAGCCAGGGTGGTGAGTACTATCAAGCTGTATGCAGTCCCAGTTTGGGGAAACGCGCTGCAGGTTTCAGGCAATGCATATAAACTGAGTACGGTTTACAGAAGAATAGCCTGAAGGCTGTGTTCTGCCTTCAGAACTGTCTCAGATGATGCTGCGTTCGTCATCTCGGGAATGATGCTTCTTGGCAACCGAAATGATGAACATTTATAACACCAGGTCCATTTCTCCCTTTTCGCAGGTGAAAAAAGCCGAAAGCGAGAGAGATCCATAAGCAGATGGCAACAGCAATGGGATCAGTCAGAAAAGGGTCGTTGTACTCTAATCGGGGAGTGGCTGGGGAGGGACATGTGGAGATCAATTATTATCTCACCCAGTTTCTCACCGGCCACGGAGGATACCGTCAATACCTGTACAGTCCGGAGAATGGTAGCTTACCAGGAAGACTGGGATGTGATCAATTCCATTATCACACTAATCCAGGATAAACTGCGAAAAGCAGAAGTGAGGAAGACGCAGTTACGAACCCCGCGGGAAGACGAAAAGAGACCTAGCTAAAGTAGCTAGCCCCGTGCCGTAATAAGGTCTTGTGGAAGCGATTTTAATAAGGTCCTGTGGTTACACAAAACCTTCAAATGGGTTGGGGAGAACTAGATTCTCCGTGAATAGAATTTTAATATTTCGCTAGAATGTCAATTATTCCCATTAATTATGACGTCAGCATTTTATTTGTATGGCTTAAGATGCGGTAAATTCGCACGAAATTGATAAGTTTAAAATGCTATAACTTTAACTTTACGGTCTTGAATGAAGTGCTCTAACACACTTCAAGGCCCTGATCCAATATGGATTGTTGCGCCCACCATTATTATTATTATTTCTAGGATGAACTTAAGGGAGGTTTTCAGTCAATTTCTAGAAGTTAGTAATATACTATTAGTAAGTTTATTTGAACAGATATCGGAGTGGGACATCTCTCGGAACTGAGATTTCGCATAAATGTTTTAGGGGCTCCCTTTACATGTATTGGGAGGCCCCCTTCAAACTGCACGCAAATTTATGTCACTCACTGTATACGTGGGATTTCATAGTTCGCATATGTCCATCAAATGTTGTTCGGGTCTGTTTAGCGGTTTGGAAGAAAAGTGCGTCTGACAGACAGACAGTAAATCGATTTTAATAAGGTTTTGTTTTACACAAAACTTTAAAAACGAGTCATCGATCTAGCAGCGCAAGTTTTGATAAATTTGTAATTGATTTTATGATATTCTCTCTTAACACGTTGTATTTTATTTTTTAAGGGAATTGTTCTATTATTAACGAAGTTGTGGTAGGTTAGAGTTATGCATTTAGTGCGAATTTATTGTCCCCCAAGGAAGCATAGCACCTTATGATCAATTAATTACATAAAAATGGAATCATCGTGTGACAAATATTTTCACATATTGAATTGGATCAATGAAAACTATTATTATTTTCATAAACAACTTTATTCACACAACAGTAGGAAATACGATTCGGCAATATAACTCAGGAATTATTATAGTTTTGAAATATAAATTGTACTTAATTTAAACAGATGAAATTAAATGCATTCAGATGTTTACTTGTAACAACCATACCTTTCAAGTTTTCTCATTTCATGGCCATCAACTCGTGTGAAACATGTTCATAAGTCACAAAAGTTATCATTGTAGCAGGAACAACCCGTGTCAAATTTGGAATAATTCCTTTGTAAAATCCCTTCCACTGTTCGTATCTAGAACAAATGAACACAAAAGGCACTGATTAATTACTTGATAAATATCTCAGTTAAATTTGTCAATATCTGTCACGACACTAAGATCGATAATTGTGTGCACCATTGAAAAGCTTTGCACATATAACGACTTTATTTTCGGATCGTAGAAGGAGTCCGTGAGTCCGTACTTAGTTGATGTGTTTGTTACTGATATTATTTTTCCTGCGTTATGCAACTTTTCTTACTTAAAGGGAAAGAAAATTTGGCCCGAGTGTTTTTATTAATAAACAAATCGGAACACCGGAAACTTGGCTTTTCTCGTATAAAGATTTTGCGCTCATGTTATGTGAGGAACTTTCTGTGCACGTTTTTCAGTTCGTACACAGCTAACAACTCAAAACATTTCTTCATATATTTCTGAACTTTAAAATATATTTACATATGAAAGATGGACATTGCCCTTATCCTAAACAAACAAACATTGCTTACACCGCACACTGACGCATGCATATATGTACATATATGCACGCAATTGATCAAGAGCATCTCAATTTTCCTTTTTTCTTCTTTATTACGTACGCAACAGCTAACGTGCATATACTTATACATATCTATGTAAATCCAATACCGTTGCCACTAACTTACATAACTACATACCTTAATTGGATACTACCGCCAAACTTCATTGGCATATACAAATATACAGTCGGCAGCAATCGTATTCGTATGAAATATTTCTTTTGAGACACTATAAAATAAAAATTGTTCTTCGCGACAGTTATAACTGAAAATGCACACCTAAATTCATTTATGTCTTAGTTATATACAGAAGATCACTTATGCTGTGAATTTTTTTTTCCTAAATTCACCACAAACTGTACTTGACGAAAGAACAGCAATTAACAAAAATCATGATCGATACTCGACGACGCATTCGTATTCGTACGAGCAAAAAATGTCCCGTTATATTTCAGCTGTTGAATTTTTGGGTATATTCTTAGAAATGATTTCTGTTCTAGAATTTTTCTAGCACTCAAAAACGTCATTGTAGTTCGAAACAAGTGTTCGAAGTGATAAAAAGTGCAGGATGGGCAGAAAAGGCAAGGAAACTTCAATAGAGACCCGTGAAATCGTTGTATCCCTACATAATCAGGGAAAATCGTTAAGCGAGATAAGTAATATCGTTGGTCGAGCTAAATCAACGATTCAGTATATAATTCAAAAGTACAAGTCGGAGAATATGCTGGGAAATAAGCCGAGAAATTTAGGACGAAAAAAGTTGACACCGCGAGACGAACGTTTTATTTTAAGGCAAATAAAAAAAAATCCTAAGGAATGTGCTACAACGATAACCGCAAGACTCCACCAACATTTTAATAAAATAGTTTCTGTTGATACCGTCCGAAGGACACTTAAAAGGTATGGTCTCTTTAACTCTGTACCAAGAAAGAAACCGTATATCAATAAAGTAAATAGAATTAAACGGTTAGATTTCGCGAAAAGATATATTCACAAGGATTACGACTTCTGGAAACAGGTAATATTTACAGACGAAAGTAAATTTAATATCATCACCTCGAACGGAATTGGAAAAATTTGGCGAGGGAAGAATTCAAGCTTGCATCCGAAGAACCTAATACCCACCGTAAAGCATGGCGGAGGATCTGTTATGGTGTGGGGGTGTTTTTCTGCAGCAGGAACGGGCAATTTGCATTTCATTGATGGAATAATGGATGCTGCCAAATATGTGAATATCTTAAAATGTAATTTAAACCCAAGCGCGGAAAAATTACGAATACAAGATAACTTTATTTTTTATCAAGATAACGATCCGAAACACACGGCTCTCAATTCGCGTTTATGGTTACTTTATAATTGCCCTAAAGTATTACAGACACCCCCCCAATCACCGGACATTAATCCGATAGAACATTTGTGGTCGGAAATTAAAAGAGGGTTAAAAAAATATAATATAAAAAACGCGGCAGACTTGAAAGATGCAATCGGAAAAGAATGGAGTGCAATATCCCCTCTATTTACAGAAAAATTGGTGAGGTCGATGCCAAATCGATTAAAACATGTTATTAAAAACAAAGGCTACCCGACTAAATACTAAATGCTTAATTTTCTCGTTGTTTTTTCTCGAAATTCATAACGTACGAATACGAATGCGTCGTTTAGTTATACGACAGTTTAACTGAATACTTAATTTTTGGATTTTATTTTATTGTTGAGTAATTGAATTTGAATATTATTTTGTAAATTTAATTGGATTTAGATATTGTATTTAAATAAAATTTACGCAATGTAAAAATAATGTTTAAAATTCTTTATTTTTTCATGATTACTTAATTTTTTCCCTCAATACTCACGGTGTACGAATACGGATGCTGGCCTCTGTATATGTCTGCCTTGGGTAATTGATACTGGTATACAAATAACAGCAAAAGAGCCCCCGATGTGATATTGAGTGGATTCAATGTAAAAAAAATATAACCATTTTTATAAGTGCGAATTCAGAGCTTTCAGTTAATATCCCACACGATCATATTAAGTGCAAAAAAATGTGCAGCCCCTTTCGTACTTGCCCCCTATAAACTCAATAGAGAATAGCGCCAATCACTATATGTACAGGAATTTATAGACCTCACCGAATTTCATGGCAATAGGTTCAGCCGTTTTCGAGTAAATCCGGTGTGATAGACAGACAATATGGCATGGGACATCACCCTAATTATCTATTAATCGATATATAGTATATCAATGGACAGAATATTGAGGCCTATGATAAATTTCTTTATCTGGTGAGCGCGATTCTCGCGAAAGTGGACCAAGACCCGATATCTCCAGGTGGATACATCAAATCGATGTTCTGTTTGAAACATGAAAATGCAGTTGAGTGAACACTATAAACTTTAGGCCGTTTTATACCAATGCTTACTTAGTTCCCCTATATAAAAGCAACACATGGAAATTGACCGTCATCGTCATTAGAAAGCAAACTTCTTCAAGACTTGCCTGTGGATTGTGATCGAATTACTCGGCCCCGACATAATCTCCAGCCAAGATTGCAATATTGGTGCCTAATCTTGGAACAAGTCGGGAAACCGGAAGTTGAATGCTTCAGGTATGAAAAGTTTTGGGCGTTGCTTACATAAGAATATTTGAGTGAGCATTTTCCCCGTTTCTACCTAGCTCTTAATGTTGATGCATTTAGTTTTTCAGATTATTCACTTTAGTATGATACTGACATTCAAATTGCTGGAATGAAATAAATTCGCACAAAAGAGGCAATTTTGACCTACTACATCTGTGTTAGTAATAGTGATATCTCCAACAAACATACTTGGCAGTCAATTTTTAAAAAATATACTTTATGTAAACAGGTATCTGTCCGGAGAGTAGATATTTTGATTCCTAGGTAACCGGCCCTTTTTGGACCCCTAAACTCTTCGCTTTCGTCACCATTTTCAAAACTAATATAAGCTTCAGAAAGTACTAATCGGGACGTTTAATTTGATATCCCACACGACTATATTTGGTGAAAAAAAAATGTTACAATCCCATTTTGCATGTGGAACTCTGTTACTCGCTTTATGCGAGGGGATTCACAGATCCCACCTTATGACCAAATTTCGTATCAATAGGCATAACCATTTCTGATATAATAGGTGTGGGAAACTGATTTTATAAGGTTTTGTTTTCATGTCAGGGAGTATACAATTTTCCGCTTTAGCAGTCTCGGAGAGCAAACAGGTCCGCCATTCAAAGAAAACGGCAAATTGTATTGTGAAAAGATAATAAAATGTGATTGGATAGGAATGTTAAGTCATGGGTATTGGAGGCGATTTACACAAAAAAATCCCTAAACTCGGTGCTCTGGACGGGATTAATCGCGCTGAAACCGCTCGATCTTAGGGCTGGACTATACATGGAGATCCAAAAAGTGGTTATCCTTGCAGCCTGTGCTATACTCCGAAGTGTTCCGTCCGATAACAGTCTGGTCTTCACCAAATATAGTCATGTATCAGGGTATCAATCAAATGAAAGGTTCTCGGTTAGTACTTTCCGAAACTGGTTTTTACATTTGTTGGAAAGGTTTAGTTTTTACATTTGTTGGAAAGGCAGGGTTATCAAGTTATCATTTATTTAACGGGGCCATTCCCAGAAATTGCCAAACCGAAAAATCTGAAAAAAATTAAAAGGCTGCCAATATATGGTGGCTAGGCTCCGAAATCCCTTCAAATAAAGTTAATAATATATGCATATATATTAGTGTTACGTATTAATGGGACAAAATCACACTCAAATGTCTTTATAAAAAAAATACACAAAACCTTTCATACATGAAGCGTCCAGCTTCCGGTTTTCCGACTTGTTATAGTTTCAAAATGAAATTAATCATAATTTTTGGGCTTTTAACATGATTCTGTAAATTGGCCGAAATGGGCGCAAGTACACGACAATAAAGTCATTACAGATGAGATACAAAAACAAGTTATTATTTCACTGGAAATAACATTATTATTAGATCTGATATCTACCTTAATTAGCACCTAGTTATATATCCTTTCATTTTAATTACTTCACTTAACGTAATCAGTATGGGCTGTACTATTATAATTTTGCTGTATATCTGCAAATGATTCCAAAGATATTCAGTAAGGTTCTGGCCTCTACGGTGGCGTTTTCATTTGGTATGGAGTGTTACAAAAAACTACCGAACAAACTGTATGCCAGGCGATTCCTCACGCAGTTCTAAGCAGGAAATACAGTGTAACCTTGATTTAACAAAGCTGAAGGGGATTGGAGAATATACGTTATACCAAATATAATAATTTCTTACAGTGAGGTTTGTTGCATAGATACATGAGTTGTTGGTGTTGGTGGTGAATTGTGTGATTGATTCCTATCCTTTATGTAAAGGTTATAAGGTAACAAAATTCGTTGAATAGAGGTAAATTATACGTTCTACGTATATTCAGCAATGATTAAAAATTCATTATAAAGAGGTTTTCCGCAAATGTATTCGTAATTTGTATTAACTCTTAGGGGCAGTTGGAGGGGATTTCCGAAATTTGTTATATCGAAAAAATCCTTATATTGAGGCTCTTTATATTAAGGTTACACAGTATTATGTATTTTTTGTCGATTTTATAAAACCTGCGGCAGGCATTTTAATTTTAAAACAAAAAGTCGACGTCTTTACACCACTCAAATCATAACAACTCCAAAGCTATGATACATAAAGCATTGAAGTAAACGGCGAATCGTAGCAAGGACTTTACCGGTATACCGAAAGCTGAACGCTTTAGGTATAAAGGTTTTGTGTGTCTTATGTGAGGAACCGTCTATGCACGTTTACTAATTCTCTTACAAAAACTGAATCTCGGTTTTACTTCAATAAAATGCTGCTAGCATCATTTTATCCTAAGTACTCAAATTGTAATAACTATAATAGTGTTACGTAATTGCTGTATGTATATTCGTACTTGAATACCAACATTTCTGTACCGCCACACTTTGAACTTTTCTGTTCAAATCGTGGTAAAGCAATTTAACCCAACGCACGAGTTCCTCTGATACTAGGTATAGTCGTAGAGCATACCAAATTTGTTCATGTGACACGCAGTCAAACGCTTTCTCCAGATCCGAAAATGCAAAGTAAATAAGGCGATGTTTCTCCATGAGTATCCGGACACAATGTAATATGTCAGTAATTCCGCAGTTCTTGACAAATCCGATTTGATTCACGGTTATTTCCACGATTTCGGGAATACCTTCCAAAATCTTCATGGTATGGGACATCAACCGGATCGGGCGGTAGTTTGAACATTCTACTGAACTACTTTTCTTTTTAAGGTTTTGTGTGAAACAAAACCTTATTAGAATCGAGACGGAGTCTGTCTGTCCGTCTGTCTGTCTGTCACACCCGATTTATTCGGAAACGGCTAGACCGATTGTCACGAAAATTGATGAGAGTATGTAATCTGGTGTGCCCTTTACATGCAGTAAGTGGCGCCACCTTGTATTGAGTTTAAGAGGGGGCTCCTCATATATGTGAATGGAGGGTGCAAATTTTTTTTCACAGAATGTAGCCATGTGGGGTATCAAATGAAAGGTATCAATTAGTACTTTTCGAAACTGGTTCAATATTTGATATTGGGTGATACATAGGGGAGTGAGGGCACAAAATATGACCCCCAAAAAGTGTAACAGGTCTCGTTTTCAGAACCTATCCAACCGAAAAATCTGAAAAAAATCACAGTTGTGCATCTCTATGAAATCTAGGCCTCAAAATATATCCGGTTACGATATTTGCACAAATAAAGTTAATAATAGTATATTTCCATATTTTAGAAATTTACCCGGCACCCCCCTTATGTTCATTCCCGGAGTACAAAATTTGGCATGCGTGTAATGAAGAACATGGTGCACAGTTTGGTCACGTTTGAAGAAAATCTAACTATTATTAACAAAGTTATAGGGGGTGAAACTTCACAATTTTTCGTGAGTTTCGTGCACTCTATAACCTGCATGACGTCATCATCACATACCAATTCGTCAATACCACAACGAAATGAGTTCTTATGAATTAGGTCGCAGAGAATTATTTTGTTTTAGTTTTTTAGTTATTTGTCAACCAGACATATGCGTATGTAGGTATATAATATATGCGTGCTAATGAACTTTGCGGGTAGTGCCTAATTCAAATAGATATAAGAAGTAAATTCGAAATATGGGTACGATCAATTTATATACGTGCATATATGTGTACAGTATTCGGAAATAGGCAGTTTGTTTGTTTAGGGTGAGCGTAATATCTATGGCTGTAATATGTACGTATGTCTCGTAGTTTGGAAAAATATGAAGGATTATGTTGGATTTTTAGCCATATACGGATAGAAAAATGTGCGTTGAAATTTCTTACATAAGATGAACACAAAACCTTTATACCCGAAGCGCGAGCTTCCGGTATTCCGACTTGTTTCATATTGGAACTCTGGTACTCTCTTGACAGCCAGATGTACTACCTTCCTGAATAACCCAATTGAAGAATTCACCAAACCACAATGTTCCGTCCCAGCACTTCGCTTTCCAGAGCTCAGATATGATGTCGTCGAATTCCGTTGGTTTACCCGATTCCATACGTTTTATTGCTTCCCCGACTTCAGTTGGCCTGACAGTGAAATGGCTCCAAATGTCAGTCAGTCGTCAGTCAACAAAAGTGTTCAATATCCGGTGTGCGTTCGTGTCGACTTTTGACAAGTCGATACAAATCTTTCTCGCCATCTCGGATGTTCAGTTTATCGTAAATATCTTTGTAATGGACCGCTCGGGTGACAACGATCGCTTTCTTTGCTTCCTGATTGGCATTCTTGGAAATTTGCTAATTGGCCAACGTTTTATCGTCGAGAAACTTCGGGTAGAGGCGTTTCTCTTCACGGACCTTCATTTCAACATCGTCATTCCAAAGCCAGGTGTTTTGGTTGATGAATCGCTTACCTGGCTTGGTAAGGAAGGTTGCAAGGGCGCTTTCGAACCATGTCTTCAATTTGGTCCCACGATTCTTCCACATTTGTAATGGTTGGTAATTACGTGAGATCATTTTTTCTCTCTTCTCAAGAAATCACCACCCCCCGCCCCGCCGCGTATTAAGGCGGGGCAATTCTTTCTTTACGCTATTTTATCGGTGGCTTGATTCACATGACCGCAATCAACGGTCGATGTTGAAATACGATGGTCTCATAGGGGACCGGTTTGCGGTCACTGTTATGATGACATAGTCATTAACGGGCAAGTTACAGGCTTATGCATCGGAAAGTTCTCAGTATAGCTTATTTATTTTTGAAAGGAAATTCAGTTCAGTTTCTAAACTAAACTTTTTTTAATTAAATCAATTCAATTCTAAGTATAAAAACTTTCTTAACAAAAAAAGCATTGATTGTTTTCTAAAACTCTATTCTATTTTTTTTCGTTGTGATCAGCAGCGATAGCTTTGTACTAATGAAGGGGGTAAGCTGCTCCCGAAATATATATAATATTTACATAATAATAATAATAATCGTTGGCGCAACAATCCATGTTGGATCAGGGCCTTGAAGTGTGTTAGAGCACTTCATTCAAGACCGTAACGGTACACTAGGAGGCAATGTGGTCAGCATTGCGCTCGCCCGAGATTATTACCCTGATTTGACTCAGGTACTCATTCACAGCTGAGTCGACTGGTATCCGACGTCAAATCACGATACAAATGCCACTGCTACCAGTGAGATTTGAACCCTGACCTTCCGTACGACAGCCTTGCGCTCTAACCACTCAGCTATCCGGACACATTGATAACTAAAAATTGTAGTTTGGAGGAAGCTACCCTATCAATTTTAACCTAGACTACAAATACCAGACAGTTGGCTGTAGACTATCTCTCTAGCTCTAGGTCTTGAAGTGTGTTAGAATACTTCATTCAAGACCGCAATGGTACGCTCAGGGATTACAGTAGTCCTATAGGAGGCAATGTGGTCAGTATTGAGCTCGCCCGATATTATTACCCTGATTTGACTTAGATACTCATTCACAGCTGAGTCGACTGGTATCCGACGTCAAATCACGATACAAATTCCAATGCCCTAGTTAGATTTGAACCGCGACCGTCTGTACGACAGCCGTGTGATCTAACCACTCAACTCCGCTAAACCGTTCACATACTGGAGTGGCTCTACACTACTCCACACCCCCCCCCCCCCCTGCTGGCGGCAAACTCATCACGATGAGCAATATTGGGGCCAGCTAGAACGAAAGGTAGGGCCTGCGACCACGAAGAGTCATCGTGTACCATTATAGCAGCCCTCAGTGGCTTAGGCCAGCGTTCCAGAATCCCATTAGATTGCGGGTGGTATGCAGTCGTCCGAAAGTGTTGAAGCCCAGGAGTTTACCTAACTTCGAGAACAGGGTAGACTCGAACTGCATTCCCTGGTCAGTAATGACTTCGGCTGGAGCTCCAAAGCGTGGGATCCATTCCCGACAAAGTGCCTCCGCGCACGATTGTGCAGAAATGTCGGTCAGAGGTATTGCCTCAGGCCACCGCAGGAACCGATGATTGTCACGCAACGATTGAAGCTATGCGAGTCTCGCAAAGAGCCAATGATGTGGATGTGAATCGTGTGAAAACGCCTGGTGACTTTATACTTCTGGCACGCGACGCGTTGCCTGGCTCAGGAGTTAATAGTGACCAACCGATTCTTTGCCTGAATGCCTGGGTGAGCAAGATCGTGTACTGTATGGAACACTTCCTTGCGAAAAGTGGCCGGGGCATATGGCCTAGGTCCCTTTTCAGAGATGTCGAGTATTTCGTAGGTTGAACCGAAAAGGGAAACTCCCGAAATTTGTATTTGGGGTTGTTACTAAGGCTATGAAGCACTGCGTCATCCTTTTTGTGTCTCGGCATTGCCGAAAAATCGACCATGGAAGGGATTTTGATTTCTGAAATGTGTGACAAAGCGCCGGACACGTGCTGGATGCCTGAAGTAAACTGAGTTATGAAGTTCAGGTGTCGAAGTTGGCGAGGGGATGGTGAGGGAATGCTCACGATCGTAGGTGACGTAATTCAGTTGAACTACCTACTGCGATGTCTGTGGCAACGACGAATACGGCTAGGGGTGCATCTGGTTCAAGGAATGCCAGGTGTATAGCGTCCGCCAACTGTCGTTTGGATAGCTCAGGATGGCCTCTGTAGACCACACAATCACGCGTGAGTCTTTGGTCTTGGGCCCAGATAGGTAGGCGTTGAGGATCGCTTGATGTTGTGCGGCTTTGTGCAAGAAAATATGGTAGAAGTTTAACATGCCCAAAAACCTCCATAGATCCTTGACTGTTTTTGGTTATGGAAAGTCTGTGATGGCCTGAACCTTGCCTGGTTCCAGATGAATTCCCTCAGAGAAAATCGTGTAGCCTAAAAACTTCACCTGCCCTTGAAGGAATTTTCAACGTTAAGTATAAGATCGACTTCAAGGAGACGTTGGAAAATGCACTCGAGATGTTCTAGATGCTAAGATGCAGAGAAAAAGCGACCAAAACGTCATCCAAGTACACGAAACAAAAGCTAAGGTTTCGTAGGGTAGAGTGAATGCACCTCTGTAAAGGTTGCGCTGCATTGCACAGATCAAAAGTCATTCGTATGAACTCGAAGAGTCCGAAGGATGTACATATTGCCGCTTTCAGAATGCCTTCTGGAGCTGCCGAGATTTGATGGTACGCCTTGCCTACGTCCAAGGTTGTGAAAACACGGCAGTTAGCGAGGCTGTGCGCAAAGTCGTGGATGAGTGGTATGGGGTAGCGGTCTGAAATAGTCTGCGCATTCAGACGTCTATAATTGCCACATGGTTTCCGTTCGCCGTTGGGCTTTGTGTAGTGCAGACGACCAGCAGCTATTCGACAGTCTGCAAATAATCCTGTTTGTCAAATTCTGGGGTGGTAATGGTAACCACCGGCAGAGCTCACAACGAGTTTAGTTTTTAAGGTTTTGTGTGAAACAAAACCTTATTAGAATCGATTTGATGTCTGTCTGTCGGTCTGTCTGTCTGGCCATCTGTCTGTCTGTCACACCCGATTTATTCGGAAACGGCTGGACCGATTGTCACGAAAATTGGTAAGAGTATGTGATCTGTCGTTCCCTTTACAGCAGCAACTGGCGCCATTTTGTGTTAAGTTTAACGGAAGGCTCCCCATACAGGTGAAAGGAGGCTGGAAAATGTGGGGTATCAAATGAAAGGTCTCTTAGTACTTTTCGAAACTGGGTCAATATTTGATATTGGGGGAAACATAGGGTAGTGGGGGCTCAGAATATGACCATCAGAAAGTGTAACAGATCTCGTTCTCAGAACCTATCCAACCGAAAAATCCGAAAAAAAACACAGTAGTGCATCTCTATGAAATCTAGGCCTCAAAATATATCCGGTTCCGATATCTGCAGAAATAAAGTTAATAATAGTATATTTCCACATTTTAGAAATTTACCCGGCACCCCCTTTATGTTCATCACAGTTCAGTACAGAAGTACAGAAGCATAGGTGTAATGAAGAACATGGTGCACAATTCGGTCAAGTTTGAAGAAAATCCAACTATTATTAACAAATTTATAGGGGGTGAAACTTCACAATTTTTTCTGAATTTCGTGCACTCTACAACCTGCATGACGTCATCATCACATATCAATTCGTCAATAACACAACGAAGTTAATTCGTATGAATTGGGTGGAAAAGGATTATTTTGTTTTAGTTTTTTAGTCATTTGTATATGAATATCAATTATTCCAACGAGACATGTGTGTATGTAGGTATATAGTATATGCGTGCTAATGGACTTTGCGGGTAGTGCCTAATTCAGATAGATATAAGATGTAAATCGGAAATATGGGTACGATCAATTTATATACGTGCATATTTGTGTACAGTATTCGGAAATAGGCAGTTTGTTTGTTTAGGGTGAGCATAATATCTACGGCTGTAATATGTACGTATGGCTTGTAGTTTGGAAAAATATGAAGGAGTATGTTCGATTTGTAGCTATATATGGATAGCTAGTGCTAGTGCGTTGAAATTTCTTAGATAAGATGAACACAAAACCTTTATACCCGAAGCGCGAGCTTCCGATATTCCGACTTGTTCAGTGCTGTGAACGTGCAAGGTACACTTTGGCTTATTAGCGAAAATTCGGTGGTATCAGCAAACTGCAGGTTCAGGCCCTCGACGTGCGACTACTCAACCGCTCATTGCGGTTGGCGGACCGCGAACAGATTCGGAACCTACCTCTCGAGGTGTCCCGCGGCGCTTCACTGACACGAGGCGTGCATGAACTTCGTGAGCCTTGTCAACGGTGTTTGCTAACACCTCCAAAGTCCTGGAATTCGCAAAGGGAAAGATGACCTGGCTGTTTTCCGGGAGTCGTTATAGCCACAGCATGCAGCAGTTGGCTCGGGGAGTCGCCTAAGGTGAGCTTCGGCAGCAAGTCATTTAATTTTGCTGACTGACGCTGGGTACGGGGGTGTCGAAGGAGAAGAAAGTGAAGAATTCTACGAGCCCCACAATGAGCGGAAACGTACCGAAGAGGAAAATCTAACAGCACCACGACCGAAGCGGAACTCACCCCCAAAGCTGAACCACTCGAACCCCAATGTCAATATCAGGAGAAAACAACAAAAACCAGCGAAGTGCCAGAGGCCACAGCCTGCCCAACTTCATACTTAGAAAACCCCGCGCGGTTCTTGCGGCCTTACGTGTTTTACTTTTGAAAATAGATATTACAAATTATTTTATATATATACCGCTTAATGTTTATCGATTAAAGATTTTCAGTTAAAATAAAAGGAATATATGTGCTTCATATTTGAGATTAAAATTATTGTTTTGTGTTGATTGCACACAGGGTGAGAAGCTTGTGTTGCATGTTGCGTAAAATTGGGCTGATTCAACAGGCGGACAAGCGACGCGTTTGTACCCTGGATTAGAGAGTTCACCTCATTGAATGAAATTATTATTAAAATGGACGACGGCAGACAGTAGCTGCCGCACGCACAAATTGCACGCGACAGAACAAGACAAAAAAGTACAACGTGCGATGAAGCGAAGTAAGACGAGCACTTTCTTCAAATTTTGACTGACGAGCCAGACGCATTTAATCGGGTTGTTCACTCCATAGTGCTGGAGGGAGGTCTTCGTACTCCTTGTTTCACAGCTCGGCACTACATCAACACAATTTCGTTGTCGGGGCCACCATTTATAGTTTATTTATTATCAACTTCAATTCAATTCCAAAACTTTTTTTAA
Source organism: Hermetia illucens (assembly GCF_905115235.1). NCBI lineage: Eukaryota > Metazoa > Arthropoda > Insecta > Diptera > Stratiomyidae > Hermetia > Hermetia illucens. The sequence continues at coordinate 118,926,443 of NC_051849.1, forward strand.
GACAAATTAATTCAATTCTGAACATAAAAACTTCCTTAACAAAAAAAAATTCATTGTTTTCTAAATCTCTATTCTAATTTGTTTCGTTGTGATCGACAGCTGGCTGTGGACTAACTCCCTATTAAGGGTAAAGGGTAATATCTTCAATGGTTTTAAAAGATAGTTACGTCTTTTGGGATAGGAGGGTGTTTGAGGATATTTATGGAAACCGGTGTGGTAACTATAACAAATGTGTTTTCCCCACTGTCTTACTTTACATTTACTTATTCTATACATACAACTTTGCACATTTTAATTAGTACATTGAAACCTTTCATTTGATACCTAACATGATCATATTTGGTGAAAAAAAAATGTACGCATTTGCAGGTGTCCGTGCAAGTCGTTTTGTTTGTGCGCAAGTCGGATAGGTTAGACACCCACTCGTGGAAAAAAATGGATATGAGAAGGACACCCAGAACAAGAAACCCATATGAAAGAAGAAAGGAGAGAAAAATTTATGGTTCAGGGACTCGGAATCCCAGTACCGGCGGCTTTTTGGGAGTGGGCAAGCAGGCTCACGGCCGTCGATATCCCTCGACTGCAGTGCCTCGGTGGTGGATTACTTGGTCACCGTTGCATCGAATACTACAAGTAGCCTGGAGAAAGAGGCATTAAAAAGGGGTATATCACTCCCAGGGATGCCTGTTTAAAATACGCATGCCCCATAAACTGGTCATCCGTTAGCCCATGGTGAGGTGACTACACCTGGTGGGAACAGGTCGCAGGACTTAGTGTTTGATCCATTTAGGAGAAGCTCGACGTTCCTGCGATCTCCTCCGAAATCAACGTTGATGAAGGAAGCAAATCAGGGAAGCTCCCGGAAGGCTAATAAATATGGAAGTGTCTGGTGGCAAAACCAAGCAGAGGAACAGTGTCAGAATACGGACGAATCATCGTTTCCCCTACTCGGAGGAAAAATAGTACAGTTGTCCGAAGGAGGAAGGAATCACCGGTACACGTCGGGACACACTGGGAGTCTCCGGAGCCGCCGACAACTCTCTGTCGACGTCGATGGGGTGATGTGAGCGCAGCTCTGCTAAGGTAGTACTTGTGACGTGTATTAGGAACCAGCCCCTTCGGGACCCTGGTCGGGTAGTGTGCATTGAACCGGTGTTAGTAGACCGCGTTATCCCGAGCGAGCGCTGATTCGTCCGTGAATTCCGGGATCAGCTAAGCGTAGGTCAGGCCTCAGGGAACTGGGGTAAGGGCTGTGTCCCCGAGGGTATATTCGTTCCTGACTATTGCGGCCTGCTCTCTTGCACACGAAGCGCTGGTTAGTTTTCCATGGAGAATAAACGTAAATGAATAAAAAAAAAATCGATGAAACAACAAGGAAGGAGGACGAGCTGAGTGCGTTTGGGCGTAGCACAAAAATGCATCGTTCTCCGCAGCGATCAGCGAAAGAGGCAGCGAGGGTTGACATACGCGATGTGACAACGAGGCGCCGGCGGGAGGAAGCCTTATCAAATGGTGCGGCTGACCATGCGGAGATGGTAGCTCCAATAGCTTGTTCTGAAAAAAAAAAAGCCCAGTCAGAATCGCTAGTCCGGAGCAGATGGATTCGTACACAAACCGAGTGCAAGTGCAGTCAACCGTCCTATCTAGAACCGAAGAGCTAAAGCTCATCAGGAAATGCGCAGCAGTGGTGAAGCGTATGCGGTCAGTAACGTTCCTCCAAAGGAACGTCGGCAAAGGCGTCTAAAACGGGCTGATGGAACTATAGGAACAATTGGCCCGCATCTCCTTCTATAGACGAACGTGGAGAGGAGAAACAGCCGCACTTCCCGCTGAGAACGCTGCTTGCGTCAAATGGACCGCAGATAGCCCCCTACAAAGTGAACTGGGGGAAAAGCGGAAAGAGGAAGACGTGCCTGAAGGAGGCTTTATCGAAGAAGTAGTAGTAGAGCCCACGTGCTCTCTAGAAATCCGGGATCTTGACTGCCTAAAAGAAAAGGTCGAAGTAGAGGAGGCGATAAAGCGTGAATGTTCAGAGGTAACCAATGCCGGGTAGGTATCACCTCTGTAAATGCTCGACGCCAAAGGTCGCCAAGGAAGTCCCCGAGCAATATGCGAGGAAACTCCTTAGCAGCGGGAGAATCAAAATTGGATGGGTAGTATGCAGAGTACGAATGCGGATAGTCCCCACCAGGTGCTACATGTGTCTGGACTATGGACCCATGTCAGCAGCTTGCAAGGGACCGGACAGGAGGACAGCATACCGGAGATGCGGCCAAGTAGGTCATCAAGCGAAGACTTACAATGAAAGTGAGAGTTGCGTTTTCTGCACGGATCGTGGCGCGTCCGGTGGGAGCGTCTCACACACTGCGGGCTCAGGACGGTTTCAATCTTCAGGGCGGAATTGGAAATTAACATGCACCGGAGTGCAACCGCTCACCAGTTGCTAGCACAGTTCGCTGCGGAAGTAAATGCTGATCTAGTGCTAATTAGCGAGCAATACCGAAACAAGGAGCCGTCCACATGGCATCTCGACTTATCGGGCACTGCTGCCATCTAAGTTTGGGACGACGTTCGACTTCGTGTTCTTGCCAAAGGCCGAGGGAACAGGTTTGTTTGGATCCGGTGTTTAGGGATAACGGACCAAATGGACCGTATTTGATATTAATAGCGTGGATAGCGCTTTGCGATTACCTTTGAGATTGCCCCCTTTTCACAATGAGAGAGCTCGAAGAAGCGGTTCGCACTATGAAAAACTGGAAAGCGCCAGGCCCTGATGGCATCCCGGCCAGTTTACGAACTAGTGTTCCGCCAACAACCAAAATTGCTACTTGAGTGGGTCAACGCTTGTTTGAAGGAAGGCATTTTTCCTTGTCGCTGGAAGGTGGCCAGACTCGTGTTGATTAGCAAGGGTAAAGGAGACCCGAAGCTCCCGTCTGCATACCGACCGCTGTGTATGCTTGACACGGCCGAAAAAGTGTTCGATAAGCTCATCAGGAGTAGATTCGCTGAAGCGATCCGTGCTGCCGGGGACTTATCCCCAAAGCAGGATGCTATTATGGAGGGCGGAGATACGGTTCATCGAACCGAGGCACACAGCCGCCGGTCTCGATGGATAGTACTCCTCATAACGCTTGATATCAGAAATGCCTTCAATTCCGTAAGATTTTTTTTATTTTTTTTTATAGGGTAGGTGAATGCATTTACGCACACAGTGTTGGACTCCCGATTCGGTACGTCATCGGACTACCAACTAAACACCTCCTCATCGTCAGATAGCTAGCCTGAAACCGAACGTAATGGGCAACACGGTTCCACCTGTCAGCAGTCCTCAACATCTCTTACACAATGTTGTCTGGAGAGAGATCCCCTGTGTTTAAATAGAGCTGCTGACGAACCCCATCCCACCTTCCACAAGAAAAAAAAGTGTAGTGGGCGTCGTCCACAACTCCATTGCAAAACACACAATCCGGAGAACGCGCCTTTCCAATCTAGATTCTAGATTCTAGAGTGTGTTGTTCGTAGAGCAGGACAGACTGCGTTGAGCTCATCAGGAGACGTCGCCTACTAGACGTAGGACCCCCAATGTTTGCCATTAGCCTACTTAACGCCGAAACTCCAGCCGCAGCCTTGTTCGCTGCTGCTTGGATTTGCTCAGAAAAGCTCATCTTTGAGTCAAGAGTCAACCCGAGGTACTTTACCGCTGATTTTGACTCGATTATCGACTCGCCGAACGATATGGGACGCAGGGTCGGAATTCTCTTTTTAGTCAGGATGACTACTTCGGTTTTTTCCAGTGCAAGGTTGAAACCATGAGTAGTCCGCTTACCCGTCGCATCAATATGCCGAGTCTGCTTTGCGTCTGTTCGACAGTGCGCCCAGCAACAAGCGCTGCGACATCATCTGCGCAGCCGACCAGGCGGGACTCTTCTGGCATGTCGAGTTTAAGCAAACTGCCATAGGTAGCGTTCCAGAGGTCCGGCCCTAGGGTGGATCCCTGTGCTACCCCCGACGTGACCTCCAGCTTTGACCCTCTAGTGTTTCATAGAGCAGGAAGCGGTTCCTCAGATAGTCCCTCAAAATCCGTAACAGATAGTTCGGCACGTTGAAAATATTGTCTAGTGTGCCTAGAATGTCTTTCCATCTTACGGAATTAAAGGCGTTTCAGACGTCAAGTGTTACGAGGAGCACCACCCGTCCAGTTCGGCGGCTATGTGCCTCTGCTCGTCGAACGGCGTCCACGACTTGCATGACAGCATCAATTGTCGATCTCCCGGCTCTAAAACCAAACTGCCGGGGAGATAAATCTCCGGCAGCGCGTATAGCTTCAGCGAGTCTACTTCTGATGAGCTTTTCGAGTACTTTCCCAGCAGTGTCAAGCATACATAGTGGGCGGTATGAATACGACAATTCGGGGTCGCCTTTCCTTTTATGGATCAGCGCAAGCCTCGCAACTTTCTACCGAGCAGGGAAAATGCCCTCTTTCAGGCAAGCGTTGAATGCGCCGAGCAGTAGGTCTGGCCGGTGTTGGAATGTCAGTTTGTATACCTCTGCTGGAATACCATCGGGTCCTGGCGCCTTCTTGTTTTTCATAGAGAAGACTGCCTGTTCCAACTCTTTTATAGAGAAAAGTGGACAGTCCTCTGCGCTCTCCGCGCCGACGTCACCATCCCATACGGGGTGTGTAGGGAAGAGTGCCCTTACAATGCGACCCATTTGCTCGGCCTTAAATGAACAGGGTTTCCGCAGAGCCCCGACTTTTCGGGTTACCAGTTTGTAACCGAGTCCCCACGGATCCCCATTCACCTCGTCGACCAGATCTTGCCAGCAGCGAGTTTTGCTCTTGTTTATTGCGCTGCGGAGTCTCCTTTTGGCTGATTTGTACTCCATCATTATGGTACATGCCTCCTCCCGGTCGCCTAGATGTTGTGTTAAGGGGCGGAGCCTGTGACACTACTTCCGGAGCTCTGCAATTTCCACTGTCCACCAATACATGGAATTTTTGCCGCGCCTCGATGTTTTCCTGGGCATGGAGGCTCCACAGACCATCGTTATCAGGTTCATAACTGAATTTACGACAGTGTCAGATGCGGCGCCACCGCCCCCAGGAGTACCCTTCAGCGTGGCCCCACCTGTTCCCAGAGTTTCGACAAACTTCCCGGTGTTCACTTTCGCGACGTTCCATGCACAGAAAGATCGCTGGGATGGCGCACAACGAGAGTTTGTGTCCATCATTCGAAAGCAATGTATTGGTGGTCACTTGCTGAGAAATCTTCCAGAACTCGCCACCCGTCCACCAGCGACACCAGTTATTCCGACGCGAAGGCTACGTCTGGAATTCTTCCTTCGCAGCCCGGGCGCCGGAACGTTGGGGTGAATCCGGTGTTTAGAACTAACAGTCCTGTTCTCGCCGCCATTTCCAGAATTCGTTTCCCTCTGGAATCTGTGTGAGGCATGCCCCATTCAAGTGTCCTAGCATTGAAGTCACCCTCGAATCCAGACAAAGCCGTCCCCTCGGCCTTGGGCAAGAACGCTAAGGAGGGTGCCCTCCCGAACCCAGATGGCAGCGGTACCTGATATGTCTGGGTGCCATGAAACTGGGCCCTTGTGCTCACTGATCAGCTTTGGTCTCCACAGCGAACTGCACTAGCAACTCGTGAGCGGTTGCACTCTGGTGCATATTGATTTGTAGGATGCGAATCATGTTGACCGTGTCCTAGCTCTTTCCAGGTCTGCTCTGAAAACTGGACACCGCCCCGATCCCGCAGTGTGCGCAAGGCTCTCATCAGTCGCGCTACGGTCCCTGCATAGGACGCAGCTTTCCTTTTCAATGCAGGTGTTCGCTTGATGGCTTGCCTGATCGCATTTACGACATGTTGCCCTTCTGTCAGGTCCCCGACAGTTTGCAGATGTGTGCCCATAATCCAAACATCTGTAACATTTGGTTGGGGCGGCCCGAATTCGTATTCTACACACTACCCAACCAATTCTTATTTTCCCGCTGTTTAGAAGCGTATTGCTCGGCGACTTCTACCACAGCGAATTTTTAGCCTCGGGAGTTCGCGAAGGTGATACCAATCCGGACATTGGTTACCTCCGGGCATTCGCGTTTGATGGCGTCTTCTACCTCGTTCTTTTTCGTGAGACAGTCAAGGTCTCGGATTTCCAAAGCACACGTGGGTTCCAGGCCCGAAACCAAAGCTTTTTCTCCCCTGCTTCACAGAACGTGATTTTATTTATAGTCTTCGGGCCTAGTTCGATTAAAACTCCACCACCCTTCGTTTTACGTATGTTGTCTTCGGGTTTAATTTTGTAACGGATTTCGCTGAGGACTTCCGCAAAAGTCTTGCCCTCCGTCGATTTAATAAGCAAAACTGGCGGTCTAGTCCTCCTTCGTCTCCCTACCTTTTCTTTTGGTACTCTGTCCTTCGTGTCCGTCTTAGCTTTAGGCAGAGGTTTTTCTGATGGCGCGACGTGTTATTGTCTTTTATTCCTCCTCGCCTTTCTCTTTTCAGCCCTGGATCCCTATCCTTTAGATATCCCTTCCTCCTTTCGTTTTTTACCAAGTTCGCTCTGCAATGGGCTATCAGCGATCCGTTTGGTACTCCTGGTGTTCTCCTCGGGAAGCGCGGTTGTTTCTGCTTCCTGCAGATTTTGTCTTACTTTCTATGTTCGCCTATAGTATGAAATCCTGTCCAGGAGCTCTTCCAGTTCCATTAGCCCGTTTTTCACCCCCTCGCCGACGTTTTTCTGGAGGAACGTCGCAGATCGCATGTGCTTCACAACTGCCGTGCAGTCTTTCCTCTTCAGCTTCCGCCAGAGTAATCGACAGTCCTCCCACTCAGCTTATATTGGAAACAATTTGATTAATTTCGGCAGTTTCCACTGTGCCTCTTCCCCCAATTATAGCACTGCGTTGCAGGTGCCGCATCACTTTGCAAGTCTTTCTCTCCGTCTGCGCGTCCCGATGTCTCGTCGGGTATTTCAGCCCTTGTTGCGTCCTTCGCTGGGCGCTGGGGCGAACGGCGCATTTTCGTCTTGCGAATAAACGCAGCCACCTCACTGTCTATTTCCACTATCTCCTCGTTTCGTTCGTTTTTATTCTCCATTTGAGTTGTTTACCAGCGCATCGTGTACAAGGGAGCGGGCCGCGATAGTTAGGAACGGGTATACCCTCGGGGACACAGCCCCTACCCCAGTTCCCTGAGGCCTGACCTACGCTTAGCTGATCCCGGAATTCACGGACAGATCAGCGCTCGCTCGGGGCAACGCGGTCTACTAACACCGCTTCAATGCACACTACCCGACCAGGGTCTCGAAGGGGCTGGCTCCTGATACACGCCACAACTACCACCTTGGCAGAGCTAGGCTCACATCATCCCATCGACGTCGACAGGGAATTGTCGACGGCTCCGGGGACTCCCAGTGTGTCCCGGTCTGTACCAGTCTTTAGCAGTTCGCTCTTCACCGAGAAACTTTTTCGAGGCTACTACCTAGGACGCAAGTATTATGCCAGCTAGGGAATCAGAACTACTTGCTCGGGCACCTCGGGGATGCCACTTCCCGTATCGTAAACCACCCGTGAAGGATCGTTGACGATCCCTGAGGGACAATTCCGTAAGATGAACAGAAATGCTAGGCACACTAGAAAATTCATTTCACGTGCCAAGTTATCTCTAGCGGATACTGAGGGACTGTCTGAAAGACCGCTCTCTGCTCAATGAGACGCTAGAGGGCCAAAGGGGGATGGAAATCACGTTGGAAGTAGCATAGATATCCATCGTAGGACCTCTGGAACCCTTCTTATGATAGTCTGCTGAGATTCGATATGCCCGAAGAGTCGCGCCTGGTTGGTCATGCAGACGACGTTGCGGCACTTGTTGCCGGACGCACTGTTGAACAGGCGCACTTGACAAGCAAGAGGTGGGGAGCTTTGCGAGTGACGTCTGCTTATCGCACTGTCTCCGAAACGGCTGTAATGGAGTCTCCCCGTTGCCCTCCTTGCCAAGGAGCGCAAAGCTATCTACCGCCGTAAGGGCGAGAACGTAAGAGAGATGGTTGCCCGTGAAGAAGGTCAACGCACGCTTACCGAGTAGCAACTTTCTTGGCAAAATGAGCCAAGAAGCAGATGGACTGTGCCGTACATCGACAATTTAGACCCGTGGTTGGACCGAATGCAATGATTACTTCCTCACCCAATTTCTAAGCGGGCATGGAACATACCTTTTTCTCTTCAACATTGTTAGAAAGATGCTGAAGAACGCTGCAGCTGGGATCGTAAGATTGAACTCGATCGGCATAAGGATCGGACGGTAAGGGATTCCCTGAACTGACAACCCCCTTCCTCCCATCCCGTTGATGAAAGGAAATCCCTGACTTGAAGCCGGGAGAGCGGGAGGGCTAGCCCGAAGTAATGTGCCAAACGATTCCAGGCTAGTTCTGTGATGACAGGGAGGTGTTTAGTTGGTAGTCCGACCGGGAGTCCAACACTCTGTGCGTAAACGCATTCACCTACTCCCAAACAAAAAAGATGAAAAAATGCCTTGAATAAATCACACACACAGGCAACACAAGTGACACCCCCTTAACATTCAAAGGGCGGTAAGCTTGAAACAAGTCGGGAAACCGGAAGCCGGACGCCTCAGGTATGAAAAGTTTTGCGTATTTCTTATATAAAAATATTTGAGTGGACATTTATCTCATTAGAACATAGCACGTAATATATGCATATATTATATGAGAATACCCACTTTCGGGTGATACTGACATTCATGTTTTGGATTTGCCCAAAAGCCACAAATCCGACCTATTATAAATTTGTTAGTAATAGTGCAATTCCCACCAAACTTGGTAGGATGATTTTATATATCATAACCTACATTACCGCAAAATTTCGTGGCGCATGGATAAACTTAAAGGAGGGGGGGGGGGGGAGGTTGCAGCCAATTACTAAAAATTATAAAAATATACTATTATTAACTTTATTTGAACAGATATCGTCATGGAGGGTATTTCGGAGCCTTGGCTCCATATAGTGGCAGCCTCCTGATTTTTCTTTCAGATTTTTCGCTTGGGTAGTTTGTGAGAATGGGTCCGTGATAGAAATGATCACTTTCGGCCTCCCGTGCTCCCCACTTTTCCAACGGATGTCAAAACTAAAGGCAATCGAAAAGTACCAATCCAGCCCTTTTATTTGATACCCAACATAAGTATATTTGGTGAAAAAAAATTTGCACCCTCCTTTTGCATATATGGAGACCCCCTTAAGTTCGACTTGGAATGATGTAATTCACTATATGCGTGAGCGTTCATAGTTCCCACCTTTCAACTAAATTTGATGTCAATCGCTACAACGGTTTCCGAGGAAAATTGCGTGTGACGGACAGATAGACAGACAGACAATAAACCAATCTTAATGAGGCTTTGTTTTACACCAAACCTTAAAAAAGGAAACACAAAACCTTAAAAAGGAAACACAAAACCTTAAAAAAGGAAACACAAAACCTTAAAAAAGGAATAGAGAGGGCGCAAACAATTCTTTCGGATACTCGCAGGACGCGAAAAGGCAGAAAGGCCTCCCACTGGTAAAGAGGAAAGCAAACGAAGTTACCAAAATCGTGGAAACTGCAACGTCGGCTCCAATCGACTCAAGGCAGGTAAAGTCCCAAAAACAAACCAAGGAAGCATGGACCAAAGTTGGCGGAAAGAAAAATGTGACACATAAAAGAAGATTACGGCCCGAATTAATTATCATTTACAAAAAAGGTGATATGACTTATGCCAATATCCTTAAATTGTTATACAATGTAAGGACATTGATGAAATCACGACCAAGGAGAATATCCGCGACGCGTTAGACAACGCAATCAGAGGACTGAGGAAAGCTACGGAGGCACGCAAACGGCAACTATAAGCTTACTAGCCGAAGGAGCCTTCAGACTGCTGGCGGCTGGTAAAGTAAAAATAGGTTGAGTCGTTTGCCGCCATGCTATTAACATAGTATGCTGGTCCCAAGCCCAGGTAAAGGAGGAGGGTTTAAGGCAACGTATTCTGTACTATCCTCAGTAAAACAAAAATAAAATGCTGAGATCAGGGAAACAGATAAATAGAGTATAGTTGGAGTTATTCTACTATGTTAAATCCTACCTGATCTCTCTTGGTAACAGGTCCCGCGACAGGTCGACCAAGAAAATGCATACAATGTCGTTACAAACATGATGATCGGATTGAGTCACAAGCCTCGGAGAAATGCTAGGGCGTCCACCTCAGTCGACGCAGCAGGACGGGCCCCGGTCCTGTCGAGAAATGGGCAAGGGTTCTTGACGCATGGACGGCGTCAGGACGTAAGCAAGTTAGGCCGCACACAACGAACAAAACAAATACGTATCTGCACGCTAAATGTTGGTACCCTAACTGGAAAGACGGAGGAACTCGCAAGAGCCCTTCGGAAAAGGTGCATTGACATCTGCGCTCTGCAAGAAACCCGATGATCTGGTGCCAAAACCTGCGACATTCAACGCGAACGTGGTAAAAATGGCTACAAACTTCTCTATTTTGGTAACCCACACACTCAATATGGTGTTGGCATTGCCATCTCAGAGGGTTTCCGTGATGCCATTAAAGAAGTCGAACGATTTGATGATCGGCTGATGAAGCTCACCATTATATCAGCTGATCGCACTATTCACTTCTTTACCGCGTATGCACCACAGACAGGTCGACCTGATGCCGAGATCTTTCTGGCAACTTCTCGATGAAAAGACTTGTCACGTGCCTGCTGACGATTACATAATCATTGCCGGCGACCTTAATGGTCATGTGGGTGAAAAGGCAGATGGTAACATGTGCCATGGGGGAAAGGGGTTCGGAACGCGCAATGAAGGTGGCGAGCGTATAATCGATTTTGCGGACACCCATGGCCTTGTACTTATGAATACATGGTTCATCAAACGATTGTCTCATCTTCCCACATTTTATAGTGGAAACAATAAAACGCAAATCGACTATATTCACATAAGACGCCAACATTTTACCACTGTCACTGATTGCAAAGTCGTTCCCTATGAGACCATCGCACCTCAACATCGGCCGTTGATTGCCGTCCTGCGAATTAAGTCACCGATAAAACAGCGTGAGGAACGCACTGGCCCGCCGCGCATTAAATGGTGGCGATTTGGTGAGAAGAAAGAAGAAACGGTCTCACTCATACGATTGCCAACCATTACGAATGTGGAAGAATCATGGAACCAAATGAAAGACACGATCCACAAAGCGGCCTCTGCAACCCTCGGGGTCACCAAGCCGGGTAAGCGGTACATCAACCGAGATACTTGGCTTTGGAATGATGATGTTGAAATGAAGGTTCGTGAAAAGAAACCCTCTACCACAAATTTCTCGACGATAAAACGCCTGCTAATTGGAAAATTTATAAGAATGCCAACCGGGAAGCAAAGAAAGCGGTCGCTATCACCCGAGCGAACCATTTCAAAAATCTTTACGATAAACTGGACACTCGGGATGGCGAGAGAGATCTGTATCGACTTGCTAAAAGCCGTGATGAACGCACACAGGATATCGAACACTTCTGTTGTGTTAATGACAAGAACAGTACTTTGCTTACCAACCGTCGAGCCGCAACGGATAGATGGCGAGAATACTTCGAGCAGATTTCAACTGAAGAATTTGCTCATCCTCCACTTCCACAATCATTGCCGACATTTGGAGCAGTTCCACCAGTCAGCGCAACTGAAGTCGAGGAGGCAATAAAACAAATGAAATCGGGGAAAACAACAAGACCTGACGACATTGCATCTCAGCTCTGGAAAGCGAAGAGCTGGGACCCAACACTGTGGCTCAGTGAATTCTTTAACCGGGTTATTCAGGAAGGAAGAACACCATCTGACTGGCAAGAAAGTACCACTGTTCCAATATGGAAAAAGAAAGGTAGCCCAGCAGAATGTTCAAATTACCGTCCGATCCGGTTACTTTCCCATACCATGAAGATTTTTGAACGCTTTCTTGACAATCGTATTCGCGAAATCGTTGAAATAACCGTGAATCAAGCCGGATTTGTCAAGAACTGCGGAACTACTGACGCAATACACGCTGTGCGGTTACTCATGGAGAAACACCGTGAGAAGCATCGCCCTCTTTACATTGGCTTCTGGATCTAGAGAAAGCGTTTGACCGTGTACCACACGAACTTATCTGGTATGCTCTACGACAACACTTCGTGCCAGAAGAACTCGTGCGCTGAGTTCAATTGCTCTACCACGATCCGAAAAGTAAAGTTCGAAGTATGGCGGGTGTATCAAAACCGCTTCGTGTCTCTGTTGGTGTTCATCAAGGAAGCGCTCTCTCACCACTCCTCTTTGTTTTTGTTATGGACACCGTCACACGCGATATCCAACATCCAGCGCCCTACACACTGCTTTATGCAGATGATGTTTTCCTAGCATCTAATAGCAAAAATGATCTTGAACAACGTGTTCAAAAATGGAATGACCGCCTCATGCAACACGGTCTCAGATTGAATTTAAACAAAACTGAATTTTTGACGACCGATCCCCATGAAACAGGCACAATCACTATCAGCGACAGTGATCTGCCCAGAACTGAGCGATTTAAATACCTCGGTCAACGCTATCAGCCAATGGAGAACTGCGTTATGAAATTGTTCACGCATTAACGCAACGTAGATGAAGTGGCGTTCCACAACTGGTGTTCTTTGTGATCGACATATCAACGAACGTCTCAAATCTAGAGTTTACCGCAATGTCGTCCGTCCAGTCGCTCTCTATGGTTCTGAGTGTTGGCCGACTATAAAAGACAATGAACGGCGTCTTGCTGTAATGGAGACAAAGATGCTACGTTGGACTAGTGGCGTCATACGTTTAGATCACATCCGAAATGAGGATATCCGCGATCGTTGTGGGGTTGCACCGATCGTGGAAAAGTTGCGAGAGAGGCGTCTTCGATGGTATGGTCACGCAATTCGTGCTAACGAGAATTCACTTGCCAAGATTGGTCTGAACATCGAAGTCGATGGTAAACGACCAAAAGGCAGACCTAAACAACGGTGGCTTGATACGCTAGATGGGGATTTGAAAGCCTCGAGATTGCACCTAGATCAAGCATTCGATACGAGTCAAATGGCGAAGCCGATCACGAAGAGCCGACCCCGCTTGTGAACGGGACAAAGGCTGAAGAAAAAGAAGAGTTTGCCGACTCAGGGAGCACGTGTTCCTCAAGCGCTACTTTAGATGCCTGGAATTTGGCCATATAGCGGCGAAATGCACCCTTGACTTTGACAGGTCAAAAAATTGCAGAAAATGTGGGGGAGAAGGTCATATGTTCAGGGAGTTCAAAGTTGAGCCTGAAAGTATACTTTGTCGAAACCCCAAGATCATAGCGGGTGATTTCAACGCGTGGGCCGTGAATTGGGGCAGTCGCAATACGAATACCAGGGGCCGTATCCTGCTTGAGGCTTTGGCTTGGTGCTTGCAAATACGGGAAATGCTTCCACTTTTCATGGGACAGGGTCGGACTCAATAGTAAATCTGACATATGTGAGTACCACGTTGGCGAAGAGAATGGCATGGTTTGTCAGTAATTATTAAACTGATAGAGACCACCAGGCAATTTTCTTCCAGATCGAATAGGGGCCATTCGGCGATGTGTGTTCCCGCGGACCTGGAAACCAGGGCTGGTCTGACAAAAAGTTTGAAGAGGATGCATTCATAAAGATGCTATTGGGAGGCCAAAATCCCGGTCGTTCGGCTGCAGAAAAGGTAGAGCAAATGATGGGATGCATAACGAGAGCATGCGACGCTGCTATATCGGGGTGGCGAGTTCTCGTAAAAAGGCGCTTAAACTATTGGTAGAATGAAAAGGTCGCGGAGTTGCGGGATGAATGTTTTCGGGTTAGAGGGATCTGCCAACGATCTAGAAGAAGACCGGACTTCGAAGAAAAACGGCTAGTGTATGTGAACCTCGAGGTAGGCTTAAGCAGACTATACGGACCAGCAAGCGAGAATGCTTCAGGGAACTTTGTGCAAAGGCAGACCAAAACCACTGGGGAACAGCGTACAGGGTGGTTATGAAGAAGATGAGAGGTTGAACACAACTGCTCGATATCGTGATGGCGCTCTTCCACCCAGATAAAGGGGAACGCAAATAATATAAGCAAGCATTGGACGTCTACACCGGTAGGAAAGATGCTCGAAAAGGCCATCTACAGTAGACTATAATTGAATGTAAGGATGGCCTTTCGGAACGACAATTCGGATTTCGACAAGCTTACTCATTGATCGACGCCGTAAACGTTATTTTGAAACTGACTCGAGACGCGATGTCGTCTAATAAATGCTGTGCCATGCTGACGTTGGATGTGAAAAATGCGGTTGATTCCGTTGGCTGGGAGTGGACAAAAAGCTTACTGGCTAAACCCGTTTTCGTCTCTAGTTATTTGACTAAGCTCCTCGAAAGTTATTTTCAGAGAGGACACTTTGGTACGATATGGATGAGGGATCCAAGTAGTACACCGTCACCGCTGGGCTCAGTGTTGGGTCTTCTTTTGTGGAACGTGAGGTGCAATGGGGTTCTTGTCTTTCCCGTGCCAAAGGAGGTTTCGCAGATGATGACGTTGCAGTGTACGCTAACGAAACTTGCGGAACAAAAGACGGAGGTGGTCTTGATTACCAACCGTCCTGAATGTTGTTGCATACCTGTCCACGATTTGATTCAGAGAGGAGGAGCCTGGAAGACTCTCTGAAAATCAACCTAAGTCCGCAGAACACCGTCGAGGAAATACTGAAGTCGGAGGGAAGCTGGTGTACATACGGTGAACTCCATAATCAAAAGTGTAAAAGAGGAACTTGGAAAAGCGGAAGAAGCAGAAAGTGGGGCGGTTTTGGTGGGTAAGAATCCCACACACTGCTGTAACCTGACGCGGCAGTGTCTTTGTAAGATTTCCACCTACATCCATAAAAAAAGACAGACAGACAGTATACCGATTTCAATAAAGTTTGTTTTACACAAAACCTTAAAAACCGACATGAGAAAAATTGTATCGAGTTTCGTAGGAGTATCGAATGCATCACAAAATACAATTGTTTGATTATATTCAATGATTCATACAATAATGCGAATATTGATGATATTCAATTACTCATACAATAGTGTAAATAAGATGATTATTATTATCTTAATCTATTTATGATTATTATTTTCTCAGCTTATTTATGTTAAATGAATTTAACAGCAAGTAGGGGAGTTGCGTGGGTGGGTGTGTTTCGAGTTGCTCAGTCGGGGTGAGTTGTCCTCTCGGATGACCTCCCTGTAGCTCCTTGTCTGTCATGCATACGCGGTGAAGAAGTGAATAGTGCGATCGATATCTTTAATGGCATCATAGAGCTGGCAATGCCACCACAGTATTGAGTAAAATAGAAGTTTATAGCCATTTTTACCGCATTCGTGTTTTATGTCGGAACTTTTCGCACCAGACCATCGGGTTTATTGTGGAGCACACATATCCTGTGAGGGTGACAACATTCAGCGTGCAGACACGTATTTGTTTTGCTCAGACTAAATTACTTACGTCCTGACAATGTTCATGTGTCCAGAACCCTGTCCATTTCTAGACAGCGCCGGAGCCCGTTCTGCCGCTTCGGCTGAGGTGAATGCCCTAGCAGTTTCCTGATTTTTGTCACTTAACCCGATAATTTTGTTTTTAACGACATTGGATGCGCTTGCTTGGTCGGCCTGTCGTGGGATCTGTCAGCCTAAGACGTCAGGTGGGATTTAGAATAGTGGAAGAACTAACTATACTTTATTTTTTTCCCTTATCTCACTTTACTTTTGTTTTACTGAGGATAGTTCAAAGTCCGTTACCTCAAACCTAACCTAACATTGACTCCTCCTTTGCCTGGACTTGGGGCTAACACACTATGTAAACAGCATGGCGCAGTCTGATTAGCCACTAGATACTTTCTAGTTTTAGTTTCCTTTGCATTCATTTAACTTCGATGAGCCTTCTCCAAGGAAGACGACGATCGCGGTGGAATCCAAAATGTCTGACATTGTCAGTTTATAGAATATTGATTCCATTGACCGAAATGGGCGGGCACATTTTTCAATTCAGAGTAAATGTAACGTGACAGCTTTTGAATTTATTGGCGAATTCTCCCTGTCATTAGCCACTGTTGAAATTCTTCCAAATAAAATTCCGGGGACTTGGGGGCATCCTCAAGTTTTTATGAGAGCTAAGGATATCTGTGTCTTCCGAGAACGTAGATATAATCAGATTATCGTCAATTGACAGCTCGAAAATATATATCAGATACAATACTGGCTCTAGTACGCTTCCCTGAGGGACACTGCTTTGATTTTTGGATTTGGAGCTTTTCTATCTTAATCGGAACAACCGACCTTTTATATTGGAATCCAAGATATCATATATATTTGCTGGTAGCCAGTCAATAGTCCTTTTTGCCCGAATTGCCTGGGCAATATCAAGAAAGACGGCGGAATAAGGTTTTTTGGCTAAAAGCTTGTCTGAACCTTTTGTTGTACTGCGCTTGTTTTTTCGAAAACCAGATTGATGGTCGGGGACTATATTGCGACTTGTTAGGAACGTCAGAATCTTTGATGCTACCAGTTTTTCAAATACTTTTGATAAAGTAGGAAACTGACTTATCGGGCGATATGATGCTACTTGCGTCGGATCTTTTCCCGGTTTTGCAACCGTAATTATAATAGAAGTTGTTTACATATTCGAGAGAGAGTTCTTTGACCATTTTGACTATAATTTTGTCGTGTCTACACGCTTTTTTACAATTGAGTTTTCTGATGATGAGAACAGCGGTTTTAATGTTTTGTGTAAAACAAATCCTTATTAAAATCGGTTTATTGCCTGTTGGTCTGTTTCTCTGTCTGTCACAAGTATTTTTCTCAGCAATGGTTATATGATTGACCCCGAATTTAGTGGGAACGGTGGACACCCATGCATACATATTTCTGCACATACAAAAGGGGGCCATATAAAGTGAATGAAAGGTCTCAGTCAGCACTTTTCAAAACTGGTCTCAGTTCTGACATTTAATGTACACAGGGGGAGGGCGGATGCTCAAAATTGGTAATTTTTTCACGGCCCCTTCTCGGAACCTGCACAACCGAAAAATTTGAAAAAAATCAAGATGCTTTTACTATACGGTTCTAAAATACCCTCCAACATCTGTCCAAATAAAGTTAATAATAATATATTACTGCAATTGTTAGTAATTGACTGCAAAACCCCCTTAACTTCGGTAAAAATCGCACTATTACTGGCATAATAATGGATCAATGTTGTCGCTTCACTGCAAATTCTAAGACTTTGAATGTCAGTAACACGCGAAAGTGAATATTCTGACATAATATATGCAACACATTACATGCTAGGTACTGATTTACCGAATTTCCGCTCAAATGTTTTTATATAAGAAATATACAAAACCTTTCATTCCTGAAACGCCCAACTTCCGGTTTCCCGACTTGTTAACTTTGAAGCCAGAGTCCTATTGGCAGAGGAGGGTGAACACCGCGGAACTTTATTTTTCACTGGATTGAGTGTAAAAACTTTTTATAAATCATTACTTCGAGCCCAGTCACCATTTCCTAGGTGCAAGGTGGTGACTGTTGTAACTTTAATTGAAACCTTTATTTCATACTTAATTATACAACAATTTAATCAATTGGAACAATTGATTCAATTCGAGGCATATTCATAACCAATGCGTTCTCTTCTAATTTAAGAGCTACACTGACTCTGATGGCGAAACTCCGCTTCTTTTATAACCCGCGGAACATTCCAGAAAGGCATGCGGATTGTTAGAAAACTACTTTACCGCTTACTGGCATTAGAGTAATCTATTATCAATTTTCTAATATTCGCAGAAGCTACGCGCACACTACAGGTGTTAACGTGCAAAACGTTACCAGGAATGTCCGATCACCTTGGAGTTGAGCTCAACCTTTCCTTAACCTCTCAACTGCAAAAGCGAGTACCCAACAAGATTAGAAAATTCGCCTACACTAACTGGGATAAGTTCAGGGCAGAATCAGCACCACAGCTAAACCTGAAAAAAATCACTGTCTTGCAAAATCTTGGCTACTGATGCTATCAACCCTGCAGAAACACAAAGCTCCTTAAAGTCGATGAAATTCGGTTTAATAAACTGCCGCACGAGATAATAAAACATCTGTTTAACACAAAACCTCAAAAAGGAAAACGAAAATGCCCCCATCGACCCCGCCATTCATATAATGATGACTTCATGCACGACCTAGAGTGCAATAAATTTACCTGGAATGCAAAATTTGACCTTTTTTAACTTTAATAATAGTTGGATTTCATTCATTCATACAAGAACTATATCCTATACTATTGCCTATACTGATGCATGATGAAATTCCGCATTATATTTCTAGGATAAACTTAAAGGAGGTTTTCGTGTAAATTTCTAAAATATGGCATACCGGGAAACCGGAAGCTGGACGCTTCAGGTAAGAAAGGTTTTGTGTATTTCTTAGTACGTAGTACGTATTATATGCATATATTATGTGAGAATATCCCCTTTCGGATGATAATGACATTCATAGTCTTGAATTTGCAAAGAAGCGACAACTTTGACGAATTATAACTTTGTTAGAAATAGTGCGATTCCCACCAAACCAAACCAAAATCGGTGGAAATCGCACTATTACTAACAAAGTTATAATACCTCAAATTTGTTGCTTCTTTGAAAATTGAAGACATGAATGTCAATATCACCCGAAAGTAGATACTCTCACATAATATATGGATATATTACGTGCTACGTACTAGGAAATACACAAAACCTTTCGTACCTGAAGCGTCCAGCTTCCGGTTTCCCGACTGGTTGTTAAGTTATTTTATGGCAAATAGGCGACGCATGTGTTCTGTATTAGCGAAACCTTTTTATATCCGGATAGCTGAGTATTTAGAGCACAAGGATGTCGAACGGAAGGTCGCGGCTCAAATCTCACTGGTGGCAGTGGTATTTATATCATAATGATGATCATGATTTAGCCAAATCAGGGTAATAATTTCAGGCGAGCGCAATGCTAACCACATTGCCTCTTACAGGATATTCTGTAGTGTACCGTTACGGTCTTGAGTGAAGTGCTCTAATACACTTCAAGGCCCTGATCCAATTGGATTGTTAAGCCAACGATTATTATTTTCCGAGTTACCACAATCTCGGCAGATGCCGGATTTTACCTAATATTACTAAGTGCCAAGCATTTAGGCTCGGACGATCCTACCTACTTAAAAACTAAAGGGGCGCTGGTGGTGGTGCCCGGTGGTAGGTTAATGGGAGAATCCGTCGAGAACTCCCCGCAACATCGAGCACGTATGCAGAATGGTGTACTTCTGCAGCCAGACTGTGCGAAAGTCCCATGACATCAAGGGAAGCCATGAGGGATTTAGGTACAATACCTGTAGCTGACAATATTATGGGAACTACAACCACCCGCTCGAGACGTCAAATTTCTTTGATTTCTCGAGCCAATGGCTCATAGTTCACCTTCTTCTCCACGTATTTCCGTTCAATGTTGCTGTTATGGGGGATAGCAACATCAATTATATACGCGGAGCGACCCGTCTTGTCAACTAACAGTACGTCAGGCTTGTTATGTGCAGTATGGCGATCAGTCAAAACTTGCCGTTCCCAATACGTTCTGTAGCAGAACTATCAAGTACTGCTTGCGGTTCATATTGGTAAACCGGACATTTTCCCATGATCAACCCATGCTTGTATGCAAGGTTTTGATAGATAACCTTACATACAGCATTATGCCTGGTAATGTATTGCAGCGGTGCCATAACAGTACAGCCAGAAATGAGACCACATATCCTGCACTGGTCGTTCTCCACCCGTTCTTTCATGACGAGCTTCTTATAAGCTCGGGTGGCGACCACGCCATCCTGAATGGCACACACAAACCCCTCCGTCTCAGCAAAGAGCTCCCCAGCACACAGCCATCTGTTCGACAAATGCAAATCGACAAATGGCTGCCAAAGACAATTCACGTGTTTACCGTGCATGGCCTTCGACTTCAATTCATCGATCCGCTCTTCGCCCAGGCGTATTGGCATGGCGGACGCCTTCGGCGGTGATCCACTCACCATGCTGGGCGGGTAATCCACAAAGTCCACCCTAATACTCTTTCGCTTCTGTCACCGAAAACTGCACTGTCTGGACGCTCTGTTGGGAATCGTTGAGAGATCTGAAAAAGCTCCGCTGGTTCCTCGCGTATGTTGCATTCTGGACACGTCTCGAATGAGTTTCGCCATACCGTCGTAACCGACTGCATATGGCAGAAAGTTTCTGTTTTAATGTTCAGAATTTCAACTACGGGTGTCTCACTGGGGATGGCATAGTTCCGGTAAACCCTCTGCACTTTATTTCTCACCCGTCTGCTGGCATTGCCAGAGCTGATCTGAATCAGTCTAGCAATGTCCTGCTTTAGTGAGTCCCGCCGACGTTCCAGACGAATTTTCCATGGTGGATTTCTTCGGCCGCTCAAACCAATAACACGAAAGCGAATCTTCTGACCGTGCAATCTGATAGCCGCAACTGCATCACAATACACAAGTGATTGTAGTTGCAGCAGCGACATATCGGCACACAGCAGAGATGCAATCTCATCATTGGTTTGAGATAGAATTCCCGGAGTTGCATAGAGCCTGGGAATACCTGGTCTATGCAAAGTATCCATATCCGAAAATTCTATACACGCTCTTTGGAATTCGTCCCGAACCTCAGCTGGACGGTGGAGAAGAGTGCTTCGGCGAGTACTGAACCTGTTGCCTGCAGTGCGGCGTGGTGTTGTTGATGCCGCCGCCTCTGCCCCCTCGACTCTCGGTCGAACACGCTACCTGATGGTGGCCGGGATTGCGTCGCTGCGACTAATAAAGCGGTACTGGTCTGCGATTCGTTGCACAGTCACCTGCCTACGCGAACCTGTCGAATTGGACGCCACAGATTGTGGCGAAATAGCTGCAGCAGGCGGAGCTGTGCTCCTGGTCGTCGTGGCGCCTAGACCTCGAACCGCCCCACGACTAGCGATTTCGACGCCTTGCTGTCTATTACGAGAGCTCGACCCGGTCACCAAGTCAGATGATTCCCGCCGATTATCCGTGCCGGACCAAATTTCTTCTTCTTCTCATTTTTGGTGGTGCATTTTATCCCTAGATGCCAGGTGTTGGGATAGCTTCCGTAGTGAGTAATCTGCAAGACTGCAAAGTTCCTACACTTTCCTCACCTACCCCCTGAGACGCTGCGGTGGCGTCCAACCATTCAGACTGAAGCTATCCATCCTTCCTCTTTTGACAACCGGACTTGGGACCGGCTATTATTATTATTATCGAAACCGAATTAACGCGTTTGGGCATTGCTCAAATTGAAATTTGGTTTACTTAAAAAATGAGTTTGCCATGCACCTGGACCCTGTAATGTTCCCTTGCATTTTCTGAAAATGAGAACTTATAGTGGGACTGGAGAAGGAGCTTAAACCAGGTGCTGGGCAGGAGCGTGACCCCAGAGAGCTTAGTTCCGGAGATGCTGGAGTCCGATCATCCAAATGCAGGAGGAATTGCTGAAGGAACAAAGAAGGAGGAATGCCGCAAATAGGAGAAGGACGAGTGCCTAAGGACAAACCTACCCCGCGAAGTAATGCCTCAATGGTGGTCCCGCGGGGCTGGGGTTGGAAAGACCGGAGGTGGTTTTTAGTGGGTGCGAATCCCAGACGCGCCCGCTGTAGCTCCGACGTTCGGGCGGCGGAGCTGGGGCGGACATGTCTTTTTAAGATTTTCCAACTCCGTGTACGCACAAAAAATATATATATATATATATAGAGGCCATACGAAGAAGCAAGCGGGAATGCTACCAGAAGCTCTACATGGAGGCTAATACGAATCCGTGGGATACAGCCTACCAAGTTGTAATGAACAAGATCCGCGGCCAAAAATCACCTCAAGTGACATGCACACGCTCTTGTTGCAAATACTCGTAATTGCAACTCTTTTCCCGCAGCAGGAGCAGGATGAAAGTCAAACCCAACTGGCAGCTCAGCAGGACGTCTTCTTGATTCCTGGTATTATCGAAGAGGAATTTCGGGAAATCTGCAGACGTACTGATGATAGCAAGGCTCCGAGATTGGACGGAATTCCGAACAAGGCTCTGAAGGTGGCGGTCAAGGCCAGGTTGTGCATAGTGGAAGGAGTATTTCCCGCCCAGTGGAAGAGGCAGAAGCTGGTGTTGCTAACGAAGTCCCAAAAACCACCCGGCGTGCCCTCTTCATATCGCCCTATTTGTCTCTCAGACACCATGGGGAAGATGTTGGAGAGGGTGATATACAACAGGCTGCTCCCGTTCATCGAGTTTGCGGGTGGCCTTTCAGAGCGGCAATTTGGGTTTCGGCGAGCCCGTTCTACGGTCGATGCAGTATCAAAGGTCGTGGAATTGGCTCGAAATGCAATGGCCCTGGGCAAATGCTGTGCTCTAGTGACGCTGGACGTCAAAAATGCTTTTAACTCAGCCAACTGGGGCTGCATTAAAGGTGCTTTGGACAAACTGGGTGTTCCTAGCTACTTGGCTCGGCTAATCGAGAGTTACCTTTCGGGCAGACTTCTCTGGTACAAGACGGACGACAGGCCGAAGAAGTACATTGTGATAGCAGGTGTGCCTCAAGGTTCTGTATTGGGACCGCTGCTGTGGAACATAATGTACGACGACGTGCCGGAGGAAACAACGTTGATTGGTTTTGCGGACGACCTGGCGGTAGTTGCAATTGCAAAGCATCCCGAGGATGTGGAGCTTTATGCAAATGAAGCCATTCATACCATCAAGTCATGGTTAGGAATGGCCAAGCTAGACCTGGCGGACGAAAGGACGGAGGCGGTCCTCATTACCAACCGTAGGAAGAACAACACGGTTACCATCCGGGTTGTAATCGTGAGGTCGTCTCAAAATCAATTGTCAAATACCTGGGGGTGATGATCGATGCCAAGTTGGGTTTCAAGGGGCACTTGGATTATGCGCGAGAGAAGGCAGCAAATGCCAGCTCATCCCTTGCAATTATGATGCCTAACGTGGGAGGGCCGAAGTATAATCGCAGGCTTCTCATCGCGGGAGTGGTGAGGTCGATCCTGCTATACGCGGCCCCTGTCTGGGCGGGAGCGTTGAACCGGCTAATTGCACTAAAGGTGTGCAGCGCATTTAGGACGGCGTCGAGGGAGACAGTGTGTGTCATCGCGGGAATGATCCCTATAGATCTTCTAGCGAGCGAGGCACAGTGGTTCCACGAAAAACGGAAGGCAAATCCAGCCGAAGTGAATGCGGATTTCCGAAAAGCCTTCAGGAGAGAGTTGTGTGGCAGGTGGCAACAACGGTGGGATAACTCCGACAAGAGCCGGCGGACGCATACATTGATCCCGTGTATCGAGAAATAAGGCGACCGAAAGCACAGAGAATTAAATTACTACCTGACACAATTCCTGATGCTGAACTCGGAGGAAAGTTGGATGGCGGTAAATGAGGCAGTAGCCGTGGTGCAGACAAAACTCTTGGAGTTGGATGGAGCTTGGAAGGCGCCGGGATGGAGACGCAACATGGACGAGCTGGTGTAGCGAACCAGAGCCCGGCGAAGTAATACTTCACGGTGGTAACGCGGGGGGGGGGGGGGGGGGGGGGGCGGGGGGTGGCAGAACAGTGGGGGTGGTTTTAGTGGGTGCAAATCCCACACACTACGCAGCAGCGCCTTTCTAAGATTTCCACCTCCATCCATAAAAAAAAATTATATATATATATATATTAAAAAAGCCCACGGACCCTCCTCCCACCCAACCGGGCCGAGGGGCGACCAAGCTAAGGATGGGCTGAAGGCAACATCCAAAGGCCCGCATCACAGCGATGATGCGTTTTAACGCAAAGTGTGTGCGACCATGCGAAAATGTATTGCTACATCCCGATTGTCGTAAACACTTCAAGCAGTGTCGTGGTGGTTTTAAGCTGCAGAGATATATAGATTTTAAATCGAAGACAGTGCGGATCAAGACTGAAACCCATTAGGTCAGATTGTTACCGGACAGGACTCTTCGGACTATAGCACAGGTTGCAAGGATAACCGCTTTTTGCAACTCCATGTATAGTCCAGCGCAAAGATCGAGCGTTTTCAGCGCTTTATGTAAGTTCTGCGGGACTAATCCCGTCGCTGAAATTACTACTGGGACTACTTCGATCTTTTGTAGTCTCCAAGTCTGCCTCATATCGTCTGCCAAGGGGCCGTAGTTCCGGATTTTTTCGTGCTGTTTTTCAACAGTGTTCCGGTCCAACGGTAGGGCTACATCGATTATAAAGATCGGGTCTGTTATAATTAATACTGTGGTCGGTGGCAATAGTGTGATCCCACAGTAGTTTGACCCGATCATTTTCCAAGATTCTCTGTGGAGTATACTAATAGTAAGGATGGTAGGTTGCCACCAAATTATACTTCAACGCAATGTTTTAATGGAGAATCTTGCAGACGGAGTTATGACGATTGGTGTACTCGGTACTGCTCAACATCCTGCACTAAGATGTTATGTGCTGGATGGTCTCCTCTTCACAGTTGCATAACCTACAACTGGAGTTGGTGATTGAGGAGTCGTGAAGGATGTATCGTTTATAATTTTTTGTTGGAAGCGAAGCATCCTGAATTGAAGTTAGGAATGCTTCGGTCTCATAGAAAAGTACACCATTTGTCAACCATTTGTTGGAGGCTTCGATGTCAATGCCTGACAACAACAAATTTTTTATATGACCTCCGTGAATGGGTTTCTCTTTCCACATGTCGATCTTCTGTTGGACTGAAGTAACATTCGACATGGGATCCCATTCTCTGCTTCTCAAGTTCAAAGGAGATAATTTATTATCTGTCATGACGGTAGCCTGATGTATTTGGCTAGAGGATTGTTTCTCATAGAAAAACCCACGAAGAGAATGCACTTGATTGTAGTGCAACGTTTTTAAATCAAATACCCCCCTTCCTCCCTGATGACGTGGGATAGTGATCCTCAATTTTTCGGCAGCTCTATTGTGCATGTTGTTGTTTGCAAGAACTACCCTTACCCGTCTATTGACAGATTCTAAATCAGTATTACTACACTGTATCACACCGAAAGTGCATAGAAGGACGGGAATGGCGAAGGTGTTGATTGCCATGATTTTATTTTTCCCGTACAGCTCAGTTTTAAGGACAAGATCCAGACGCCGTTCAAATTTGTAAACGCAGAGCTCCATACGAACAGGCGCGTGGGTTGCGGATAATTACATGACTCATCGGGTCAACTACGAATATCGCAAGTTAATCTTGTAAATAAGTAGCCGCGGACAAGCAGAATGTTTCCACGGTTAAGGGTCGCTCAACAACACCAGCGCCGCTCTTCGCCCTTGGATGTTTTGGCGGTTATGCTGTCAACCACCAGGGACGGGAGACCTAGGCGTTGTATGGTTTGAACGAATCAACTTAACGAATTTATCATCCGCGCCTATTACCGTGTCACGAATTTGGAACGGAATCCATCACGGTACAGACACCGACTCCATGACGCGTTCATAACCCGCTTCCCAGAACTAAGTCATGCTCCGGAGCAGAACGTTGTCAATCATTACCGGGTGATAGTGAAAAATAATCGAGTTGCTCTACCAGTCAGGCAACAAATTTTGCACGAAGCTTCATTTGAGCTCGGTCTGGAGTCACCAACTTACCGGACTGAACAAAGGAGTAACACGAATACTCCACCTTTAAGGCACTCCATGAACCCAGTAATGAGGAAAAGGTTAGTGACTGGGGATGTCGACCCAATTCATAATGAGACTTTCACTGCATTCCAGCTCGCATTCACAGAATATGTTGAGATTTTCCCAGACGCTGGACCAAAGATCCCAAAACTGAAGTTTACTTCGGCAGCTACTAAAATCATTGCTGCCGTTGACAGAATTTTGGCTGATCGATTGACTAGCGAGATTATTGCTCCAGAGGTTCACAGCCTGATCTATATTGCAGCTGCCACGGTTATTCGTCTTTATAATCAACATCTTGGAGCGAATAACAGAGGTATGCGCAATGGGACTTTACCGTTCTGGGTATTTCGACTCAACAAAAAGTTGAGAAAGGAGATTGATGGTGCCACGCAACCACTCCTTGGAAATCCATCACCAAGAGTGCACAGATGTGTTGCGAACATCATTGAAAACTACCACCTGTCCAATGATATGCCAAACGAAGAAATCCTCGAAGTGCTGAAGCAGAAACTTGCGGTATAGTCCAATCGCATCCGTAGGTATCAAACAAGTCGGGAAACCGGAAGCTACACGCTTCAGGTATGAAAGGTTTTGTGTATTTCTTTTATAAAGAGATTTGAGTGTGCATTTGTCCCATTAGTATGTAGCACTTAATATATGCATACATTATGTGAGAATATCCACTTTGAGTGATATTGATATTTAAAGTCTTGAATTTGCACAGAAGCGACAGTTTTGACCTATTATAACTTTGTTAGTAATAGTGCGATTTTTACCAAATTTGGCAGGATCATGCTCTATACTGTAGCCTACATTGCAGCAGAATTTTGTGATTCTAGCGTGAACTTAAGGGGGGTTTTCCTGTCAATTACTAAAAATTATAGTTATATACTATTATTAACTTTATATGAACAGGTATCGGTATGGAAGGTATTTCGGAGCCTAGGCATCATATAGTAGCAGCCCCCTGATTTTTTTCAGATTTTTCGGTTTGGTAGTTCCTGAGAATGGGTTCGTTAAAAAAATGACCACTTTCAACTACCCGTACTCCCCACCTTTTCAACAAATGTCAAAACTAAGACCGGCTTCGATAAGTACTAACCGATACCTTTAATTTGATACCCCACAATAAAACAATATAGTCAATATTTGATGAAAAAAAAATGTACACCCCCCTTTTGCATGTATGGGGACCCCCCCTTAAATTCGACGTAAAAGAATGTAATTCACAATATGCGTGAGCGTTCACAGTTCCCACCTTTCTACCAAATTTGGTGTCAATCGCTATAAACCGTTTCCGAGAAAATTGCGTGTGACGGACAGACAGACAGACAGACAGACAGTAAACCGATTTTAATAAGGTTTTGTGTTTACACAAAACCTTGAAAAGCTTTAAGCGAAGACTTCTGGAATGCAGCCGTTGCAATTTACAAGCGGCGTCGCTCCCACACCTTATGCGCTCATGCGTAGTCCTCCCCGAAATGGCCATGCCTGGCGTAATTGAAATCGATGTTGAAACAGCCCTTGACAAGGCAGGCAATTGGGAGGCGCCAGGAGTTGACAAGGTTCAATACTTCTGGCTTAAGCGGTTCAAAAGCGCCCACAGGATATTGCCAAATCAATTTAATCATATGATTGCTCCCGAGGCTGTAAAGAACAGCTTATAATCGATACGGTAGCTGTAAAGCAGGCTGTCCACCAAAAACGAAATATCTTGACAGCCTACATCAGCCGTTGACTCCATATCGCATTAGTGGTTACTACAAGTATTACGCTTGTATAAAATCAACCCGAATGTCATTCTTCTCCTGAGAACAGTGATGAAGAATTGGAGCACGAAGCTATCGGTATCCTCACAAACATCAGCAAAGATACCAATCAGGCGAGGCATCTTCCAAGGCGACTCTCTACTCCCGCTGTGGTTTTGTTTGGCTTTGAATTCACTATCCCATCTTCTGCGTGAAAGCCAATATAGGTTCCAAGTCAAACATCAAACATCGACATCAAATTGTCTGCCAAAGACGACAACCAACCAACATGCACAATAGAGCTGCCGAGAAATTGAGGATCACTATCCCACGTCATCAGGGAGGAAGGGGGATACTTGATTTGAAAACATTGCACTATAATCAAGTGCATTCCCTTTGTGAGTTTTTCTTCGAGAAACAATCCTCTAGCCAAATACATCAGGCTTCCGTCATGGCAGATAATAAATTATCTCCTTTGAACTTGAGAAGCAGAGAATGGGATCCCATGTCGAATGTTACTTCAGTCCAACAGAAGGTCGACATGTGGAAAGGGAAACTCATTTACCATCCTTATTATAAGTATACTCCGCAGAGAATCTTGGAAAAGGATCGGCTCAAACTACTGTTAAATCACACTATTGCCACTGACCACAGTGCTACTTATAACAGACCCGATCTGGTTCTGCTTGTGAAGGAAGAACGAGCGTGCTTCATAATCGGTGTAGCCGTTGGACCGGAACACTATTGAAAAGCAGCACGAAAAAATCTGGAACTACGGACTACAAAAGATCGAAGTAGTCCCAGTGGTAATTTCAGCGACGGGATTAGTCCCGCAGAACTTACATAAAGCGCTGAAAACGCTCGATCTTTGCGCTGGACTATACATGGCTATAGTCCGAAGAGTCGCTTCTCAAATCTGTCCCAGCATATAAAACGTACATACAAAACTAATTAAAAAAGTCTTCTTCTTTCAGGATATACAAAAAAAGTCTTTAAAAAAAAATTTAAATAGAAGTCTTTTTGAAAATCAATTTTGCCATATAATTAATTAGAATAGTATTATAGATTTAGATTAGTATAAAAATAGCGAATAAACCCACTGACGAGCAGACTTGTTAGCACTGATGAAGGGAACAAGTGGTTCCCGAAATATCGTTTATCGTGAAGATTTTTGTAATGGTTCGCTCGGGTGGCAGCGACCGCTTTCTTTACTTCTCGGTTGGGATTCTTATAAATTTGCCAATTAGCAGGCGTTTTATCGTCGAGAAATTTGTGGTAGAGGCGTTTCTTTTCACGGACCTTCATTTCAACATCAACATTCCAAAGCCAGGTATTTGGGTTGATATAACGCTTACCTGGCTTGATGACCCCGAGGGTTGGAGAGGCCGCTTTCTGGATTGTGTCTTCAATTTGGTTCCACAATTCTTGCAGATTCTTAATGGCTGGTAATCGCGTAAGTGAGATCATTTCTTCTTTCTTCTCACGAAATCGCCACCATTTAATGCGGCGCAGGCCAGTGCGTTCTTAGTGCTTAATTCGCAGGAAAGCAATCAACGGCCGATTTTGAGGCGCAATGGTCTCATAGGTAATATACTATTATAGCTTCTGTGGAAAAAAAAAATATTGCATCCCCGCTTTTGCATGTATGGAGACTTAAACTCAAGACATGCTAGTGGTTACGAATGTCCTATACAGCAAGTCGCTTGGTTTTATACAAATCCCTCACAATAGCTGCGCCTTGCCTAAAGATATGTTGACTTCGGTGATTAAAACCGTTTGAGACAACCAAATAGGAAAAAGGTTTTTAAAACCCGAGAAAAGCTTTAAAAAAGTGTCTTTACTAAATATTAAAATAAGAGTACCATAGCACCATTTTAATTAGCAGTTTTAAAGTACATTGTGAAACCAAAAGGTATTTTATTTTTACAGGAACATTTTTTTTTTTCGACAAGACTGTCGTAAGTTGCTTTAAGCAACGTAAGGAGGGTTCCTGAACGTATTTCAGAAATTAAGAAAAGTGCTGTTGGGGAGGTTTCTCCAGACGGGACCAATTTCAACCAAGTTGACACGTGTTGATTGAACATCGCGACCTATCAACCATGAAAAATGTCAATAGAACTCCTGGAGTTGAAGCATCGACAATTGATCTTCACAACCACCTGAAGAACGTTATCATTACTATGGTCGCATACATACTCGTATTTGACTGCAGTCGCAAAAAAAATTGGAATGACTGATTCAATGAGGACTGGAACGAAAGAATACTGCAGACGGCCTAAGGAAGCCTGGGAGCACCAATAAGTCTGCGAACTCGTGAATTTTTACCGACAAGTCAGCACGATGAAGCCTTATATGCGATGGTCACCCTGCCGAGGCAAAGAGAGAAATCTGAGTTCCGACCGTATGAGCATATTGGAGCGATTGGTTGATGAACTGCTTAACAACCAAAATATCGGCGAGCTGGAGGTCGCGCCAACTGAAGACGACGGACTAATGCTGCCACCACTAAGAATGGAAAAAACAGCGGTTCATCAAATGAGGCTCAAGGTGTGGGACAGCGAATCAATGCCTGACGACTGGCAACGAGGCATTATCTGTTCTATACATAAAAAGGAAGATATCAGGCAGTGCGTCAATTATAGAGGTGTCAGAGAGAGAGTACCATCTGCGTAACCGGTGGAAAAACTGTTGGAAAATGGCCATTAGTTGTAACATCCAACCAATGTACAAGGCCAGATAAAAGCAGCAGACCATTCAGCATCAACAACTAAGACAAGGGCATGCCCTATCATGCATCCTCGTTAATCTGATCCTGGGAAAAGTGATACCCGATATTTATATTATTGCGGCAGGCACCATCTTCTTCAAGTCCAGCCAACTCTGACCTATGCTGACGACTTTGACATTATGGGAAGGGCAACCCGATATGTACATTCTAGTTTTATCCAGATCAATCAGGCAGCGCGAAATCTTAGGCTGGACATTAATGAAGGTAAGGCGAAGTAAATGGTGGCAATGTCAGCATCGAATTCAGTTTCCTTATTTTATTATTATTTTATAGCTCAGGGCCATACAAGCATTTCATCAATTTATGTGCCTCGGACTTATTAAGCTGTACACCTTTGCAGCTTTCACGTAACATCGTAAAAGTGACAGAGTCAAAAAATTTACTGCCACTGGTGAAGCGTGCCTAACGTTTAATGACTGACCTCTGAAATTCAACTGTTACTATTCATTTCAGTTCAAACAATCATTTAACCTAACAGCGGTGAGTGTTCATACTGAGTAGCCTGGGAGTTATCCATACTTACCGCCTTTGAATTTTTAAGGAGTAAGCGCAAATAACATGGAAGTTTTTGTTCTTATTAACTGCCCCTTCGATGGAGGTGGCTAATCCTGGAGCTTTTAATTTTTTTGCTTATGTTGCAGGCAATCACGTAAGTATCCTCTCATACAGTTTGACCTCTCTAAACTCAACTTGCTTTCTTTTTCTTTAACGTTTGCACCGTTCGATAGCGGAAGCGGTTAGTTTGAATCCGGTTCGCTTCTTTTCTTGATGGTCAGTCCGAATGGAATCAAAAGCTCCTCAAATCGCGGTTTTTTGGTAGTTGCTAGGTATTTCTTTGATTCATTTACTATCGATTGGGACAATCAGACCAATCTTAGCTAGCGAATTATCATTAACGCAGATATCAGCACCATACCAACGAGTACGCGTCTCTCACGATTTTTGAGCATGTTCATAGCGAGTTATTCCCCTGATCCACGTGACGTGGCGTTCATATTCTTTTATGGTGGCGGTAGATTTGAAACGTTCTTTGATATGTCGATCACAAAGAATATCAGTTGGAGGGCGCCAACTTTATTCAGGTAGTTTATATGTTATCGACGAAATTAGAAATTATTAAACCGAACAGATTATTAAACTGTACTCTCCTCTTAAGACACTTTACCATTCATTACCATTATATTAAAAAGACGTTTGATATACACAGAGTGACATTTTAATTTTAATCCCACCTGGAATTGGTTCCAACAAACTGATAATAACAACTCTATATATTTCAAGAAATCAAAATTTACTGTAAGTAAATTTCAGCCACATTTTCTTAATATCACTACAAGCTCACTACACAATGAAGGCTGATTGCCGCAAATAACAATGATGAAGTAAATACTGATAAAAGGGGAAAAAATATAATAGAATTTCAAAACCAGGTGATTTTGTTCTAAATCCCACTTGAATTTAAATGGTGTTTGCTCCCTTCAAGTATAGATTAAGTGATCAGATCTCTGTTAAGAACTAATAAGTAGGTTATTTTTCTAGATATTTTCTAATAGATATAAATTTTATTTTGTAAAATTCTCCCATATTAGCATAACTAAACAGATATTTGGAGTTACGTGGACAAGGTACGGTACAAGACCTTTATAAAAACCTAACAATCTTTCGTACCTCCATGTTTTTTTCATACAATCCCAAGCGCCTTCATAGGTATGGTGATGGTCTTGCAAGCGCGCTCTTATCACTTGGTATGGATATGTCACTGCAGCGGCTATCAATTTTGAAATGGCGGCAAAAATTAAATATTCAGACGTCCCCTGCAACAAAAAGGAAGAGTATGTATTAAATGCTAATTTATGTAGCTAAATTATTATTTTTTCCATCTGCTGAAACAAATAATTGATTTCTCTGAGTATTTGCCTCAAAGAGATATTTGTTTGACACATGTACAGACATTTCTGAGGTACCATATAACACTTAAATTAAATCAATGCTGTTCGGTCAGTTAATTTTAGGTAACACATGCCAAAGGGGGTTTTAATTTTTTTCACAGGATATAGTTATGTGGGTATCAAATAAAAGAGGCTTATTTTCGGAGCTGGTCCCATTTTTGATATCGGATGAAACATAGGGGAGTGAGGGCTCAAAATTTGTGCCCTAAAAAGTGTGATATATTTGAAGGAAATCTAGATCTCAAAATACATCCCGTTCCGATATGTGCCCAAATAAAATTAATAATAGTGTATTACCATATTTTAGAAATTTAGCCGGAAACCTCCCTTAAGTTCATATTAGAAGTACAATTTAGCAATGGTATAAGGGATAACAAAAGACATAATTTGATCAAGTTTGAATGCAATCCAAATGTTATTAACACAGTTATATAAGGTAAAACTTCTCCATTTTATGTGAATTTTGTGCATTCTTGCACGACGTCATCATCATACATCAATTCGTCAATATCACAACAAATTGAGCTCATGTGAATAAGGGGTCGGAAGCAAACATTTTGTTTTAGTTTTTTAGTCATTTGTATATCAATATCAATTACTGGAGACAGAAAAATGTATCGCCAATGAAGTTTGCGAGTGGTGTCTAATTCAAATTGTGCGATTTGAAACCGGTCTCGTTCTCAGAACCTATTAAACTGAAAAAAAATGAATAAAAATCAGAGTGGTGCATCTATACGAAATTTAGGCTTCAAAATACATTCCAATCCGAAATCTGCTCAAATGGTGTTGATAATTGCATATTACTATATTTTATAAGTTCTGTCGGTTTTCACAATAGATGGCGTAGCTTGTTTTTTATTCCATTGATCCACATTTCCAAACATTCATGGGAGAGCTACTGTCAATAGGCACAAACGTCAGTATAAATTATTTAATTGAAATGTAAACAACAATACTTTTTTCATCATCGAAAATGGCCAATTTTGTACCAAATAATGTGTTTTTGCGGGGAGTTCTACTTCATTATTTCAATACGAAGAAAAAAGCAACCGAAAGTCATCGCATTTTGGTGGAAGTTTATGGTAACGATGCTCTATCTGAGCGAACGTGTCAGAGATGGTTTGGACGGTTTAAAAGCGGCAATTTTGACTTGGAAGACGAAGAGCGCGCCGGACGGCCAACAATTTTTGAAAATGAAGAATTAGAGGCATTGCTCGACCAAGATCCATCGCAAACGCAAGAAGAACTTGGAAAAATACTTGGAGTCACCCAGCAAACCATTTCGCACCGTTTAAAAGTAATGGGAATGATCCAAAAGGTCGGAAATTGGGTTCCGTATGAACTGAGGCCAAGAGACGTTGAACGCCGTTTTTTCACGTGCGAACAACTGCTCCAACGACAAGAAAGGAAGGGTTTTCTGCATCGAATAGTTACTGGTGATGAAAAGTGGATCTATTACGATAATCCCAAGCGTCAGGCAACGTGGGGATACCCCGGCCATGCCTCATTATCGACGGCCAAAGCGAATATTCATGGTGAGAAGATCATGCTGTGTATATGGTGGGACCAGCTGGGTGTGGTATACTATGAGCTGCTAAAACCGAACGAAACGGTCGCGGGCAAACTCTAACGACGTCAAATGATGCGTTTGAGCCGCGAACTCAAGAAAAAACGGCTGCAATACCAGCAAAGGCCTGATAAAATTATTTTGCAACATGACAATGGTCGTCCACATGTTGCACAGCCCGTTAAAACATATCTAGAAACGTTGAAATGGGAAGTCCTACCCCACCCGCCGTACTTTCCAGACATTGCTCCTTCTGATTACTATTTGTTTCGGTCGATGCAGCATGGCCTGGCTGACCAGCACTTCTCCAATTACGACGAACTCAAAAAATGGCTCGATGAGTGGATAGCGGCCAAGCCGGCCAATTTTCGGCGCGATGGTATCTATGAATTGCCTGAAAGATGGAAGAAAGTTGTGGCTAGCGATGGGCAATACTTTGAACAATGAACGTATAACCAATTTTTCACAATAAAGCTTCAAATTTAAAAAAAAAAAAACCGACAGAACTTATTTGTAGGCCCTATAGAAATTTACCCGAAAACCCCCTTAATTTCAACCTAGACATAGTAGTATAAGGGAAATTATGAAGCACAACTTTGAGAAGTTTGAATGAAATCCAACTACTATTAACAAAGTTATAGAAGATGAAAGTTTTGCATTTCACGTAAATTTGTTGCAATATAAGACGTGACGTCGTCATCATATAATATGAACTTATATGAATGGCGGGGTACATGGAGACATTTTCGTTTTTCTTGTTTATTTTTTTTAGTTATTTGTATATCAGTATCAATTACTGGAGACAGGCATGTGTATGTATATGGGTATGTATGTGCAAATGAATTTTGCGGGGAGTATTCAATAAGAGGGATATGTGTGTAAGTTAGTACAAGCTATTTAATTTACGTACTTATATGTATGCGTGCTTTTGTGCACGAAGTAATCTATAAATGCACCCAGATGCTTTAGATAAGCTTAGATGGGCAAAATTTGTTTATTTAGGATTAGCACCATATTTATTGTCTTTAATATGTATGTACATACGTAAATCTGCAGTTTAGCAATTACTGAAAAAATATTTTGTATTTTTAATTATATGCGAATGGAAAAGATAAGACATAAGATGAACACAAAACATTTATACCCGAAGCGCCTAGCTTCCGGTATTTAGAATGAACACAGTATTAATATCGTTGATATGTATGTACATATGTGTATCTTGAAGTTTGGCCAAATATGACGGAATGTTTTGTATTCTTAGCTATGACCGAATGGAAATCTGTGCATAGAGAGTTTCCCACATAAGATGAACACAAAACCTTTATACCCGAAGCGCCCAGGTTCCAGTATTTCGACTTGTTTATGTATAGGTTGATCCTAATGTATCTTAAACAAGAATTGGAACAATAGTTCGCACTATAACAAATATGTAATATTGCACAGAGGGCGTGATGTCAAATTTATCTCCTTAAACAAGTTCGAAACTAGAAATTGTTGACGTTGAATAGCTCTGATATCCATTGGATGCCCCAAGCAAACACTTGGGCCCTTCGGTTATGCAAAGGCCGTGGGTTACACATTAGACTACCTTTTCGCCGAACCAAGTAGCGGTGGTTTTATTTGTGCAATTCGCTGGGATCTCGATCCGTCTTATATGTCAACGTGAGGGGCGACCTCATTATGTTTAGCCACTTCCCTCTACCTCATAGCGGAAGTGCTTGCTGTCGTAAGTAAGCTACGTAACCGACGAATTTGTGGTCGAGCGTAAGCCTGAAAATACAAATATTGCTTGGTCTGCAGGGAGACCGTCAAAGCCGGCGGCAAAGATAAATTTCTTCCTTCCTTTATGAAAGCAATGGTCAAATTCTCTTTGTCACTGTGTACACTACACTGCACTTCTCGCACTTTGTTACGATAGCTAACAGTGAATCATGAACACAATTCACAATCAGTACAAGCAGACACAACCGCCACGCAAACAAAGAACAGCGACCATCAGATGTCCCCTTCGATGCCGATGCCAACAAGACAAATCTCGCAAATTTACTGTTACTCGCGATGTGTTCAAACTTATCAGATGTTTGTTGCCATGCCTCACCTATCACATACTCGAGTAAGATGATGTTAGAGTCATTCTTGGCATTTAGATCACCAAACACGGTGAGGAAGCCATAGTTGAACTTCTGGTAATTGCTCATAGATACTTTCCTTCTCTATATCAGAAATAGTTATTGGTGTAGAGCACTGCACAATTGTAATACTTCTTAAGGGGGTCATCCCGTGTGAAGGCCGTTTTTTTGGCTTTTTTGTGAAGAACTGGATAAAGATACAAATACGATTTTTCCACCATAGATTTGTTAATATCTTGAGCGTGCATAGTAATTTTTCCAGCCCAATCACATAGTTAGTAATTGAAATACGAGCAGTTTATATACCCATCTCTAAAAAAAGATGTTTTTCTGCTGCCACGCTAGAGGGCGCTGCGATCATCTTAAAGAAAAAAAGTAAACGGCATTTTAACGTACAGACTTAACTACAGTCCGCAAACTAGGATTATTAAAAAATATTAAAAACTAAATTTTTGGTGCCGTGTTAACCTTTTTTTTTGAATTTTGGTGTTTTTTTACGGCTTCTTCAATGAATAAAAAAAAATTACTGAATGAATCGCAATTATCCTAGTAGTAGACCGTAGAAATATGTTCTGAGTAAGTCGTGAAAATTTCAAAGAATTTGGTTGGATAGATTTTGCGCTATAGTGGCAGCCGATTTTCAACATGCGGTTTCGAGAAAAACGCATTTAAAAAGTAGAATGTGATTTTTAGCCATAAAACCTTAACTGACCATTAATCTGCTATACCTAGTCCATAAACCTTAGGTTTTTTCAAGAAACACATGTACGGCCTTGGCTTCAATTCTTTTCCTTTTAGCGAAATCATTCGAACGCCTTTCGGACCGACAAATACGCGCTTTATTACGGCGATCGACATAAATCTGGCATGTGACTTATCACGTGCTTAACACTATAATTTCCGAATGACTCCGAATATCAAAAAATCACTTTGCCCATATATTCTACACTATATCTAGATGCAATTGATGCCAAAAAAAAATTCGATTCCCCGAATCCGACACACGGGATGACCCCCTTAAACTAGACCGTTGTCGAAGTCCGAAATCCGTTCTCGGTAACCAAGAATCGTAGTTTTAAAGTAATTCTTTATCCAAGGCCTGTTTGATATTTCGTTGACAAGATGGCTTCATTTTTAAGATTTCTAGCCTACAAAATTTATATATTTCGCCTTTTACGATAAGCGGGAAATACTTTAAGTTTAATTTTCAACTTCAGTATTTTATTTTATCTTCAAAATTTACGTAAACGCTTCGAAAAATCTTCCTAGCGATAGTAGGAGTACCGCGACAACTATACACGGAAAGTGCAACTGCCGACAGCACACAAGGTGCCCTCTCGTCACATCCCTTAGATTTCATCATGGACACTGTCTCACACGACGTCCAACATCTTATCTTCTACACAATGTTTTATTTGGATGATAATTGTCTGATAACTGATTTAAATAAAACCAACACAAACATTGTGAGCAATATTGGCCCACCGAAACTAATCAGGAAATCAGCCACATTATCTGCACAGCGAAATTATTTCAAGTATCCGCGCAGTCTGGATAGAGTGGCGATCCATGACTGGCGTCTTTTGCAGTCGACGTATCAGTGAACACCTCAAATTCAAAGTCTACCAGTGTTGTTCGCGCTATAAATTCTACGGTTCCGAGTGTTGCCTGATCACCTTTCCACCAGATTTTGTGTCAATAGACAATGAGTAGTGAAGGTTCGCCGAAATGCGCTTCAGCTCCCTCACGATTTCCCGAGACGCCTGCAATCTCCCTCCATTGTTCTGCGCCAAGTGCTCTTGGGGCGGCCCTCTCGTCCGCCATCCTGGGAGAGTTGGTTCCATTGCATGGCGTAGTCAGTAATGCAGTTGTCGCTCTTTTTTAATGTGTGACCTACCCACCGATCTATCGGGATATCAGCACACAAGTGTTCACGAAAGCTCGGAGCTTGCTTTTGTTGATGTTTATTTGTCTAACTCTCCTTGCCTCCCTTTCTAAATATAGAGTCATTTGACCCGGTGAGAGAGCAAGCAGATTTCATCACCGTAATCAAGATGTTTGAGGAAAGATTAACATCTTTGGCGGCATAAACCACGTAATCGATAACAAGAAGAAATAATATCTATGGCAAGATGCAACTTTGACGGACTCCGCTTTCAACCTGAAATTCCGCTAAGATTTTACTTTGGTGCAAAACGTGCATTTTGTGTCAATATATGTCGCTCTGATAATAGCTATTGACTTCTCGAGAATGTCCCTCCTGCGTACAGCACGCCAGATACACTCTCTTTTCACATTGTCGAAAACCTTCTCGAAATCGACGAAGAGCAAGTAAAGCGAAGATCTAAATTCCGTGCACTGTTCCAAAATGATCCGTCTGATGTGGTCGACGCAGGAGGATCCGGATCAAAATAGCAGATCTGCAGATGCTGCTGGTGCAGCGATAAATAACTGTGTGGCGAAACCGTCAAGCCCAGCGACTTTAAGTGCATTGATGGCCCAGATGATTCTTCTTCTGCGTGTAGGAACAGTCTATATACAAATGTTACCAAAAGAGGTCGAACTTCATCGGATGTCATACGGCCGAAGTGCTCTTTCCACCTCTTCAGTTGCCCGTTACCGAGGATGAGGAGTCGACCACTAACGTCCTTCACAGGACCAGAGAAAGGTTTGCGACCACATGCAAGCTCTTTCGTGATGCGGTATACAATTATGAAATCAATACGTTCTACGGCATTTTCCACTTCAGCACAATAACACATTTCCTTTTGTCACGGGGCACATTACGTTTAACTTCCCGGGATTTCGGTCGATATCGGAGTTCGAATTCATCACGCTCGCCATCGTTCGCAGAAGTCAATAGAGCACTCAATCCCCTTTCTTTCATCGATCCGCTTCCATGATTCCAAAGCCAGCCAAATCTTATGCCGCCTCTTTTGGACGTGGCCGAAGACCTGCGTAGCTCCCGAGAAAAGAGCATTTTTGTTGGTGGCCCAGAAACAACCCAACATCGGATTTACATCTATTATCACTTAGTTTTCCAGAGTACAAAAAGATATTGTCATTAGTGTAATAAATGGGAGAGGAATACTTCTCAGGGTCCCACCATCTTACTCCGATTAACGCTATTATTGGATGTCAAAGTTGCTTCTTTCATGTCACATCACATCGGGTATCTCCAACGTACATACACTACAAGCTATGTATAAATGGAACCATCGAGGATCCAAATAATCTTACATAAATAAATAAAAGAACAAAACCCTTCATAATCTGAAGCGCCGAGCTTCCGGTGTCTGACTTGTTCGTATTTGCTGTTGACGACCATCTGCACACTTGTTAAGAATTATAAACAAGTCGGGATACACCGGGCGCTTTGGGTGTAAAGAAAGTCGCTATGCACAATTTTCCATTTGTACATAGATAAAAATACAAAATATTCCATCATATTTTGCCAAACGACAAGATACACATACTTATGTACATACAAATCAACGACATAAATACTGAGTTCACCCTAAATAAACAAACATTGTCTATTACCGCATGACGATGCATGCATATATACACTAGGCAGAAAAAGTGTGCGTACACTCAGTAGTATGATACTTTTCCTTAGTAAAACAAAAAAATTAAGCTAATTTTTGTGGAGAATTTATTATCCAAACATTACAAATAGTTCCGTAGTTTTAGTGTATTTAATTCACTAAGTTATAAGTCTTACAAAAACCAGGTTATAAAGCCAAAAATTAAAAGAATCGCAATCATTCAGTAGAAAAAGTCTGCGTACAGTAAACAAATATTTAAAAAAAATTATATTTGAGTAAATATGAAAAGCAAATCAGTAGCTTGTAGGATACCCTTTTCTTTTTATGACCTCTTTTAATCTTTTCGGCATAGAAGATACAAGTTTAGATGTTTCTTCAACACTTATTTTATTCCATTCTTCTTGTAATACATTTTTCAGCATATCCTTTGAAGTTATATCGTATTGGCGAATTCTGCGTTCTAATAAATCCCACAGATGTTCTATGGGATTTAAATCTGGCGATTGTGGGGGTGTATGTAACTGTTTGGGAACATTATATAATAGCCACAGCTTATTAACCTCAGCCGTATCCTTAGGGTCGTTGCCATGCATAAAATAAAATTCGTCACCCAGGCGTAAATTTTCAGCACTTTGTTTTAAATTACGTTTTAAAATATTTAGGTAGTCATATTTGTCCATGGTAGACTCTATAAATTGCAGATTTCCTACGCCACCACTTGCCATACACCCCCAAATCATTATTCCGCCACCACCATGCTTTACCGTTGGCATCAAATTTTCTTTATTCAATGCTATACATGCTTTTCTCCATACTATTTTTCTTCCTTTTATTCCAAAAATGCAGTATTTACTTTCATCTGAGAAAGCACATTTTCCCAGAATTCATTTGATTGGTTTACGTACTTATTCGCAAATTTTATTCGTTTTCGCCTATTAGTTAATGAAATAAATGGTTTCTTACGTGCAACTCGCCCATGGTAACCAGCTCTCTTGAGTATTTTCCATGCAGAATCAGCACAAATTTTTTTGTTGAACTTAAGTTCAATATCTTTCGCGATTTGTGGTGCAGTTATTCGTGGATTCTTTTTCACCGAACCTATAATACTTCGCCTTTCCCTAATCGACAACTTCGATGGGCGACCAGATCGTGGCTTCGATGTTATTATTCCCGTCGATTTAAAGTTGTTAACTACCCTTTGAACAGATGAATGTCGCCCTCCTACTATCCTGGCTATTTCGCGGAAACTTTTTCCTTCTTCCCATAATTTTATTATAACTTTTCTTTCACTTACACAAATCTCTTTTCGCTTCAATTCCATAATAACAATTATACACACAAAATAACGAAAAAACGTCCTTATTTTTCACACTTCAAACACAGCCATAAACCAATAACTCACAATCAATTTACTCCAAATGGCAAGGATTTATATTTCGGGGAATCACCTAATTATGTGGCTGTACACAGACTTTTTCTACTGAACATTTGTGACTTTTCTTATTTCCCTTTTTTTATTTCAGTTTCCTTGAATTCTAATTTCGTAAAAGTGGCCTTATCAAAGCAACAAGACCACAAACAATATGCAAACAATAAAATGTTTTTAAAAAACTAATTTATTCGTGTGTTTT
Source organism: Hermetia illucens (assembly GCF_905115235.1). Lineage (NCBI taxonomy): Eukaryota > Metazoa > Arthropoda > Insecta > Diptera > Stratiomyidae > Hermetia > Hermetia illucens. Next base: position 118,967,650 of record NC_051849.1, read on the forward strand.
ACTAACGAATAACCAGGAACTGCTTAGTGTACGCACATTTTTTCTAGCGAGTGTATGTGCGCATCTAAATTGATGTAACGCATCTCTACTGCTGGTAACCAGAACAGAAAAATATAAATGATAACGGACTGCGGATTATTCAATTAGCAGTGTCATACGAAATTATTGTTGGAAGTACCTGGTTTGCGCGGAAAGCGGTCCACAAACATACATGGGCCTCTCCAGACGGAACCACTTTCAACCAAATTGACCACGTATTGATAGAACGCTGCCACCTCTCAGCCTTGATGAATGTTAGAGCATATAGGGGGCCAATATAGACTCGGATCACTATTTCGTTGGCATGGCGTTCCGAGCTCGAATAACAACACCACCCAGAATCCCTTCTGACGATCAGGTGAGAGCTAACACTGAAGCCATCCACAACACAACCCTCCGCGACACCTATAAGAGGGAAATGGATGCCGCAATAACCGCAGTCAACAGAGGACCTGGAGATGAAGCATCAACAAATGATCTTCCACCTGAAGAACGTTATCATGGATACGGCCACAAACATACTTGGCCCCAGCCGCAAAAGGAGTCGCAACGGCTGGTTTGACGAGGAATGTAAGCTAGCAACGGAACGGAAGAATGCCGCATACCCAGTTATGTTGCATTCTCAAAGAACGCGGTCACGCTCAGAGACTTACCACGAACTCCGTCGAGTGGAGAAGCGACTTCACAGACGGAAAAAGGAAGCCTGAGAGAACCAACATGTCTGTGAACTAGAAAAGCACAGGGAGCAACCGCACCAGGCGCGCAAGTTTTACCAACAAGTCAGCAGGATGAAGCCTTATACACCTCGATGCTCATCCTGCCGAGACAAAGAGGGAAATCTGATTTCCGACAGAATGGGCATATTGGAGTGATGGGTTGAGTACTTTGATGAACTACTGAATAACCAGAACATCGGCGAGTTGGAGGTCCCGCCAACTGAAGACGACGGACAAATACTGCCACCACCAAGTTTAGGAGAAACAGTCATCAGCTAAAAAATCATAAGTCGCCAGGAGCCGATGGAATTACAGCCGAATTGGTTAAATATGGAGGCGACCAGTTACACCAAGTGGTTCATTAACTTGTGCTCAAGGTATGGGGCATAAGGGTATAACTGTACACGGACATGAGAGAATTTGGTATCCCGACGAAATTAATAAGACTGACTAGGCTGATCCTGACCAATGTACGAGGCCAGATAAAAGCAGCAGGATCACTCTCAAGACCATTCGACATCAACAACGGTCTACGACAAGGGGATGCCCTATTATGCGTCCTCCTTAACCTGGCCCTCGAGAAAGTGATCCGTGATGCTGAGCTAAATGCAAGAGGTACGATCCTCTTCAAGTCCACCCAACTACTGGCCTATGCTGACGATATCGACATCATGGGAAGAACCACCCGAGACGTACAAACTGCTTTCATCCAGATCGAGCAGGCGGCACGTGTGGCGAGATCTTGGGCTGCACATCAATGAAGGCAAGACAAAATATATGATTAGAACGTCAGCACCGAAAACGAACCAGCCAACAACATCAAACCGCACTGCTCAAACAGGAAGAATAAGGATAGGAGAATACAACTTTGAGACCGTTGACAATTTCTCCTATCTAGGTTCGAAAATCACAACCGATAACTCCTACGATGAGGAAATCCGCGCACGGTTGTTGTCAGCCAACATAGCCTATTTCAGCTTACAAAAACTGTTCCGCTCGAAACCTTTCACCATAGGGTCAAAGCTTTTACTGTACAAGACAATGATCTTGCCAGTCCTCATGTATTCCTCGGAGACTTGGGTTCTTAGCAAGAAGAATTGCGAACTCTTAGCCGCGTTCGAGAGAAGAATCCTCGGAAGAATTTTTGCCCCCTACATGAGGATGGACGATTCCGTAGCCTACATAACGACGAAATCTATGAACGATTCCATGACCGTCCGGTTGTGGATAAGGATGAGGATGATCCCACCTGGAAAATCTATACAATACCCATGCCCATATATCTATGGTAGAAAAAGAAGACGAGGCAGACCCTGCCTAAGATGGAGCGATGGCGTAGGCCAGGACGCCAGACAGCTTTTAGGGATATCGAATTGATGGACCTCGGCGTAAAACCGGGATGTCTGGAGTTCCTTATTAAGGCAGGTCTAGACCGGATACCGGTTGTTGCGCCGTTGATGATGATGATGGTAACCAGAACACACATGTCTATTATATTGGTTGCTACCGGCAAGCTTTATTAGCATATACATACACATGTCTAGCTGGAGTAATTGACACTGAAATGCAAATAACTAAAAAAATCAAAAAAGGAAAACCAAAATGTTCCCACGACCTCGCCGTTCGTATAAGTTAACTTGATATGATGATGACGTCATATATATCTTGGGTGCCATAAATTCACCTGACATGGGAAATTTTTTATAATTTTGTTAATAATAGTCGGATTGCCTTTAAACTTTTCAGGATTATCTGCTATATTATCGTCTGTGCTGGTGCCATTTTTGTGCTTCTTGGATGAACTTAAAAGAGACAGACGGACAGATAGACATAAAAAGATTTTAAAAAGATCTTCTAATGTGGTTTCCCTTAAGGGGATCATCCCGTGTGAAGGCCGTTTCTTTGCTTTTCTAGATGGAAAATTTAATATTGCAAAAAACAGCAGTAATCGATTAAATTATCACTTCTAAGCAAAAAAATGTTGGATAAAAATTTGTCGTAAACCAGTACTTTCTCAGTTATTTGTAATCAAACATGTCGGTTTTTCATCGAAAGAATGCAGGCTCTTTAAGATTTTTTTGTGAGAAACCTAGACACCTTGCGTTTTATGTAAAAAGTATGAACAAACAACAAAGTATATTTAATAACGAAAAGAATGAAGGTTTTCATATTTTTCTAGGAGAAATAGCGACCAAGTTACGGCATGTTAAACATAAACTCGTAGTCGCCTAAAATTCAAATAAAAACTTTCACCATCAAATAGTGGAAAAACCATAACTTTTTCCTGGAAATTCCACCTGAAGTGCATGAGAAGACCTTTAAGGGGGTCATCCCGTGTGTCGGGTTGGAGAAATCGATTTTTTTTTTTTTGCATGAATTGTATCTATATATAGTGGAGAATATGTGGGCAAAGGGATTTTCCGATATTCCGAGTCCTTCAGAAATTACAGGGTTAAACAGGTAAGGAGTTTGCAGCCGCGGCTAGAGTACTCGATGAGAAAGAGCATCGAATCTTTTTTTACCTCTTAGTTTTTTACCTGAATCTTATAAATTTGAACACAGGTATAAATATAAAAAGATGAAAAACCAATCAATTGTCTAAACTTATTTGCTGTTTGGAATAAAAAGGATAATCCAGTCTAGAGTGAGCCCTGAAAGACGTTCAAGTTATACTCAGTTATATTTTGTTGTAAGTATTGTGCTGTTTGTGTGTTCAGTGATTTTTTTAAATGGATCGTACGAAGGGAGATCGCTTTAACGTTCAACGTCGTGCTCGCACTAAAAAACGAGTATTTCATGGGAATCGAAAGTTATCAGAGAAGAAAAAGGACTTTGCATCAACATCAGCAAAGAAACTTTTAGCAAGCATGAACATGGATGTCCCCATTGCGACAAGTTTTGTATATTGTATATTGGATCTTGCTGGAGTTTTCTCCGGTATTTCTACAAATTTCTGCAAATAATAAAATATATGTAGTAGTAAAAAAGGAATGCGTAGGACATGTCGAGAAAAGAATGGGAACGCGGCTTAGAAATGCAAAGAAGAATCACAAAGGCATTGGTGAAAAAAGGGCTGGAAAACTTACTGATAAGGACTACATTTTCTGGGCTAGCTATTCGTCGACATGCAAATAGAAGATAGAAGGAATGAAGCAAGAAATTTGGGAAACTTTCTTCCATAAATGTTCTACGGACGAAAATCCTCAGCATCAAAATTGTCCAGCAGGCGAGGACAGTTGGTGCAAATGGCGCAAAGCGGAAGCTAAAGGAGAACTGGATAGCTTTCACCACGAGAAGGCACCTTTGACTGAAGAAGTTCAAACAGTCATCAAACCAATCTACGAAGATTTGTCACGAGATGATTTGTTGAACAGATGTTTAGGAGCAGAGACCCAGAATAACAATGAGTCATTAAATGCATTGATCTGAACTTTCCCTCCTAAACACCTTCATTCTGGGGCCAAGGTCGTAAAAATAGCCACTTTTCTGGCTGTAATTATTTTCAGTGAAGGATTCAATGGCATTCTCAAAATCCTAGTGACAATGGGATGTCAAGTTGGTCACATATGTCAGGTTTATGCCGACCGCCTAAATGAAGCGCGAATTTGGCGGTCCGAACGACGATCGACTGACCTCGCTAAAAGAGCCACAATTGACACCAGAGAGCAACAATCGGCCTTACAAGACTTTTTTGGAGAAAAGGAGGGCGCTCTCTATGGACCAGGTATAGCAGATTAATGATGAGCCAAAATTTTACTGTTGATAATCACATTTAAATTTTCAAATGCGTTTTTCTCGAAACTGCATCTTGAAAATCGGCTGCCACCATAGCTCAAAATCTATCCAACCAAATCTTTTGAAATTTTCACGAATTCTTTAGTACATATTTCTACGGTCCGCAAACTAGGATATTTGGAATCGGACTGGTAGTTTTTTTTTTATTCATAAAAAAAGCCGTAAAAAAACACCAAAATCCAAAAAATTAAGTTTAAAAGCCCACCAAAAATTTACCTTTTAATATTTTCTAATTATCCTAGTTTGCGGACCGTGGAATATTGTTCACATTAAAATGCTGTTTAGTTTTTTTCCCTGAGATGAACACAGCGCCCTCCAGCGTGGCAGCAGAAAAACACCTTTTTTTGGAGATGAGTGCATAAATTAACACCTATTCCAAAAATTAGCTACGAAATCAAGCTGAAAAATTTACCACATATACTAGAGATATCAATAAACATATCGTGAAAAAATCACGTTTCTATCTTTATCCAGTCCTTCAAAATAATTTTTCAAAAAAAGGCAAAAAAAACGGCCTTCACACGGGATGACCCCCTTAAGATAAGATGCGATAAAAGTCGCTGGGATAAATAATAAGGGAGTTTTGATCAAAATAAAGTTGTTTTTTGACTTTTGAAATAAAAAATCAATGAACATAACATTGGTTTTATCGTAAAAGTTGAAAGTAACCCCTATCCCTTGGTAATTTATTTATTCTACCAAGCTCCTCATAAGATGCCCTAAAGGCTTGTTGCATAATTTGGGAAAAAAGCGTGCATTGCAATTGAATTCTGAATCCTTATTCTGCATACCCATGCCAATATGCGGAGCCTTAAAAATAATTAATTTTTTAATAATGCCTACTTTTTTCAGCAAATTCGCCACTTTGTTATTTTTTTAAAAACAAGTCGGGTTATAAGGGTTTTATGTTCATCTTATGTGAGAAACTGTCTATGCAAGTTTTTCCAATTGTACACAGCTAAGAGTACAAAACATTCTTTCACATTATGCCAAACTCCAATATACACATACGTACATTCAAAGCCATAACTATTGTGTTCATCCTAAATAAACAAACATTCCCTATTAGCGCATGACAATGCCCACATATATATGTATGTGCGCATCTAAATTGATCTAACACATCTTCACGCATTTCCACTTTACTCCGACCATTGATGCTAACGAATTTACTGGCTTGGCCGAAGACGCAATTCACGGAAAGGGTAGTATAATACCAGCAAATATTGCGTGGTAGTAATCCTGGACGTGAAAAATTCATTCAATGTGTCCGGATAGCTGTCGTTTTCCGGTAAATTTCTTTTTTGGGCGGGGCCTCTAAATTTGAACCGGTTCGGTGTGTGCTTGGTTATTTGAAAAGCGCCAAATGACTTTAATGTGCTGCAAACGCTTGAGTAGTTCATCATTCAGGTTCGCTCCAGGTTTTTCATGCGGACACGCATCAGCAGAAGCATCTTAAGATCTGTTAAGCGACATCTTTAAGGAAGTATCTCTCCTAGATAGTGGCGCCAATAATAATTGAACACTGTTTCGTCCAACAAGGTAATTTAAAGAAAGGAACTAGTTAAAGAAAAAATGTTCTTTACAATTTCAGATCTACGTGCAATACCAGATACGGGCTTGGGGACAGGATGACCGCCAAGAGATGTAAGATGATACTCCTGAAGGAGTTATCATCAGAAGAAAAAGGAAGCACGAGCCTTTCGGAACTGAAGGATATAAATGCGACCCTCCTCGAAAAAATCGAGGAACTAAAACAGAAGAAGGCCGCTATGGCCCACCAACTGGATTGCCGCCAGGGCATCATCAAGAAATTGGAGGAGCGCTTGGCATCTCTCGAAGGGAGAATTCCGGTATAAAATCGGAGCAACAGCAGCAGCAACAACGTTAACGTCAACCGCAGCAACAAGAACAACAGCAACCCCGAAATGGAGGAAAGATGTGCGTTGAAATAATGGTCGAAGAAAAAGAAGGCGACGAATTCAACTTCGTGCAGCGGAAGAAGAGAAGAACGCAGAAAAATAAGGTCGGTGTAAGTCGTGTAAGTGTCCCACCGGCAAACTCACAGGAGCAGCAGAAACAACAAACCCAACAACAGCAGCAACGGCCGTCCCCAGCATCGCCAACGCCGCAGCTACAGCCCGACGAATTCGAACCAGCACCGCCGTCGAGGAGAACCCCAAGGCTTGAAAGTAGCACACGCAAGGACAACTAGTTATATCCATTTCAAATTTATTTAATTGCATCATTTATTATATCAAGTGAAATTATTATTATCTCATCTCTATACTCATTTTATATTCATTTCAAATTTAATTGTTATCATTAGTTTTGCAATATTCGCACTAATTGTTAATTATATTATTAAAAGTTAAAATTGTGATAATAATAATTGAAAATCGCTGCAAGAGACGGCGTTAGGTGTTTCACATCGTGGGTTCTCCGTTTCCTTGGTGGTGTTTTCGGTCTGCGCTGGAGAGCGTCCGCTTCGGTCGTCATTTCTCTGTTCGTGCGTGTATTTGTGGGTGCGGTCACCGCGTTTCATTATAAACTCACCGCGTGTGCATTACAAACTCGTACTTTTCGTAAAACAAGATGTCGTTTGACAGCAAAGACGCGGCAGGCCCATCGGACCCGCAAGTGACCGCCCTCGCCGTACGCGTTCCTCCGTTTTGGAGGCGGAACACGGAGCTGTGGTTTGTGCATTTGGAAGCGCAGTTCCAAATGTCCGGCATCACATCGGACGCGACCCGCTTCAACTACGCGGTGGTCGGCCTGGACGAAGAGTCCATTCTTATGGTGTCGGACGTAGTGAAGTCGGCATCATACACGCAGCTCAAGAGTGAGTTGATCAGGCGCCTGTCGGCAAGCGAGTCGGCAAAATTAGACCACTTGCTGGCGGGTTTAACGTTGGGTGATCGAACTCCCAGCCAATTGCTTCGCGAAATGAGGCAATTGGGTGGGAGCAAGATTGGCGACGACCTGATCAAGTCGCTCTGGCTGCGACGGCTCCCGAAGGGCACCCAGGCGATTCTAGCTTGCGTTTCCGGTTCCTTGGAGGAACTGGCAGCGACGGCCGACCAGGTACAGGAGGTGTACGTTCGCCCAACCATAGCGGCCGTTCAACCACAGTCGGATGAGGTGAGCGACTTAAGGCGCGAGATAGCTGCTTTAACAGCCAGCGTGGCCGAGATGCGGGCGACGTTGGACGCTCAGCGTTCGAGTGCCAGATCGCGAGCTCGCTCACGGTCTGCCACACGCAAATGGCGTTCGGGTAGCAGGTCGTCAAGACAGCCTGCGGACACAGGTATTTGCTGGTACCATCGTAACTTCGGAGATAAAGCGACAAGATGTACGCTACCTTGTAAATTCGCGCCTACCGCAAATAACTAGATCCGCGGGGGGTCTTGGCGACGGCCACCCAGAGCGCAGCGCCACGTCGCCTAACTATTTTCGACCCCCTCAACAGGCGCAACTACCTCGTCGACACGGGTGCGGAGGTTTCGGTTCTTCCCGTACCCCGGCATCATCGACTATATCCACAACCCCTCAAACTGGCGGCAGCAAATTCCTCCCGCATCAATACATACGGGTACAGGCAAGTGGACGTGAGTCTTGGCTTGCGTAGGACGTTTTCGTGGCGTTTCATCCTGGCGGATGTCAGCTTCCCCATATTAGGCGCAGACTTCTTGTGTCACTATGGGTTGCTGGTGGACTTGCAAAATAAGTCCCTTATAGACCCCACAACCAACCTTAATTCGTCGGGCCAAATGGTATCTCACGCTGACAATAACCTTTCCGTTCTTTTGGAAGACATCACCGACTCTCGTGTTCGGACACTCCTCCAAAAGTTCAGCCAGATTACTACCGAGTGTAGTCTCTCGAAACCAGTGAAGCACAATGTGCAGCACCACATAAATACTATTGGTTCCCCGATTTTCTCGAAGGTGCGTCCTCTACCACCCCAGAAACTGGCTATCGCGCGGAAAGAATTTGAACAACTTGTTCAACAGGGTATCTGCAGGCCCTCAAACAGCTGTTGGTCTTCCCCTTTACTTATGGTCCCTAAGCCAAATGGCGAATGGCGTCCCTGTGGGGATTACAGAAGTCTAAATGCACAGACTGTTCCTGACCGATATCCGATTCCACTCATCCACGACTTTGCGCATCACCTCGCGAATTGCCGCATCTTTTCGACCTTGGACTTAGCCAAGGCATACCACCAAATCCCAGTAGCTCCTGAAGACATTCCAAAGACGGCAATATGCACACCCTTTGGACTCTTCGAGTTCACCCGAATGACTTTCGGATTGTGCAATGCGGCGCAAACCTTTCAAAGGTTCATTCACTCAATCCTACGAAACCTCGATTTCTGTTTCGTCTATTTGGATGATGTTTTGGTCGCTTCTTCCACTGAGTCTGAGCACTTAGCCCATCTCGAGTGCATTTTTCAACGTCTCCTTGAGGCCGGTTTAGTCCTAAACGTTGAGAAATGCAAATTCCTTCAACAACAGGTGAGATTCCTCGGCCACTCCATTTCCTCTGAAGGAATACAGCCCGACCCAGACAAGGTGCAAGCAATCACAAGCTTCCCGCGTCCAAAAACAGTGAGGGAGTTGAGGAGGTTCTTGGGCATGCTAAACTTCTACCGTCGTTTCCTGCCCAAGGCCGCCCATCACCAGTCCGTTTTGAACGCGTACTTGTCTGGCCCCAAAACAAAAGACACACGAAAGATTGTGTGGTCTGAAGAGGCTGTCCGCGCGTTCAATAAATCCCGACAGCAACTGGCCGATGCTACACTTTTGGCATTTCCTCAGCAAGATGCACCCCTAGCCGTTTTTGTTGATGCCCTTCACCAAAAGGTGGATCAAGTTTGGCAGCCGTTGAGCTTCTTCTCGAAACAGTTGAATCCCGCTCAACGGAACTACAGTACCTACGATCGCGAACTGCTCGCCGCGTACTTGTCCATCAAATACTTCCGTTTCTCCCTAGAAAGCAGGCCGTTCACAGTGTTCACGGACCATAAGCCTCTCACATATGCTTTGAAACAAAAGCCCGACAAAGCGTCCCCTCGTCAGCTTCATAAGCCAGTTTACGTCAGACATCCAGCACGTGTCCGGCAAGGACAACATAGTTGCTGACGCTTTGTCTCGTGTCTCCGAGGTTAACATCCCCGCCTCACTCGATTTCTCGGCTATTGCCAAGGCGCAGGAGGATGACGCAGCACTTCAGAGCCTCAAGTCCAACCCCAAATACAAATTTCGGGAGTTGCCCATCTTCGGCTCAAACCTCTCGCTCTGCTGCGAAGACTCGGAAAAGGGACCTCGGCCATACATTCCGGCCACATTTAGCAAGGAAGTGTTCCACGCAGTTAACGACTTGACGCATCCCGGCATCAGGACAACAAACCGGTTAGTCACCGGAAAATACTTCTGGCCCTCCATGAACAAGGATGTCAATTCCTGGGCCAGAGAGTGCATCGCATGCCAGAAGTGTAAAATCTCCAGGCATGTAAGGAAAGAAGTGGGCTCATTCCCCCGCACTACCAAGCGTTTCCACACCATACACCTCGACATAATAGGGCCTTTGCGAGACTCGCACGGCTACAAGTATTGCCTCACAATCGTCGACAAGTTCACGCGGTGGCCTGAGACAATACCTCTGAAAGACATTACGGCGCAATCTTGTGCCGAAGCCCTCTGCCGAGAGTGGATACCTCGCTTTGGCGTCCCTGCAGTGGTCATCACTGACCAGGGAATGCAATTTGAATCCACCCTTTTCTCGGAGTTAGGCAAACTCCTGGGTTTTAAACGCCAGCGGACTACGGTATACCACCCGCAATCCAATGGGATGATAGAACGTTGGCACCGGACACAGAAAGCCGCCATTATGGCACGCGACGGCCCGTCCTGGACTCAAGTCTTGCCTCTCGTCCTACTCGGCCTTCGTACAACCCGCCGAGAGGAATTTGCTGCCAGCCCCGCGGAGCTGGTATACGGGGAGAACCCAAGACTCCCAAGCGATCCGGTCTTCGACAAGAGATCGGGTCTCACGGAGTCGGGGTTGGTGCGTCTGCTGAGGGACAATCTCCAACGCATCAAAGCGCCACCACCCACTCGACACTCGTCCATACCTGCTTGTTCGCCCAAGGAACTGGACACATGCACGCACGTGCTGATCAGGACGGATGCCGTCCGGAAGCCGCTGCAGCCTCCATATGAGGGCCCGTACCGCGTTCTCGAGAGGGGAGAACATTTCTTCCAGCTCGAGATCGGTGGACACAAGAAGGCGGTCTCTTTGTCCAGGCTGAAACCAGTGTGCGCCCCGAAGCAGCGTCGTGTCCGCTTTGTGGATTAACGGGGAACGAAGTTCCGGGATCCGTCGCCGAAACCCCCTAGGTTTCGGCTGGGGGCGGAGTGATGTGGCGCGGCAGGATCTGCAGCATTCGAAATTTATTTCGAATGTTGCGGATGCGGACGGATAGATGGCGCGAAACTCTCCACTCACTCATTTTGGAACGCACCAAGTGAGTGGAGAATTAGCGGTGGAAAAATGCCGTTGGTTGGGACAGTAAGGACCGCATGGAAATAAGCCGGTCTCTTCTGTTTCCAACCGCGGCGGCGTTCACATTAATTGCAAATGTCCAGTTGAACTGTTCTAAATTTACTTTAAAAAAGTCATTTTTAAAAATAAAGTTAATTTTTTGTGTTTTAAACGGAGTGCCCATTTGTTTTGATGAAAACTTAATATTTAAATATACGAATTTTATTTATTGCCAAACAGCGACAAGTCGCTGCTATCCAATTGATAATGAGTGTATGGGATTGCAAATTATCATATATAACTCTGCGTCCTTGGTCTCACAGGCTCAACGTGCCACCACACAAGAGTTGGTAGATTCTCTGAAAGCGGACTTCTACTGTGTTTCAGAGACACGATTAAAAAGCAGCCGCAGTGTAAATTTTACCGGTTATAACATTATCCGGAACGACACCAACTGCGATATCGCCCTGTTAGTCAGAAAAAAACTATGAATTTGAGGAAGGTACCACCGAAAACCTGGAAACCCGTTCCGTGGTAGTGTGTGGTTAGTTAAAACCACCGACAGTCTACATCAAATGCACTGAACAACTGGGCCAAGACTTACAAATGTTGGGCGATCTCCAGTCAAAATCTAAGTGCCTTATTTCGGATGGCGACTTCAACTCGAGGCACATTTCCTGGGGTGATTTGGTAAAAAATCGAAATGGGATTACCCTCAAAAAATACCCACAATGCCTGAAGTCTAATTCATACTTGTCTATTTCCTAATGTCCACAGAAGCTGCACTCATATTACAGGTGTTAACGTGCACAACCTCTCAACTGCAGAAGCGGGCAGACGACAAAATTAAATCCTTCGCCCACACTGAACGTAAAGCAGGTCGAAAACCGGAAGCTCCCGCTTCGGGTATAAAGGTTTTGTGCTCCTCTTATGTAAGAAATTTCAGCGCACATTTTTCTATCCGTATATAGCTACAAATCCAACATATTCCTTCATATTTTTCCAAACTACGAGACATATGTACATATTACAGCCATAGATATTACGCTGACCCTAAACAAACAAACTGCCTATTTCCGAATACTGTACACATATATGCACGTATATAAATTGATCGTGCCCATATTTCCGACTTATTTCTTATATTGGGTTGGGGAAAAAGAAATGTATTCGTGATCGAAATTTGACGCTTTATTTAACATACTTAGAATTATCCGATTTAAGTCAAATATGCGCCATTATGTTCGCAAAACTTCATTGTCACCATCCGCTTCATAAATGGGTCGAATTCGTTCCGCTTCAGCAGTGCATCGCAGGCGTTGGTTCGATCAAAGAGATTTTTTTGCGTCAACTCGTGTGGCACCCAGATTTTTTTAAAATTCAATCTTCTGCAAATGGTTCCAAACGGTTTTATGGCCTGGCGAATGCTCTCATGCCAGTCCACTTGAATGATTTCGACGATTTTATCGGTTTCTACGACGATTGGCCTACCAGTACCAGTGCCAGAAATCGATCGAACCAACGCTGTGCTGTGCGAATCGTTACAGTATCGGGCCCATAAAAACGTAAAATATGATTTCTTGCTTGATGGACTCTATCTTTGATGCGCTATAACTTGAGACTGAAACGTACAATCACAACACTGTCAAAAATACACTTGTAGCACAGCTTGTCGTCTTCGAATCGCCGTATAGTGTGACCCGATGCGATAAGTACAACACATGATAGTTGATTAGCATGCATATACTATATACCTACATACATACCGTCGAGCAGAGAAGCGACTTCACAGACGGAAAAAGGAAGCCTGAGAGAACCAACAAGTCTGTGAACTAGAAAAGTACAGGGAGCAACCGCACCAGGCGCGCAAGTTTTACCAACAAGTCAGCAGGATGAAGCCTTATACACCCCGAATTACAGCCGAATTGGTTAAATATGGAGGCAACCAGTTACACCAAGTGGTTCATCAACTTGTGCTCAATGTATGGGACAGTGAATCAATGTCTGACGATTGGCAATGAGGCATTATCTGTCTCATACATAAAAAGGGAGATATAAGACAGTGCAGCAATTATAGAGGTATCACGTTGCTGAGTACCATCTATAAGATATTCTCCGCTATCTTACTAGGCCGGATAGCCCCATACGCCCAGAACATCATTGGCCCATACCAAAGGGGCTTCACTCCAGGCAAATCAGCAACAGATCAGATTTTCTCTCTGCGGCAAGCGATGGAAAAACCGTTGGAATGTCGACAACAGTTGCACCATCTATTCATCGACTTTAAAGCCGCCTATGATAGCATAGCCAGGGTAAAACTGTACACGGACATGAGAGAATTCGGTATCCCGACGAAATTAATAAGACTGACTAGGCTGACCCTGACCAATGTGCGAGGCCAGATAAAAGCAGCAGGGTCACTCTCAGGACCATTCGACATCAACAACGGTCTACGACAAGGGGATGCCCTATCATGCCTCCTCTTTAACCTGGCCCTCGAGAAAGTGATCCGTGATGCTGAGCTAAATGCAAGAGGTACGATCCTCTTCAAGTCCACCCAACTACTGGCCTATGTTGACGATATCGACATCATGGGAAGAACCACCCGATACGTACAAACTGCTTTCAGCCAGATCGAGCAGGCGGCACGTGTGGCGAGATCTTGGGCTGCACATCAATGAAGGCAAGACAAAATATATGGTTAGAACGTCAGCACCGAAAACGAACCAGCCAACAACATCAAACCGCACTGCTCAAACAGGAAGAATAAGGATAGGGGAATACAACTTTGAGACCGTTGACAATTTCTCCTATCTAGGGTCGAATATCACAACCGATGAGGAAATCCGCGCACGGTTGTTGTCAGCCAACAGAGCCTATTTCAGCTTACAAAAACTGTTCCGCTGGAAAGCTTTCACCATAGGGTCAAAGCTCTTACTGTACAAGACAATGATCTTGCCGGTCCTCATGTATTTCTCGGAGACTTGAGTTCTTAGCAAGAAGAATTGCGAACTCTTTGCCGCGTTCGAGAGAAGAATCCTCCGAAGAATTTTTGCCCCCTACATGAGGATGGACGATTCCGTAGCCTACATAATGACGAAATCTATGTGCGATACCGTGACCGTCAGGTTGTGAATAAAATCCCGCTCAATAGGTTACGGTGGGCGGGTCACTTAATCCGCATGAATAAGGATGATCCAGCCCGGAAAGTCTGTAAAGGCAATACCTATGGTAGAAAAAGAAGACGAGCCAGATCCTGCCTGAGATGGAGCAATGGCGTAGGTCAGAACGCCAGACAGCTTTTAGGGATATCGAATTGGTGGACCTCGGCGCAAAACCGGGATGTCTGGAGTTCCTTATTAAGGCAGGCCCAGACGGGTTTTTCATTTGTCGTTTCTATTATATTTACTTTATATGGTGTTTAATTAACTGAAGTCTATTGTTGTGTACTAATTTATTGGTTCCATTTACTTCTATTACACTATTTACATTTCCATGACTATTGTTTCAAAACTAGTATGTGGTGCATCAGGTTTGATAGAATTTTCTTGTGTATGGCGAACTTGTTTATTTAGTTTGCATTGTTTACATATTTCTTTATCATTTTTTTTCTAAATATAACATTATTTTAATTTTAGTTATGTTTTCCTGATTCCGAGATGTCCTCAATGTGGCGTGTCATGATATTCTTGTATTAATTGTTTTTGTACTGCTGTGTCTGTTATTGTTTTGGGGGGTTCATACATTATAATATTTACTTTCTCGCGAGATTTCTGTTCCAACATATTGATTATATTTTTAAACGCATTTTTGTCTATACATTGGGATAATTCGTCGAGTGCTAGCTCATGAATATTCCATGTGGGCAATTTATCCAATAACTTCTTCATAGCAGATACGTATATTATGCTATAGTGAGTGTTATCGGCAATAGTTGTTGTTGTAGATGATGTTACAATTGGCTTGTCATCAAGTTGGAATTATCGTCAATGTGAACTTGTATTTCATCCTTAGTCCATATCATACGAAATTTATTTACGCGGAATATGAATTTAAGTTTTTTAATTTTATTTATATGTTATTGATGTGCAGTCCCATACATTAAGTTGATCAGGCTTCAGTTGTTTGTTGGATTTGACATCGCTTAAGCGCACTTCATTTTTAAGGTTTTGTGTAAAACCTTATTAAAATCGATTCAATGTCTGTCTGTCTGTCTGTCGCACGCATTTTTCTCCAAAATGGCTAAACCGATCCTAACGAAATTTGGTGGACAGATGGGAGATATGAAATCCCACGCATACAGCGAGTGGCATAAATTTAGGTGGAGTTTAAAGGGAGGCTCCCCATACATGCAAACGGGGGATTCAACATTTTTTTTCACCAGATATAGTTGTGTAGGGTATCAAATTAAAGGTTTCGATTAGTACTTTCCGAAACTGACATTAGTTTTGGCATAAATTGCAAAGTGCGTAAGTAAGAAGTCAAAATGTACGCACTTGAAGTGAGGCAGGACTCATTTTCAGAAACTACCAAACCTAAAAATCCGAAAAAAATCAGGGTGGTGCGCCTACATGAAATCTAGGCCTCAAAATATGCCCGATCTCGATATCTGCTCAAATAAACTTACTAATAGTATATCACTACTTTTTAGAAATTTACTGAAAAAAAACCCCTTCAATTCATCCTAGGACTTCCGAATTTTGTACCAGAATAGAGGACAATATTTCGTATATACGTGCTAAATTTCGTGGAAATCTAACAATTAACGCCAAGGTTATAGCAGTTCAAAATTTCGCGCGAATTTACACAAAACATTAAAATCGGTTTACTGTCTGTCTGTCCGTCACACGTATTTTTCTCGGAGACGGTTATAGCGATTGACACCAAATTTGGTAGAAAGGTGGGAACTCACGCATATAGTGAGTTACACCTTTTACGACGAATTTAAGGGGAGGTCCCCATACATGCAAAAGGGAGGTGTAATTTTTTTTTCATCAAATATAGTCATGTGGGGTATCAAATTAAAGGTCTTGGTTAGTACTTTTCGAAGCCGATCTTAGTTTTGACTTTTGTTGAAAAGGTGGGGAGTGCGGGGGGTTAAAACTGGTCATTTTTTAATGAAGCTATTCTCAGGAACTACCAAATCGAAAAATCTGAAAAAAAATCAGGGGGCTGCCACTATATGGTGCCTAGGCTCCGAAATACCTTCCATACCGATACCTGTTCGAATAAAGTTAATAATAGTATATTACTATAATTTTTGGTAATTGACAGGAAAACCCCCCTTAAGTTCACCCTAGAATCACAAAAGCGCAGCAATGTAGGCTATAGTATAGAGCATGATTCTGCCAAATTTGGTGAAAATCGCACTATTACTAACAAAGTTATACTAGGTCAAAACTGTCGCTCCTCTGCAATTTCAAGACTATGAATGTCAATATCACTTGAAAGTGAATATTTTCACATAATATATGCATATTTTACGTGCTACATGCTAATGGGACAAATGCACAATCAAATCTCTTTATAAAAGAAATACACAAAACCTTTCATACCTGAAGCGTCTAGCTTCCGGTTTCCCGACTTGTTTATATTTGATGTTGGTTAAATTGTTCGCATTCGCTAATAATATTAAGCTGAGAGCGTGAAGCGTATGAGGTTGACCATTATCAACATAGGGCTTTCCATCAAATGATTTATTTAAATCGCTTTCTAGACAATAGAGGGCAATGGAATTTTTAGCTATATTACACGGAGCTGTCGTGCACTGTAAGGAGCCACCCTTACATCTTCTTCTTTTTCTTCAGCCTTCAGTTCACAAGTGGGGTCGGCTCGTGGTGATCGGTTTCGTCATTTTATTTTATCAAATGCCTGATCAGGATGTAATCGCGAGACCTTTAAATCCCCATCCAGCGTATCAAGCCATCATTGGTTTGGCCGGCCTTTTGGTTGCTTACCATTGCTTTCGATGTTCTGACCAATACTGGTTGTTGAATTCTCGGTAGCGTGAATTACATGACCACACCATCGAAAACACCTCTCTTGCAGTTTTTCTACGATCGATGCAAACCCATATCGATCGCGGATATCCTCATTTCGGATGTGATCTAAACGTGTCACGCCACTAGTCCAACGTAACATCTTTGTCTCCATTACAGCAAGACGCCGTTCATTGTCTTTTATAGTCGGCCAACACTGAGAACCATAGAGAGCAGCAGATGGACGACATTGCAGTAAATTTTAGATTTGGGACGTGCGCTGATACGTCGATCACAAAGAACATCAGTTGGGGAATGCCACTTCATCCAGGTTGTATTAATGCGTGAAACAATTTCATTACGCAGTTGTCCATTGGCTGATAGCGTTGATTCGAGATATTTAAATCGCTGAGTTCTGGCAATGGCAGTAATCTGCCCTTCGAGATATTTAAATCGCTCAGTTCTGGCAATGGCAGTAACCTGCCCAGAACAGCGATTTCAATATCTCGGGTCAATGTTATAAGCCAATGGAGAACTACGTTATGCTCCTCACATGGGGAAACACAAAACCTTCTATACCTGAAGCGTCAAGCTTCCGGTTTCCCGACTTGTTAATGTTATCTGTTGGAATCATCGTTTTTAGTATATCCGAATTAATATCAATTCTGGATAAGACATCCGCGTTATTATTCATTTTACCTTGTTTGAAAATTATATCAAAATCATAGTCTGATAAATCCAATCTGATCCATGACAGTTTAGAAGATGGGTTCTTATGTGAAAAAAGGGACACTGATCAGTAACTACTATAAACTTTTTACCATACAAATAGGATCTAAAGAAGTTAATTCCCCAGTGGATAGCGAGTAATTCTTTCTCGATGACTAGTTTGGTAATGTCGTGTTTTCAAAGCATTTGTTGGCATACGAGTTGGGTAAGTCTGTTCCAATCTCACCTTGGAAAATTACTGCTCCTAGAGCATAATTAGATGCGTCAGTTGTCAAAATGAATGTCTTATCAAAATCTGGGTATTATAGGATAGGGGCTTGGATTAATTTGTCACGCATAGTTTCCAAGGATTTTTGACATTCGGCATTCCATTCAAATACCGTGTTCCTCTTAAGAAGAGAGTTGTGAGGTTTTGCCCTTTCAGCAAAGTTTGGAATGAAACGTTCATAATAATTGCAAAATGCGACGAATCTGCGTATTTCGTCTGCATTTTTGGGTATTGGGTATTTTGGGATTGTTTCGTTTTTTGAGGAAAATTTGACTATTTTCGTATTCAGTTTTCTGAAATCAACTACTAGTAGGTGTTGTTTTGCACCGTTTGTACCTTTTTTGGGCACAACTAGTAGTGGTGCATTGTAGGGGCTTGTGGAAAGTTTGATGATGTCATTTATCTCTTGGTCTTTAATTGACAAACAATTTCGATTCAGTTGTGAATGAGGAATTTATAATTTTTTATGTAAACTGGTGTGTTGTCTGAGGTAATGATTTTTTGTTTATATGTCCATTAATTTATTCTTGGCTTTTGGGTCAATTGTGTCCGTTTAGAAGTGTATTCAGTCGTAGTGGACATTTTTTTGTGTGGTTGGATTTTGCGTATGGTGTAAGTTACTTATAGGTTCGATGTTGGCTGCGAAAATTTTTACATTTACGTCTTCATCATTTGTATTCAGTATTTTTATATGACATATACCTTTCCCAGGTATTATGATGTTTCCTATGAAGACACCTTTCCTTCTTTGCTTAGAATAATACTATCTTCATTTCTGGTTAGGTTTATAGCGACTATAGACTCAGGTCTCGCAAATGTGCTTAGTTCGTTTATCTTCAGTGGGTTAGTATCTATTGGTATTATTATTCCATGGTAATTTATATTGAACGTTATAGTGTATGTTGCGAAGTCTATTTTGCATAAAAATTTCTCAAGTAGATCTCTTCCAATAATTCCATCGGTGTGAATCGGAAATTGTTCCTGGACTATTTGGAATTTGTTTGACAAGGTTCTGTCGTCTTTAGTTAGTTCTATTAATGACGTACCTAATGAGGTTACGGTTTCGTTGGTTATGCCGTTTAGTTCACTTTTGTCGTTTTCGTCTATTGTTTACAAAAGCGTTATTTAGTTTGCAGATCGAGATGTCTGCTCCGGTATCGAATAGAAATGTTAAATAGTTATTCATGTAGGGGTAAAATAATTTAATATGGTTTGTGCAGTTTGTTGATAGATTAAATATTTTTAATCCGGACGGAATTTTGTTATTTTCAGATTTTATTCCTGGCCGGAGTTTATTCCGTTGGGGTGTAAATTCTTTGTTCACCAAATATTGTCATGTGGGGTATCAAATGAAAGGGATCGGTTAGTACTTTCTGAAGCTGGTCTTAGTTTAAGTATTTATTGGAAAGGCGGGGTGTAGGAGGCGTCGAAATTTATCGTTTATTTAACGGGGCCATTCTCAGAAACTGCACAACCAAAAAATCTGAAGAAAAAAACAATAGACTGCCACTATATGGTGGCTACGCTCCGAAATAACTTCCATACCGATATCCCTTCAAATAAAGTTAATAATAGTATATTACTGTAATTTTCAGTAATTGGCTGCAGAACCCATCCCAAGTTCATCTTAACACTCCAAAATCTTCCAGTAAGTTAGACTATAATATAGAGCCTGATTCTACCAAGTTCGGTGAAAATCACACTATTGCTAACAAAGTTATAATGGGTCAAAGTTGTCATTTCTTTGGAAATTCAAGATTTAGAATGTCAATATCACCCAAAAATAAATATTCTCAGATAATACATGCATATATTACGTGTCACGTACTAATGGGACAAATTCACACTTTCATACCTGGAGCGTCCAGCCGGAACCAGAAGGTTTCTTGACTTGTTTTTTTTGTCGAAAGTTTTCTTTCCTATCTGTCTGGTTGTTGTATGATTTTTTTTTATTATAGTACATTATTTGTTTTGTTTTTTTACTGCTCGTTTTTAGAGTTCAATCGTGATATTTGTTGCCTCGACTGTCTTTTGGTTTCGTAAGTGTAAGTGTGTAAGTGTATGAAAACGAGCTAATTTATGATTCAGCGATGCTATTCCTCTTTTTTGGTCTTCGTTAGTCGTAGGACCAAATTTATTGATCTGAAGCAAACTATGATAAGTTCGTTAGTTAGATTGAGTATTTTATCTTTGAAGTTACTTGCCGTTGATTTATTCTGAGATACATGGATTAGGTAATTTTGAATACTTGTGTTGGTATTCGGATTTCTAAGGAGTTTGGTATATCCACTCAGATTTGTACTACGTCAGATAATTTAACATGATAAACAAAATCTATCAATTCAATTTTTGCGTTACTTTCCAGCGTTTTGTATATGAATTCAACTATTTTTAAGAAGGAATTTACTTGTCTATATTTTCCTTCAGAGACAGGAATTATCTTCATTGCTACGGTTTTGATTTAACCGTAGTACTTAACTCATTCTTGGAAATTCATAATGTTCGAAATTTAAATATTGTTATATTTATATTTATTTTATACATTAATTACACGAGCTACAGTTCTTTGAACATATGATTTTTGAAAATTGTTATAAAAGTAGATAATTAATAGTATAGCTGCAAATATTCCTGCTGTTGTAAAGGCCTGTTGGTTTTGCTCGAATACGCCTACTTGTACGGAGCTGCAGTTATTTCCCAACTAGGGTTCGAGCCATTCTTTTCTGTTGTCAATGCTCTATTTGTTTTTTTGTTATTTCGGAGACTTTTTGACGAAATTTCTGTTTGTCTTCTCCTTTAGCTATTAGGAGTAATCTGTAAATTTCGCCTTTTTCCCTTACATAATTTTACACGTCGTCCTCCTCTTTTTTTGTTTTGCCGGTTCTGTTGTGTTTCGTGGTGCTGGCTGTATGGCAGTTCTGTGTTTGTATGCCTCGATGATCAGTGGTTTTGGTCCCCTAAAGTCTTGAGTTCCTATGGGGTTCGGGACGTATGTAGACGGCTGCGTTAGTGGTGGCTGCCTGTTTTTCGGTGTGTATTCCTCTACGCGCTGGAATGTTTCGTCGAAGATGCGTTGGAATTCAGTCTCGCCCTGGATAACGTTGATATTTAAAAAATTCATGGTGTTGGCTCGTATACTGCAGGATCGCCATGTTGTGGGTGAAGATAGGTGAGAAGATCGTCGTCAATTATAACATCCAGAAATAAGTGTGTAAAGAAGATTTTATTATTGCAAATACACTATGTTTCTCTCTCTCTATGTGGGGTCTATGTCCAAACTGAGAAGAATAACTTATATTATAACTGCTTGAACGTAGGCCATGTTGATCAACAATGTTTTCTACGAGGTTACAGAAAATGCTCGCAATGGCATAATACGTAATTAACAATACTTCAATAAAGGAATCATCCTCTACTAATCAAAGTAGAGCATAGGCAATGCTAATAAACTTAACAACGCTAGCAGCCAAAACACAAGAAGAGGGATAATATTTTGTTTAGCACAATACTCATCCGCCATGCTATTAACATAGTATGCTGGTCCCAAGCCCAGGTAAATGAGGAGGGTTTGAGGCAACGTACTCTGTATTATCCTCAGTAAAACAATAATAAAATGCTGAGACCAGGGAAACAGATAAATAGAGTATAGTTGGAGTTATCCTACTATGCTAAATCCTACCTGATCTCTCTTGGTGACAGGCCCCGCGACAGGTCGACCAAGAAAATGCATACAATGTCGTTACAAACATGATGATCGGATTGAGTCACAAGCCTCGGAGAAATGCTAGGGCGTCCACCTCAGTCTACGCGGCAGGACGGGCCCCGGTCCTGTCGAGAAATGGGCAAGGGTTCTTCACGTATAGACGGCGTCAGAACGTAAGCAAGTTAGGCCGCACACAACGAACAAAACAAATACGTGTCTGTACGCTAAATGTTGGTACCCTAACTGGAAAGACGGAGGAACTCGCAAGAGCCCTTCGGAAAAGGTGCATTGACATCTGCGCTCTGCAAGAAACCCGATGGTGTGGTGCCAAAACCTGCGACATTCAACGCGAACGTGGTAAAAATGGCTACAAACTTCTCTATTTTGGTAACCCACACACTCAATATGGTGTTGGCATTGCCATCTCAGAGGGTTTCCGTGATGCCATTAAAGAAGTCGAACGATTTGATGATCGGCTGATGAAGCTCACCATTATATCAGCTGACAGGTCGATGCCGAGAAAGTTGCCTTCTGGCAACTTCTCGATGAAAAGACTTGTCACGTGCCTGCTGACGATTACATAATCATTGCCGGCGACCTTAATGGTCATGTGGGTGAAAAGGCAGACGGTAACAGGTGCCATGGAAGAAAGGGGTTCGGAGCGCGTAATGAAGGTGGCGAGCGTATAATCGATTTTCGGACACCCATGACCTTGTACTTATGAATACATGGTTCATCAAACGATTGTCTCATCTTCCCACATTTTATAGTGGGAACAATAAAACGCAAATCGACTATATTCTCATAAGACGCCAAAATTTTACCACTGTCACTGATTGCAAAGTCGTTCCCTATGAGACCATCGCACCTCAACATCGGCCGTTGATTGCCGTCCTGCGAATTAAGTCACCGATAAAACAGCGTGAGGAACGCACTGGCCCGCCGCGCATTAAATGGTGGCGATTTGGTGAGAAGAAACGGTCTCACTCATACGATTGCCAACCATTACGAATGTGGAAGAATCATGGAACCAAATGAAAGACACGATCCACAAAGCGACCTCTGCAACCCTCGGGGTTACCAAGCCGGGTAAGCGGTACATCAACCGAGATATTTGGCTTTGGAATGATGATGTTAAAATGAAAGTCCGTGAAAAGAAACCCTCTACCACAAATTTCTCGACGATAAAACACCGGCCAATTGGCAAATTTATAAGAATGCCAGCCGGGAAGCAAAGAAAGCAGTCGCTGTCACCCGAGCGAACCATTTCAAAAATCTTTACGATAAACTGGACACTCGTGATGGCGAGAGAGATCTGTATCGACTTGCTAAAAGCCGTGATGAACGCACACAGGATATCGAACACTTCTGTTGTGTTAATGACAAGAACGGTACTTTGTTTACCAACCGTCGAGCCGCAACGGATAGATGGCGAGAATACTTCGAGCAGATTTCAACTGAAGAATTTGCTCATCCTCCACTTCCACAATCATTGCCGACATTTGGACCAGTTCCACCAGTCAGCGCAACTGAAGTCGAGGAGGCAATAAAACAAATGGAATCGGGGAAAGCAACAGGACCTGACGACATCGCATCTGAGCTTTGGAAAGCGAAGAGCTGGGACCCAACACTGTGGCTCAGTGAATTCTTTAACCGGGTTATTCAGGAAGGAAGAACACCATCTGACTGGCAAGAAAGTACCACTGTTCCAATATGGAAAAAGAAAGGTAGCCCAGCAGAATGTTCAAATTACCGTCCGATCCGGTTACTTTCCCATACCATGAAGATTTTTGAACGCTTTTTTGACAATCGTATTCGCGAAATCGTTGAAATAACCGTGAATCAAGCCGGATTTGTCAAGAACTGCGGAACTACTGACGCAATACACGCTGCGCGGTTACTCATGGAGAAACACCGTGAGAAGCATCGCCCTCTTTACATTGCCTTTCTGGATCTAGAGAAAGCATTTGACCGTGTACCACACGAACTTATCTGGTATGCTCTACGACAACACTTCGTGCCAGAAGAACTCGTGTGCTGGGTTCAATTGCTCTACTACGATCCGAAAAGTAAAGTTCGAAGTATGGCGGGTGTATCAAAACCGCTTCGTGTCTCTGTTGGTGTTCATCAAGGAAGTGCCCTCTCACCACTCCTCTTTGTCCTTGTTATGGACACCGTCACACGGGATATCCAACGTCCAGCGCCCTACACACTGCTTTATGCAGATTATGTTTTCCTAGTATCCGATAGCAAAAATGATGTGGAGCAACTTGTTCAAAAATGGAATGATCGCCTCATGCAGCACGGTCTTAGATTGAATTTAAACAAAACTGAATTTTTGACGACCGATCCTCATGAAACAGGCACAATCACTGTCAGCGGCAGTGATCTGCCCAGAGCTAAGCGATTTAAATACCTCGGGTCAACGCTATCAGCCAATGGAGAACTGCGTTATGAAATTGCTTCACGCATTAACGCAACCTGGATGAAGTGGCGTTCCACAACTGGTGTTCTTTGTGATCGACGAATCAACGAACGTCTCAAATCTATTATAAAACGAGAATTCACTTGCCAAGATTGGTCTGAACATTGAAGTCGATGGTAAACGACCAAAAGGCAGACCTAAGCAACGGTGGCTTGATACGCTGGATGTGGATTTGAAAGCCTCGAGATTGCACCCAGATCACGCATTCGATAGAGCCAAATGGCGAAGCCGATCACGACGAGCCGACCCTGCTTGTGAACGGGACAAAGGCTGAAGAAAAAGAAGAATACTCATCAAGGTGTTAACAATGGATGGATATGAACTTGAGTGGTGGCCTATTCTTAATTCTGGGTCTCATCAAACACCTTGAGAGATCCCGTTGCATTGTGCATACAAGGACAACTAGATTCATAACCAGGATCGAAGCTTGTGTTCTACCTCAAATTACCACATGTAAATCGTCAAAATTTATTGACACCGCAACTTGACCTAATGTACATGTTTCACTTACGGTGAATTCCAGTAGCGAATTCTGATCCCGCCACATATAGCTGCAGGTTTTGCAGTTGTGACTCTTGAAAACTTCAATAGAAGGGGAAACATTTTGAAAACGGGCTGAAGTGGAGCCAGGCTCCAATTTTACACAATAGGAAATAAGTCGGATTATCGGAAGTTTCGGGTATCAAGGCTTTTTTTCATCTTTTGTGAGAAATTCTCTCTTCACATTACTCCTTCCGCGCATACCTCCAATTCAAAATATTCCTTGATATACATATGTATTTCCAAACTGTAACTTCGCCGCTAATATGAGTTCACTTTATATGATGATGGCGGCATGGCATGGCATGGCTCAATTAGTACTTTTCGAAACTCGTTCCATATTTGAAATCGGGTGAAACGTAGGGGAGTGGGGGAAATAGGCAGTTTGTTTGTTTAGGGTGAGGATAATATATATGGGTGTAATATGTACAGTATATCCTGTAATTTGGAAAAATTTGAAGAATTATGTTGGATTTGTAGACATATAGGGATAGAAAAATGTGCTTTGAAGTTTCTTACATAAGATAAACACAAAACCTTTATACCAGAAGCGCGAGCTTCCGATATTTCGACTTGTTTCCTTTCCTTTTTTTATCTCATTCAATTTGAGACAATCCTGCAAATTTCCGTCTACCACCTTACGACAAAATTGCTTTATATTAACCAGCAATAGCTGTAGTAATCAACTATTGTATTTCGGCTAAGCTCGGAGTTACCACGACGATGACGACAAGATAGCAGATGTCTATAAGCATCAGTAATCATCATCTTGGCGACGAAACAAATTATTATTGCAACCACATTACGTAAATCAATTCGGCAAGAAGTGCTTTCGGAAAACGTGCCAATGGCTGGTTTAGTAACTTTCTCTTCGATCCTTTTGATGAACATCTCCATACCCATTTAAATTTCAATAGTTGATTACTACAGCTATTGCCGAGAAATAGCTGAAGTAATCGCTTCGCACATACCATGGTACTAGGTGGCGAAGGTAAAACGGTCCAGATTGATGAGACCTTTCTCATTAAAAAAAAATATAATAGCATAACCATGCTAAGTTATATTGTAAGGAAAATTTTTGAGAGTAAGCCCGAAAAGCAAGCGGGAACTGTGGCCATACATTCAAAAGTATGTGGATTCTTCAACATCGAAGATATACACCGACAGCGCAAAACAGTACGAAGATATTGAACAAATGTTCGGCCCTAGTACTGTTTATTTGCGAACAAATCACAGCAAAGGTGAATATATTGAAGAATCCAATTCAATCAATACTATCAATAATTTAGAGAACCAAAACCGACTTTTGACTTTAGACGAAAAATTGCAGGATGGCCTTTGCATTTTCTTCAAACTTCCCGGAGATATGCCTTATGTTATCCCTTATACCACTGTACTTCTAACATGAACTTAAGGGTGCTAATATACTATTTTTAATTTTATTTATGCAGATAACGGAACGGGATGTATTTTGAGTTTAGATACACTATTGAGTTTTTTTCAGATTTTTAAGTTGAATAGGTTCTGAGAACCAGACCTATTACCCCTTTTGGTGGTCATATTTTAAGCCCCCACTGCCCTACGTTTTACAAGATATCAAATATAGGACCAATTTCGAAAAGAACTAATTGAGTCGTTTCACTTTATACTCCACAAGGCCACATTCTGTGAAAAAAACGTTGCACCCTCCCTTCACATGTATGAGAAGCTGTCCTTAATATTAAGACAAAATGGTGCCACGCTTTCACCAATTTTCGTGACAATCGATCCAGGCGTTTTCGAATTAATCGGGTGTGACCGACATACATATGGACAGACAGATATCGGCTCGATTCTAATAAGATTTTGTTTCACACAAAACCTTAAAAACTATGGCAGTATGTTGGCCACTAACAGAATTGCTTCAATCAGGAGAATTTAAATTGAGGAGGTGGTGTGCAAACTTCGATCAGTTAGTTCGGGGATTCCAAAAGAAGACCAAGCAGTCCAGTTCAATCTAAACAACAGAAATTGCTATCATGTGAAGACTTTAGGTGTAACGTGGCTCCCTCTAGCTGACAACTTATGCGTGAAAACTCTCCAGTCAAGTAACAAAGAGAACAGTATTCTCTGACATAACGCATCTCTTCAACCCATTAGGAATAATGAGCCCGGTGGTGACCAAAGCAAAAATATTCCTTTCGGGCACTCTGGAATCTACAAATAGATTAGAATTCGTCGGTGTTTGGAAGCTATGAAATTCGCCGGAATGTATTTTCTGGAAACACATAGCAAAACATCGAATTACATACCTTCAGCAATGTATCACATAGGGCTTACGAGGCTACCATGTTTTCGAGGAAATTGACTAGAACCCCCTAAGATTACCCCAGAGTTAAAAAAATATAGTAATATAGATGATAATATGAAACATGATATCTGCAATTTTCATCAAAATCGTACCATTATTAATAAAGTTACAGCAGCTCAAAGTTATCTTTTCCGCGTAAATTTAGTGCAATCCCAAATACTAAATATAAATATCACATTAAAGTAAATAATTTGACATACTAAATATACATATGCTTACGCTACATACAAATGGCATAGTTCTGCACTCAAATATACTTACATAAGAAACAAACAAAACCTTTCATATTTGAAGCGTCTAACTTTCGGATTCCCGACTCTTTTTTATTTTGACTTTCCAGTTTTAGTTCGCGTGTTGACCATTCGGTAGGCTGGTGCCAATCCTTTTGTTCGTGAATTTACAAAATCCGATGCAGAACCACGCATCGGAAAGAACACGTAAATTTTTGTATAATGACACGTTAGTGACCGTGCTTAAAGGACCCCTCACATTCCCGAGACTGGCTAGTACAGAGGCATGCAAGCACCTGACGACTGAGCACTTCGATGGAGCTTCAGTATTTGCGAGCAGACCTTCACGGTCAATTTCGTCATCTTTTTCGGTTTCTGGGATAGCTCGCCCTCTTCGTCGCCTTTAGCCGCTTAGGATGATCTTTTGATCATCGCAATCACTTTTAGCCATTACTTGAGTTAATATTTTTGTGAAGCTGTGTTTTTTAAGGTTTTGCGTACGACTGCATCGATCCAGGCGAAATTCGGTGGACATTTGGGAACTATGAAATCCCACGCATTCAGTGAGTGATATAAATTTACATGGGTTAAAGGGAGGTTGCCCATACATGCAAATATATATGGCTGTCCTTCACCCCTTGGTGGGCTATACCGCCTCAACCAGACCTACGCGCAATCGCTCGCGGTTACCTGAAATTCCCTTCAACGTTAAAGTAAGACAGGACTCATTTTAGCAAACCACCCAAAGCAAAAATTTGAAAAAAGCCAGAGTGATACGCTTATATGAAATGAAAATTCCGATATTTGCTCAAATGAACTTACTAATGGTATACTATATTACTAGCTTGGATTGAAAGGTCCCCCTTAAGTTCATTCTAGGAATACTAAGTTTTGCAGAAGCATAGAGGATATTACCGCACCTAATACTGCCAAGTTTCATGGGAATGCGGATAGTATAAAAGTGATAGTAGTACAAAAGTTTTAGCATTTCAAACTTATTAATTTCGTGAGAATTTACTGCATAAGATGCTGACGTCATAACTACCGAACATAATTGACATTCAAGTGAAATATTAAAATTCCATTTATGAAGAATCTATTTCTCCTTTTGTGTAAAACAAAACCTTATTAAAATAGATATTGAATCTATTGTCTGTCTGTCATATCCGATTTATTCGAAACTGGCGTCTTTTTGTGTTGAGTCTCATATATGCAAAAGGGGGCTTACAATTTTTATTCACTGAATAAGGTAATATGGCGCATCAAATGAAGGGGCTCGATTAATACTCTCCCAAACTGATTTTATTTCTGATATTTGGTGAAATATAGGGAAATGAGGGTCGGAAAAACGGAATGAAGTCTTGTATTCGTGGTTTTTCTGGGAAATTGTATAATGTTATGGATTGATCGACTCTACGACGTTAAAAATCTTTTTTGGACCGTGTGTTACAATTCTTTTATTGGCCCACTATTAGGATGACAGTTGACTGTTTCGTTATCTTCTGCCAACACGGCAGCTAAGGCTGGCAACTAGCCAAACTCCCCTAACAGACTTTTGTTTGAGAATCGAGTCGCCAGTCGTCAACATCGACTATGTGAGATAATACTTTGAATCGAATGGCACGTGCCGCTAACACGAATGCCTGAAGTTCAGTGAGATGAAGATCGGGGCTAATTACTCGATTTGAGACCTAAGGTCTCGAGGTGGGATGATGCCACCAAAAATTTCTTTCCCAAGATAGGTAAACTGCCAGACGGCCTAACAAGGAAGGAGCAAAATCGCAAACAAAACTAACGTGCAGAGGCATCGACGCGAAAGGATTGGAATGGTGACAAAATGACATGTTTGAACATGCATAACTCAAAAACGGCTGCTTGTACGAAAAACGTTCACTAAACATTTTTTGCTTAAAAAAAGTTTTCATCACAGATGGGGGCGGGGGTTACCACAACCCTCTGGGGGGAAGAGCACATAGCGCTATATTACTTTTGTTTCTTATGCCACCCTTTACCCTCACCCCAAATTTCAGGTCAATCCGTCTTGCCTGAAATAATTCGATCATCAGCTTTAATGACGCCTTTGATATCGCACGCAAATCAATTGCCACCAGAATAATTTAGGCTCCGATCGAGTATCGATATCGATAATAAGGTTCCCGGCAAGTCCAGCCCCTCATGTTCATCATTTCGCCATCGAATATATGGATTTATCAATATCCGTAGCCTATTGCAATTCTCGTCCCATATCCGCACCATGGCAAATGAATGCTGACGATTTCCAAGTGAATATACCCCACCTTTGATCACTATCGTATTCATATTCTGCATGAATGCCCTCCTGCATAGAGCACTCCAGATTCTCCCTGTTCACGCTGTAGACATCCTTTTCGAAAGTCACCCTCCAATTATCATATTCAAGACAGGTGTTTTTCTTTGGAATTTTGATGATTATCTCCTTCTTCAGCGAATCTGATCTCAAATTCTCCGAACTTGCAGATGGATAAAATAAGCAGCTCTACAGAGACAGCAGGTCCTACGATAAACAGTTCCAAGAACGAGAAGTTGCCAAGGACACATTTCGCTTATTTTCTAACCAAATATTATCATCACTTCAACACTTCATGAAATAGCACACTTGGTTGTTAAGAGGGTCATCCCGTGTGTCGAATCCCCGGAATCGATTTTCTTTTGGCATCAGTTGCATCTATATATAGTGTAGAATATATGGGTAAAGTGATTTTTTTGATATTCGGAGTCGTTCGAAAATTATAGTGTTAAACACGCGATAAATCACATGCCAGATTTATATCAATCGCCGCAATAAAGTGCGTATTTATCGGTTCGAATGACGTTCGAATGACTTCGCTAAACGGACAAGAATTGAAGTCAAGGCTGTACATGTGTTTCTTGAAGAAACCTAAGGTTTATGGATTAGGTATAACATATTAACGGTCAGTTTAGGTTTTATGGCCGAACATCGCATTCTACGTTTTAAATGCGTTTTTCTTGAAACAGAATGTTGAAAATCGGCTGCCACCAGAGCCCAAAATCTATCCAACGAAATTCTTTGAAATGTTCATCACTTATTCAGAACATATTTCTACGGTCCGCAAACTAGGATAATTGCGATTCATTCAGTAGTTTTTTTTATTCATTTAAGCCTTAAAAAAACGCCAAAATTCACAAACGAAAGTTTAACACGGCACGAAAAATTAAGCTTTTAATATTTTTTTAATAATCCTAGTTTACGGACTAGTCTGTACCTAGTCTGTACATTAAAATGCCGTTTAATTTTTTTCTCTACGAGGATCACAGCGCCCTCTAGCGTGGCAGAAGAAAAACACCTTTTTTTGGAGATGGGTGTATAAATTACTCTAGATTTCAAAAACGAACTATGCGATCGGGCTGGAAAAATTGCTATGTGCGCTCAATCTATCTAATAAATCTATGGTAAAAAAATCATATTTGTATCTTTATCCAGTTCTTCACAAACGATTTCTAAAAAAAGCCAAAAAAACGACCTTCACACGGGATGACCCCCTTAAAACAATACTCGAGAAGTATTGGATCATAAAGGGCGTGACTGCGAGGAAATATTTAATAAAGAAATGCTTAATATGCTTTCGAGTAAAAGTGAAATCGAATACTTAATTGTTGAGGGAACAGACTCCTCGCGTTAGAAAATGGCTATGTTTTTTTACGCGGAAATAGTAGTTTCACTTGCTTAATTACCATATCTGCTAAAAAAAACAAATTTGAAATGCTCATTTGTTAGTTATAATGGTTTAAAAATTGAATTGAAATGAAAAGAAAACCCAGTGATTGGCTGGCACTTCATGTGCCGTCATCGAGCAAGCAATTTGAATATGATCTACGTGAAAATATTTGGCTTAGTGTTTGTTACTTTTCAAGTAATCAATCAGTTTTTAACAGGAAAGTGGGAAATTGATGCGTGAATCGACGATCCTTCAATTTACTTTACGTTTCGGCATTAATGGTAACAAGCTATATAGCAAATTCTAACATTTTTACCTGGACGGTGATAAAACGTACGTCTCTGAAAGATTCGCAGGGCGCAAAAAAATGGATTTGCACTGAGCGGGATTTGAACGTTGAGCCGGTTGAATATTTGGCGGTATCGCTTCTGTCAAAATTCTAACGCAATCGTATATTATCAATTAAGATTGGAGTTAAAATTTAAAAAATTGTTAACTCACATTGGAATGATCCTTACATTTCAAATCTCACTCAAAAGAAACTGGATTCCGTCGGACGATAGCGATGCACTTCTTCCGAAAATCTCGTTTCAGAGCAGCCAAAAAAGCTTTCTGTGAGGGTTTATGTATAATAGTTATTTGTGCATCAAGGCACGGAACCATATTTCATCATCCTCCTTAGCATTTCACGCGGGAAATTAATTTTGTCAGTTTTATATATTTATGAGTAATGAGTATGGCTACTGAAGTTTCTTGGGCCGAGTTATG
Source organism: Hermetia illucens (assembly GCF_905115235.1). Lineage (NCBI taxonomy): Eukaryota > Metazoa > Arthropoda > Insecta > Diptera > Stratiomyidae > Hermetia > Hermetia illucens. The sequence continues at coordinate 118,999,510 of NC_051849.1, forward strand.
ACGTCAAAAAATATTGTTTGAATTTGGTAGAAATTTATAATGCTGATAATTTCAAACACACCGTTTTTTTTTCAAAAACCGGCCTATGAGAGTTTTGTTAGATTGCACCATAGAAGTGATTTCCGCCATTAGTGAAAATAAAGCGAGGAGTCTATCATTGCTGAGAACCATCTATAATATATTCTCCGCTATCTTGCTAGGCCCGATAATCTCATACGCCCAGAACATCATTGGCCCATACCAAAAAGGCTGCACTCCAGACAAATCAGCAACAGATTTGTTTTTCTCTCTGCGGCAAGCGATGGCAAAATTGTCGGAATATGGCCAGCACCACCACTACCCTCTTTTCATCGACTTCAAAACCGCCTATGATAGCAAAACCAGGGTGAAACTGTACATGGCCATGAAAGAATTCTGTATTCCGACGAAATAGATTAGGCTGACCTTGACCAATGTGCGAGGCCAGATAAAAGCAGCAGGGTCGCTTTCGAGATCATTCAACATCAATAACGGTCTAAGACAAAGATATACCCTATCATGCGTCCTCTTTAACCTGGACCTGAAGAAAGTGATTCGCGATGCAGACGTCCATGCAATTCAAGTCATTCAACAACCTGAGAAGTACATTCTACTTTCATCCAGATCGAGCAGACGGTGCGGGATCTTCGGCTGAATATTAATGGCCGAAATAATGGTGGCTTAAGGAGGTCCACTGCCACTATATGGTGCCTGGGCTCCGAAATACCTTCCATACCGATATCTGTTCAAATAAAGTTAATAATAGTATATTACTATAGTTTTTTGTAATTGTCTGCAAACCCCCCTTAAATCATGCAGTGAGGCCTATAATGTAGAGCATGATCCTACCAAGTTTGGTAGAAATCGCACTATTACTAACAAAGTTATAATACGTTAAAATTGTTGCTTCTTTGAAAATTGAAGACTATGAATGTCAATGTCACCCGAAAGCGGATACGTGCTACGCACTAAGAGATGCACAAAACCTTTCGTACCTGAAGCGTCCAACTTCCGGTTACCCGACCTGTTTTTTGTGAATTTTGGTGTTTTTTCACGGCTTCTTCAATGAATAAAAAAAAACTACTGAATGAATCGCAATTATCCTAGTTTGCGGACCGTAAAAATATGTTCTGAATAAGTAGTGAAAATTTCGAAGAATTTCGTTGGATAGATTTTGGGCTATGGTGGCAGCCGATTTTCAACATGCAGGTTCGAGAAAAGCGCATTTAAAAAGTAGAGTGCGATTTTCGGCCACAAAACCTTAACTGACTATTAATCTGCTGTATCTAGTCCATAAACCTTAAGTTTCTTCGAGAAACATATGTACAGCCTTCGTTTCAATTCTTGTCCTTTTAGCGAAGTCATTCGGACCGACAAATACGAGCTTTCTTATGGCGATCGACATAAATCTGGCATGTGACTTATCACGTGTTTAACACTATAATCTCCGAATATTAAAAAATCACTTTGCCCATATATTCTACACTATATCTAGATACAATTGATGCAAACAAAAAATAGATTCCGGGGATCCGACATACGGGATGGCCCCCTTAATACTCTGGATGGGGACTTAAAAGCCTCGCAATTACATCCAAGCACTTGGGAAAATAAAATAAAAAAACCGGATGGAACAAAGGCTGAAGAAAAAGATGTGACGAGCAATTGAAAAAAATTCCATTGCCCTCTATTTTTTTAGAAATGATTTAAATAAGTCATTTGATGGATAATAGCCAACCTCATACGCTTAACATTCGGATTGCAAATGTGAACCTAACCTACAACAGATAAAAACAAGTCGGAATACCGGAAACTTGCGGTTCGGGTATAAAGGTTTTGTGTTCATTTTATTTTTTTGTTTTGGGGTAGGGTAGGTAAATGCATTTACGGACACAGTGTTGGACTCCCGATTCGGTACGTCGTCGGACTACCAACTAAACACCTCCCCATCTTCAGAGAGATAGCCTGGAACCGTTTGTCACATTATTTCGGGCTAGTCCCCGAACTCTCCCGCCTTGTGGAGCCTTCAAATCAGGGAATTCCTTTCACCAACGGGAGGGGAGAGGAGAAAGGGAACTGTCAGTTCAAGGAACCCCCTGCCATCCAGCTCCTCCACCGGTCGAGTTCTATCTTCTTAGCAACGAGAAGGGCTCGAACGTAATGGGCAACACGGTTCCACCTGTCAGCGTCCTCAGCATCTCTTCGACAATGTTGTCTGGAGAGAGACCCCTGTGTTTAAATAGAGCTGCTGACGAACCCCATCCCACCTTCCACAAGAAAAAAAAGTGTGGTGGGCGTCGTCCACAACTCCATTGTAAAACACACAATCCGGAGAACGCACCTTTCCAATCTTGTGCAGGTAAAACTGAAAACTTCCATGCCCACTTAAAAATTGGGTAAGGAAATAGTCAGTCTCACCATGCTTCCGATTCAGCCACGCACCTAAGTTGCCTATGAGCCGCGCAGTCCATCTGCCTCTAGTTTCATTTTGCCAAGAGAGCTCGCACTCGTCTAGAGTGTGTTGAGTGGAGTCAGTCCACAGTCTGCCTTACAGACAGCCGCGTGCAAGGGACTCGCCTGCTCTTTGCTGTAAAAATAAGCGCGCAGCGAGTCGACTTAGCGATGATGTGGTGCTGCTACGTCAACTACGCCCTACCTCTGATGTTACGAGGCAGGTTCATCCGCTCCACGGCAGATTTTGGATGATGCGTTCGGAATTGGGACATAGTTGTCCGTATCTACCGCTAGACGCTTTCCAGATCAATCTTCGTCCACGGCAATGTTCCGAATGCATAAGCCAATGAAGGGATAGCGAACACATTCAACGCGCTTATTTTATTCTTCCCCGAGGAATTCGGACAGCCGAGCATCCTTCAAATCACCAACTCGAGCATGGGTTCCTTGCAGAATTCATAGGCTTTTTAGAAGTCTGTTTCGGTCATAGCTTCGATGTGGAGGTCACCAATGCTATGTCCGGTATGCGGCTCGTGATGACCTTTGCAGATGACTTGGATTCGACACTTGTCTAATCCAAACTCCATTCGAATATCACGGCTGAACATGTCTATTATTCGCAACAGATTTCTAAGATAGTCGTCAGTATCAGCATACAGCTTGATGTCATCTAAGTATATCGAGTGTGTTAGTTCGCACTTAGCACGTAGGCCATACTTTATTGCAAAACCATGTCCTCTAGCTTCATCCAGAAGCCATGAAAGGGGGTTCAGTGCCATACAAAAACAAAGGGGACTCAACGAATCCCCTGGAAGATACCCCTCTTTTTACGGATGGGCTCTGAGGTATTAGCATCCTCAGATGTACGCACTGAAGGTGGTCTGCCACTCTTCTATGACTGTCGCCAGAAACTTTATTAGTTTCGGATCTATTCGATACAAATGTAGGATATCGATTAGCCAGGTATGCGGGACGCTATTGAAAGCCTTGGCATAATCGGTAGCAACTAAAGAGGTTCACCGAAAACTGTACTGTCTGGATGCTCTGTTGGGATTCGTTGAGACACCTGGAAAGGCTCCGTTGGTTTCTCGCGTATGTTTCATTCTGGGCACGTCTGGAATGACTTTCGCCATACCGTCGTAACCGTGATGGTGGCCGAGATTGTGTCGCTGCGAGTAATAAAGCGGTAATAGTCTGCGACTCGCTGCACAGTAACGTGTGCGAATGGCGGGAAATGCTCGACGAATCTCTGGTGCAACAAGGGGCGGTAAAATGTTGTACCCGCCCCGCCGTTATTTCGTAGTAGGAGCGAATGATGAAGAGGTTCATTTCTTCAGTCCATTTCATCCGCTGCCTACGCGAAGCTGCTGAAGTGGTCGCCACAAATTGTGGCGAAACAGCTGCAGCAGGCAGAGCTATGCTCCTGGTCGTCGTGGCGCCTAGACGTTGAACCGCTCCACGACTAGCGGTTTCCACGCCGTGCTGTCAATTACGAGAGCCCGACCCAGTCACCAAGTCAGACGACTGCCGCTGGTTATCCGTACCGGACTTCGAATTTCTCCTTTTTATTAGATGGATTTGCATTTTATACCTAAGTGCCAAGCATTTAGGCTCGGACGATCCTACCTACCTAAAAACTAAAGGGGCGCTGGTGATGGTGGCCGGTGGTAGGTTAATGGGAGAATCCGTCGAGAACTCCCCGCAACATCGAACACGAATGCGGAATGGTGTACTTCTACATGGTTTCAACCAGAGTGTGCAAAAGTCCCAGGACACCAAGGGAAGCCGTGAGGGATTTAGGTACAATACCTGCAGCTGACAATATTATGGGAATTACAACAACCCTCTTGAGACGCCAAATTTCTTTGATTTCCCGAGCCAATGGCTCATAGTTCACCTTCTGCTTCACGTATTTCCGTTCAATGTTTTATGGGGGATAGCAACATCAATTATGTACGTGGAGCGACCCGTTTTGTCAACTAACAGTACGTCAGGCTTGTTATGTGCAGTATGGCGATCAGTCAAAACTTGCCGGTCGCAATACATGATGTAAGCAGAACTATCAAGTACTGCTTGTGGCTCATCTTGGTAAACCGGACATTTTCCCATGATCAGCCCATTCTTGTACGCAAAGTTTTGATGGATAAGCTTACATACAGCATTATTCCTGGTGATGTATTGCACCGGTGCCATAACAGTACAGCCAGAAATGAGACGGTCCAACGTCTCTAACGCCGAACCAAAGATTCTGTACTGGTCGTTCTCCACCCGTTCTTTCATGCTGGGAGGAGTAGACATCACAGTATGTGCTGCTCTTCACCAAATCTGGCAGCCGTTGAGCTTCTTTTCTAAATAACTGGATACAGTTCTACAGAACTGCAGCACCTATGATCGGGAACTATTAGTCACGTACATGGCAATCAAATACTTCCGATATTCCCTAGAAGACAGGTCATTCACAGTGTTCACGGACCACAAGCCTCTTACCTTCCGTTTTACATAGAAGCCCGACAAAGTTTCTCCTCGTCAACTTCGGCACCCAAACTTTTTAAGCGGGTTTACTTCGGACATCCAGCGAGGACCAGCAAGGACAATGTAGTTGCAGACACTTTATGGGGCCTTTCAGAGGTTATAATCTGTGCCACGGTAGATTTTTCAGCATATGTCAAGGCACAGAAGGATCACGCAGTGCTGTTGAACAGAGGGGACCACTTCTTTAGGCTTGATGTCGACGGCAGGCCCAGGAATGTCTCCGTGCTCACCTTTTGTCTGGGCTGAGGTATCGAGAAAGAAAGGTGCACGGCGCGTGAGATTCGATCTGCGCCCTTAAAAATTCATGGGCCAGGAGTTGAGTTTTGTCGTTGGAAAGCCGTATCAGGTGGCGGTGGGGTAGTGCGGAGCCGCTTAGCGGAGATTCATCCGAACTCCATACCAAAGTAGCGCAACTCACCACAACTCGAGCCTCACCTCACCTACCTATTAGTAGCAGGATGACAGCCACGGACCCGGGAAAGTCTACTATTAAAAATAATGCCTTAGAGTTTTCTGTCCTGCTATGGTACGTTTTCACATCATACTCGATAAAGTTTTAGAATCTACAATAATTGCTTCCGTTGTTAATTTAATATTGTTATTACGAAAATATACAATTACGTCTATATTTAATTTGATATGTTGTACGTTTGAATGGAGTATAATTCAGTCAACAATATGACCTATTATCTCTATCCAAATAATATTATTGTAATTATTAATTACTCACAATATCGAGGCTGACTCCGGAGTGTTTTTAAGGTTTTGTGTGAAACAAAATCTTATTAGAATCGATTCGATGTCTGTCTATATTTGATATCGAGTGAAGCATAGGGAGGTGATGGCTGAAAATATGACCCCCAGAAAGTGCAACAGATCTCGTTCTCAGAACCTATCCAACCGAAAAATTTGAAAAAAATCATAGTAGTGCATTTCTACGAAATCTAGGCTATCCGGTTGCAATATGTGCACAAATAAAGTTAATGATATATATTTCCACATTTTAGAAATTAGGCGGCAACTCGCCGTATGCCCGTCACAGAGGCGGGGGCGGGGGGTAATGTACGGCACAATTTGGCCAAGTTTGAAGAAAATCCAACTATTATTAACAAAGTTATAGGGGGTGAAACTTTGCCATTTTTTTGTGAATTTCGTGCATTCTACAATGTGTATGACGTCATCATCACATATCAATTCGCCAATACTACAACGACGTCAGTTCATATGAATGGGGGTCGCAAAGAATTTTGTTTTAGTTTTTTAGTCATTTGTATATGAATATCAATCTAGTCCAGTCATTAAAGCTTTCATTCTCCGAATTCTTTCAGTCAAGACAGACTGACATGAAATTTGGGGCGAGAGCAGAAAGTGGTATAAGAAACAAAAATTATATAGAGCCGATGCACACCTCCACTTCGGAGGGGTGTGGCACCCCCAATCCGGGGTGTAAAATTTTCAAAATAACCACAGAAATCTAATTGATTTCTGGTCGATTCTAAGTAAAAAATGTTTAGAGAAAATTTTTCGTACAAATAGTAATTTTCGAGTTATTCTTATTCAAACATGTCGTTTTTTCATCGCATATTTTTCAACAGTTTTTGGCAAATAACTGGAAAACCATGCATTTCATGTTGAAATGATATTTAGCCGAAATAAAGCATAATTACAAAAAGAATGAATTTTTTCATTTGTTTGTAGGTGCAATATGGAGGGAGTTATGGCTCGTCAAACCTAAATTCGTAATGTCCAAACAAAGTTAATATTTTCAAGGTCAAATAACGCAAAATTTTTTTTTATTTCTCCAAAAAAGAAATCATTTTTTCAAAAATATCTAAAAAAATAGCAAGTCGGGAAACCGGAAGCTTCAGGTACGAAAGGTTTTGTGTATTTCTTAGTACGTACTACGTAATATATGCATATACTATATTATGTGAGAATATCCACTTTCGGATGATATTGATATTCATAGTCTTGAATTTGCAAAGAAGCGACAACTTTGACGTATTATAACTTTGTTAGTAATGGTGGGATTTCCTACAAACTTGGTGAGATCATGCCCATATTGTTGCGAAATTGCGTGGTGCTAGTATAAACTTAAGGCGGGTTTTGCAGCCAATTACTGAAAATTATAGTAACATACTATTATTAACATTATTTGTACAGATATCAGTATGGAAGTTGTTTCAGAGCCCAGACACCATATAGTGGCAGCCTCCTGATTTTTTCAGATTTTTCGGTTTGATAGTTTCTGAGAATGGCCCCCTTAAAGGAATGATCACTTTGAACCCCCCGCACTCCCCATCTTTCCAGCAAATTTCAAAACTAAAAGGCTGTAACTCACTGTATGCGTGAGCGTTCACAGTTCCCACCTTTCTACCAAATTTGGCGTCAATCGCTATAACCGTCTCCGAGAAAAATGCGTGTGACAAGTAAAGTATGTCTGTCTGTCCGTCACACGCATTTTTCTCGGAGACGGTTATAGCGATTGACACCAAATTCAGTGCAAAGGTGGGAACTGTAAACGCTCACACATTAGTGAGTTATATCCTTTTACGACGGATTTTAGGGGGGTCCCCATACATGCAAAAGGGGGGTGTAAAATTTTTTTTTCATCAAATATAGTCATGTGGGGTATCAAATTAAAGGTCTCGATTAGTACTTTTCAAAGCCGGTTTTAGTTTTGAGATTTGTTAGAAAGGTGGGCAATGCGAGGGGTTGAAAATGATTATTTTGAGCTCATTTTTTATGGCGGCGTAGTCAATATCATTGTGCGGCACACAAATTTTGAAGCAATGTAACATGAGAACAAGGTGTTGACTCCATTGAAGTAAAGGCTTCATTGGTTTGTTAATTGCTACGAATTACGAAGAGTTTTTTAATCCTCCGCGCGGACTGCCGATATTCAAAGCAACGATGGGATTGAACAGATTCAAATTGAGCAGCGTTCGACCTTCACGTGAAAAATTTGCTACAATAAGAGAGGTATTTGATTTATTCCCTTTCGTGGTCGATGCTCTTTCTAACTGTATATATCCCTAAGCCCGACAAGTACGGTATGAACATTTTCCAAAACACCTTATCCTCACAACGCAAAAGTATAAAAATAGGGACTAACAGTTTCGTCCAAGGCAAAAGCAGCTCATCAGACGCTGCCTCACTCCTATCCTGAGAGCAGCGTAGCACACAACCTTTTAAAAATAAATCGTTAGTCCCTATTTCAATGCTTAAAAACGGGGGATTCGTGGACCAAAAAACATAAGTTGCTCTCCATTTGGTCCGGTCCAACATCAAGTGGATGTGGACTTGGGATCCCTCACTATCCTAAAGAGCAAAAGTATATTTGAGAAAAGAACGAAGTGACGGGGGAATACAAGTCAACATTTCCATTTCCGAATTGTATGAGTCGTATTACAAAACAGGAAGAAATGTAACAATGGACATTTTTTGTTTTGGCAATAAAGATAAATGTTATTTTTTAAATCTTTTTATTAAGCTTTTGTGGAAACAAAATTCAATTCAATTCAATGTCTGTCTGTCTGTCACACCCGATTTATTTGGAAACGGCTGAACCAATTGCTACGAAATTTAGTGAGATGTGGTCTATGAATCCATTTACATATAAGAAGTAGCGCCATTTTATCTGGAGTTTGCGGCGCAACAGATTAGGACGAGACGTATTACACACGCAGATATTATCTTGACGATAAGCAAATAAACATTGCGTATTACCGAATACTGGATGCTATATGCGGATGCGCATTCTATATCTTTCATGAAATTATTACCCTGATTTGACTCAGGTACACATTCACAGCTGAGTCGACTGGTATACAGCCTTGTGCTCTAACCACTCAGCTATCCGGATACTTCATACGTGTTTTAGAATGCACGAAATTCACACAAAATGCAAAAATTGCATGTTCTATAACTTTGTTAATAATAGTTGGATTTCCTTCAAACTTCCTTAAGTTATACCTTATGTTATTCCTTATGCAAGTGCCAACTGTAGTTCTTGTAGCCCCTCCGTTTCACCCGCTATATGGCATCATTTTCAGAAAGTCCTAATCGACCACTTTCATTTGATACCCGACATGGTCACATTCAATTCACAAGTTTTATACCCTTAAACTTTATACAAAATGAAGCCACTTGTTGTATGTAAAGGGAATAAGAGGCCACACGCTCTCGCCAATTTTCGTGACAATCGGTCCCGCTGTTTCGGAATAAATCGGGTGCGACAGACAGAGAGATAGTCAGACAGACAGACAGAACTCGATTCGATCCTAATAAAGTTTTGCTCCACACAAAACGTTAAAAATGGTTGAAATATCGAGCATTACATAGGAAAACTTCCTTAACTATTCCCGTACGAATGTTTCCAAATTACATGCATGTTTGGTTTTTGTATTAAGTATATACATATATGGTACATCATCATCATCAACGGCGCAACAACCGGTATCCAGTCTAGGCCTGCCTTAATAAGGAACTCCAGACATCCCGGTTTTGCGCCAAGGTCCACCAATTCGATATCCCTAAAAGCTGTCTGGCGTCCTGACATACGCCATCGCTCCATCTTAGGTAGGGTCTGCCTCGTCTTCTTTTTCTACCATAGATATTGCCCTTATAGACTTTCCGGGCTGGATCATCCTTATCCATACGGATTAAGTGACCCGCCCACCGTAACCTATTGAGCCGGATTTTATCCACAACCTGACGGGTCATGGTATTGCTCATAGATTTCGTCGTTATGTAGGCTACCGAATCGTCCATCCTCATGTGGGGGGCTAAAAATTCTTCCGAGGATTCTTCTCCCGAAACCGACCAAGAGTTCGCAATTCTTCTTGCTAAGAACCCAAGTCTCCGTGGATTACAGGAGCACCGGCAAGATCATTGTCTTGTACAGTAAGAGCTTTGACCCTATGATGAGACGTTTCCAGTTTTTGTAAGCTGAAATATGCTCTGTTGGCTGACAACAACCGTGCGCGGATTTCATCATCATAGCTGTTATCGGTTGTGATTTTCGAACCTAGATAGGAGAAATTATCAACGGTCTCAAAGTTGTATTCTCCTATCTTTATTCTTCCCGTTTGACCAGTGCAGTTTGATGTTGTTGGCTGGATCGTTTTCGGTGCTGACGTTCTAACCATATATTTTGTCTTGCCTTCATTGATGTGTCGCCCAAGATCTCGCGGCCCCTGCTCGATCTGGATGATGGTGCTTTTATCTGGCCTCGCACATTGGTCAGGGTCAGCCTAGTCAGTCCTATATGGTACATACTATATGTATATATGAATTACGTACATGATTTTTAATTTTTTAAGTCGAAATCTCTTTAACTCGAGCAATTGGGACAGACAGATGATAAAGTGATTTTAGTAAGATTTTGTTTAGCACAAAACCTTAAAAAGGAATATACAGCTTATAAATAAATTGTATTACCCGATCCGCGCCTTGGAAACTATCATAGAAGCGATGGGGAAATGTTAGTAGCTTACTTCTGAAATCATGAAGAATAACGATATGCAATATGATAGTCCTTACCAGTTTCGTATCGATTGGCAACTTTCTGTAATTATTATATGAATTCTTCATTTCCTCATAAGTCATAAATTGTAGAGCACCGTGAGAAACTCCAAACATACCAGGAACGAAACCCTTCGGAACAATACCCAATTAATAAAATGCCTAGTGGCCAAAAAGTGCAATTGAATTACTTACCCTATAAAGACCCCTTATTCCTTCCTGGCGATATATCTTCACTAGAGCGTCTGTCATTCCACGATAAGCATTCATCGACGAGGCTGGTTCCAATTCATATTGTAAGCAAAGTCTAGTTTTTACAACCCAAATAGGATTTGTGATTATGAGTGTCAATATACCAGCTTCAGAGGCAGCAAGCATATGCAATGTCGGTCCTAAAGGAGTTGAAGTGTTTCCTCCTTGTATCCATGTTTTAATAGTATTATAACTTGAAAGTTAAAACATCCGAATATTAGGATTTAAACTGGTAAAATTTCTTATTTTTTACATTTTATCTTCTAAATATTAAAAGCACCGAAAATTAGGCTATAAACTGGTAAAAATTCTTTTTTTGCCATATCTTATCTTCTGTGATATTCTACTATAGTATGGAATAATAATGATATACGAGTATAATAAACTATCTTCAAATTTTCAAAATAAAGCTTACAACATAAAATAAAATCCCCAGGCGCTCCCAGATCCCCATACATTTGGTGTTACACCTTTATAAAGTCCTCGGAGTCCTTCTTGTCGAAATATAGTAACGAAGGCACTTGTCAAACTACGATATTTTGGAGCTGCCGTTGTTCTTCCATCATTCACTATGAAAAAAGGCGAAATTCATAAATAAGACTGCTTATAATGAATGTATTCAAATAATAGAATGGAAATATGCGGTGTCGGCATTCTGAAAAGAACCCGGCAAATATTGAAGAAGCGAATTTCAAATTTTGTGTAACTGAAAACTACCTAAAATCGATTTCTGTCTGCCATACATATTTTGTTTCTAATAAGCTTTAGGAATTATTATATGCTCAACTATACAGTGGTATACATAACAATGTTAATACTTGAAAATAGTTGAAAATAATTGCTGATATTTTCTGTAATGTCCCAAACGAAAGCGTTTTTATCTGGAAGCTAGTGAAAATATACAACTACTGTTGAAAATATATATGATAAAAAACATTCTTAACAAAATAAATGAATACTTTTCAAATTGCGGCGATTCTTGAAAAAAAAAATGAAAAAAAAGGAAAACCTTTGAATTGCATAGTCATTATTTATTTTATTGTATCTACATTTGTCCCAGTAATATAATCTATAAGATGTAAATATTAAGCTCATTCTAAACAAACTTTGTCTATTTCCGCACATTGATGTGTACATAAAAGTTGGACAGAAAAGTTCATAGGCTACCATATAAATAGCGCCACTAGTATTAAATCCATATGATTTTTAGTTAACCCTAACCTTCAAAAGACACGTATACAAATTTGACAGCTGTCAGATTATTAGTTTGTGTGATAGAGCATTTTGAGTGAAGTAACTTTTATTGGTTTGAAGAAAATGCATGGAGGAATGGATTATCGCCTGTTGTTGAAGCGTAGGCTTGGCTTGATAAACATTATTTGGAATTTGAACCAGAAAAGGCAACCGTTTGCTAAGTTTAAATAAAGCGAAAAGACTACCGAGGACGATGCACGCAGTTGACGCCCCAAAGAGATTGTTACCGACGAAAACATAAAAAAAAACACAGAATAATTTTGGTTGATCAAGATAGATGAGGTTCTAAAGAAAGAATAACGTCTTGGACATGTCGTGCATGAATGTGCGGGTATGCGAAAACTCTGTTCAAAGTGGGTGCCGCGGAAGCTCACAATCGACCAAAAACAACAAGTCGACGATTCTGAAAAATTCTTCTTCCTCCATGAAAAAACCCGAATTTATGCGACGATATGTGACAATGAACGAAACATGGCGCCATTATTTCGCACCAAAACCAAAACGATCGCTGTCTGAGTGGATTGTGCGTGATAAACCTACTCCAAAGTGTGCCAAGACGCAACCGTCGGCTAGCAAGAATATGGCATCAGTATTTTGGGATGCGCATGGTATAATATTCACCAACTGTCTTGAGAAGGGAAACAGCATCAACACCATTACATAGCGTCATTGGAGCGTTGAAAGGATGAAATCGTGGAAAAACGGTCCCATTTAAAGAAAAAGAAATTGCTGTTTCATCAAGACAATGCAACGCAACGCATTCTCCAGATCTGACCCTAGGGACCTTTCCCTGTTCTCAGAGATTGCGCGCTGAAAAGAAGAGATAAAAGATACTAGAAGAGATAATCGCCGAAACTGAAGGCTATTTCGAGGCTAAAAACAAATTGTACTATAAAAATGGTATCGAAAAATTGTATGACCTCTATAATTGTTATATTGCTCTGGAAGGCAACTATATTGAATAAACAAATCATATTTTATCAAAAACATTTTTCTATAATAGTTTATGAACTTTTAAGTCCAACTATTATCGCACCTTTGCAGAAAAAGTAGCATAACTCCAATAAGAAACTTTATCAGAAATCGCAAAAAATCGGTTTCTCTTCGTTCGACGCTAGGCGTTTGCTTCTTATTCCTTGAAATAAAGACCACGGGCTTTTCGGTATACCTGAATCTGCTCATAATGTTAAGGTTTTTACAATTACGACTGTTTTTGGTTTTTTTTTTAAAAATAATTCGCTAATATTATTTTGAACTAACCGAACTGTGGTGTCATCTAACGACAGTTACTTGCATTGCAGCTTAGGGGGGCATCTTGCTTCTCAAACTAGTGCGGTAGATGGCGGGCTCAAAACCATTGGAACACAATGAATTCACGTGGAATACTAAACTTTGACCTTCTATAACTTCGTTAATCATAATTGGATTGCCTTCAGAATGTGTCTTATATTTTCGCTTGTACTAATGCCAAGTCTCATGCTTCTAGGATAGGATAGATCCTGAGCGCCAAACCTGTTTCACTTTTCGTGGCAGACTTTTTTAAGTCCTCACTCCCCTGCGTTTTACCAAATATAAGAAAGATCATCTCGTGCGAGGATATGTAGTATGTAAAACGCTACACATGAAGGAGTTGCATAATTTTTTGTTGGTTTAAGGCGGACTCCCCATATATATGAAAGGGAGGTGAAATTTTTTTTACAGAATATGGTCATGTGGGGTAACAAATGAAAGGGCTTTCTAAAAATGAACTTATTTCTGACATTGGGTGAAGCGCAGGGGTGTGAGGACTCAAAATATGTGCCCCAAAAAGTGAAACAAGTCTCGTTCTCAGAGCCTATCGAAATATTTGAAAAAAAATCACAGTGGTGTACCTATATAAAATGTAGGCCTCAAAATACATCCCATTCCGATATCTGGTCAAATAAAGATAATAAAAGGAAATTACTATATTTTAGAAATTTACTTGAAAACCCCCCTTAAGTTGATTATAGATTCACACAACAGTAACATAGCTGATTATATATGCGCATAATGCGGTAATCGTATTGGAATTAATAAAGTTATAGTACATCAAATTATATATTATATTTTCATGAGAGAATTACCAATTACTATACACTCATTACCAATTCTAGGTACACATACTAGATACCTGTGCCTTCTCGATTGTTTGCAATAAAGGTTGAAGATAAACGTATCCGTTGAGCAGCTGGGTTAGTTACTAGTCAACCCCATCGTGCTTTCGGTTGAACCACGGATGGTCCATCTACGAGTACCTCCCGATTCTGTTTCGCCAAGATTGCTGCCATCCGGAGAGAGTACGAGCTCTTTCTTCACAAGCGACAGCTTCCTTACTTCCCTCGCCATTCCTGATATATAGAAGCTTTGTTCGGCAGCATGGAAAGCGACCGGAATCACTAACCGACGCTTGCTGGATAACCGGCAACCGGCGATCGTGTAGTCCCAGCCCTGTCTGTGGTGTTGTCAATCTACTCGAAGAAACTCATCTTCGTGTTTATTATGATGCCCATTGTTTCACCACCCTGAATAGGGAGGACTGTGGGAACTTTCTCCTTGGTCAACACAATGACTTCAGTTTTCTTCAGAGCTAGGGAGAATTCATGCTCAACCATCCATCTGCTTACTCATTCTAAGTATTCGCTGAGCTTGCTCAACCGTGCGTGTGGTAACTAGTGGCGCAACATTATCCACGTATCCGACTAGATGCGATTCATCAGACATCTCGAGTATTTTAATTTTTTAATCATTTATATATCAATATCGATTACTCCAAACAGACATATGTATGTATCTATATGTATATACTAGGGTAGTGCCTAATTCAGATTGCATATATTAAAACAGCGGTATTCAATATACGTAATGTATATGTAGACATGTATGCTTTTCTGCATGAAGTAAATCGCAAATCGCAAAAAAATTTGTTAGCGTCATTTCATCCTAATTACACAATTAGAGGCGCTTACGGCGCTGTAAATGCGAACCATAAAAATAAATGAAAATTCGCATAAGAAAGAAATTTAATTTTAACAGACAAAAACACATAATGGACACCTTGTTGAATGAAAATTAAAAGACGATTATTTGCATACAAAGTGTATTTTTTTTATAAAACCGATTATTTACCGGCCCATAGCAATATATTTCTTACATGTACGATTCGATATCATAATTGGAGACATATTGCATAAGCCTTAAATTCGGTCTAATATGAATATTGCAAATCTATGTATAATATTATCGCGATAAATGAACTTTGTCAGGTTTCATGTTGAGTAACTTGATGACGAGTAATGAGTCTATCATGATCAATAAAGCGGTAAAGATACCAATTTTATAACGTTCGCCTGTGTTTTTGTTCGAACAACGATCGAATTCTAAGGGTTTTTATTTTTTTATGAAAATGTTTAAAGTTACTGTCCTCAAATGCTAAACAATAGGAGAGTTTTTTACTGAAATTACGTACTCCTCTAACATTTTGGTTGATATGTTTCCAGGACTATTACTTATTTTAGAAATAATTCCTTGTAAGGGCCCCTCACAGAAATTGGTCCATTTCACTAAACATTCATTGCTTAGAATCGACCATTTAGTCGATTTCTGTGGTCATTTGGGAAAAGCACACATAGGCGCTATATAATTTTTGTCTCTTATGTAACCTTCTACCCCACCCCAAATTTAATCTCAATCGGTCTTGAATGATCAGAAATGGAAACGGACTCAGCTGTAAATGAGTACCTGAGTCAAATCAAACTAATAATCTCGGGCGAGCACAATGCTGACCACACTGCCTCCTACAAGCTATCCTGTAGTGTACCGTTATGGTCTTGAAAGAAATGCTCTAACACACTTTAAGGCCCTGATCCAATTGGATTGTTACGCCATTATTATTATTATTATTTTTTATTGCTAGCCATGCTATTAACATAGTATGCTGGTCCCAAGCCCAGGTAAAGGAGGAGGGTTTGAGGCAACGTACTCTGTACTATCCTCAGTAAAACAAAAATAAAATGCTGAGATCAGGGAAAGAGATAAATAGAGTATAGTTGGAGTAATTCCACTATGCTAAGTCCTACCTGATCTCTCTTGGTGACAGGTCCCGCGACAGGCCGACCAAAAGAATGGATACAATGTCATTACAAACATCATGATCCGATTGAGTCACAAACCTCGGAGAAATGCTAGGGTGTCCACCTCAGTCGACGCGGTAGGACGGGCCCCGGTCCTGTCGAGAAATGGGCAAGGGTTCTTGACGCATGGACGGCGTCAGAACGTAAGCAAGTTAGTCCGAACAAAACGAACAAAACAAATACGTGTCTGTACGCTAAATGTTGGTACCCTAACTGGAAAGACCGAGGAACTCGCAAGAGCCCTTCGGAAAAGGGGCATTGATATCTGCGCTCTGCAAGAAACCCGATGGTCTGGTGCCAAAAGCTGCGACATTCAACGCGAACGCGGTAAAAATGGCTACAAACTTCTCTATTTTGGTAACCCACACAATCAATATCGTGTTGGCATTGCCATCTCAGAGGGTTTCCGTGATGCCATTAAAGAAGTCGAACGATTTGATGATCGGCTGATGAAGCTCATATCAGCTGATCGCACTATTCACTTCTTCACCGCGTACGCACCACAGACAGGTCGACCTGATGCCGAGAAAGATGCCTTTTGGCAACTTCTCGATGAAAAGACTTGTCACGTGTCTGCTGACGACTATATTATTATTGCCGGCGACCTTAATGGTCATGTGGGTGAAACGGCAGACGATAACATTTGCCATGGGGGAAAGGGGTTCGGAGCGCGTAATGAGGTTGGCGAGCGTATAATCGATTTTGCGGACAAGGTCATGACCTTGTACTTATGAATACATGGTTCATCAAACGATTGTCTCATCTTTTTACATTTTATAGTGGGAACAGTAAAACGCAAATCGACTATATTCTCATAAGACGCCAACATTTTACCACTTGCAAAGTCGTTCCCTATGAGACCATCGCTCCTCAACATCGGTCGTTGATTGCCGTCCTGCGAATTAAGCCACCGATAAAACAGAGGAACGCACTGGCTCGCGGTGCATCAAATGGTGGCGATTTGGTGAGAAGAAAGAAGAAACGATCTCACTCATACCATTGCCGACCATTACGAATGTGGAAGAATCATGGAACCAAATGAAAGAAACGATCCACAAAGCGGCCTCTGCAACCCTCGGGGTCACCAACCAGGTAAACGGTTCATCAACCGAGATACTTGGCTTTGGAATGATGCACTTGCTAGAATCCGTAACGAACGTACACAGGATATCGAACCCTTCTGTTGCGTTAATGACAAGAACGGTACTTTGCTTACCAACCGTCGAGCCGCAACGGATAGATGGTGACAATACTTCGAGCAGATTTAAACAGGAGAGTTTGCTCATTCTCCACTTCCACAATCATTGCCGACATTTGGACCAGTTCCGTCTGTCAGCTCAACTGGTGCTCAGAGGTGGTGGTGAGGAGGACGGGGCGGCAACCCTGTCGGCCAAACCAAAACCAAGTGGCCGAGGAGAACCTCCATAGTGGTGGCACCGGGAGACGCTGCATTCACTTTGGTTTGCCGGCCGTGATGTAGTAGGCGAATGCTCCAAAGGTCTAATTAGGGCGCTTAGACCCCAGTCTGCACGGGGACTCATCTGAAGTGGCAAATTTGTCACGAAACCTTACCAGGGGTATACTGGTATCAGAGGAACCGGGAAAGCCCCTGGACTCTCATACTTCGGGTGAACTTCCGTTGTATGTGAGTACAGCTCGGTTATTTGCAGTTGGTCCCCTTAGTGGGAGTTTCATGGCGGTTGTGGTTGTGCTCAAGCGAGAAGAGACCTTCGGGCCTCGGCCTGGTGTTGCGTTTCAACACGGGTGCCGTACTTCATAGTTCGGTAGAGATTTAGGTAATTCTTGCATTCACCAGTATGAATGCTAAGCCATGCAGCCATCCAGTCTATACCAAGACTGGTACCGTTGTTGCTTGTCTCAGCGGGCTCTGATTGTGGTCACAAAATCAATCCGCGTCTGAAGAGGACCGTAGGATAAAGTCTCTACGACAGGTACCTACGTTAAATACAACATAACACGAAGAACACCATCTGACTGGCAAGAAAGTACCACTGTTCCAATATTGAAAAAGAAAGGTAGTCCAGCAGAATGTTCAAATTACCGTCCAATCCGATTACTTTCCCATACCATGAAGCTTTTTGGACGCATTCTTGACAACCGTATTCGCGAAATCGTTGAAATAACCGTGAATTAAGCCCGATTTGTCAAAAACTGCGGAACTACTGACGCAATACACGCTGCGCAGTTACTCATGGAGAAACACTGTGAGAAGCATCGCCCTCTTTACATTGCCTTTCTGGATCTAGAGAAAACGTTTGACTGTGTGTCACACAAACTCATCAGGTATGCTTTACGGCAACACTCAGTGCCAGAAGAACTCGTGCGCTGGATTCAATTGCTCTACCATGATCCGAAAACTAAAGTTCGAAGTATGGCGGGTGTATCAAAACCGCTTCGTGTCTCTGTTGGTATTCATCAAGGAAGCGCCCTCTCACCAATCTGCTTTGTTCTTGTTATGAACACCGTCACACGGGATATCCAACGTCCAGCGCCCTACACCCTGCTTTATGCAAATGATGTTTTCCTAGCGTCTGATAGCAAAAATGATCTCAAGCAACTTGTCCAAAAGTGGAATGATCGCCTGATGCACCGTGTTGCGCAGATTGAATTTAAACAAAACTAAATTTTTTACGACCGATCTCCATGAAACAGGCACAATCACTGTCAGCGACAGTGATCTACCCAGAACTTAGCGATTTAAATAACTCGGGTCAACGCTATCAGTCAATGGAGAACTGCGTTATGATGATGGATGAAGTGGCGTTCCACAATTGGTGTTCTTTGTGATCGACGTATCAACGAACGTCTCAAATCTAAAATTTACCGCAATGTTGTCCGTCCTGTTGCTCTCTATGGTTCTGAATCTGAGTCTTCGATGGTATGATCACGCAATTCGTGCTAACGAGAATTCACTTGCCAAGATTGTTCTGAACATCGAAGTCGATGGTAAACGACCAAAAGGCAGGCCTAAACAACGGTGGCTTGATACGCTGGATGGGGATTTCAAAGTCTCGAGATTGCACCCAGATCAGGCATTCGATAGAGCCAAATAGCGAAACCGATCACGACGAGCCAACCCCGCTTGTGAACGGAACAAAGGCCAAAGAAGAAGATTGTTCGTCCGGGTGGCTCACTGGTGGTAAAGGGACTTGTATTGTCACTGGGTGTCAGGTCCAGTCGACTCAGCTGTGATTGAGTACCTGAGTCAAATCAGGGTAAAAATCACGGGCGCATTGATGATCACATTGACTCCTACAGTGTAATGGGTTGTCGCTCAACAATTATTATTATATTATTATTTTGTATTGTTGATGAAGCTCACCATTATATCAGCTGATTGCCCTATTCATTTCTTCACTGTATGCATACCACAAACAGGTCGACCTAATGCCGAGAAAGAAAGCCTTCTGGCAACTTCTCGATGGAAAGACCTGTAACGTATCTGCTGATGACTATGTATGTATATCGGTGCTATGTGGGAAAAAGGGGTTTGGAGCGCGCAATAAGAGTGACGAGTATATGGGCGATTTTGCGGACATTCATGACCCTGTTCTCGTGGATACATGGTTCATCAAACGATTAACAGAAAAAAACAGTAGAACTATATTCTCATAAGGCGCCGACATTTTATGATGAGAGACCATCGCACCTCGCCATTGGCCGTTGACTGCTCTCTTGCGAATTAATCTACCGATAAAACGACATGACGACATCACTTTATCGACACTGGCTGCAAAGCCGTTACCTATGAGACCATCGCACCTCAACACGCTGGCAATTTCGTGAGAAGAAAGCGCGATTACCAACTATTACGAATGTAGAACAATCGTGGAACCAAGTTAAGAACAGGAACCATAAAACGGCCTATGGAAGTTTCTAAGCCAGGTAAGCGGTTTATCAACCCAGATAAAGGTCCGTCAAAGAAAACGCCTTTACCATAAGTTTATCGAAAATAAAACGTTGGTCAATTTACAAGAATGCCAACCGGGCAGTAATGAAGGCTATCACTATTACCCGCGCGGTCACGTTAAACTAAACACTTCCCAAAGTGTTGACCTCGAGTTCAAAAGGGTAATTGGCCGGATTGACGATAAGCAATGACAACCAGAATGCCAAGAGCACGCGACACGACTGCATACACCAGTACGACTCCGAGAGTTGCGTTCCAAAGATTTCCGGACCTCACTCACCAGGAGCCCGAAATATGGTTCGAAATAGTGGAGGCAAGCTTTATGAGGTGTAACATAACAGACCCAGAAGAGCAATATTTCCAAATCATAACAGTGCTAATTTTAGAGTCGGTGCCAGATACGTCATATCGCCACTTACGCGAACAACTAATAAAGTTGTTGAGTGCCAACGAGGATAAGAAAACAATGCAGCTCATGGAGAGCACTTCCATGCGTGACGAGAAACCCTCTCGTTTCCTCCACCACCTACAATGTCACAGCGATACCAAAGTTCCTGAGTCGCTAATGCGTAGTCTATGGGTAAGATGCCTACCATCTACTCTTCAACTGATCACGGCGAAGGTTGATGACCAGCCATTACAAACCGGAGCCGATGCACATTTATCGTCGTCATGCCTCGCGGAAGCAACGTCAGTAATTTCCTACACCACCAGCAGTTCAACAATAACTGGCATCACGGCACGCCCAACTGAATTATTGTAATTTCCTTGCACTCAATCATTGACAATGCTGTGGTGGTGTTAATTACTTCCAGACACTTGCCTGGCATTAGAACTTTTAATTACCTTTCTCTTCTACTGAAGTGATCTACTCCCTAAAAGTTAGCTAATTGCTACAAGTTAAGTAGAGCAATCACTCGGTGGAACAGTCTCACAGCTCTCACTTTATGAACACCACAATGAGAAGTAGAATCGATATTGAATTTAAATAAACAAATCAAATATATAAACACGGCTTTCATTCAACTTCTGCTATCAATCTCAACCGCACCCAAAAAATAAAAGTACTCCAGAGTAGTGTTTAAGTTACCCTCCGATCCGTTTGCTAACAACTTCTTGATTGTATTCGCGGCACCGTTCATGTAACAGTGAATCAAACCGCGTTTGTCAAAAACTGCGGAATTACTAACGCAATACATGATGCCCGGGTACTCAGGGAGAGACATCGCCATCTTCGAACATACTAAATCTACAATTTACCGCAGTGTCATCCGCCCTAACGCCCTCTGTTGTTTGGCGTGTTGGCTGAAGGCAAATGATCACAACCGAAATGAGGATGTCCGCGATCGATATAGGTTTCCACCGATCGTAGAAAAATTGGGAGATAAGCATCATCGATGGTATGGTCACGTATTTCGCATTAACGAGAATTCCCTTGCCAAGATTGTTCCAAACATTGAAGTGGATCAGAAACGACAAAAAAAAAACATCAGCCAAAACAACAGTGGCCTGATACTTTGAATGGTTATTTGAAAGCCTTGTGAATACATCCAGATTAGACCTTTGACAGAGCAAAATAGGGCAACAGATCAAGACGATCCGTCTCCGTTCCTTAACGGGACAAAGTATACAAAACAAGTATTCATCATCATCAACGGCACAACAACCGGTATTCGGTCTAGGCCTGCCTTAATAAGTAACTCCAGACATCCTGGTTTTGTGCCGAGGTCCACCAATTCGATATCCCTAAAAGCTATCTTGGGTCCTAACCTATGCCATCGCTCCATCTCAGGCAGGGTCTGCCTCGTCTTCTTTATGTATTAAGTATGTATAATTTTCGAAAATATAAAATTTGTTCATTCTTCACTTCCACAAACATTGGCGACATTTAGACAAATTCCACCTGTCATCGCCACTGAAATGAAGGAAGCAATAAAACGAACGAAACCGGGGAAAGCAACAGGACCTGACGGCATTCCATTTGAGCTCTAGAAAGTGAAGAGCTGGGAGCCAACACTGTGGCTCAGTGAATTCTTTAATCGGGTTACAGGAAAGTACGGCACCACCTGATTGACAAGAAAGCACCACAGTTTCAATATGGAAAAAAAGAAAGCCCAGCAGAATATTTAAATTACTGTCCGATCCAGTTATGGTGTCATATCATGACGTTTTTGGCCTCATTTTTGACAACTGTATTCGCAACATCGTTCAAATAACCGTGAATCACATCGTATTTGTCAAGAACTGCGAAACTACTGACATAATACACGCTGCGCGGTTACTCATGGAGAAACACCGCCAGAAAAGAATCGGCTTCACTAGATCGTACTTCTCGATCCAGAAAAAGTCCCACCCTATCTTGTCTGGTATGCTCTACTACGATCCGAAAAGTAAAGTTCGAAGTGTGGCGGATGTATCTAAGCCACTTGATGTCTCTGTCGGTGCTCGTCAATGAAGTGCCCTCTCGCTTAGCGTTTCGTAGCAAAGCTCTCAGCCAACTTGTTCAAAAATCAAATGTTTGCCTCATACAACACGGCCTCAGGTTGAATCTGAAGAAAACGGAATTTTTGTCGACCGATCTCCATGAAACAGACATTACTACTGTCAGTGACAGTGACCTGCTCAAAACTGAGCGATGTAAATAACTTGGGTTAGGGTTATAAAAACTCTTCACGCATTAGCGCAACCTGGATGAAGTGACGTTGCACAACTGGTGTTCTCTGTGATCAACATATCAACAAACGTTTCAAATCTAAAATTTACGGTAGTGTAGTCCGCCCTATGATTCTGAGTGTTGGCAGACTCTATGAAATACAATAAACGGCGCCCCGGCATAATTGGGACGAAAATGTTGCGTTGGACAAGTGGGGAAATGGGAATTCACTTGCCAAGATAAGTCAGAACATAGAAGTCGATGGGAACCGACCACAGGACTGGCCAAAACAACGGTGGCTTGATACGCTGAATGGTGACTTTATCGGCAAAATGGCAGAGCCCAATGGCACAACTATCAGGACGAGCTGACCCCGTTTATGAACGGGACAAAAGCTAAAGAAAAAAATTGCTTCTAACCTATGCTTGTTTCAGGTTACAATGATTTAAGTAAGTTACAGTGCAGCCGAATTTATTAGTATTTTTTCTTCTAGTTTAACTTTCACTGTTACGAAGCCCGTATAATTGAAAACCACTTACACTGAAGTGTCAATGGTGTCTTCCAATTGACCAAAGTTAACAGAAATCAATTATGTCCACTAACTTTCAATTATAAAAGGTTTTTGCCTATTTTATGTCGGTGGGTTCAGGTACATCGTTTTTTTCAATGAGTGGTCTATTTAACCTATTAAGCCTACCACAAATTGAGTACTTAGGATACAATTTTAACAAAAAATAACAGTTTTTGTAAGAAAATTAACGAAGTGCAGTATGTCTGCTAAAATTCCAGAAAGGAGAGACAAAAAAAACAATTTCTGCATTGTGAAGTTGTTACTTTTGAAAAGCTCTTTTCAGAAGTAAATTTTTGTAATTTAGAGTCAAGTGCTAGTTACTAGTCAACGTTTATTCCAATGCTCTAATTATCATAGCTTTTGAGTTATTATGATTTTAGTAGTGTAAGGACGACGATTCTTTTTTAGAAACTAAATTGCTAAGAAATCGAAAAAAATGCTCAATGTATTTTACTTTAAACTGCCTGGCATACAGTAAAGTAAACGATGATTCTCAACCTAACTTTTCAATATTGAGTGAGGTCTCCTTTCCAGGGTTCGAACTGACGAAATTCCGCAAAAGGATCACTTTATCTAACTCAGTAAGGGGTTTGGATCTGTACTTTATGCATCATCATTATCAACGGCGCAACAATCGGTATCTGGTCTAAACCTGCCTTAATAAGGAACTCCAGACATCCCGGTTTTGTGCCGAGGTCCCCCAATTCGATTTCCTTAAAAGCTGTCTGGCGTCCTGACCTACGCCATTGCTCCATCTCAGGCAGGATCTGCCTCGTCTTCTTTTTTTACCATAGGTATTGCCCTTATAGACTTTCTGGGCTGGATCACCCTCATCCATACGGATTAAGTGACCCGCCCACCGTAACCTATTGGGCCGGATTTTATCCACAACCTGACGGTCATGGTATTGCTCATAGATTTCGTCGTTACGTAGACTACGGAATCGTCCATCCTCATGTAGGGGCAGATACTTTATTACCTGCACCAGAAAACGACAAACGGCGCCACGAAAAATTGACTGCTAAGTGGCCGATCAGTAAAGTACTAAGTTGAGTGTCGTCCAACTTAGACACTTTTCGACCAAGAAAATACATCCAATATCGTTGAAAATGATCGTATTGAGTCATAATAATAATAATAATAATAATAATAATCGTTGGCGCAACAATCCATATTGGATCAGGGCCTTGAAATGTGTTAGAGCACTTCATTCAAGACCGTACCGGTACACTAGGAGGCAATGTGGTCAGCATTGCGCTCGCAGTCATAAGCCACGAAAAAATGCTAGGGCCTGCAAATAAAATACATGTTTACACGTTAAATATTAACACCCTCACTGGAATGACCGAGGAAGTCGCAAGAGTCCTTCGGAAAAGGCGCATTGATATGTGTGCTCTACAAGAAACCCGATGGTCTGGTGTCAAAAGCTGCGAGATAAAATGCACCAAAAATGGTTACAAATTTCTCTATTTTGGTAGCCCACACATTCAACACGGTGTTCGCACCATTTTAGAAAGTTTCCGTGATAACATTAAAAAAGTCGACCGGCTATGAACCTAATATACGACACTTTACCCGTTTAACACTGTAATTTACGAACTACTCCGAATATTGAAAAATCACTTTGTCCAAATATTCTACACTATATCTAGACACAATTCATGCCAAAAAACTCGATTCCTCGGATCCGACACACGGGATGACGCCCTTAATAATTATGAGACTGTAAAGGCAGACGGCAACAGATATCATGAAGGAGGGGGTTTGGAACTCGCAATGAGGGTGGCAAGCGTATAGTCGATGGGGACGATTTCGTGAGAAGAAAAAATGATCTCATTTACGCGATTACAAACCATTACGTGTGCGGAAGGATAGTGGAACCAAACTAAAGACGCAATCCATAAAGCCCTCAGGGTCACCAAGCCAAATAAATGGTTCATCAATCGAGATGCTCGACTTTGGAATGACGACGTGGAAATAAAGGTCGGTGAAAAGAAACGCCTCCACCACACACCAACGATAAAAAACTGGTCAATTGGCAAATTGATAAGAATGACAACCGGGAAACAAAGAAAGCGATAACTGTCACCCGAGCGCTCCATTACAAAGATCTTTATGTCAAAAGCCACCACGAACGCAATTAGGATATCAACCAGCCGCGACGGATAAATGGCGAGAATATTTCCACCAGATTTCAACAGAAGAATTTCTTCATCCTCCACTTCCACAAGCAGTGCCGACATTTGGACCAACTGCATCTGTTAAAGCCAATGAAGTCGAGGAGGCAATAAAGCGAATGAAATTGGAGAAAGCAACAGGACCTAACGACATTGCATCTGAGCTCTGCATGCGAAGAGCTGGGAGCCAACACTGTGGCTTAATGAATTCTTCAATCGGCATATTCAAAGAGCTGGAACACCATCTAATGGACAAGAAAGTACCACATTTTCGATATGGAAAAAGAAAAAGGTAGTCCAGCAGATTCTGTTACTGTCCCATACCATTAAGATTTTTGAACGCATTCTTGACAACCGCATTCGCGAAATCTTTCAAACAACCATGAATCAAGGCACGTTTGTTAAGAGCAACGGAACTACTGATACCGTGCGAAACATCGCCTCTTTAAATTGCTTTTCTGAATCTTGAAAAAGCGTGTGATCGTGTGTCACACGAACTCATCTGGTATGTTCAACAACACTTAGTGCCATTAGAAGTCTTGTGCTGGAATATTTTGCTTTGCCACGATCTGAAAAGTAAAGTGCGAATTATGGCGGACATATAAAACCCCTTCCTGTCTCTGTCGGTATCCATCAAGGAAGCGCCCTCTCAGCATTCCCCTTTGTTCCTTTTATGGGCAGTGTCACACGGGACATCTAGCTTTCAGCGCCCTATATATTGCTTTATGCAGATGATGTTGTCCTGGTGTTTCATAGCAAAAATGATTTCGAACAACTTTTCCAAAAATGGAATGATCGCCTCATGCAACACGGTCTTAGATTTAATCTTAATAAAACAGAATTGTTGTAGACCGATCTCCATGAAACACGCATTATCACTGTCAGCGGCAGTGACCTGCAAAGAACTCAGCGATTTAAATATGCGTTATAGAATTGCTTCACGCATTAACGCAACCTGGATGAAGCGGCGTTCCACAACTTGTATTCTTTGTGATCGACGTATTAACGAACGTCTCAAATCTAAAATCTATTGCAATGTCATCCGCCCTGTCGTCCTCTACCGTTCTTGGCCGACTATAAAAAACAGTGAATGAAGATGATGCGTTGAACTAGTGGTGTGACACGTCTTGATCACATCCGAAATGAGGATATTCGCGATCGATATGGGGTTGCACCGATCGTGGAAAAATTGGGAGGGAAGCGTCTCCGATGAAACAATGGTGGCTTGATACACTGGATTGTGATTTGAAGGCCTCGCAAAATGGCGGAACCGATCACGATGAGCCTGCTTATGGACGGGACAAAGGTTAAAGAAAAAGAAAAAAACACTTTTCCAGGCCCCTTTTCTTGCTTAATTTATCCAGCTTTCCATGTCACACAAATTTAAATTTTCCGAATTTTCATCTGATCCCTTTCAGTATTTTTTTTACAACGTTCCATTTTTTCACTTAACAACTTCATAGTACCGCCAAATTATTTTAAGAACTTAAGAGAAATGATTTTTTTCGAATCATAAGATTTCAATTTACTCTCAGAAAAAATTTAAGGTAACAAAAACCTCTGTAACCATCTTGTGGTTCTCCAAGCACAGTTAGACTACCTGTTAACATTCTTATGTCCAGCACTGCACTTATGTACGTTTATATTGCATACCATTGAAATCGGGAAACTATAGGCTGGCATACCTTTCCATATATATACGCATTTGAAAACGAACATACATATACATTTTTAAGGTTTTGTGTGAAACAAAACCTTATTAGAATCGAGACGGTGTCTGTCTGTCCGTCTGTCTGCATATCACACCCGATTTATTCGGAAACGGCTAGACGGATTGTCACGAAAATTGGTGAGAGTATGTAATCTGGTGTTCCCTTTACATGTAGTAAGTGGCGCCATCTTGTGTTAAATTTAAGGGGGGCTCCCCATACAAGTGAAAGGAGGATCAACATTTTTTTTCACAGAATGTAGCCATTTGGGGTATCAAACGAAAGTTCTCAATTAGTACTTTTCGAAACTGGTTTAATATTTGATATTGGGTGAAACATAAGCGAGTGAGGGCTCAAAATATGACCCCCAAAAAGTGTAACAGGTCTCGTTCGCAGAATCTATCCAACCGAAAAATCTGAAAAAATCACAATGATGCATCTCTATAAAATCTAGGCCTCAAAATATATCCGGTTCCGATATCTGCACAAATAAAGCTAATAATAGCATATTTCCATATTTTAGAAATTTACCCGGCATCCCCCTTATGTTCTCGTAGTTTGGAAAAATATGAAGGAATATGTTGGGTTTGTAGCTATATACGGATAGAAAAATGTGCGTTGAAATTTCTTACATAAGATGAACACAAAACCTTTATACCCGAAGCGCGAGCTTCCGGTATTCCGACTTGTTTGAATTGGTCACTACGTGCAAGCTTCCTATCCATATATATGCGAATCTATGGGTGGTCTCGAGAAACTGAAACTCAAATAATACGAACAGCCAAGAACACGTGGGAACACCGGAAGCTCAGCGCTTCGGGTATAAAGGATTTTGGTTCATCTTATGTGAGGAACTCTCTATAGAGGTTTTCCATTCGTACATTGCTAAGAATGCAAAAAAAATCTTTTCTGTGTAAAGAAAATTATACTCCATAAAGTACATTAGACACTAACCAAATTATTTGCAAATTGATTGATTGATTTCTTCTCTATCAGATATTTTTATTGTAGCGTCATCATCATCATTCTCACCATTGCTCCCGTTTCCCGCAATTTGGCGACCATCTTCCAGAATTCATTGTTTATCGTCCAACTAGACACAGTCCTGTGACGACGGGGATTTATTCGTCGAAAACAATGAGATTTGTTACTTCTTCCTATTATTAAAGACTTCAACTTGTTTGACGTTGATTTTAATCGGCTTTCTCGGCTGTACTTTCTGACAAAACATTCATCTCCTTTTAACATTAAAGTGCCGTTTACTAAGCACTTGTAAACAAGTCGGTAAGCCGAAAGTTGGACCCTTCAGGTACGAAAGGTTTTGAGTATTTCTTATAAAAACAATTTTTAGCGAATATTTGCCCCATTTGTACTTAGCACGTAATATACATGCATATATTAAGCAGAGCATTCACTTCAGCGTAATGCTGTCATTCAAAGTTTTAGAATTTTCACTAAAGCAACAATTATTACCTATTATAACTTTTCACGATTTCCACCAAACTTGATAGGATCAAGCCTTATATTATAAGCTATGTTACTGCATTTCATGATTCTAGGATGAACTTAAGGTGGATTCTGCAGTCAATTACTAAATTTATAGTAAGATGCTATTATTCACTTTAAACAGATATCGACATGGAGGGTATTTTGGAACCTACGCGCGGAATAGTGGCAGCTTTGTGATTTCTTTCAGATTTTTCGGTTGAGTAGGTTCTGAGAATGGGTCCGTGAAAGAAATTTTCACTTTGCAGCCCCCGCCCTCCCCCATATTGCATTAAATGTCAAAACTGAGAATTGGCATTGAAAACTACTAATCGAGCCCTTTCATTTGAAAGTATGTAGACCAATCTTAAGTTCTATATAGAACGAGGTAACTCACTGCATTCGCGTCATCAGACGCGTCCCCTCGTGTGGATAAGAGAATGCTCGAGGGATGCGTGTGAATATGTAGTTGTACGCATTCGAAGGTGTGCATGCATGGGCATGTTTATGCGCAGGTCGGGTAGGTGGAAGGAAAACGGCCACCCGTAGATAAAAATGGCTATGGCAAGGTTACCCAGAATAATAAACCAAAAGATACGCGACGGTTGGACTAAATAAAACAAACAAGTCGGGAAACCGGAAGCTGGACGCTTCAGGCATGAACGATTTTGGCTATTTCTTTTATAAAAGCATATCCCATTACTACCTAGCATTTAATATATGCATATATTATGTGAGAATATTCGCTTTCGCGTAATATTAACATTCAAAGCCTTGTATTGTCAAAGAAACGACAACTTTGACTTATTATAACTTTGGTAGTAATAGCGTGATTTCCACCAAACTTGCTCTATATTATAGCCTGCATTTCGTGATTCTAGGATGAAGGTTTTGCATTCAATTACTAAAAATTATAGCAATATACTATTATTAACTTTATTTTAAAAGATATCGGTATGGAAGGTATTTCGGAACCTATCCACTATATAGTAGCAGCCTACTGATTTTTTCATATTTTTCGGTTGCGTTCGTTCTGAGAATGGACTGACTACTTTCGACCCTCTGTCAAAACTAACACCGACTTCGAAAAGTACTAACCGCAACCTTTCATCCAACATTTCACCCACATAACTATATTTGCTGAAAAAAAGTACACCACCCTTAGGGTCAACGTAGAATGATGTATGCGTGAGCTTTTACAGTTCCCAACTTTCCACCAAATTTGATGTCAATAGCTATAACCTTTTCCCAAAAAAATTTGTGTGACACAGACAGACTGATAGTAAACCGATTTTAATAATTTTTGTTTTACACAAAACCTTGAAAAGAGAGAATGAGGATCCATCCAGAGGCAATCATCATTTCAAGCCTCGCATTAAACTAAACCATTCGAAAGCAGCTTTACCAACTGTTTGGTAGTTGCATGCTCTGTTCCTTTTAACACTTCCACTAGGACTAGAATTTCCAAACTTTATGCCCTTATTTGCCCAGCTGAAGATAAAGTACTAAAGCGAATTTGTCATTTAACAATAGGAAAAAGAAGTAACAAGTTTTTATTATTTCAAACCTTTTTGGAGATGGATGTATAAATTGCTCTGTATTTCAATAATGAACTATGCTATCGGGCTGGAAATATTATTACGTATGCTCAAGATATCAATAAATATATGGCGAATTTGATACAGGAAATTGACGGGAATGCCAATGAAAGGCCGAGTTCGAGAATAATTTGGCTTAGGAACATTTCAACTTAGAGAGGTTTCACTATATGTACGTCCTCAATTAATTCGCCTGGCTTAGTAAGAAATTTGGGTTTTGGGTTTAATACCTTTAAATGTGCTCTTTTCAACTCACAACCACACCGCATCACGATACATAAAACATCCTCAAAACATTCCTTGTCTAAATGTCTACGGCAATTCTTGGAAATCCATTCGTTCTACGCTTTTTCCTTCCCGTTGGATCCAAATAAATTGAATTTGAATTCATCAAAGAATAGTATCCTTCTGAATTTGCATGCCTTCCAATTATTTTTATACTTATTTTTCCGCCCATTCCAAATGCTCTTTGAATTTTTGGGTTTTTTAGGTACTCCGCACTTTGGATTCCGAAAACACTTTCGTTTCATCAAGCGATTTTCACCATCTGTTTTTCCGCACTCAACCAGGCCCCTTTCGCTGCAGCAGCTCAAAAAGCATTTAAAAATCTGTTTATTATAGATCTACTAAACCTAACTCTTCATCTTATCCCTTTCAGTAATTTTTTTTTACAACTTTGCAACAGCACTACCGTCAAATTAGTTGCAGACCTTAAAATGAATTGGTTTAATTTGACTCATAAAACCTCATTTTCTATTCAGAAAAGATATCATGTTGCAAAACCCAGTGTAACTTTTTCATGGCCCTACAAGCGCGAGTTTGAAAAACTCCGGCATGCTATTAACATAGTATGCTGGTCCCAAGCCCAGGCAAAGGAGGAGGGTTTGAGGCAACGTACTCTGTACTATCCTCAATAAAAATAAAATGCTGAGATCAGGGAAAGAGATAAATAGAGTATAGTTGGAGTTATTCTACTATGCTAAATCCTACCTGATCTCTCTTGATGACAGGTCCCGCGCAGGTCGACCAAGAAAATGCATACAATGTCGTTACAAACATGATGATCGGATTGAGTCACAAGCCTCGGAGAAATGCTAGGGCGTCCACCTCAGTCGACGCGGCAGGACGGGCCCGGCCCTGTCGAGAAATGGGCAAGGGTTCTTGACGCATGGACGTCGTCAGGACGTAAGCAAGTTAGTCCGCACACAACGAACAAAACAAATACGTGTAAGTACACTAAATGTTGGTACCCTAACTGGAAAGACCGAGGAACTCGCAAGAGCCCTTCGGAAAAGGCGCATTGATATCTGCGCTCTGCAAGAAACCCGATGGTCTGGTGCCAAAAGCTGCGACATTCAACGCGAACGCGGTCAAAATGGCTACAAACTTCTCTATTTTGGTAACCCACACAATCAATATCGTGTTGGCATTGCCACCTCAGAGGGTTTCCGTGATGCCATTAAAGAAGTCGAACGATTTGATGATCGGCTGATGAAGCTCATATCAGCTGATCGCACTATTCACTTCTTCACCGCGTATGCATAAAACAGCGTGAGGAACGCACTGGCCCGGCGCGCATTAAATGGTGGCGATTTGGTGAGAAGAAAGAAGAAACGGTCTCACTCATACGATTGCCGACCATTACGAATGTGGAAGAACCGTGGAACCAAATGATAGACACGATCCATAAAGCGGCCTCTGCAACCTTCGGGGTCACCAAGCCGGGTAAGCGGTACATCAATCAAGATACTTGGCTTTGGAATGATGATGTTGAAATGAAGGTCCGTGAAAAGAAACGCCTCTACCACAAACTTCTCGACGATAAAACGCCCGCTAATTGGCAAATTTATAAGAATGCCAACCGGGAAGCAAAGAAAGCGGTCGCTGTCACCCGAGCGAACCATTTCAAAAAACTTTACGATAAACTGGACACTCGGGATGGCGAGAGAGATCTGTATCGACTTGCTAAAAGCCGTAATGAACGCACACAGGATATCGAACACTTCTGTTACGTTAATGACAAGAACGGTACTTTGCTTACTGAAGGTCGAGCTGCAACGGATAGATGGCGAGAATACTTCATCCTCCACTTCCACAATCATTGCCGACATTTGGACCAGTTCCCCAGTCAGCGCAACTGAAGTCGAGGAGGCAATAAAACAAATGAAATCGGGGAAAGCAACCGGACCTGGCGACATCGCATCTGAACTCTAGAAAGCGAAGAGCTAGGACCCAACACTATGGCTCAGTGAGTTCTTTAACCGGGTAATTCAGGAAGGAAGAACACCATCTGACTGGCAAGAAAGTACCACTGTTCCAATATGGAAAAAGAAAGGTAGTCCAGCAGAATGTTCAAATTACCGTCCGATCCCATTACTTTCCCATACCATGAAGATTTTTGAACGCATTCTTGACAACCGTATTCGCGAAATCGTTGAAATAACCGTGAATCAAGCCGGATTTGTCAAGAACTGCGGAACTACTGACGCAATACACTCTGCGCGGTTACTCATAGAGAAACACCATGAGAAGCATCGCACTCTTTACATTGCATTTCCGCATCTAGAGAAAGCGTTTGACCGTATGCCACACGAACTCATCTGGTATGCTTTACGACAACACTTCGTGCCGGAGGAACTCGTGCGCTGAGTTCAATTGCTCTACCATGATCCGAAAAGTAAAGTTCGAAGTATGGCGGGTGTATCAAAACCGCCTCGTGTCTCTGTTGGTATTCATCAAGGAAGCGCCCTCTCACCACTCCTCTTTGTCCTTGTTATGGACACCGTCACACCGGGTATTCAACGTCCAGCGCCCTACACACTGCTTTATGCAGATGATGTTTTCCTAGCATCTAATAGCAAAAATGATCTTGAGCAATGGAATGACCGCCCCATGAAACACGGTCTCAGATTGAATTTAAACAAAACTGAATTTTTGACGATCGATCCCCATGAATCAGGCACAATCACTGTCAGCGGCAGTGATCTGCCCAGAACTGAGCGATTTAAATACCTCGGGTCAACGCTATCAGCCAATGGAGAACTGTGGCGTAGCAGGATTCGCGGCATTCGAAATTTATTTCGAATGTTGCGGATACGACGGATAGATGGCGCACGCCTTTAGAACTCGCCACGGAAGTGGAGAGCTAGCGGTGAGAGTGTGCCGTTGGTTGGGGCAGAAAGAACCACATGGAGACGGATCGGTCTCTTCTGCCTCCAACCTTGCGATAGACGGTTGTTCTTGCGGTGCAGCGACTCATAATTTCTTTAATCTCTTTCGTTCCAATTAGTGGATTTTTTTTTGTACGTTACCTAGCGGTGGAGTTTGTTCGTAGAGAGTATCGATATGTATAAATCATTCTGATCAAGCATTTACTACGGTCGTTTTTTATTCATTGTTTTGGGAATTCTGCGCTCGATGCGAAAGTGGAATTGTTACAGTGAGGTGACACAAAACATCTTGAAATTTGATTTTTGTATGAGCTGCCGAACGGCCAGCGAACGAATTCTGATTGGTGATATCCCTTTTCCATAATAACGTTCGAGCTTAACGAGCCAGGTCGCTAGGACTAGTTACGGAGCGAAGAATAGCTAAAGAACTGCGTTATGAAATTGCTTCACGCATTAACGCAACCTGGATGAAGTGGCGTTCCACAACTGGTGTTCTTTGTGATCGACGTGTCAACGAACGTCTCAAATCTAAAATTTACCGTAATGTCGTCCGTCCAGTTGCTCTCTATGGTTCTGAGTGTTGGCCGACCATAAAAGACAATGAACGGCGTCTTGCGGTAATGGAAACGAAGATGGTACGTTGGACTAGTGGGGTGACACATTTCGATCACATCTGAAATGAGGATATCCGCGATCGTTATTGGGTTGCACCGATCGTGGAAAAGTTGCCAGAGAAGCGTCTTCGATGGTATGGTCACTCAATTCGTTCTAACAAAAATTCACTTGCCAAGAATGGTCTGCACATCGAAGTCGGTGGTAAACGACCAAAAGGCAGGCCTAAACAACGGTGGCTTGATACGCAAGATGGGGATTTCAAAGCCTCGAGATTGCACCCTGATCAGGCATTCGATAGAGCCAAATGGCGAGGCCGATCACGACGAGCCGACGATGTTGAAAACAGAAGACCAAAGTGTTCATTTTGACCACATTTTACTCCTTTACTTCAGTAAAGGGAGCAACTGTTACATCGATATCATTTTCCTGACCGCTTTTGAGGTTCGAATATTCCAATTTCAAATTAAACTTCGAAAATTCACATTTGAATCCTCGGACTTCGATCACGGAAGGGGAGTTTGTGTGTACCGCCCTGCTCTGCTTTGCCGCGATACATGACTGGAGAATTAGTTTTTGGAAAAAAAGAAAAGGAGGGAAAGAAAGGAGCAAGAAGGTTGTCAAGTGCGGTGTGTGCCGGCGCGTTAGGGTTTTTCACGTCGAATTGTGAAATCAGAATTCATTTAAATATGTAAAATGGATTTCAAGTTTTACGAGTGCTAGAAAAGACACCCGCTTGCAGTTGGCGAAAATTTATCGCAAAGTAAAAAACGCGAGTGTATCGTTTGAAAGGAGGACGGGCATCTTGTAGTAGCAAGGTGACAACAGAACGCGGAAAAAGTTGCCGACCAATTCGGAGAATTGGTCGATACAGCCGGGTTGCAGGCGTTCCTCCTCACAAAAGTCGAAGGAGGAGGATCTAATGATTAGACATGTTGAATCAGACGAAAAACAAACCGGGATACCAGAAGCTGGACGTTTCAAGTATGAAAGTATTTTGAGTATTTATCCGAATAGAACCCACCATGAAAAAATATGCATATATTATGTGAGAATATCCACTTTCGACATTCAAAGTCTTGAATTTTCAAAGAAGCGACGACTTAGACCTATTATAACTTTGTTAATAATAATGCGACTTCCACCTAACTTGGCAGAATCATGCTCTATGCTATAGCCTATATTTGGTAATTATAGGGTAAACTTAAGAGGGGCTTGGCAGCCAATTACTAAAAATTATAGTAATATAGTATTTTTAACTATATTTGAACACATATCGGTATGGAGACTATTTCGGAGCCTAGCCACCATATAGTGGCAGCTTCCTGACTTTTTTTCAGATTTGTCGTTTGGGTAGTTTCTGAGAATGGGTCCGTGAAAGAAATGATCAAGAGAGAAAATGCCTTATATTAATATTATAATGTTTTGAGCTCTAGATTTCTTATTACTCCCTAACCATCTCCCAGGAAGCGTCGTTCCTCCCATTTATTTAGGGCTTAAAGCGGCAGGGGGCGAACGATTAAGTTGGGGTGGACCGCCGTAGGGTCACCACTGCATCTGCCCCAGCCATGCATGAGCCATCCAGCATATCAAGCCACCGTTGTTTTGGCCGGCCTTTTGGTCGGTTCCCATCGACTTCGATGTTCAGACCGTTACCGCGAATTACATGACCATACCATTGAAGACGCCTCTCTCGCAATTTTTCCACGATTGATGCAACCACCAATCGCTCGCTCTCTTTAACATTCTTTGGATATAGTAACGTTAAATTCAGGTGAGTCGGCAAATCAACGCTTTCTACAGTTTTTTACCAATAAAGATAGGTCCTTCTATAAACGGGGAATTATAAAACTCGCTGAAGATCAAATAAAATCGAAAACATATCATTGATTGACCGTTGTTTTTCGTAGAAATGAATAACTTTAAAAAAACATGTGAAGAAAATGCAATGATAACCGGTCTGCGCATTCCTCATGTTCATTCAACTGCGGTTCTATGCTCAGGGCAGTACTGATACAACGTCGTCGCTTTGCTACTAGGGACGGTGAGAAAACGAAGGCTTTTATAGTCGTAGGTTTAATAAACCATGTATTGGCAAGTACAAGATCGATAATACGCTCACCCACTTCATTGAGTATACCAAAGTCTTTATCCACATGGCACCAGCTGACTGCCTGTTCGCCGATATCACAATTCAGATCACCTTCAATGATGATATAAAGGTCAGCAAGCAGATTAAAGGTCAGGTGCTTTAATGCTGAGAAAGGCGCCTCTTCTCAAATAGCGGACACAGCGATCTATAGAACTTTAATATGGTCATCAAAAGTAGGATAGAGGCAGCAAAATACTTATAGGATACACCCAACCATGTTCTGGTTGTGTTTGTCGCAACTGCCACTCTTGGATCTTACAAACCTTTGGCAAAATCCAACCCTATCATCATCACGACATCGCCGACTTATCTGAATCAGGATCGTAAAAGAAGCTGAGGATGTAACCCAAGAGCTGAGTATGTACAAAATGCTATCAAAACTTTACAAAATACGACACTTTTACTGGTAGGAAAGTTGTATTCCATAAAGCACATGATGATGCTTGAAACACTAATGATGACAACACGAGAAGAAAGTTTTTTTCCAATCCAGAATTAGATTTATCGAATCAAAGTCGCCCTCGAAGTGGCATTAAGTTGTCACAAAGTCCATTTGGACAAGTTTACAGACTCTGCATCCGTGGTAACCTATGACACCTACGATGCAGAATATTCTATTGCATAATGCGGTTGTCGCCTTATCTATGACAGTCGCACCACCCAATCAAATCTTTTGCCGAAACAAACATTTCCTGCTTTATAGGCAGACTTTTGCAAGAAAATTTTCAAGGATTAAGTTTAATATCAATAGCCTTAGTTCGTACCCCCTACTGACTAGCATGAGACCAACTCCTAAAAAAATATATTGCCATTTACGAAAAATGCAATTGATTTATATACTTGATTCTAAAAATCATTTAGATTCCGATTTGGAAAAGCACTTTGTAGACACAGATAATGATCAAGACGTTGAAGAGCAATGTCATCATCAACTTAGTGCAAAATAGTACATGAACTGTGTTTTCAGAGCAAAGAAATAGATTAACAAGTCGGGAAACCGGAAGCTGGATGCTGTATATGCATTTAGCATGTCAAATTTAGTACTTGGTTGTAAATTTACACGGTAAAGACAACTTTGAGCTACTGTACTTTGTTACTAATAGTATGATTTTGATCAAACTTAGGGCTAATATGCTTCATATTATATTTTATCCTGTGTAGAGTTGCCAAATCTCCCATCAAGTCCGTCCCTTCGTGCGGATAAGGGAATGCTCGGCGAATGTGTTATGGCTATGCACATGCACGCATCCGGAGATGTGCGTGTATGGGCATGTTTATGGCCAGGCCGGGTAGGTGGGAAGTTAACGCCCACCCGTGGATAAAAATTGGCTATGGGAAGGATACCCAGAAATAAAACCAAACATGGAGGAGCCCTCGGTAAAAAGATCATGGAGCTTTGTGAGTTTATAAAGGAGCGCAGAAACATTCACCAAAATATAAGGACCATGATAAGAGGCATCCGTTTGACGTACGGCAAGGCCCAGGATGAACGAGTAAGGAAGTCGCCGATTGGAAAAGTGAACCAGGCAACTCAAGTAACGCCGGTTCAAAACGCGAAAAGGGAGAAACCGGGGAAGAGGCTACGCGAGAAGCTGAATGACTCAACAGGCCAGTAAACCCCGAAAAGAAAAAAGGACTCAACTCCCAAAAAGGCGGAGTTCATGAAAAGTACGCCTGAAGCTGCCAGTGAAAATATTGCAGTGGCTACCTCGAGAAAAGGAATCGACCCTTCAAAGGCGGATGCGGAAGCTTGGAGGAAGGTAGAACCGCCGAAAAGAAATAATCGAAGGAACATAAGACCGGACGTGATTATTATTTCCAAACGAGGCGAAGGGTCATACGCTGACATTCTCAGGAAATTTGGGAGACAACGTCAGCCGCATTAGACGGTCTCAGAAGGGAGATCTTATGTTGGAGCTTAAGAAATCCAAGTATGTAACCGCGGACAAATTGTTAAGCCAAATCGGGAAGACTTTAGGGCAGGAAGTCGACATAAGAGCTAGCAGGCCGGAGATCACTATAATCTGCAAAGATATAGATGAAATCACGACGAAGGAGGAGGTTCGCGAAGCGTTGGAGAAACAGTTCGATTTTGCCTTTCTAGAAGAGTTAGTGGTGAAAACGCTAAGGAAAGTCTATGGGGGAATACAAACCGCCATCATCAGCCTACCAGCGGAGAACGCACTCAAACTGTTAGCAGCAGGGAGAGTGAGAATAGGCGGGGTTATGTGTCGCCTTAGGAAACAGGTGGCGTTAAAACGGTGCTTTAGATGCCTTAGCTTTGGTCACATTGCGAAGGCATGCACTAGCCCAAATGACAGGTCAAAGCAATGCAGGACATGCGGAGTGGAAGGCCATATCAGCAAGGACTGCGGAGCTGACCCAAATTGTCTACTGTGCAAAGGAAAGGAGGGTGTGGACCATCGGCACATTGCAGGCAGCAGCAGGTGCCCGGAATACAGGAGAGCCCTTAGCACAAATCGCAGATGAGGTTGATACAAATCAACCTCAACCACTGCGAGGCGGCGCGGGATCTACTCGCGCAAACCATCCGCGAGAAAAACATCGATGTGGCCATACTAAGTGAACCATACCGAAACCGCGGTGGTAGCGTTTGGGTCAAAGACCAAACGGGCCAAGCAGCGCTGTGGACTTGTGGAGGAAATAATGGAGCACCCGGAGGAGGGCTTCATCAGAGCGAAGGTGAAGGGCATCCACATCTACAGCTGCTATGCTCCACCCAGCGCTACACTCGTCGAGTATGAGCGGATGCTTGCCGCTCTTGTTTTGGATGCAAGAGGACGTTGGCCAATCATAATAGGAGGCGATTTCAATGTGTGGGCTCTTGAATAACTAATGTGAGGGGACCTGTTCTCCTCGAAGCATTCGCGGAGCTGGACGTGGTACTGGCGAATGTTGGGTCTTCGTACACTTTCCGGGGAAGGGGCCTGGGGTCTATAGTGGACCTGACATACGTGAGTGCCACTTTAGCCAGTAGAATCGCTTGGCATGTCAGTGAGGACTATACTCACAGCGACCACCAGGCAATCTGCATAGAGATCAAGGGCGGATCGAGCTCGAAAAAGAGTTTTCGCAGAATGCCGGGTGGTATGCTTGGCTGGACAGTGAAAGCTTTCGAGGAGGTCACGTTTTCCGCGGTGCTCAGATCCGACATATCCCTGAATGGCACGGCTGGAGAGAAAGCCACCCAGATCACTCGATGGGTGACGGAAGCATGCGATGCTACTATGCCCAGAAGGCGATTGCTCCCCAGTAGGCAACCCAGCTACTGGTGGAACAACGAAATCGCAAGCTTGCGAGCCGCATGTTTTCGGGCAAGGAGGCTTTGCCAGAGGCTCAGGGGAAAACCCGGTGGCGACCGTCGAGAGTAGGCACACAAGCAATTCCGTGGCCGCCTAAAGGAAGCCATTCGGAGGAGCAAAAAGAACTGCTTCAAACAGCTGTGCGACCATGCCGACATAAACCCTTGGGGCGAGGCTTACAGAGTGGTGATGAAAAGATTGCGGAAATCATCCCAGGTGACCTGTCCGCGCCTCCTGAAACAGATTGTTACCGCTCTGTTCCCTCACCACGAAAATAGGGGAAGGCAAATTTTCGTCCAGTTAAATGACGGCATAATACCGCCTGTAACTGTGGAGGAGTTGCGGGAAATATGTGGTAGGTTCGGTGACAACAAGGCCCCAGGTTTGGATGGCATCCCCAACCGAGCTTTGAAACTGGCAGTGAAGACTAGGCCCGACCTTTTCGCCAACACCTTCGAGGCGTGCCTAAAAGAAGGAATATTCCCTGCCCAGTGGAAAAAGCAAAAGTTGGTGTTACTTCCGAAGCCTGGCAAGCCACCTGGAAACCCAGCGTCGTATCGCCCTATCTGCCTGTTGGATATAATGGGGAAGATGATGGAGAAAGTCATCTACAACAGACTCCTGCCCATCGTCGAAGCCAGCAATGGTTTGTCGGAACGCCAGTTTGGTTTCCGACGTGCCTACTCTACGGTGGACGCAATTGGCATGGTGGTAAACCTTGCAAAAGGTGCACTGATTTCTGGCGGCTGCTGTGCCGTGGTGGCGTTGGATGTCAAAAACGCATTCAACTCGGCCAACTGGAATAGAATTAAAGGGGCGTTTGCTGACATAGGTGTCCCCGGATACTTAGCGAATTTAGTGGAAAACTAACTCTCAGAGAGGACTCTCTGGTACGGGACGGATGAGGGTCCCAAAGAGTACATTGTCACGGCCGGGGTACCACAGGGATCGGTACTTGGTCCCCTGTTGTGGAATATTATGTATAATGGGATGCTTGCTCTTCCCGTCCCAGAGGGGACTACGATTGTCGGCTTTGGTGATGACCTAGCTGTGGTTGTTCCAGCAAAACATCCAGAAGATGTGGAGGTTTACGCAACGGAAACAGTGAGAGCGGTAAAGTCCAGGCTAGAAAAGGCCGGGCTGACCTTGGCGGACGCGAAAACGGAAGCGGTCTTAATAACGAACCGCAGAAAAAATAACG
The DNA here is from genome assembly GCF_905115235.1 of Hermetia illucens. Taxonomy (NCBI): domain Eukaryota; kingdom Metazoa; phylum Arthropoda; class Insecta; order Diptera; family Stratiomyidae; genus Hermetia; species Hermetia illucens. Next base: position 119,040,279 of record NC_051849.1, read on the forward strand.
CTGTGAAAGTGGAGGTCGGTGGACATACGGTCGTATCAAAGCCGGCTATCAAATACCTGGGGGTAATAATTGACACTAAATTAGATTTTTGGGCAACACCTAGAGTATGCATGCCAAAAGGCAGCCAGTGCCACCACGCCACTTGCAAAAATGTTGCCAAATATTGGTGGACCGAAACATTGCCGGAGGTTGGTGCTAGCCGGAGTGGTGCGCTCCATCCTGCTCTATTCGTCGCCTGTGTGGGCAGAGGCACTTGCAAACTCTCAGAGACGGAAGCAGGTGAACTCGGTTTACCGGCTGATGGCTTTGAGGGTTTGCAGTGCTTTTAGAACCACATCAGATGAGGCAGTATTGGTGGTGCCAGGCATGATCCCGGTTGACATCCTGGCCAAAGAAATGAGTGTCCTGTACAATGCAAGACGTATGGAGGGGCATGCACAGCGTAGAAATGCGGCAAGGTCAGAGTCGCTTGATCTCTGGCAACGTAGATGGGACGAGTCTACGAAAGGTCGGTGGACGCACAGGCTCATTCCCAACATTAGGGTGTGGCTTGAGCGAAAACATGGGGAGACCAACTACCACATTACCCAGTTCCTCACGGGACACGGTGGTTGCTACAGGCAGTATCTGCACCGCTTTGGGTTGGATGATTCTCCGAACTGTCCCAGATGCGATGGCATACCGGAGGATTCAGAGCATGTGATGTTTCACTGCCCACGATTTGCGATGGAGAGAAGGAGCTTAAACCAGGTGCTGGGCAGGAGCGGGACCCCGGAGAGCTTGGTTACTGAGATGCTGGAGTCCGAGAAGAAGTGGCTTGCGGTTGACTCCGCAACCATCCAAATGCAAAAGGAGTTGCTGAAGGAACAAATAAGGAGGAAAGCTGCAAATAGGAGAAGGATGAGTGCCTAAAGGCAAACCTACCCCGCGAAGTAATACCTCAATGGTGGTCCCACGGGGCTGGGGCTGGAGAGATCGGGGGTGGTTTTTAGTAGGTGTGAATCCCACACCCGCCCGCTGTAGTTCCGGCATTCGAGCGGCGGACGTGTCTTTCTAAGATTTTCCACCTCCGTGTACGTACAAAAAGAAAAATATTATATTTTATACTACTACCAACTTTTATAACTCTGGCCTAAACTTAAGGGGGGTTGACTCAATTTTCCCAAAAATATGGTAATATACTATTATTAACTTATTTTGAACAGATATCTATGTGGAGAGTATTTTGAGGCCTGGACACCATATTAGGCAGCTTCATGATTTTTTCAGGTTTTCAGTTGGATAGTTCCTGAGAAAGGGGCCGTTAAAGAAATCATCATTTTCCACCCCTCCCACTCCCCGCCTTTCTAGCAAATCTCAAAACTAAGACCGGCTAATCGAGACCTTTTATTTGATACCCCATATGAATATATTCGGTGAAAAAAAATGTACACCCCCCTTTTCCCCTATATCTCAACCTGTCGGTATAGCCGCTTCTGCGAAAAATGTATGTGATAGATAGACAGACATTGAACCGATTTTAATAAGGTGTTGTTTTGCAAACAAAACCTTAAAAATGTATAGTTTCATTAGTTTCTTACCCAATATTTTAAGTCATTACTCATGACCCCTTTGTACTAAGGAATAATAGAAACTAAGTAAATAGTTATGACCGGCTGGATCGACAAAATGCCCCTATGTGCGCCGTTCATATCAGTTCAGTTTTTTCAGATTTTTCGATTCAACAGGTCCCAGGTTCCCAGTTTCACTTTTTGGGATACATATTTTGAACACTCACTCCCCTATGTTTCATCCAATATCGGAAAAGAGTTAGGGGTTCTACAAATGTTGACGTTGATGAATGTATTCTAAAATCGTTTAATGGTAATAAAAATGCCCCACTTAGTAGGCCCTTGGTTCAAGCAAAGGCAGAAGAATCTGCTTGGGAATTGGGTAAAAGTTGTTTCAAAGCTAGTAAGGGTTGGATGTTTTAAGAGCACAAACCACATTATCTTTAAAAGCGTTTGTGGGGAGAGTGGCAGCATTGACCAACAGGTACGCAGCTGGAAAACGAAATTGTCGAAATTGATAAAGGACATGAATCTTACTGTTTAAGCGACGCCTCCGTCCGGAAATAATACACAACACATAACAAAGTGCCCAGAAAGATGGCATATGGCGCGGATCAACTTGCAACTACAACAACTGTTTCGTTTTTTGCGGAAGCTTGAAGTGTTCCAGGTTGGGAAATGTTAGCAAATCAATTAATAAAGTAAAAAATATATTTAAAGAGCAATGTTGGTAGTTAGTTAAGTGAATATGTAAATAGAGTTAAAATCTAGCTCAAGTAATCACTTAAGTATAAATAAATGTTCTAAAACTGAGAAAGTAAGTGGAGAATATTTCTTTTCAGAAACCTAGAAGACACAAAGGTAAGAACTAGATCAATATAACTTCAAATTTACATCGTTCCAACCACCCTCGAAGTATCGACCGGATTTAACGATCCTCAACCAAGTCTGCAAGTCTACCCAGTTACTAGGCTGAGGAGTCAAAGTCCAAATACATTTTTAATCTGGGCGAAACTGCCTTAATCTATTTGACATTTATAGGAGAATAGTGTAATGATGTTAAACGCAGTAAGGAGCGTCTGAAAAATCACCATTGCTCATAATCGAAAAGTCCGCGAACCCGAGATGCTTTAAGAATATAAAAGCTACAATGGAATACGATTTACATATAACAGCGTGGATGACTTGTCACATTTACACAAAATGGCTTTCGAAGCTAAACCACTAATTCATGAAGAGAAAACCAAATAACTTCTGTTTATCTGTAAACTGTAAAACTCACACATCCATCCCCGCAGACATGGTGTCCGCAGTCCAAGTATTGGATTAAGGGATCATTAAAAGCTTTGACATTACTATCGACATCTTGAATATTTCACCATATATTTATTAATATTTTGAGCATGCGTAATAATTTTCCGAGCCCGATAGCATAGTTCCTTATTGAAATACAGAGCAATTTATAAACCCATCTCCAAAAATGGTGTTTGTCTGCTTCCACACTAGAGAGTGCTGCGATGATCTTAAAGAAAAAACTAAACGGCATTTTAACGTGCAGACTTAACTACAATCCGCAAACTAGGATTATTAAAAAATATTAAAAGCTAAATTTTTGGTGCCGTATTAAACTTTTTCTTGTGAATTTTGGTGTTTTTTAAGGCTTCTTTAATAAAAAAACTACCGAATGAATCGCAATTATCCTAGTTTGCGGACCGTACAAATATGTTCTAAATAAGTCGAGAAAATTTCAAAAAATATCGTTTAATAGATTTTGGGCTATAGTGGCAGCAGCTTTTCAATATGCAATTTCGAGAAACACGCATTTAAAAACTAGAATGTGATTTTCAGCATTAAAATCTTAACTGATCATTAATCTGCTATACCTAGTCTATAAGCCTTAGGTTTCTTCAAGAAATACATGTACAGCCTCGGCTTCAATTCTTGTCCATTTAGCGACGTCATTCGAACCGATAAATACGCGCCCTGGGTTGCCATACGGAAAGCCGTGGTTCAAATCTCGCTGGTGGCAGTGGGATTGGTATCGTGTCTTGACGTCGGATAACCAGTCGACTCAGCTATGAATGAGTACCTGAGTCAAATCAGGATAATAATCTCGGAGGATCGCAATGCTGCCCACATTGTCTCCTACAGTATTCTGTAGTGTACCGTTGCGGTCTTGAATGAAGTGCTCTAACACACTTCAAGACCCTGATCCAATATGGATTGTTGCGCCAACGATTATTATTATTATTTATTACGGTGATCGTCATAAATCCGGCATGACTTATTACGTGTTCAACACTATAATTTCCGAACGACTCCGAATATCAAAAAATTACTTTTTCCACATATTCTACACTCTATCTAGTTACAATTGATGGCAAAAAAATCGATTCCGCGGATCCGACACACGATTGTAAGCGAAAAAGCGATAAGCACAAAGAAACAAACTAAAATATAGGGTTGAGGAAAAAGAAATGTCGTATTTGTGATCGAAATTTGACGCTTTATTTAACATATTATACTTAGAACTATCTGATTTAAGTCAAATATGCGCCATTATGTTCGCAAAACTGTTGCCATTTAGAAGGCAACTTCATTATTCCCCCTTATAAAATCGCCCTCCTTATTATCAAAAACTCAGACAGCCAGTTTTCGCAAGCCTCTTTTGAGGCGAACTTAGTAGCACCAAGAGCGTTTTGCATGGACCGGAAGAGATGGTAATCACTTGGTGCCAGGTCCGGACTATATGGTGGGTGCGATAGGACATCCCATCCGAGCTCCCGTAGCTTCTGGCGGGTCATCAAAGATGTGTGAGGCCGAACGTTATCCTGGTGGAACACAACACCATTCCTATTGACCAATTCTGGCCGCTTTTGGTCAATCGCCTGCTTCAAACGATCGAGTTGCTCACAGTAGAGGACCAAATTGAGGGTCTGGCCATAGTTGAGCAGCTCATAGTGAATAATTCCCTTCCAATCCCACCAAACACACAGCAAACCCTTCCTGGCCGTCAGTCCGGGCTTGGCGATGGTTTGCGCCGTCTCGCCGCGCTTCGACCACGATCTTTTTTGGCTTGAGATTGTCGTACGTGATCCACTTTTCATCACCAGTCACCATTCGCTTCAAAAATGGGTCGAATTCGTTCCGTTTCAGCAGTGCATCGCAGGCGTTGATTCGGTCCAAGAGATTTTTTTGCATCAACTCGTGTGGCACCCAAACATCCAGCTTTTTTTTTTAATCCAATCTTTTGCAAATGGTTTTATGGTCTATACCTAGTTCCTGGCCAATCGAGCGAATGATCACATGCCCGTCTACTTGGATGATTTCGACGATTTTATCGGTTTCTATGACGATTGGCCTTCCAGTACGGGGTGCAGTTCGACAGCCACTACACCAGAATGAAATCGATCGAACCAACGCTGTGCTGTGCGAATTGTTACAATATCGGATCCATAAACTTCACAAATTTTTTCAGCCGCCTTCGTTGAATTTTAACCTCTCAGGTAGTAAAAACGTAAAATATGACGATTTTTTTGCTTGGACTCCATCTTTGACGGGCTATAACTTGAGACTGAAACGTAGGATCACAACACTGTCAAAGAGACATTTGCCACACAGATTGTCGTCTTCAAATCGCCGTATATACTATACCCGACGCGATAAGTACAACATATCATCATCATCATAAACGGCGCATCAACCGGTATCCGTTCTAGGCCTGCCTTAATAAGGAACTCCAGACATTCCGGTTTTGCGCCGAGGTCCACCAATTCGATATCCCTAAAAGCTGTCTGGCGTCCTGACCTACGCCATCGCTCCATATTAGGCAGGGTCTGCCTGTCGGTACAAAACAAGATATGTTTAAATGTTGCCATCTATTGGCAAAATACGACATTTCTTTTTACCCAACCCAATATCTTCATACTTGAAGAAAGTGTGATTACAATAAAGTAAAGTATGTAAAATATTATATATATTATTTATGTAAAATATTAACTACATTATTTATAACTATTGTTTATAATATGTAAACTCATCTAATAACAGCATACCTAAATATATCCAAAACGTATACATATAGTTTAAGTACCTACTTCCGACTTTCGGAGCTTCGACTAAGCTAAACTAACTTGGAAGAAATATAACAATTAATTTTCGTTAAGCATTTACAAGAATGATCAAGCAATTTGTTCTATACGCGAAGAGAACTTTGTTCATCGTATTTATTGTTTTTGAAAGAGTCTCGCAAGGAGCGCCGATCCGGCCGGTGGAAATGTGGAGCATCCACACCTCATTATGCACACGAGTACGCACATTAGAGAAGTATAGCAACAGAACACAATTACTGATAAAATTGAAAAGTACAGGTAACTTTTGCCTGCCATCGGGGATAACGTGAATTTTGTTACGTCGGAATTTAAAGGATAGTAAAAAAAATACTAGCTTTCTGGTTGGAAAAACTGTAGATGTCCCTTTAATTCACTTTGCGGAATTATTTGAACTTACCAGCGAACCGAATCTTGATCAAGTCTAACGGATGAAGAATGAGAGTGGACGTTACCCCACCAGATATCCCGGCAACAAGATGTTCGTACTTCACGTGGGACAATAAATGGACCTTATTGGCTTTGGTGTTAGAAGGTGACGCCATTTGTGTATCTTAAATTAGATTATTAGATTATAATCTCACTATTGATCACTAAATTTGCAGAATTTACCTTTCTTTAATTGCTAGCAGGGTTAAAAACAAATCGTTTTCTGTTGACTGAGGAATCATTACGAATTCTCGTGAAGCATATGTACTTTTGAAAGCATTTATTATCCGCACTTTTATAATAAACAACTTCTTAACATTTACTCCACAATCGGATATCAAGGTGTACTCGGAAGACAAGATATATTCGATCAACAAATAATGATCTAGTCTTACTAGTTTAGAGCAAACTGTTGAACATATATATGATTAACTTCCGCAAGAACTTACATAATTTATTATCATTTTGTGTAATCTATTAGGACGACCTCTAAATAGATCACTTACACTACAACTCACTTTGAACTAATTTCAAAATTCACCGGATCGAGTAACATTAACTCACTACCCCTATCCAAAATCCAATCACCGGACGGAAATCTACCCAGCTGTCAAAAGCTAGAGATATCACAATAACTGCGTGTCCGTAGGCGCTTGCCAGCCCCTTGACGGTGAATGTCACTCCATGTGCTTCCCAGCGCTTCGTGCGCACTTTCAAAAGAAACTGGTTGGAGAGCATTTTAGGTATATATCATGGTACGTTAAAAGTGCTTTTAGTGAGCTCAATTAGTTCCGGCAGGAAGTTTCGAGCACAGTTAGATACTAGACAGCTACCTCACTCCCCCTTTCCCCTCAAGGGGGGAAATCAGTGCGAGTACACACGATTTCAAATTGTTTTGCCCTTGAGCATGAGCGAGATGTACCGAAAACCCGATCAGCTGTGTTTGACATACCGCCCCCGGACTTGCCAATATATTGGTGAGATTGGTAAGTTTCTGCTTATGCATAAATGAATACGCGAAACAACTTTTTGCTATATGGGTGAGCGCGCCGTAGTACCAGACTAGCAAAAGCTCACCGATCTCTCTCTTACCAATACGATTTGACGAAGATTATGCCTTTTCCTTGTTTAGCGTCTCTGATATGTACAGATAAGGTTCTGGAAGCATATTCCCATGTGGGGTCATTTTAGTGTGGGTACTGCCTATAGTGGATGTACTGTGGTTTCGAGTTTAGATTCCCTGAAACTAAAAAGCTCTATAGCTGCGGCTAATATGCGTTCGCTAGCCTAGCTAAGCCCACGACAGTGACCGCAGTGAATGTTGTTCCTTTTTTTTCTGAGCGTTTAACTATCCAAACGGAATTTTAAGGAAGTAAACTATTTAGGAAATAATTATGCAATTGTATATGTTCTATGCAATCTGATTTAATGGCATATTCTCTTTGTTCCTCAGCTGATTTGACATTTGGTCTCCATGTTTCCAGGTTACAACGCGAAGGCAATTAAAAACCGAAATTATAACCAGACGCAAACCTCTAACGGAACTTACGAGCCTCTTGAACGACCAACGGCTCGCAGCTATTGAAAAAGTAATTGTCGAACACGGAAAGCACGTCGAAATTGCAAATGACGTGATGCGGGAATTCAATTTTCCGAACTTTCCCCCGTAACCAGGAAGATTATCCACAGGTGAAACTGCCTAGTCAAGCCCTGAAGTTTTGCGGAACAGAAACTTTGACGTCCGATCGTGATTGCAGTTGCGTTCTGCGCATCATCATTCATATTGGTACCCACTTGTGTGGTGGGGTTACTACATCTGGCCGGGTTTGATATATGTAGAAATTTTCCAGCTTGGTGTAGAAGGCAACGATCCGAATAATATTGCAATGACATTTTATAAATTCCCTTTTGTATTTCGGCATGTATATATTGTTTGTTTGTAGCTGGTTGTTCAGTTACAGGGATTCGCACACACAAAAGTGCTATAAAAATCCGGCACACAATAGATCCCCAGTTGCACAGAACACACTGCGATTTTGATTCGGCCTCAAACCACTTCCTGTGTATAGTCTCCTTCCCCGTGACATACTGTGAGTGGAAATCATTAGCTACGGTCTATTTTTTGTGTCAATCAAAACCACAGTATATCTAATAGGCAGTACCCACACTAAAATGCCCCGGCTTGCGAATATGTTGCAGGAGCTTATATGTTCACACCTGAGAGCCTAAACAATAAGACATCATCTTCATCAAATCGTATTGGTAAGAGAGAGATCGGTGAACTTTTGCTATTCTGATCCTATTACCATGCTTACCCATATAGCAAAAAGTATTTTCACGTATTCATTTATTCATAGGCAAAAACTTGCGGATCTCACCAATACATTGACAAGTCCGGGCGGTGTGGCAAACACAGCTGATCGGATTTTCGTTGCTAATGCTCAAGGGCAAAACAATTTGAAATCGTGCGTACCCGTTCTGATTTCATTTTTTGGGGGTCAAAGGGGAGTGTGGTAGCTGTCTAGTATCTACCTGTAGTCTGTATGTCACACGAGATCCGAATGGTTGCAGTTATCGTCACCTCACGTACCAAATGAAAGGGCTGAATTAGTACGTTTTGGAACCTCCTCCCATGTGGGAACTGGTCTGTTGTGTAAAATGCTCGATGGGGTTTACCACCCTTTTCGAGTTGTAGTACTTTGATAGGGGGTATTTGGGATTTTGATAGCAACCATATGGGATTTTTATTTCCTTTTTAAGGTTTTGTGTAAACACAAAACCTTATTAAAATCGGTTTACCGTCTGTCTGTCTGTCTGTCTGTCCGTCACACGCATTTTTCTCGGAAACGGTTATAGCGATTGACACCAAATTTGGTAGAAAGGTGAGAACTGTGAACGCTCACACATACAGTGAGTTACATCCTTTTACGTTGAATTTAAGGGAGGGTCCCCATACATGCCAAGGGGGGGGGTGTAAAATTTTTTTTCATCAAATATAGTCATGTGGGGTATCGAATTGAAGGTCTCGATTAGTACTTTTCGAAGCCGGTCTTAGTTTTGAGATTTCTTGGAAACATGGGGAGTGCGCGGGGTTGAAAGTGATCATTTCTTTAAGGGGACCATTCTCAGAAACTACTACACCGAAAAATCTGAAAAAAATCAGGAGGCTGCCACTATATGGTACCTTGGCTCCGAAATACCTTTCATACCGATGTCTGTTCAAAGAAAGTTAATAATAGTATATTACTATAATTTTTTGTAATTGGCTGGAGACCCCCCTTAAATTCATCCTAGCGGCACGAAATTCTGCAGTCATGTAGGCTATAATCTAGAGCATGATCATACCAAGTTTGATGGAAATCGCACTATTACTAACAAATTTATAAATACGTCGAAGTTGCTGCTTCTTTGAAAATTGAAGACTATCAATGTCAATATCACCCGAAAGTGGGCATATGCATATATTACGTGCTACGTACTGACAAATACACAAAACCTTTCGTACCTGAAGCGTCCAGCTTCCGGTTTCCCGACTTGTTTGTTTTTTACTTACATAATTGTAAATTGAAATCGTAAAACATATAGCAGCATCAAGTGTGATATGAATTCTATAACTATAAGCAAAGTTATAGCGTCAAATTTGAATTTACTGCATTCTAAAAACATCGGGAAATATCAGCACCACAATGAAGCCAATGGTCTGGAATACACTATACCAGTTCTATAGCTATATACGCTGAACGTGTTCTTTCTACCTGTAAACTATTGGAAAATTACTTTAAAGCGCTTTCAGCTGGAAACAATTTACTAAATGTATTTATTACCAATTACGAGCTAATCCTGATAATATTATGTAATACTCGAACCATTGAGGATGAATTTGGTGGATATTGCAATTTGAGTTGGTAGACTTCGTCTGATCACAATGGTTAAACATTCAACGGGGAAAATGAGAATTGTGAGGTAAGAGATATTTGCCCTTTTCAAGGTTTTGTGTTAAAGTCAAAACTTTATTATAATCAGTTTAATGTGAGTCTGTCTGTCTATCTGTCACACCCGATTTACTCGGAAGTGGCTGAACCAAATGCCACGAAATTTGATGAGAATATGCGTCCTGTGTGTCCCTTTACATGCAGCGAGTGACCTCATTTTCCATTAAGTTTGAAGGCGGGCTCCCCATAAATGCGAAGAGGCGATGTAAATTCCTTTTCACAGAGTATTCAAAAGAAACGGCTCGATTAGTACTTTCTGAAACTGGTCTGGTTACTCCTGATAATAGATGAAACATAGGGGAGTGAGAGCTCAAAATGTGTGTCCCAGAAAGTGAAACAGATCTCTTTCTCAGAATCTACCCAACCGAAAAAATCACAGTGATGCATCTATACGAAATTTAAGCCTAAAAATACATCCCGTTCCAATATCTGCACAAATAAAGGTAATGATAGTATATGTTTTAGAAATTTACCCGAGAATCCCCTTAAGTCCATCCTAAAACTAAAAAATTTTGCAACAGTGCAACAGTTAATATAGAGCATAATTCTGGTTTGAACACAACCCAACTATTATTAGCAAAGTCATTGGAAGTCAAATTATTGCATTTTATGTAAATTTATTGCATCCTAGGACGTGCATGACGTCATCATCATATGTATAAAGTGAACTTATATGAAAGGCGCGGTCCATGGAAATACTTTCGCTTTTCTTTTTTAGGTTTTTTAGTTATTTGAATATCAGTATCAATTACTAGAGTCAGGCATGTGTGTTTATACGTATATGCCAATGAAATTTGCGGATAGTGTTCAATAAGATGGACGTGTGTGTATGTATGTAAGCTTTTGTGCAAAGAATAATAGAAATGCATGAAAATGCGTTAGATCAATTTTGTGCACAATATTTACGTCTTTAAAATATATGGACATGTGCGTATTTTGTTCACCAATATATGACGGAATGTTTCACACTCTTATGTGTATGTATGAGTCGAAAAACGTTCATTGAGAGTTGCTCACATAAGATGAACACAAAACTTTTATACCTGAAGCGCCCAGCTTGCGGTATTATGAATTGTTTACTTTTTTGATTTTTGATTGAGGTTTCGTATGAAACAAAATAAAATGGGAAGTTCGAAGGAAATTCAACTATTAACAAAGTCATAGAGCGTAAAAGCTTTGCATTTTATATAAATTGATTCCGCTTTAAGACGTGTATGACGTCATCATCATCATCAACGGCGCAACAACCGGTATCCGGTGTAGGCCTGCCTTAATAAGGAACTCTAGACATCCCGAGTTTACGCCGAGGTCCACCAATGTGATATCCCTAAAAGCAGTCTAGCGTCCTGACCTACGCCATTTCTCCATCTCACGAAGGGTCTGCCTCGTCTTATTTTTCTATCAATATCTCCCTTATAGACTTTCCAGGCTGGATCATCCATCCATACAGATTAGCTGACCCGCCCACCGCAACCTGTTGAGCCGGATTTTATCCACAAGTTGACGGTCGTGGTATCGCTCATAGATTCCGTCGTTATGTAGGCCTCGGTATGTCCATCCTCATGTATGGGGCCAAATATTCTTCGGAGGACTTCTCTTTTGAACGCGGCCAAGAGTTCGCAATTTTTTTTTGCTAACAACATCGTTGTCTTGTACAGTAAGAGCGGATCACTTTTCCCAGGGCCATGTTAAAGAGGACGTATGATAGGACATCCCCTTGTGTTAGACGGTGGTTGATGTTGAATGGTCTTGAGATTGATCTTGCTGCTTTTATCTGGCCTCGCACATTGGTCAGGGTCAGCCTAATCAATCTTTTTAATTTCGTCGGGATACGCCATTCTCTCATGGCCGTTTCATAGGCGACTTTAAAGTCGATGAAAAAATGATGCAATAACACATTTCAACAGTTTTTGCACCGCTTGCCGCAGAGAGAAAATCTGATCTGTTGCTGATTTGCCTGAAGTTAAACTTCTTTGGTATGGGCCAATGATTCTCTGGGCGTATGGGGCTATTCGGCCGAGCAAGATAGCGGGAAATATCTTATAGATGGTATTCAGCAATACAATATAGTGATACCTCTATAATTGCTGCACTGTGTGATATCCCCCGTTTTGCTTGACGTCATTTTCATATAAAGCAGGAAGCATGTGCATATCTTTTTTTCAGCATCAACGGGTCGAAGCAAGTATGTATATGCTAATGGAGTTCCAGGTAGTGCCCAAATCAAATAGATATACATATGTATGTATACCGCTAGCGGTTTTTTTAATTTTTTTAATAACGACTTACATTTCAACATGGATGAACGGATGAACCCTCTATGTCTGATCACAGGATAATCAGATTCGACATTGAAGGTAACTCCGAAATAAAAAGAATAATAAGGAATCCCAGGATAACGGATTGGGAATCCTACGCAACGCACTTGAGCGAAAACATTGCCCACCTTCAAGGTGGCGGTGACATCAGGAGCGAACTGGAATTAGAAACAGTATTGGAAAACCTCAGCACAGTCGTCATTAACGCATATGAGGCCAGTTGTCCGGCTAAGACATTTAAGTTATCAAGAGTTGTACCATGGTGGAACAGGAACCTGGCCAGAATGAGAACAGAGGCACGAAAACTCTTCAATCGGGCAAAACAAACCGGGGAATGGCAGAGGTACAAAAATGAGCTGACTGCGTATAGCAACGCAATCAGGGAAGCGAAACGGAACAGCTTCAGGGAATTCTTTGAAGGGATCGAATAGATCACAGAAGCAAACAGGCTGCAGAAGGCTGTAACTAAAGACGGGGCAATATCCTCTGTCTGTTCGAAGAAGGAAGATGGGACATTTACCGAGAATGAGGAGTCCTACCCCTCGGTGGCAGGCGACAACATTATGCCTGACACCCCAACAACGAATGAAAGGAGAAGAAAGGAGAACTGGAAACTAGCTCAGAAGCTAGACTAAGGTGGACAGTAGGAAATTATACCACTCAAATCTGCCGGAGTAGATGGCATTTTCCCAGTACTAATCCCGAGAGGCCTAGAAATCACCTTAGAGTCTCTTCTGAGAGTGGTAAGGGGGAGCATAGCACTGAAATACATACCAAGGGCATGGAGACGGGCAAAAATGGTCTTTATTCCGAAAGCGGGTAAAAAGGATCCTTTTCACCCTAAATCTTTCAGATCAACTTGCCTAACATCGTTGGTACTCAAAACGGTGGAGAAGGTCAGAGACAACTATGTTAGAACTAACGTTCTAAAGCGTAATCCCCTACATCACTGTCAACACGCTTACCGACCAGGACGGTCAACTGAAACTGCTCTGTATCTGCTGACAGAGGTATTACGGGATGCCATAGAAATAAAAGAAATAGCACTGTGCGCATTTTTGGATATCGAAGGAGCATTCGCCAACACATCGCACACAGAGATACAGGATGCCCTGAGCCGTAAGGTAGTGGGAAACTCCCTGGCATTCTGGATGGGCAAAATGCTAGAAAGCAGCCAAATAGAAGTACTGACAGGTACAAATTTTATTATCATGAACACTACTCAAGGCTGGCCACAGGCCAGGGTACTATCGCCGCTGATGTGGAGTATGGTAGAGGACGAACTGCTGGAAGTGTTAATAAATACTGGAATACAAGTCCAGGGTTACGCGGACGACGTTGTTTTAATCTGTAGGGGCAAATATGAAGATACCCTATGTGATAGAATCCAAACTGGACTAAGGGTTACTAATGCCTGGTGCAGAAAGGTGAGACTACGAATCAACCCACGAAGGAAGATCGATATTCTTTCTAGGCAGTATCCCGAACTACTGATACCAAGGGATGACATGACAACGAGTTTTCACTTCGATAAGAAGTTTGAAACACGTTGGAGTAACAAGGCAAACTGAGAGAGCGTGGATGGGACACATGGCTTAAACCTATCACCTAGGGAAGCTAGGGATATCTACGGACACTGCCTGCAGGTTTTGTGAGGAGTATGACGAAATCTCTATACACGTCCAGGGACAGTGTCCGCACTTGTACAAAGTAGGTAGAGGAATCTGGGAGAACACTTAATACCAGATGAAAAGCTGAAAGATCCGGAAGTAGGGAACATACTAAAGTTCCTGACGGTTATAGGCCTGCTTTAGATATTATGATTAATAGGTAGACTATAACCAGTAAAAGGGGCGCAATATTTATTTAAGGACGTGGTGCGACTTTCCCTTAATAGAATAATAATAATACAATTCAACATCTGTAGCGTCTTTTTAGCTTAAGCTGAACTTCGCTAAATTAAATAAAATAAGTAACCGTAAGCTTTATTACACATACATGTGCATACACATATCTCCCTAGAGAAATTGACATCGATATACAAAAAACTAAAAGCCATTAAAGGACACTAAAAGGTCGGCATGGACCACGGCGTTCATATAAGTTCACTTTATATGATGATGGCATCATACACCTTTTAGGGTGCAATAAATTCACCAGAAATGCGAAACTTTGTCTCTCTACAACTTTGTTAATGATAGTTGGATTGCTTTCAAACTTTGCGGGATTATCTTCTATATTGTATTATACCAAATTTTGTATTTCTAGGATGAACTTAAGAGGGGTTTTCCGGTAAATTTCTAAAACACGGTAATATACTATTATTAATTTTATTTGCACAGATATCGGAACCGGATGTATTTTCAGGCCTAGATTTCATATAGCTTCATCACTGTGATTTTTTTCAGACTTTTCGGTTGGATAGGTTCTGAGAACGAGACCTATTTCATTTTTTGGGGCACACGTTGTGAACCCTAACTCCCCTATGTTTCACTCAATATCAGAAATATGACCGGATTCGGAAACTACTATAGGGGCTCATTCATTGGATACGCCACATGATCATATCCGGTGTAACAAAAGTACACCCTCCTTCTGCATTTTTTGGGAGCCCTTCAAACTTAACTTAAAATGGCGCCACACGCTGTATGTAAAGGGGCACGCAGACCACATGTTTTCACCAAATTTCGTGACAATCGGTTCAGCCGTTTTCGAGTAAATCGGGTGTGACAGACTCACAGACAGACGGGCAGACAGATATTGAATCGATTTTAATAAGGTTTTGTTTTACACGAAACCTTAAAAAGGCGCCGGCACTAAAAGCACCAGAAGTTTTTAATTTTACTTACTTAAAGACTACTATTTACATGCTTACTTCTAGCTTAGACTTAAAACTACAAGATAGATATTATACAATAGCACATCACGGTAACTTGTGCTTATCCTCTATGTACGCCTACCAGGCCAGAAGTGTTAAAGAGGGAAAAGATGGAGGGTTTTAGATTATTCCTCACAATTTGGTAGAACCTAAGAAATATGACCAATGCGATTATGCTTCCCTGTTGTAGAGTTGCCGAATTAATGGATTTGGGTGGTCTTCCCTTTTTTTCGAAAAACCTTTCTATCAAATTGAGAACATATTCTCGAAGTGGTTTCACCCTCGCTCGCAGATATACTTCGGCATTTTTCCCGGCCTTTCGAGTCTTGCAGTTATAAGATAGGCCGATACAATATCTTATTATTCGTTGTATTTGTTGTATTTCCGCTTCTCGCGGTTGTGGGAGACTCAGAAAATACTACAAATCTACTGGTTTGACTGCGGTGTTCGTAGCCGAAAAAGTCACTGACTTATTGGAATGTTTGGAAAGCAATTTTCTAATTGTTCCTTTAACAGTCGCAGTTAAGGCAGGATCGTTTCGAGACGGAGAGGTATTGAGCTGAGCCTCAAATGATTCCGCAAGAAATTGCGCTTTTCTAGCGTCACTGCAGACAGCTTCCCTGTTCTTAGTAAGAACGAAGTTTCGGGACTTGTGTTTATATTCTGAAACATATTAAGCCCCGGTTTTATGTCTGCTAATTTCCGGGTTAATTCTTAATCGCGGAAATTCGGATAATTTTATTCAGGCAATTAATCCGCGAAAGCAATACTTTGACTTTATTTACATATTTGTGATAAGCCCGCTTGAGGTTCCTGCGCCATATTTGTCTGATTTTCAAGTGAAACATGATATCGTGAGGTAGAGAATTATATGAGATTAGAAATTGTCTTCTATTTGCAGTCTAGCGTAAAATTGATAGACCAATAGCTTACTCCAAACTACAATTTTTATTTTTCAGCGCAGATATATACTTCGGAAGCAGCTTACCCCCTTCATCAGTACTGATGAACTACACTGAAAAATAAAAATTGTAGTTTGGAATAAACTACTGGTCTATAAATTTTAGAGAATTATATTGGAATTTATCCACTTTTATTGGTTTGGTATTTCCTAGTGTAGCAGTATTGATGGCGTCGGTGGCCGTAATTATTGCTTCCTCCTCCTCGCTTCCTTTTGGCATCCACTGTCAAGTCTACTCTGAAAGATGAAGTTGGAAGGATTCACGCAGTCGAGTGGAGAAGTTTGAACTCTTGCCGGCAGGTGAAAATTCTTGTGAAAGAACCTTGAGGTTCCTGTGCCATATTTCTCTGACTTTCAAGTGTAACATGATATCGTGGGGTAGAGAATTATATTCGAACTTATCGACTTTCATTAGCTTGGTATTTCACCTCAAGTGACATGCCTACGGCTCTTGTTGCAGTAGGAACAGGACGAAAGAGAACCCCAACTGGCAGCTCAGCAGGACGTCTTCTCGATCCTGATGTTACCGAAGAGGAACTTTGGGAAATCTGCAGACGTATTGGGGACAGCAAGGCTCCGGGATTGGACGAAATTCCGAACAAGGCTCTGAAGGTGGCGGTCAAGGCCAGACCAAGGTGGTTCGCAAGCACATTCGAATCGTGCATGGCGGAAGGAATATTTCCCGTCCAGTGGAAGAGGCAGAAGCAAGTGTTGCTATTTAAGCCCCAAAAACCACCCGGCATGCCCTCTTTAAATCGCCCTATTTGTCTCTTAGACACCATGGGGAAGGGCAATATGGGTTTCGGCGAGTCCGTTCTATGGTGGTCGTGGAATTGGCTCGAAATGCAATGGCCCTGGGCAAATGGTATGCTCTGGTGACGCTGGACGTCAAAAATGCTTTTAACTCAGCCAACTGGGGCTGGATTAAAGGCGCTTTGACCAAACTGGGTGTTCCTGGCTACTTGGCTCGGCTAATCGAGAGTTACCTTTCGGTCAGACTTCTCTGGTACGAGACGGACGACGGGCCGAAGGAGTACATTGTGACAGCAGGTGTGCCTCAAGGTTCTGTATTGGGACCGCTACTATGGAACATAATGTACGACGGAGTGCTTAGCCTTCGCGTGCCGGAGGAGACAACGCTGATTGGTTTTGCGGACGACCTGGCGGTAGTTGCAATTGCAAAGCATCCCGAGGACGTGGAGCTTTATGCAAATGAAGCCATTCATACCATCAAGTCATGGTTACGAATGGCCAAGCTGGACCTGGTGGACGAAAAGACGGAGGCGGTCCTCATTACCAACCGTAGGAAGAATAACACGGTTACCATCCGGGTTGGTAATCGTGAGGTCGTCTCAAAATCGGTTGTCAAATACCTGGGGGTGATGATGGATGCCAAGCTGAGTTTCAAGGGACACTTGGATTATGCGCGAGAGAAGGCAGCAAATGCCAGCTCAGCCCTTGCAAGGATGATACCTAACGTGGGAGGGCCGAAGTATAGTCGCAGGTTACTCATCGCGGGAGTGGTGAGGTCGATCCTACTATACGCGGCCCCTGTCTGGGCGGGAGTGTTGAACCACGTTGTCAACCGGAGGAAGATAAGTTCGGCATACCGGTCAATTGCGCTAAGGGTGTGCAGCGCATTTAGGACGGTGTCGACGGAGGCAGTGTGTGTCATCGCGGGAATGATCCCTATAGCTCTTCTAGCGAGCGAGGCACACTGGCTCTACGAAAAACGGAAGGCATATCCAGCCGAGGTGAATGCGGATTTCCGAAAAACCATCAGGAAAGAGTTGTGTGGCAAGTGGCAACAACGGTGGGATAACTCCGACAAGGGCCGGTGGACCCATATATTGATCCCATGTATCGAGAAATGGGTCAACCGAAAGCACGGAGAATTGAATTACCACCTGACACAGTTCCTTACGGGACACGGTGGCTATAGGAAGTACTTGCATGGCTTTGAGTTGGACGAGTCTCCCAACTGTCCTGAATGCGGTGCTACTCCCGAGAACCTGAACACGTTATGTTCCATTGTCCCAGATTTCTGCAGCAGAAAAGGAGGTTGAACAGCATCTTAGGGGCGGACATCGAGCCCTCCAACCTGGTGGAAGAGATGCTGAAGTCGGAGGAAATCTGGATGGCGGCAAATGAGGCACTAGCCGTGGTGCAGACAAAACTTCTGGAGTTGGATCGAGCTCGGAAGGCGGGGCAACGAAGACGCGACATGGACGAGCTGGTATAGCGAACCAGAGCCTCCCCGCGAAGTAATACTTCACGGTGGTCCCGCGGGGAGTGGGGAGTGAACAGTGGGGGTGGTTTTAGTGGGTGCGAATCCCACACACTGCTGCAACCTGGCGCAGCAGGGTCTTTCTAAGATTTCCACCTCCATCCATAAGAAAAAATAAAAAAAAAATTAGCTGGGTATTTGTGCGCGTAATAGTATTGATGGCGTCGGTGACCACAATTATTGCTTCGTCCATTCCTTTATCTGACAAGTTTCTGGTTATAACTGGTTTGTCAAGCTCAAATTAGGCGCTAAGCCTGACATGAATTTGTCCGAGGCTGTGTGAGCGAAGAATCTAATAGTCGTTATGATTTGCTTTTGCAGTTGAGAAGACGAGGAAAGTTGGAGTTCAACTGCAAAATGGTCGGACATTCCCGGTAATATTTTACAGGATTTCACCTGAAAACTTTGTTAGGTTTCGGCAGACAATAGGAAGTAGTCGAAGATAGACTGTCTACTCGGTCATGTCGGTATATCTGGCATCAGGCTCGCGTACTGGAGGATAGTAAGCTGGTACTCTTGCTGGCTCGGTCCCACGTTTATAGCGGGAAAAACTCTCGCCAGCATAGATTGCAGGGATTTCACTGTGTCCTAAGTTTGTTGATCATCTTCGTGAGCAGCTCAATTTGAGTGTGCTGATTTTCATTTTTCTGCAGGACATCATCATACTTAGCTCCCATTTCGTCGAGCTCACTGGCCTTCTTAGGCATTTGTTGTTTTTCGAAGTCATTATCATCGAATGGCATGGGTCGTTAATACGCTGGGCATCGGTGGCAGTTTTGAGATGCTTAAGGCCGCTTTCCTCCGTACTCATTACTTGAAATTGGTAAAATTTATTTTTAAAAACATTTTCTTAGTTTATGAAAGAAAAGAAAACTTAATTTTGAAAGTTGGTCGGCAAAGGAGTGCCTAAAACTTTGTTGATGGGTCACAACGTCCGGCGACAGTTTGGCGACATTACAAATCTCAGCTCCTAAATGCCTGCAGCTGATAGCAGCGGTGAGAATTTTTCCTGGGTAGGCACGGGTGCAGGTTGGTGGCAGTCCACTTTCTTTGAGCCTGAAAAAAATATTTACTGTCCACACAATCAGATGCAGAGTGCGAATACCAGCGGCATTCAATTCAATTTGCACGCGGAGTTCGTGCATATATTCATATGTATGCATCAGTATGAGGTATTAGCACATGTTTGTTTGCTTAGGATGAGCTATATTTATGACTTTAATATGTATATGTGTATATTTGCAGTTTGGAAATATATGGACTATTTTGAATTTTTAGCTATGTACGATTGAGAAAACATGCATAAAAAGTTTCTCACATAAGATGAACACAAACCCTTTATATCCTAAGCGTAGTGCTTCTGGTATTCCGAATTGTTGTTTTTTTATTTATTTCTGCTATCAGCCGCGCTAATTCACGTGTCTATAATGAACTCCTTTTATCATATTTCTACTTAAAACTGTTTTTCTTAACTTGGTTTTAGGTTTCATTTTAAAATTTTCACGCTGCTACCAATATTCTGGCTCGAATTCAGCAGTGAGTTGACGTAGTTGTTGCGAACAAAAAAATGTAAGGGTTAAATTTTTAATTATCTCTAATTTTTCGGTAAAATCCATGCAAGCGTAAATAAGCATAGACATTCCTGCATTCAAAAGGTGTGTCACCCTTGCTAGCCCGGTCCTCTGAAAGCCATAATTGAACTGAAAATGACAAAATTAGACAACAACTACATAATTAAATCTTCTTTTCCTTCAGTCTTTGCCCCGTTCACAAGCAGGGTCGGCTGGTCGCGAATGGTTGCACCATTTTGTTTTGTCAAAGGCTTGATTTTTTTGTAGTTGTGAGGCCTTCAAATCATCATCCAGCGTATAAAGCCACCATTGTTTCGGCCGGCCTTTTGATCACTTACAATTGACTTCAATATTCAGACGAATCTTGGCAAGTGAATTCTCTTTAGCGCGAATTTCATGACCATATCATTGGAGTCGCTTCTTTCCCAATTTTTTCACGATCGGTGCAACCCCACATCGATCGCGAATAACTTCATCTCGGATGTGTCGCGCCACTAGTCCAACGCATCATCTTCATTCACTGTCTTTTATAGTCGGCCAAGAACGGTAGAGGACGACAGGGCGGATGAAATTGCAATCGGGCCGTTTTAATATGGGTACTGCCTATTAGATATACTATGGGCGAATGTACAATAATACAATTCTATTAAGGGTTTTTTAAGGTTTTGAGTGAATCAAAATAGGGGCTCCCAATGCATGTGAGTGGAGGGTGCAATTTTTTTTCTTAAAATGTGGGCACATGGGGTACCAAATGAAAGGGCTCAATTAGTAATTTTCGGGGGAAATGTAGGGGAGTGAGGGCTCAAAATATGACCCACAAAAAGTGTAGCAGGTCTCGTTCTCACAGTAGTGCATCTCCACGAAATCTAAGCCTCAAAATATATCCGGTTCCGATATTTGCACAAATAAGGTTAATAATAGCGTATTTCCACATTTTAGAAATTTACCCGGCAACACCCCTTATGTTCCCCCAAATTCGATATGGGGATAAGGGATAACATAATGCACAACTTGGTAAAGTTTGAAGAAAATCCAATTATTATTAGCAAAGTTATAGGGGGTAAAACTGCGATTTTTTGTGAATTTCGTGCATTCTAGAAGCTGTGTGACGTCTTCATCACATATCAATTCATCAATACCACAATTAAATGAGGTCTTATGAATAAGGCCGCCAAGAATTAATTTGTTTTAGTTTTTTAGTCATTTGTATATATGTGTGTCTTATTGAGATAAATATATTTGTACATTAAATCAGTCGTATTTAATATAAGTACTATATATGTTCATATGAATTCTTTTGTACACGAAGTAAATCGGAAATATGGGTACGATCAATTTATATACGTGCATATATATGTACACTATTCGGAAATATGCAGTTTGTTTGCTTAGGGTCAGCGTAATATCTACATGGGGTAGGTAGGTAACAGTGGCCGCTCCGAGGAGCCCAATTAGCGCTTTGGTGCGCCGTTTTGATGCCACAAACTCCCAAGACCGTGACTGTTGTTATAGGAACAGGGAAGCGGAGTCCAGCTGGCTCGGATCCTCAGAGCCAGCCCGTAGCATTCACGAAGGAAAGCAGCTCTCCGACCCTGTAACTAGAAATCTCACTGAGGTCCCCAAAGAATGGTTTACCCAGTGTCCGCAGCCTGACTCGAGCTAGAGCCGGGCAATCGCAGAGAAAGTGCATGAGGGTTTCCCTTCCTTCTCCGCAGCTTCGGCAATGCGAGTTGTAGGGTAAGCCGAGCCTAGCGGCATGGTCCCCTATGGGCCAGTGCCCCGTGCAGACCGCCGTAATCTTGAATGCATTTGCACGCGTCTGGCACAGGAGCTCTCGTGATCGGGCTATGTTATAAGCGGGCCAAATTCTCCTTGATTTGGCACAGCTTGTAAGCCTTCGCCATCTCAGGCCCGCGGCTGCTAGGTAGTGCGAGTAGACTCGGCCCCCGACAGCCGCCAGCGGAACACCGACTGTGTTCCCCGAGGGACTGCCAAGAGCAGAGCCTTGCCTGGCCAATCCGTCAGCCCGCTCATTCCCTTCTATGTTCCTATGCCCGGGAACCCAGAGGAGAGTGATCTTGAGCGTGCCGCCCAGATGGTTGAGCGTGTCTCTGCACTGCCCCACCAACCGGGAAGATGTCGTCGTTGAGTACAAGGCCTTGATGGCCGCTTGGCTGTCGGTCAGAATGGCTATGTTACGCTTGGGACTCGAATCACGCTCCAGCCATCGACAGACTTCCAATATCGCCAGTACTTCCGCCTGGAATACACTGGTGAAACCTGGGAGACCATACGACTTGGATACACCGTGTGTATTCGAGAAAACCCCCGCGCCGACTCCATAGGCCATCTTTGATCCGTCCGTAAAGAATACCGTGTCATAGTCTTGCAACACGCCGCCGGTCTTCCACTTTGCCCTGGTTGGAAGGTCCACAGCAAAGTTTCTCGTGAAGTTCAGCTTGCGTGTGACATAGTCCGTGGGGGATGCCCAGATTTCTCGAGGTATTTCATCTAGAATGTTGCTGTGGCCATAGGACTTCGCTGCCCAGCATCCGGACTCACGCAGTCTTACGGCACTGCACGCTGCAACATATTTGATGTGGAGGTCAAGGGGGAGGAGATGCAGGAGTACATTGAGAGCATCTGCCGGGCAAGACTGCAGAGCCCCCGTAGCACCTGCACACGCGGTTCTTTGAATCCTATTAAGCTTCGTTCTATTGTATTTCTTCTTCAAAGCCTGCCACCATACAATAGATCCGTACGTCAGGATCGGACGCACTACAGCGGTGTACATCCAGAGAACCATCCTCGGCTGGAGACCCCATTTCCTGGCAAAGGTTCTCTTACAGGCATAGAAGGCTATACAGGCCTTCTTAACCCTCAGTTCTATGTTCAACCTCCAATTTAGCTTAGGATCCAGGATTACACCCAAATACTTCACATTAGAGGAAAGAACCAATCTTTGTTCATTCAGCCGTGGTAGATGGAATTCAGGTATCCTTGTCTTGGTGGTGAATAGCATCAGTTGCGTTTTGGTTGGGTTTATGCTGAGTCCGCATCTTGCGGCCCACAGGCACACCTTTCGCAACGCTCCTTCCATAATGTCGCTCATAATGGACAGAAACATCCCAGATACTAGTATCACCAAGTCGTCGGCATACGCCACCACCTTCACCCCGCTGCTGTCTAATGTACGTAAAATTTTGTCCATTACTATTAACCAGAGCACCGGTGAGATAGCACCACCCTGGGGCGTGCCTCTGTTCACAGCTCTGGTCAAGTGGTTGCCTCCCAGATCGGATTGGATTATCCTGGTACTCAGCATGGATATAATCCAATGCGTGAGATACCCCTCCAATCCAATACCGGTCAAGGCTTCCTTGATGGCGTTGGTACTGACGTTGTTGAAGGCTCCTTCTATATCCAAGAAGGCAGCAAGGGTATACTGCTTGTACTGCAGCGACCGCTCAACCGTGCCAATTACCTCGTGGAGGGCGGTTTCTGTGGATTTTCCTTTGAGGTAGGCATGCTGGGACTTAGAGAAAGGCGTTCTCTCCATAATCGTCCTTAAGTGAATGTCCAAGACGCGTTCTAGGGTCTTCAGCACGAAAGAGGTCAGGCTGATTGGTCGAAAGTCCTTCGCGGACTCATGACCGCGCCTGCCCGCTTTCGGTATGAAAACCACCCGTGCGCGCCTCCAGGACTGCGGTACGTATCCTAAAGTGATGCAGCTCCGGTAAATCTCAACAAGCCACGGCACAACCCTTTCCTGCGGCTTCTGTAGCATGACTGGCATTATGCCATCTGGGCCCGGAGATTTGTATGCGGAGAAGCTGTTTATAGCCCAGCCGATCCTATCCCCGGTAATTACCGATTTGATAGTCTCGCACAGCTGGGGTTGCCGCAAACCCTCCAAGCGAGGTTCTGACTCACAGTCCTCCTCGCTGGAGGGAAAGTGCGTTTGCACCAGCAGCTCCAAGGTTTCACTAGAAGATTCCGTCCAGGAGCCTTCCGACTTTTTAAGGAAGGATGGACTCTTATGTTCCTTGGACAGAATCTTATTGAGCCTCGCGGATTCACTAGTGCTTTCAATGTTCTGACAATAGTCTAGCCAAGACCGCCTCTTGGCGGTCCTGATGGCCGACTTGTACTTCTTTAGGCAGTCCTTGTATGGCTGCCAGTATTTTTGCTTGTAGCAGATGTTGAAGATTTCTCTGGTCAACTTCCTGAGACTAGAGAGATCTTCGTTCCACCACGGTGGCAGGGTCTTTTTGCTGTACTTAGCAGGGCACGAGACTTTGAAGGCGGTATCAAAAGCCTTCTCCAGAGCCCCGACCTTTGACTCCAGTTCGTCTGTCGTGCCAATCCTACCAATTTGCGCACCGGAGAGTTTGTTCTTAATTACCTGACCAAACTTTCTCCAGTCGATCCTCCTGGGGTCTCTAAAGGGCTTGGAGACCTCTGCGGCGAGATCTAGACTGAAGAGTATCCAACTGTGGTCAGAGAAGGATCTCTGGTCAGACACTCTCCAGTCCTCCACCCTAAGAATCCCGTTGTCGGTTATTAGGGTGATATCAAGGACCTCTTCCCAACCGTCACAGTTCTCCGAGCAGGGGAAATGAAAGGTTGGTGTACTGCCCCTGTTACACACCGATAAATTTGAAGTAATAATAAAATCAAAGAATGACTCACCCCTTTCGTTGATTTCAGAGCTGCCCCAAAGCGTATGCCTTGCATTTGCGTCGCAGCCTATCAGCAGGTTGGCTTTCTTTGGTGTTATGGTGTTCATCAGATGTTGTAGTTCTTGTGGCGGAGCTGATCGGTCGTGAGCCATGTACGCCGAGGAAATATACACGTTCTCTGCCCCCACCTGCTCCAGCTTGACCACAACTAGGTCACTGGAACTCAGGTCCGGGCACAGAAAAGCGTGCAGACTCTTCCTCGCAAGAATACATGCTCTAGGTTTAGCCTGATCAGCGTCTCCTGTGCTGTGGAATAGATTAAAATATTTGTTTTGGAGCCCTTTGATGGTTCGGTCGCTTCCGACCCAGGGCTCCTGTATTAATGCGATGTCGATGTCTTCCTCTAAGAGGAAGACGAGCAGATTAGCCGAGGCACACTTCGAGTGCTGCAGATTTATCTGCGTTACCCTCAGCATGATCTGCTTTCGTGGGGGGTTCGACAGCCCCCGTCGGACCGTCGATCGTCATCTCCTCCAACAGCTCGTTGGCGGCGTCGATTGGGTCAAGGTCGTCGTCCGGTTTTGCGGAGCGGAACACTTTTACTTTGGCATACCTGACTCCGAACCACACTTTGTAATCGGCCTTTTTCAGTGCCTCCAGGCACTCCTCGTTTATGCGGAGTAGTACGGGCTGGCTGTTTATCTGAGGTTCCTCCTCCTTTATAACAACCCAGTCGTCCATGGGAATCCCGTGGTTGTGAAGGCGCAGGAAATGGACCAGCTTGTGTTCATAGACCATGCCCGACAGCCTAGCCTCAACACTGGTCCACACCTCCAGCGTTAGTTTGCCGCTAGCAGAATTGCCATCCGCCAGCGCCACCCATAAGTGACTCCTGGCCACATCGCTGAAGGTCTTCGCAGTACGTGGCCCGCCGGCTGACGGTTGCTGAACAATTTCCTTCGTATGTTGCTTGGCGTCTGCGCTCTTGCCCACTCTACTCCGCTTTTTATCTTGTTCGACCTCGTCTTGAGATCGGTTACGTTTTAGAGCGATGGGCTTCGCCTTCTGTTCGTCAGCCCGGCGTTTGCTGTTGTATTCATCAACAATCGCCTGGTATTTAGCGAGGTCTTTTTCATCCCGCTCGTCGACAGTACCGGCCTCCTTATTCTTGGCAATCTTGCCGAGAATATGCATGGCCTTCTGGTACTGACTCTTGAGCAGGACACCCGTGGACCTTCGCTTCTTAGCCGGTTTCCGGCGATTCTTGTCGGTTTTGGTTTTCGAGGGATCCCCCGACGCTGAGGGCTTCGGGTCAGGAGTATTATGTCTGGTACTCGCTACACCCAGCCTGACGGCAGTGGATTCCAGGCTAGAATCCACTAGTCCGTCTGACGCCTCGCTCCGGGA
The DNA here is from genome assembly GCF_905115235.1 of Hermetia illucens. NCBI lineage: Eukaryota > Metazoa > Arthropoda > Insecta > Diptera > Stratiomyidae > Hermetia > Hermetia illucens. The sequence goes on from NC_051849.1 coordinate 119,066,463, forward strand.
GGTCCCTGCGGTTGGTTTCAGCATAACGGTGCTACGGCTGGCACCGAGTGTACTGCTCTCGACGGCCACTGTCTCCTGGCTGGAGGCCAGCAGCTCGTCCTCCGATGATGCGCCTGGCATCATCGCCTCCTCTTCTATCGTCATTTTGGTTTTTTTATTATTAATTGAGTCCATGTCTTGGTCCCACGAGTAGTCCGGGAAGAATGTCCACCCTGGCTGGCCCGGCCACCAGGGTAAGGGTCTTAATTGAAACTGAAGGTGCCCAAGTTATTCAGAGTTCGCATACTAAAGACCAAGCTCCCCATTGGCCACGCAGCCCTCGGCGTATGCTGTTCCACCTTGGCTTGGGGTCCTATTAGCACCTTCTCCGATGCAGGGAGGACGATCCCCGGGCTGTTACTTCAGTCCATCCCCCCGCCAGATCTACTTGCCCCTAACACATGACCAGCAGACAAGCAGATCCTCGTCAGTTGGATGGGCCTACTCCCAGCCCGGCCCTACACACTCTTGGCCCGCCCGAAGACGGTTTCCAGCGGCCACCACGCGGAGGTCGTGTGAGGACTTGCCTAATTACGCAACTTTAACCTGAAGCATAATCAGACCAGGCCGCCAATATATATCAATATCTACATATTACATGTACGTATGCCTTGTAGTTTGTAAAAATATTAAGGATTATGTTGGATTTGTAGCTATATAGGGATAGGAAAATGTGCGTTGAGATTTGTTACATAAGATGAACACAAAACCTTTATACCCGAAGCGCGAGCTTCCGGGATTTCGATTTGTTTCTGTTTTGCATACAGTGGTCAAAAAAAATTTTATCAAAAAAGCTCAAAGTGATCACGGGGAGGAATTTAACATAAAAATTAGTTTCTTTATGCCACAATAGGTATTAACAAGCAAAAGAAATATTATTGAATACACATACACTAAAAACAATGAAGAAAAGAGCATCAGCGTCAGAATCAAGCAAGTCAAGTCAAGATACACTTATAGTGTAGTAGTACATGCATATCAACGACATAAATACTGTGTTCATCCTAAATAAAGAAACATTGTCTATTACCGCATTCATAAATTGATCTAACGCATTTTCATGCATTTCCACTTTACTCCGTGCACAAAAGCACGTACGTAAATTAAAAACCGCTGGTAACCAGATACACATATGGCTTCGTTACTACCCGCAAACTTTATTGCATATATAATATATATACACACACATATACATGATTAGAGCACAAGGCTATTATACGGAAGGACGCGTTTGCCGTCGGATACCAGTCGACTCAGCTGTGAATGAGTACCTTAGTCAAATCAAGGCAATAATCCCGGGCGAGCGCAACGCAGACCACCTACAATGTACTGTAGTGTACCATTACCGTCTAGAATGAAGTGGTCTAACACACTTCAAGGCTCTGATCCAATTGAATTGTTGCGCAAACGATTATTATTTTTATAAAGGAGCCATGTCCGAGTCAAATACGCGTTATATTTCGAATATCTATCCTGGTAAAACATAAATGAATTTAAGATCCCTAGTTTTTCAACATTCTGGCGCAGGTTTAATCTTTAATTCTATAAACTGTAGTGTTCCTTCCCCCAATGCCGCGAAACAACATCTGAAAATCCAGCAAAAACTAAATCTCGAATTGAGCCACATTCCTATTTGCTACTTGCAATCATCCCGATGAGCTTGCGGTATCCGGTACAGTGGCTTATTCGTGAGTATCGGGCCATATTTTACCATTTTACGTCCGTAAATGGTAAGTTATCTCCAAGAAGTAGGAATATATCAGTATACTCCTGGAACAGCTGAGTAATACTTTCCTTCACTTCCTGGTGCCGATAGCTCTGGCACCTCCTTTAACTGCCTAAGTATACCCGTGTTAATTTTTCGCTTCCTTCTCTTCCTCGACCAGCAAAGTTTATAGTCTCACAAATGCCCAAATTCAGACGTTAAAATAACGACGATTAATTTCCTCCTCATTCACGTTGAAATCCAACGAATACAGTCCGATTCCGGGGTCTCACTACTTCTTGAACTTTTTTAGTTCACGAGTGAAACTAAACTGTTATGGTCTATGGTCTGCTTGTAAAACAAAACCTTATTAAAATCGGTTCAATATCTGTCTGTCTGTCTGGCTGTCTGTCTGTCACAAGAACTTTTCTCAGAAACGGCTATATCGATTGACACGAAATTTGATGAGAAGGTGGGAACTGTGGACCCCCAGACATGTAGTGAGCCATATCCTTCTAGGTTGAATTTAGGGGGGATCCCCGTTATTGTAAAAGGGGGTGTAAAATTTTTTTTACCGAATGTGGTCATGTGGGGTATCAAATGAAAGGTCGCGATTAGCACTTTTCGAAGCGAGTCTTAGTTTTGAGATTTATTAGAAAAGCGGGGAGTGGGAGGTGTTGCAATTGATGATTTCTTTAACGGACCCATTCTCAGAAACTACCCAACCGAAAAATCTAAAAAAAAATCATGAAGCTGCCTATATATGGTCCCCCGCCTCAAAATACTCTCCATATCGATATCCGTTCAAATTACCATATTTTTGGGGAAAATGAGTAAAACCCCCATTAGGCTTATCCCTGAGTTATAGAACTTAGTAGTAGGATAAAATATGATATGATATGATATTATCCCCAAGTTTGATCAGAATCATACCATTAGTAACAAAGGTACACTAGCTCAAACTTGTCTTTACCGTGTAAATTTACAACCCGAAGTACTAAATCTGACATGCTAAATGCATATACATAACGGGCTACGTACAAATGGTATAATTCTACACTCAAATATACTTACAGAAGAAGCAAACACAACCTTTCATACCTGAAGCGCCCAGCTTCCGGTTCCCCGACTTGTTATTATGATTTGTCCACTACTGTATTATCGTCAGGTTTTGCTTTACGCTGAAAAGTCCTACTGAATAGAAACTTAATAGGGCATCGTTGCGTGCCGTGGTAGCATTATCATGCATTGGTAAACCAGACGATTTTTATTGTGAAAACGTTTGAGATAATTACAAAACGTTTAACATCATTAAGATCAGCTATAAAATCGATTTCAACAGTTGTAAATTGGATTGTGGTTGGAAAATTGTTGGAGAATCACAAAGCAAATTTTAAGAGAATCGACACAAATTTGGAGACTAGCGGGTTCTTTTTGTTCAATCGAACATTGAAGCGTCGATATACTGAAACTGGTCTAGAATCAAATCGTCCCACCAAAAAGCCAAAATTCATAAGAGACGATGAAAAAGACCTATTTGAAAAGTAGCAAAGCAGTTCAGGATGGGAAAAGGTAAAATTTTAATTAAAAGTGATTTCAAAAAGTAAAATTTACTATTATAAAACGAAGCTGGGGCTAATTTTGGTCTTTCAGCTCCGGTTTTGTGATGAATCCACCTTGAAGGCATTAGCAGATCAGTTTGTATACGTTCAGCGATGATCAGGAGAAAACTACCACCCTGCCTGCGTTCAAACAACTGTTAAATGCCCTCATTCAGTGATAGTTTAGGGAGTGGGAGTGAACGAAATTCCTGGATCCTTATACTTTTGTGGAAAGTAGCAGAAACCAGTAGCAATATTTAAAAGTCTTAAATGATGATCTTTTGGAGATTTTACAATCTTCATCCAGGGCAATGCACCGCGCATTTGGGGTCATATCCGCACTTTGGGGATACATGACCCAATTGTTAGCAATTGAAACAATTCGATGCTCGTTGTCAGAGGGAAGATAAAAGCGGTTTTTGTTCGATGGGGCCTCGTTGTCCGAATCCTTTGTTTTTCGATTGAAGACAGACTTACCTGAAGCAAGTTTGAATTCGTCTTAGAAACCTTGGATGTAATTGACACAGTAATTTGCTTCACCGATCCGAGCGTCGAACTGGTCCCCAGGAGGGAAGCTTTGGTCGTCGTGATTATGATGGCAGAGCAGTCGTCACTTATCATTTCTACGGCCGTAACGGTCTTGTCGGCCGAATGGAGAAATTGTGGGATAATATTAGACTTACCCAGTCCATGGGCGGCGACAGTGTAAGTTAGTGTCCCCAAGGATAAGTTCCGCAATCGCGGCGCGAGGCTTGTACCGGCTTCACTTTTTTTTACTGTTAAATAAAACCGTTAAACAAACACGGCTAAACAAATGAATAACCATGCTCGTAAACTTGGCAACAGCGCAAAAGCCCGATCCGAACACAGACGAGAGCAACCGGCAGAACGAACCATTCACTTAGGCGGACACCAGCGAACTATACCTATGAACTTATACTTATATTTGCAAAATTGAAAAATTTTGATAGGTACAGGAAGTCTTTGAACTTTCAATTATCATATGTTGACCAATCTATATGTGGGGGCATGGTAATTTCTGGTACATGTGGTGGAGAAGGCGGCAAAGATGCCGGTGACGTAACCCCTCCCTCCTTTAGATTGAGCCTCTCCTGAGTCTTACTGATTTTATTAACTTAGGTAATTTGAATCTTCTAGCAAAATATGCATATAATATTATCAAAGTGAAAGTTATTATGAAAATTGTAACCATAGTTGTGATATTATATAGTTTACTGTTATCCTTATTTTTCTTTGATTTCTTCGATATTTTCTATTTGCCCAAGCACCAATTCATCAAAAGTTAATTGATCTATAGTTCCATTTATCATCAAATTTGATGCAGTTACAAAATTTTGTTTGAATTTACTTTCTTTGTTATAATATATTCTGTCATCGATTCTAATATTACAGTTGTGAAAGTTTAATAAATAGTCCCTCTCTAAGTACATAGTTCTTTCATCACAAGTACTATTAAAATAAGTTTGATTTTGGTTTTTTTAATAATAATGATGCCTGTTCAATTTCTATATTTTCTGCTTTGTAGTTTCTGGTTTGTGTACATTTATTCCGATAAATACGTAGGTTGGACTTCTTCAAGTTTTGTTCATTAACATCATCGTCATAATCATAAGGTATAGCATTGATTTTTACAATTTCTTGAATATTGAAACTGAGTTCCTCGAATTTATCATTTGTAAGTGCTTTATATTTTGAAGTGTATATAAGTCAACATTGTATCTAATGATTTCATTAGTTGTTACAATATTACTACTCATAACATTTAATCTAGCTGAAGCAATGTTCTTCTGAATATGCTCTACGTTGTCGTTTACAATCTTCTTCTATCCCCGTCCTGTCGTTTTCGTCCACTGTAGCGTATTACCATTTTATTCCTGTTCCTATGATATTAATCAGTCCTTGTTTCTGTCAATGGGGTAAAATAGTAAAATATTTTCCCTCTAATTGTACTAAGTTCATGTTGTAATATCCGTTCATCTTCAAATGGTTCTACCTGTTCTACATTTGATTCTAAAGAGTTTACAATGCTTTGAATATCAAAAGGGTTAATAATGTGTAATATGGTATTATAATTTTGAATAATTCGGATATTTTCTCTTTTAATTTCTACCAAACCATCGTTATTATCTGGCTTCTCTATTGTCCCTCAGGGATCGTCAACGATCTTTCACGGGTCGTTTACGATACGGGGAGTGGCGTCCCCGAGGTGCCCGAGCAAGTAGTTCTGACCCCCTAGCTGGGATAATACTTGCGTCCTAGGTAGTAGCCTCGAGAAAGTTTCTCGGTGAAGAGCGAACTGCTAATGACCAATACACGCCGGGACACACTGGGAGTCCCCGGAGCCGTCGACAACTCCCTGTCGACGTCGATGGGGTGATGTGAGCCTAGCTCTGCCAAGGTGGTAGTTGTGGCGTGTATCAGGAGCCAGCCCCTTCGGGACCCTGGTCGGGTAGTATGCATTGATGCGGTGTTAGTAGACCGCGTTGCCCCGAGCGAGCGCTGATCCGTCCGTGAATTCCGGGATCAGCTAAGCGTAGGTCAGGCCTCAAGGAACTGGGGTAGGGGCTGTGTCCCCGAGGATATACCCGCTCCTGACTATTGCGGCCCGCTCCCTTGTACACGATGCGCTGGTAAACAACTCAAATGGAGAATAAAAACGAACGAAACGAGGAGATAGTGGAAATGGACAGTGAGGTGGCTGCGTTTATTCGCAGCTCGAAAATGCGCCGTTCGCCCCAGCGCCCAGCAAAGGACGCAACAAGGGCTGAAATACCCGACGAGACAGAGAGAAAGACTCGCAAAGTGATGCGGCACCTGCAACACAGATAGAAACCCAGATCATACCGCCCAGTGCTATAATTAGGGAAAGAGGCACAGTGGAAACTGCCGAAACTAATCAAATGGTTTCGAATATAAGCCAAGTGGGAGGTCTGTCGATTACTCTGGCGCAAGCTGAAGAGGAAAGGCTTATTACGAAATGCACAGCAGTTGTGAAGCACATGCGATCTGCGACGTTTCTCCAGAAAAACGTCGGCAAGAGGGTGAAAAACGGGGTAATGGAACTGGAAGAGCTCCTGAACAGGATTTCATACTGTAGGCGAACATGGAAAGTAAGATAAAATTCGCAGGAAGCAGAAACAACCGCGCTTCCCGAGGAGAACACCACGAGTACCAAACGGATCGCTGACAGCCCATTGCAGAGCGAACTTGGTAAAAAACGAAAGGAGGAAGGGACATCTAAACTAGACTTCACTCAGGTACTCTCCAGGGTGAAAAGAAGAAGGCAAAGAGGAATAAAAGACAACAACACGTCGCGCCATCAGAAAAACCTCTGCCTAAAACTAAGGCGGACACGAAGGACGGAGTACCAAAAGAAAAGGTGGGGAGACGAAGGAGGACTAGACCGCCAGCTTTGCTTATTAAGTCGACGGAAGGCAAGACTTTTGCGGAAGTCCTCAGCGAAATCCATTACAAAATCAAACCCGAAGAGAACGGAGCGGAAGTATGTTCCATACGTAAAACGAAGGGTGGTGGAGTCTTAGTCGAACTAGGCCCGAAGACTATAAATAAAGTCACGTTCTGTGAAGCAGTCAGGGGCTTCTGGAAGAAAAAGCTTTGGTTTCGACCCTGGAACCCACGTGTGCTTTGGAAATCCGAGACCTTGACTGTCTCACGGAAAATAACGAGGTAGAAGAGGCCATCAAACGTCCAGATTGGTATCACCTCCGCGAACTCCCGAAGCCAAAAACTCGCTGTGGTGGAAGTTGCCGAGCAATATGCGAGGAAGCTTCTAAACAGCGGGAAAATAAGAATTGGTTGGGTAGTGTGTAGGATACGAATTCGGGCCGCCCCAACCAAATGTTACAGATGTTTGGATTATGGGCACACATCTGCAAACTGTCGGGGACCTGACAGATGGGCAACATGCCGTAAATGCGGTCAGACAAGCCATCAAGCGAACACCTGCAATGAAAAGGAAAGCTGCGGAGACCAAAGCTGATTTATAACTCATCAGTGAGCAGTACCGAAACAAGGGCCCAGTTTCATGGCACCCAGACATATTAGGTACCGCTGCCATCTGGGTTCGGGAGGGCACCCTCCTTAGCGTTCTTGCCCAAGGCCGAGGGGACGGCTTTGTCTGGATTCGAGGGTGACTTCAATGCTAGGACACTTGAATGGGGCATGCCTCACACAGATTCCAGAGGGAAACGAATTCTGGAAATGGCGGCGAGAACAGGACTGTTAGTTCTACACACCGGATCCACCCCAACGTTCCGGCGCCCGGGCTGCGAAGGAAGAATTCCAGACGTAGCCTTCGCGTCGGAATAACTGGTGTCGCTGGTGGACGGGTGGCGAGTTCTGGAAGATTTCTCGGCAAGTGACCACCAATACATTGCTTTCGAATGATGGACACAAACTCTCGTTGTGCGCCATCCCAGCGATCTTTCTGTGCATGAAACGTCGCGAAAGTGAACACCGGGAAGTTTGTCGAAATTCTGGGAACAGGTGGGGCCACGCTGAAGGGTACTCCTGGGGGCGGTGGCGCCGCATCTGACACTGTCGTAAATTCAGTTATGAACCTGATAACGATGGTCTGCGGAGCCTCCATGCCCAGGAAGACATCGAGGCGCGGCAAACCTTCCATGTATTGGTGGACAGTGGAAATTGCAGAGCTCCGGAAGGAGTGTCACAGGCTCCGCCGCTTAACACAACGTCTAGGCGACCAGGGGTGGTCATGTACCATAATGATGGAGTACAAATCAGCCAAAAGGAGACTCCGCAGCGCAATAAACAAAAGCAAAGCTCGCTGCTGGCAAGATCTGGTCGAGGAGGTGAATGGGGATCCGTGGGGAATCGGTTACAAACTGGTAACCCGAAAAATCGGGGCTCTGCGGAAACTCTGTTCATTTAAGGCCGAGCAGATGGATCGCATTGTAAGAGCACTCTTCCCTGCGCACCCCGTATGGAATGATGACGTCGGCGCGGAGAGCGCAGACGACCGTCCACTTTTCTTTATAAAAGAATTGGAACAGGCAGTCTTCTCTATGAAAAACAAGAAGACGCCAGGACCCGATGGTATTCCAGCAGAGGTATACAAACTGACATTCCAACACCGGCCAGACCTACTGCTCGGCGCATTCAACGCTTGCCTGAAAGAGGGCATTTTCCCTGCTCGTTGCGAAGCTTGCGCTGATCCATAAAGGGAAAGGCGAAGCCGAATTGCCGTCTTCATACCGCCCACTATGTATGCTTGACACTGCTGGGAAAGTACTCGAAAAGCTCATCAAAAGTAGACTCGCTGAAGCGATACGCGCTGCCGGAGATTTATTTCCCCGGCAGTTTGGTTTTAGAGCAGGGAGATCGATAATTGATGCTGTCATGCAAGTCGTGGACGCCGTTCGACGAGCAGAGGCACATAGCCGGCAAACTCGACACACTTGACGTCAGAAACGCCTTCAATTCCGCAAGATGGAAAGACATTCTAGGCACACTAGACAATACCTTCAACATGCCGAACTATCTCTTACGGATTTTGAGGGACTATCTGAGGAACCGCTCCCTGCTCTATGAAACACTAGAGGGTCAAAGGTGGAGGTCACATCGTGGAGTAGCACAGGGATCCATCCTAGGACCGGACCTCTGGAACGCTACCTATGGCAGTCTGCTTAAACTCGACATGCCAGAAGAGTCCCGACTGGTCGGCTATGCAGATAGTGTCGCAGCGCTTGTTGCTGGCCGCACTGTCGAATAGGCGCAAAGCAGGCTCGGCATATTGATGCGACGGGTAAGCGGATGGATGACTACTAATGGTTTCAACCTTGCAATGGAAAAAACCGAAATAGTCATCCTGACTAAAAAGAGAATTCCGACCCTGCGTCCCATATCGTTCGGCGAGTCGATAATCGAGTCAAAATCAGCGGTAAAGTACCTCGGGTTGACTCTTGACTCAAAGATGAGCTTTTCTGAGCAAATCCAAGCAGCAGCGAACAAGGCTGCGACTGGAGTTTCGGCGTTAAGTAGGCTAATGGCAAACATTGGGGGTCCTACGTCTAGTAGGCGACGTCTCCTGATGAGCTTAACGCAGTCTGTCCTGCTCTACGGCGCAGAGGTATGGACTGGCGCTCTTAACCAGGAGGTATATCGTAAACGCCTCGCGCAAGTACAGAGACGGGGAGCTTTACGGGTGGCGTCTGCGTACCGCACTGTCTCTGAACCGGCCGTGATGGTGATCGCGGGAGCTATCCCCGTTGCCCTTCTTGCTAGGGAGCGTCAGGCCATATACAAGCGCAAGGGAGATGAGCCAAGGGAGGTGGCTGCTCGCGAAGAACGGCAACACACTCTAGACGAGTGGCAGCTCTCTTGGCAAAATGAAACTATAGACAGATGGACTGCGCGGCTCATCGGCAACTTAGGTGCGTGGCTGAATCGGAAGAATGGTAAGACTGACTATTTCCTTACCCAATTTTTAAGTGGGCATGGAAGTTTTCAGTCTTATCTGCACAAGATTTGAAAGGCGTGTTCTCCGGATTGTGTGTTTTGCAATGGAGTTGTGGACGACGCCCACCACACTTTTTTTTCTTGTGGAAGGTGGGATGGGGTTCGTCAGCAGCTCTATTTAAACACAGGGGATCTTTCTCCAGACAACATTGTGGAAGAGATGCTGAGGACTGCTGACAGGTGGAACCGTGTTGCCCATTACGTTCGGGCCCTTCTCTTTGCTAAGAAGATAGAACTCGACCGGTGGAGGAGCTGGATGGCAGGGGGTTCCTGACTGACTGAACTGACAGTTCCCTTTCTCCTCTCCCCTCCCGTTGGTGAAAGGAATTCCCTGATTTGAAGGCTCCACAAGGCGGGAGAGTTCGAGGACTAGCCCGAAGTAATGTGACAAACGGTTCCAGGCTATCTCTCTGAAGATGGGGAGGTGTTTAGTTGGCAGTCCGACGACGTACCGAATCGGGAGTCCAACACTGTGCCCGTAAATGCATTCACCTACCGTACCCCAAAAAAAAAAAAAGAAAAAAATTGTCAATGTTCCGTTTGTTCTTGGTAGTATTGTTGCCATTATAAGAATTCATATCCAATAGCTCTGCAAATTTAATATTAATTAATGAATATTAATTGGATGAATATTATCTAACTCAAATTTTCTATATCTAGGTTCATTTTTATGCCTCAAAGCTTTATATATTTTTTACGTACCCTTCATTCTTGACTTGTTGATAGTCTTCCTTATCTTCATTTAGTTTGGGTATTCCATTCTTTTTTCGCAGTTCGTAATAGTTTATCGATTTTCTCTTTTTCGATCCTTCCTTGTTCTACATATATAGGTCTGTTTTTAATTATATCTTTAACATTAGTCGAATTAAATTCTTTATCCATAACTAGTCGTTTTGGTTTCCCTTTAATCGAAAAATACAGTCTAATCTTCTCTGTAATAGTTATACTATTTCGATCTTCTTAGTACAACGCTAGAACGTACTTTGAAAATTTATCGATAAACATTATAAAACTGTCTTTTATTTGTATAGATTTCTACATGTACGATCTGATTTAGATTATCTGGAGTTCTAGAGATAGCAAACTTAGGTTTTAAAGGTTTCCTGTCATATTTTGCCTGATTGCATATTATTATTATTAATATATTTCTTCAAATTTTCGAATTAAATAAGTGTTTTAATTCCTTCATAATTTTCGTGAAATCCTGCATGACCTGTCTCATATTTGGAATATTTTGAGATTTGTTTCTCTTCCCTTTTCATATCTTTGGCATGATGCGAGCACTTGTAAAACTTAATACTTGTGTTGAGTAATTCCAGTAGTTTTTAAGGTTTTGTGTAAAACAAAACCTTATTAAAATCGATTCAATGTCTGTCTGTCTGTCTGTCCGTCACACGCATTTTTCTCCAAAACGGCTAAACCGATCCAAACGAAATTTGGTGGACAGATGGGAACTATGAAATCCTACGCATACAGCGAGTGGCATAAATTTAGGTGGAGTTTAAAGGGGGGCTCCCCATACATGCGAAGGGAGGATTCAACAATTTTTTTCACAGGATTTAGTTGTGTAGGGTATCAAATGAAAGGTCTCGATTTGTACTTTCCGAAATTGACATTAGTTTTGGCATAAATTGCAAAGTGCATGAGTAAGGAGTCAAAATGTACGCATTTGAAGTGAGACAGGACTCATTTTCGGAAACTACCCAACCCAAAAATCCGAAAAAAATCAGGGTGGTACGCCTAGATGAAATCTAGGCCTCAAAATATGTCCCATTCCGATATCTGTTCAAAGAAACTTACTAATAGTATATTACTACTTTTTAGAAATTTACTGAAAAACCCCTCTTAAATTCATCTTAGGACTTCCAAATTTTGCACCCGAATAGAGGACAATATTTCGTACATACGTGCTAAATTTCGTGAAAATCTGGCAATTAACGCCAAAGTTATAGCAGTTCAAACTTAGCAATTTCGCGCGAATTTACTGCTTCCAAAGCCATGCTGACGTCATAATTACCCGGTATAATTGACATTCGCGTGGAATATTAAAGTTGATTTATGAAGAATCTATTTATCCGCAGCTCGTTTCAAGGTTTTGTGTAAAACACTTATGTGAAATCTAATCTTCGAGAGATGTCCCATTCCGGTATCTGCTCAAATAAATTTACTAATAGTATATTATCAATTTTTAGAAATTGACTTAAAAGCTCCTCTTAAGTTCATCCTAGATGTACCAAATTTTGCACCGACATAGAGAACAGTCGTGCATACACATGCTAAGTTCCATGAAAATCCAACTATTAGTGTCAAAGTTATAGAAGTTCAAACTTATCAATTTCGTGCTAATTAACAGCATCCTAAGCCATACAAATAAGATGCTGACGTCATAATTAACGAGAATAATTGAAATTCGAGTGAAATATTAAAATTCCATTCAAGAAGAATCTAATTCTCCCTAGCCCTTTTTTTATATTTGATGTTGGTTAAATTGTTGGCATTTGCTAATAATATTAAACTGAGAGCGTGAAGCGCATGAAGTTGACCATTATCAACACAGGGCTTTCCATCAAAAGATTTATTTAAATTGCTTTCTAGAAAATAGAGGGCAATGGAATTCTTAACTATATTACACGGAGCTGTCGTGCACTCGTCGCTCCTCACATTTTTTTCTTTTTCTTCGGCCTTCAGTTCACAAGCGGGGTCGGCTCGTGGTGATCTTTTTCGTCATTTTATTTTATCAAATGCCTGATCAAGATGTAATCGCGAGACCTTTAAATCCCCATCCAGCGTATCAAGCCACCATTGTTTTGGCCGGCTTTTTGGTTGCTTACCATTGCTTTCGATGTTCTGACCACTACTAGTTGTTGAATTCTCGTTAGCGTGAGTTACGTGACCACACCATCGAAAACGCCTCTCTTGCAGTTTTTCCACGATCGATGCAAACCCATATCGATGGGGGATATTCTCACTTCAGACTTAATCAAAACGTGTCACGCCACCAGTGCAATGCAACATCTTCGTCCCCATTACCGCAAGATGCCGTTCATTGTCCTTTATAGTCGGCCAACACTCAGAACTATAGAGGGTGGCAGACGGACGACATTGCAGTAAATTTTAGATTTGGGACGTGCGCTGATACGTCGATCACAAACAACACCAGTTGGGGAATGCCACTTCATCCAGGTTGTATTAATGCGTGAAACAATTTCATTACGCAGTTGTCCATTGGCTGATAGCATTGACTCGAGATATTTAAATCGCCGAGTTCTGGCAATGGCAGTAACCTGCCCTTCGAGATATTTAAATCGCTCTGTTCTGGCAATGGCAGTAACCTGCCCAGAACTAAGCGATTTCAATATCTCGGGTCAATGCTATAAGCCAATGGAAAACTACGTTATGCTCCTCGCATAGGGAAGCACAAAACCTTTTATACCTGAAGCGTCAAGCTTCCGGTTTCCTGACTTGTTTATATTTGATGCTGGTTAAATTGTTTTCATTCGGTAATAATATTAAACTCAGAGCGTGAAGCGTATGAGGTTGACCATTATCAACACAGGGCTTTCCATCAAATGATTTATTTAAATCGCTTTCTAGAAAATAGAGGGCAATGAAATTTTTAGCTATATTACACGGAGCTGTCGTGCACTCGTCGCTCCTCACATCTTTTTCTTTTTCTTCAACCTTCAGTTCACAAGCGGGGTCGGCTCGTGATGATCGGTTTCGTCATTTTATTTAAATGCCTCATCAGGATATAATCTGATCAATACTGGTTGTCGAATTCTCGTTAGCGTGAGTTACGTGACCACACCATCGAAAACGCCTCTCTTGCAGTTTTTCCACGATCGGTGCAAACCCATATCGATCGCGAATATTCTCATTTCAGACGTAATCAAAACGTGTCACGCCACCAGTGCAATGCAACATCTTCGTCCCCATTACCACAAGACGCCGTTTGTTGTCCTTTATAGTCGGCCAACACTCAGAACTAAAGAGAGTGGCAGACGGACGACATTGCAGTAAATTTTAGATTTGGGACGTGCGCTGACACAAACAACACCAGTTGGGGAATGCCACTTCATCTAGGTTGCATTAATGCGTGAAACAATTTCATTACACAGTTCTCCATTGGCTGATAGCGTTAACGCGAGATATTTAAATCGGTGAGTTCTGGGAATGGCAGTGACCTGCCTTTCGAGATACTTAAATCGCTGAGTTCTGGCAATGGCAGTAACCTGCCCAGAACTGAACGATTTCAATATCTCGGGTCAATGCTATAAGCCAATGGAAAACTACGTTATGCTCCTCACATAGGGAAACACAAAACCTTTTATACCTGAAGCGTCAAGCTTCCGGTTTCCCGACTTGGTGTTGAACTTTATTATATTCATGTTCCGAAAGCTCTGAATATATGCCAACTTTGCCTGCTTTTAAGTATCATCGAAAAATATCTGTTATACAATTATTTTCGATATCTTCTGCACTTATATCTTGCGTTTTTCGTCAACGATTGCACTCTCTTTAACTTTGTTATTTGTTAAGATTATTTGAGTGAGAAAACGGTTTACCACGTTTTCCAATATTGGAAAATGGTCGTTAAGTTCCTTTTCCTGTGAATGTATATTAGCATTTGTACTTTCGTTGTCATCGTTCTCGGGACTTTTATCTACATCATTAATTTCTCCGGTTTCTGCATTTATCCTGCTCATAAAATCTGCCGCTTTATTCTCTGTAATCTGGGGTTTATGTTTTGCCTCCAACCGTTTACGTGGTTGATGATCTGTCATCAGATCGAATGATCTTCCATAAATATAAGGCCTGAAAGAATTCCCTGCCCAGACTATCGCTAATAGTTCCTTTTCCGTAGTGGAATATTTCTTCTCATGGTCATTTTAAGTTCCGCTAGCCTAACTAATAGGGTGGCCGTTTTGAAACAGAACGGCTCCTATAGCAATAGTTAGATACTTTAGTATAGGGGGATCCATTAAAAGGCTTTTCAACTTCTGAAATGAACTTATATATTGCGGAGCTCTTTTATTAATTTCTGTATTATTTTTCAAATACTTCGTTAGACCATGTGCAACTTTAGCGTAGACTTTAACGAATTTCCTATAATAACCCGTTATTCCAAAAAACGATTTTATCTGTTTAGCGGTTTTTGGCAATTTAAACTTCTGATTACTTTCAATTTAACTCATATTCGGTTCCTGAGAATATGTCCCAGATACTCTGTTGATTTTGCAAAAAAATGTACCCTTATCTACTTGAATCTTGAGATTATATTCCCTTATTCGTTTTGAGAATGAAGGGAGTCCTAAGTCCGCATCAACTTAATGCAGGACCGGACCAACTGGGTCTTAATGCAGGACCGGACCAACTGGGTTGATGCGGACTTAGGACCCCCTTCATTCTCAAAACAAATATTTCAGCTCTGGTAGGCATGTCGTGTTCTACGAATTATATAAAGGAGCATTCAACATCTGCGAGCCGCTACGGTCACGCTGCTCCCAGGGCAGAGGTGAGGCAGCGTCTGACGATTTGCCTCTGCCCTGGTAAGAAACCGTAAAGCCGTCGTCGCTTGACTTTTTTTTTATATTCCCTTAGTTTATTGAATACTCGCCATGTGTTCCTCTATGGTTGGCGTACAACGCATGTTTGATTAATGTACTCTTTAAGCGCTGAATTGATAAGCCTTTGTAATGTCGCTGAAGCGTTCTTAAGTCCAAACGGCATCCTAACAAACCCATAATGGCCCAGAGTTGTTGAGAAAGCAGTTGTGCAGGAATGACGTTCGAATGATTTCGTTAAAAGGACAAGAAATGAAGGCAAGGCTGTACATGTGTTTATTGAAGAAACCTAAAGTTCATGGACTTGGTATCACATTCCACTTGTTAAATGCGTTTTTCTAGAAACTACATATTGAAAATCTGCTGCCATCATAGCCCAAAATCTATCCAACGAAATTCTTTGAATTGTTCACTATTTATTCAGAACATATTTCTACGGTCCGCAAACTAGGATTATTGCGATTCATTCGTTATTTTTCTTTATCCATTAAAGAATCATTAAAAAACCCCAACATTCGCAAAAAAAAAGTTTAACACAGCACCAAAAATTTTGTTTTTAATTTTTTTTAATAATGCCGACTGTAGTTAAGTCTGCACCACAGTAGATCTACTATAGGCAGTACCCTTACAAAAATGACCCCACTTGCAAATGTGCTTGCAGAAGCTTATCTGTACACATCAGAGACGCTAAACAAGGAAAAGGCATAATCTTCGTCAAATCGTATTGGTAAGAGAGAGATCGGTGAGCTTTTGCTATTCTGGTACTACGGCGTGCTCACCCATATAGCAAAAAGTTGTTTCACGTATTCACTTATACATAAGCAAAAACTTGCCAATCTCACCAATACATTGGCAAGTCCGGGCGGTATGTCAAACACAGCTGATCGGGTTTTCGGTACATCTCGCTCATGCTCAAGGGCAAAACAATTTGAAATCGTGTGTGCTCGCACTGATTTCCCCCCTTGAGGGGCAAGGGGGAGTGAGGTAGCTGTCTAGTATCTAACTGTGGTCTGCACGTTAAAATGCCGTTTACTTTTTTCTTTAAGATGATCGCAGCGCCCTCTAGCGTGGCAGCAGAAAAACACCTTTTTGTGGAGATGGGTGTATAAATTGCTCTGTATTTCAATAAACAAGTGGGAATACCGGAAACTCGCGCTTCGGGTATAAAGGTTTTGTGTTCATCTTATGTAATAAATTTCAACGCACATTTTTCTATCCGTATATAAATACAATTGCAACATAATCCTTCATATTTTTCCAAACTACGAGACATACGTACATATTGCAGCCATAGATATTGCGTTCACCCTAAACAAACAAACTGCCTATTTCCCAATGCTGTACACATATATGTAAGCACGTATATAAATTGATCGTACCCATATTTCCGATTTACTTTTTATATCTATTTGAATTAGGCACTACCCGCAAAGTTCATTAGCACGCATATATTATACACACATGTCTGGTTGACAGATAACTAAAAAACTAAAACAAAATAATTCTCTGCGACCCAATTCATAAGAACTCATTTCGTTGTGGTATTGGCGAATTGATATGTGATGATGACGTCATGCAGGTTGTAGAGTGCACGAAATTCACAAAAAATTGTAAAGTTTCACCCCTTATAACTCTGTTAATAATAGATGGATGGAACTTGACCAAACTGTGCATTATGTTCTTCGTTATACGCATACCAAATTTTGTACTTCTGGGATGAACATAAGGGGGGTGCCAGGTAAATTTCTAAAATATGGAAATATACTATTATTAACTTTATTTGTGTAGATATCGGAACCGGATATATTTTGAGGCCTAGATTTCGTAGAGATGCACCACTGTGATTTTTTCAGATTTTTCGGTTGGATAGGTTCTGAGAACGAGCCCTGTTACACTTTTTGGGGGTCATATTTTGAGCCCTCACTCCCCTATGTTTCACCCAATATCAAAAAATGAATCAGTTTTGAAAAGCACTAATTGAGACCTTTCATTTGATACTCCACATGGCTACATTCTGTGAAAAAAAAATTTGCACCCTCCATTCACATGTATGGGGAGCCCCTCCTTAAACTTAAGACAAGATAGTGCCACTTACTGCATATAAAGGGAACACCAGATTACATACTCTCACCAATTTTTGTGACAATCGGTCTAGCCGTTTCCGAATAAATCGGGGGTGACAGACAGATCTGTGAGGAGTTGCCAGATCTCCCATCAGGCGCGACCCCAGGTGGCGGATAGGGCATACCTATTGATGTGTAAATATGTGTTCATGCACTTTTCTTTTCTGACTGTGTATGGGCTAGTGTTTGCTCATCTCTGGTGCGTGGACCAGAATGACTATGGGAAGGATACCCAGAACATAAAACCACCATGGAAGACGAGAGAAGGAGTAAACTTACGGTGCAGGGGCTCGGAACCCCAGTACCGGCGGCTTTTGGGAGTGAGCAAGCGGGCTCCCGGCCGTCGATATCCCTCGACCGCAGTGCCTCGGTGGTGGACAACTTGGCCACCGTGACATTTAATGCTACAAGTGTTTTAGATCTGGAAAAGGATGTGTTCAAGCGAAGTACCACTCTACCAAGGGCACCAGTAACAAAACCGAAGAAGGGTGAATTGAAAGCAGATCGTTGGACAACAAAAACAGCAACAACATCGACCGCACATATTCAAAAGGAGCAGCAACAGGAGGTACTCCAGGACCAGGAACAGGACCCATTCAGAAGAAGTTCGTCAACTTTGAGATCTCCGCCAATGCCAAACATCAAAAAAGATAAAACGGAGGGAAGGTCAATGAATGCCAAATGTGAAGGAGTATTTAAATATAGTAATCTGGTTAGGAATCATCATGGAGAGCAGAGCCCTGAAGCAGAGGAATTACCCTTCACACAGCTTGGTGCAAAAATAGTGGAGCTGTCTGAGTTCATCAAGGACAAGCACAACGTCCACCAAGCCATAAAAAATATGGTGAGAGCAATTAGAGTGCTCTACAACAAATCGCAGCAGGAGGAACAAAATTCCAAGGGCAAGTCGAAATCTGTTGCCCCAACAGTGTCACAAGCGACCCAAGTGACACCTAATCGTGTTGCAATCGGCCTGCCACCAAACAAGAGAGTGCGGGAAGGAGATGTGGATCCTCTGGGAAGTCAACAGGCGCCTAAGAGGAAAAAAGCCATGCAAACAGTTCCGAAAAACGGAACTAAAGGCACCGAAGAGAGAAAGCAGGTCCCCCAAGTGCGAGCTCCGACAATCGACTCAACGAAATCCAAGGGGAATGAAATGGTTGGACCAAAGTAGTTAGGAAAAAGGTGAAGAAAAAGGCAAAAGTGCGGATTCGCCCAGAAGCGATTGTAATCTCCAGCAATGGAAGTTTGTCTTACGCGGAGATACTGGAAAAGGTCAAAGCTGACCCCGACCTAAAAGATCTAGGTGGAAATGTCAGCAAGATTCGAAGGACCCAAAAGGGTGACCTCATGTTTGAACTGAAAAAAACCAGCTCGGGGAAAACAGATGGCTTCCGAGCTCAGGTTAAGAGCTCACTTGGGGAGAATGTCACAGTACGGACCCAAAAACATGAGGTCTATATACAGTGGAAGGATCTCGATGAAGTGACATCCAAAGGAGAAATTTGCACTGCCTTGATGGAACAATTCAAGTTGGAGGAACTTGCCGAAGAGTCCATTGTGAGTTTGCGGAAAGCCTATGGCAATACTCAGACGACCACATTGCGATTGCCAGTGGACGCCGCGCAGAAGTTATTGGCGGCCGGGAAGGTTCGAATCGGATGGGTTGTTTGCCGTCTGGTTGAAGCACCTCTTTAGAGAACTAAAGAGGTGCTTCAAGTGCCTCGAGTTTGGTCATTTTGCGAAGGCATGCACCAGCGGCATTGATCGGTTCGATCGATGCAGAAGGTGTGGGGAGAAAGGCCAGCGTGCAATAGGGACCCCAAATGCTTATTATGCGAAGGAAGTGAGGGACGGGATTACCGGCATATTGCCGGAAGTGCTAAATGCCCGGAATTTAGGAAGGCGCTGACTTCAATGAAAAAATGAGGTTTATTCAAATAAACCTCAATCATTGTAGGGTCGCTCACGATTTACTCGAGCAGACCATCTACGAATCCGAGGTGGAAATTGCCATCATTAGCGAACCCTACAAAAACCGTCACGGTGGCGTGTGGGTTATAGATTCGTCTGGTGGAGCGGCGATATGGGCATGCAGTCGACAAGCCATCCAATGTACTGGGAATCAGACATACAGCGGCTTTGTGTGGGCGAAAATAAACGGGGTATATGTGTACAGCTGTTACGCCCCACCAAACCTCACACTGCCCGAATTCGAGGAAATGCTTGACAGCCTTGTTCTCGACGCAAGGGGTCGTAGTCCAAGGGTGATAGCTGGTGACTTTAATGCTTGGGTCCGTGAGGGGGGTAGCAGAGAGACAAATGCAAGGGGCGGTAGTGTATTAGACACTTTCGCACAGTTGGATGTCGTTCTGGCCAGAAAGCGGGGTCTACCTCAATCATAGACCTAACTTTTGTCAGCTTTGCACTGGCACGTGGTATGTCTTGGTGTGTCAGCAACCACTACACCCACAGCGATCACCAGGCAATCTTCTTTGAGCTATGGGTGGAGTCACCGGGCATAAGATCATCATGCCCGAAACCGAGAAAGATGTCAGGCTGGTCCGCTAAAGCTCTGGATGAGCAGACCTTCAC
Organism: Hermetia illucens; assembly: GCF_905115235.1. Taxonomy (NCBI): domain Eukaryota; kingdom Metazoa; phylum Arthropoda; class Insecta; order Diptera; family Stratiomyidae; genus Hermetia; species Hermetia illucens. The sequence goes on from NC_051849.1 coordinate 119,086,609, forward strand.
GGAGGTGTGGTTAGACCAACCTAATAAAGCAGGCGCCTCTACGGAACGAGCTGTCCATGTGGCCGAATGCATCGCCAAAGCGTGTGACGCGTCCATGCCGAGGAGTTGCTCATTCCCCAGTAGAAGACCAAACTACTGGTGGAATGCTGAACTGGCCAGCCTTCGATCAGCCTGTCACCGAGCCAGAAGAGCGGCTCAAAGAGTGGTAGGCAGAATTGACCAAGGGCAAAAAGCGCGCGACTATAAGGAAGCCCGCAAAACCCTCAAGCTCGCCATCCTACGGAGCAAGAGGGAATGCTTTAAGGCGCTCTGTTTAGAAGCAGACGTAAACCCGTGGGGGAGCGCCTATAGAATCGTGATGGGGGGATTTAGAGGCCGATCATCTCCGCAGATCACGTGTCCTACACTCTTGTTAGAAATCATCCAGGGGTTATTCAGCCTCAGCAAGAGGAGGGCGTAGACAGCTTCCAGCGACCTCTGAATGACACGGCAATACCGCCAGTCACCAGTGACGAGCTGCTGGAGATCTGCACTAGGATAGGAGATAATAAAGCTCCGGGTCTGGATGGCGTGCCGAATAAGGCCCTTAAGCTTGCCGTGAAATCCAGACCGGACATGTTCGCTGAGTTGTTCGAAGCGTGCATGTCCGAGGGGATATTTCCTACATCAGCGAGTAATCTATAATAGATTACTCCCGGTTGTTGAGAGCCAGGGAGGTCTCTCAGATCGGCAGTATGGGTTCCGTAAAGCCAGATCAACCATTGATGCCATCAAAATGGTTACTGGCTTGGCCGAAAATGCAATCCACGGAAGGGGCAGTACTAGCAAATACTGCATAGTGGTGACCCTCGATGTGAGAAATGCATTCAATTCGGCCAATTGGAACCTAATACGGGAATCTCTGGCGGAGATTGGTGTTCCCGCTTATCTTGCAGCTATTTACAAGAACGGAGGCTTTGGTATGACACTGATGACGGACCCCGAGAGTACGTTGTCTCCGCGGGTGTCCCAGAGGGCTCCGTACTGGGCCCGTTGCTGTGGACCATCATGTACAACGATGTTCTTAATCTTCTCCTTCCGGAGGAAGCCACGGTGGTGGGCTACGCCGATGATATAGCGCTGGTTGTTGTCGCAAAGCATCTCGAAGATGCTGAGTTATACTCATGCGAAGCGATCAGTGCTGTTAAGGGTTGGCTTGAGAGTTCTGGTCTGACACTTGCGGAGGAAAAAACGGAAGCGGTCCTTATCACCAAGCGCCGTAAAAGACATTTTGCCCGTATTCAAATTGGGAATCATATCATCACTTCTAAGCCTGCGATCAAATACTTGGGAGTGATGATAGATGGGAAGCTTAGCTATAAAGCACATGTGCAGTGTGTCTATGACAAAGCATCCACTGCGAGTGTGGCCCTGGCAAGAATGATGCCGAACGTGGGAGGGCCACGGCATGCTTCCAGGTTGCTTATAGCGAGGGTAGTGAGTTCGATCCTGCTCTATGCAGCTCCAGTTTGGGGAAAGGCATTGCAGGTTACATTTAACGGTAACAAACTGAGTTCAGTCTACAGAAGAACAGAGTGTGCTCGGCATTCAGGACTGTCTCAGATGATGCAGCATTCGTCATTTCTGGAATGATGCCCATTGACATCTTGGCAGACGAGATGACGAATATATATAATGCGAAGTCTATCTCTCCTTTATCGCAGACGAAGAACGCCGAAAGGGAGAGATCGTTAAATAGATGGCAAGAGCGTTGGGAACGCTCGGGAAATGGTCGGTGGACACACAGGCTCATCCCTGCCATCAAGGAGTGGTTGGAGAGACGGCACGGTGAGATTAATTATAATCTTACTCAGTTTCTCACGGGGCATGGAGGATATCGCCAGTACCTGTTCAGGTTTAAACTGGATACCTCACTCCATTGTCCAAACTGCGATGGAGTCCCAGAGGACCCAGAGCATATATTCTTCCACTGTCCAAGGTTTGTGGAGGAAAGGAAGAGCCTAGAGGAGACTCTAGGAGAGGTGCTTGTGCCAGAGAATCTGGTTCGAAGAATGCTAACATGTCAGGAAGACTGGGATGCGATCAACTCCCTGGTCGTATCTATCCAGAGCAAACTGCGAAAGGCAGAGGAGATCAGAAAAGCGCGGTTACGTACGCCGCGTAGAGATGAAAGGGGACGAAGCTAAAATGAGCTGACTCCGCCCTGTAATGTAATACCGTACGGTGGTTCCACGGGGCTTGAAGGGAGTCGGGGGTGGTTTCAGTGGGTAAGAATCCAGGAAGTGTCCAGGCCAGTGTCTTTTGAAGATTTCCACCTCCTCAAAAAAAAAAAAAAAAAAAGACAGACAGACAGACGGACAGACAGACACCGTCTCGATTCTAATAAGGTTTTGTTTCACACAAAACCTTAAAAAACTATGCTATCGGGCTGGAAAAATTATTACGCATGATCAAGATTTTAATAAATATATGGTGAAATATTGGTATTTGTATCTTTGTTTAGTTCTTCACAAAAAATTTTTAAAAAAAGGAAAAAAAAACGGACTTCACACGGGATGACCCCCTTAAGTTTCCTGTAATTGATAACAATTCTCCACTTTTTCTTACTGGAATTGTCCATTTTCTTTGGAACAATTTACAATGGTGAATTATATGGCGATGCACTTTCTGTAATAATGCCCTGTTCTAGCATTTCTTTCGTCTGTATATTTTAATATTTACCGGACTGATTGTGTTACAATTTCATGCTGGACTTCATGAGCATGACTGAGTTTCTGACCTCCCCGGAAAAATAGATCCTTATTTTTCCTAATCAGTTTTTCTAGCTTTTCAGTTTCCTCACAATTCATGTCTTGACGCTTGAGTTTTTGCAACGTATGTTCGTCGCTACAGTAATCTTCTGAAGTATGTATCCCGTCATAATTATACGGACACGAATTTAAAGCCTGTTTTCCTGTTATATATTTGCATAACAGTGCACGTATGTGTGTTAAAATATAGGGGTTTTGGAAGAATTGAACGTTTATACTTTGGTAATTTGTGTTTATTTAGCAAAGTTGTCGTTGATCCACTATCAATGAGGCATTTTATTCTGTGCCCTCCTATAGTTAATTCTACTATCGATAAATTTGTTTTCGGGCTGGAAATTGAAAATTCACTTCTTCCTGATCTACTTTTCCGCAATGATCTACTTCCATTGGTTTAGATGAATTTTGCTTGTATTGCATTTAACCTCTATTATACCTATTAACGTTTTGTTTATATTGCCCAAAACTATTTCGATTTTCCGCCTGCTGGAACCTTTCAGAATTTATCTGATTTGTTCTTTGCTTTCATCTTTTCGAACCTTTATTTTTATTACCATCAAAAGAATTACTATTGCTTGTACATTTATGTGGTTCTGTATTTACACTATAATCTTATCTAGTAGGTTGGTTATCTTTTCTGTGTCTGTAAGTACCTTTGTTGAAGTCATGTCTATATTTGTTCTGCATCTTCTTCTTCTTTTTTTCAGTCTTTGTCCCGTTCACAAGCGGGGTCGGCTCGTTGTGATCGGTTTCGCCATTTGGCTCTATCGAATGCCTGATCTAGGTGCAATCTCGAGGCTTTTAAGTCTCCATCCAGCGTATTAAGCCACCGTTGTTTCGGCCTGCCTTTTGGTCGTTTACCATCGACTTCGATGTTCAGACCAATCTTGGTAAGTGAATTCTCGTTTGCACGAATTGCGTGATCATACCATCGAAGACGCCTCTCTCGCAACATTTCCACGATCGGTGCAACTCCATAACCATCACGGATATCCTCATTTCGGATGTGATCAAAACGTGTCATGCCACTAGTCTAACGTACCATCTTCGTCTTCATTACCGCAAGACGACGTTCATTGTCTTATCTTTCACTCAGAACCATAGAGAGCGACAGGACGCACGACATTACGGTAGATTTTAAATTTGAAACGTTCGTTGATAGGTTGATTACATAGAACACCAGTTATGGAACGCCACTTCATCCAGGTTGCGTTAATGCGTGAAGCAATTTCATAACGCAGTTCTCCATTGGCTGATAGCGTTGACCCGAGTTATTTAAATCGCTAAGTTCTGGGTAGATCATTGGCACTGACAGTGATTGTGCCTGTTTCATGGGGAGCGGTCGTCAAAAATTCAATTTTGTTTGAATTCAATCTGAGACCGTGTTGCATGAGGCGATCATTCCACTTTTGGACAAATTGGTCGAGATCATTATTGCTATCAGATGCTAGGAAAACATTATCTGCATAAAGCAGGGTGTAGGGCGCTGGACGTTGAATATCCCGTGTGACGGTGTTCATAACAAGAACAAAGCGGAGTGGTGAGAGGGCGCTTCCTTGATTAACACCAACAGAGAGACGAAGCGGTTTTTATACACCCGCTATACTTCGAAATTTACTTTTCGGATCATCCCGGCTCTTCGCTTTCCAGAGCTCAGATGTGATGTCGTCAGGTCCTGTTGCTTTCCCCGATTTCATTTGTTTTATTGCCTCCTCGACTTCAGTTGCGCTGACTGGTGGAACTGCTCCAAATGTCGGCAATGATTGTGGAAGTGGAGGAGGAGCAAATTCTTCAGTTGAAATCTGCTCGAAGTATTCTCGCCATCTATCCGGCTCGACGGTTGGTAAGCAAAGTACCGTTCTTGTCATTACCACAACAGTAGTGTTCGATATCCTGTGTGCGTTCATTACGGCTTTTAGCAAGTCGATACAGATCTCTCTCGCCATCCCGAGTGTCCAGTTTATCGTCAAGATTTTTGAAATGGTTCGCTCGGGTGACAGCGACCGCTTTCTTTGCTTCCCGGTTGGCATTCTTATAAATTTGCCAATTAGCAGGCGTTTTAGCGTCGAGAAATTTGTGGTAGAGGCGTTTCTTTTCATGGACCTTCATTTCAACATCATCATTCCAAAGCCAAGTATCTCGGTTGATGTATCGCTTACCTGGCTTGGTGACTCCGAGGGTTGCAGAGGCCGCTTTGTGGATCATGTCTTTCATTTGGTTCCACGATTCGTCCACATTCGTAATGGTTGGCAATCGTATGAGTGAGATCGTTTCTTCTTTCTTCTCACCAAAACGCCACCATTTAATGCGTCGCGGGCCAGTGCGTCCCTCACGCTGTTTTATCGGTGACTTAATTCGTAGGACGGCAATCAACGGCCGATGTTGAGGTGCCATGGTCTCATAGGGAAAGACTTTGCAATCAGTGACAGTGGTAAAATGTTGGCGTCTTATGAGAATATAATCGATTTGTGTTTTACTGTTCCCACTATAAAATGTTGGAAGATGAGACAATCGTCTGATGAACCATGTATTCATAAGTACGGGGTCATGGGTGTCCGCAAAATCGATTATACGCTCGTCACCCTCATTGCGCACTCCGAACCCCTTTCTCCCATGGCACCTGTTACCGTCTGCCTTTTCACCCACATGACCATTAAGGTCGCCGGCAATAATAATATAGTCGTCAGCAGGCACGTGACAAGTCTCTCTTTTCGAGAAGTTGCCAGAAGGCATCTTTCTCGGCATCAGGTCGACCTGTCTGTGGTGCCTACGCGGTGAGGAAGTGAATAGTGCGATCAGCTGATATAATGGTGAGCTTCATCAGCCGATCATCAAATCGTTCGACTTCTTTAATCACATCACGGAAACCCTCTGAAATCTCCAATGCCAACACCATATTGAGTGTGTGGGTTACCAAAATAGAGAAGTTTATATCCATTTTTACCGCGTTCGCGTTGAATGTCGCAGCTTTTGGCACCAGACCATCGGGTTTCTTGCAGAGCGCAGATATCAATGCGCCTTTTCCGAAAGGCTCTTGCGAGCCCCTCGGTCTTTCCAGTTAGGATACCAACATTTAGCGTGCAGACACGTATTTGTTTTGTTCGTTGTGTTCGGACTAATTTGCTTACGTCCTGACGCCGTCCATGCATCAAGAACCCTTGCCCATTTGTTGACAGAACCGGGCCCCGTCCTGCTGCGTCGACTGAGGTGGACGCCCTAGCATTTCTCCGAGGCTTGTGACTCAATCCGATCATCATGTTTGTAACGACATTGTATGCATTTTCTTGGTCGACCTGTCGTGGGACCTGTCACCAAGGGAGATCAGGTAGGATTTAATAGTAGAATAACTCCAACTACACTCTATTTATCCCCTTCCCCGATGTCAGCATTTTATATTTGTTTTACAGAGGTTAGTACAGAGTACGTTGCCTCAAACCCTCCTCCTTTACCTAGGCTTGGGACCAGTATACTATGTTAATAGCATGGTGGAGTTTGGCCTACGCTAACGATATTGACATAATAGGTAAAACAACCCGAGATGAACAGTCGACCTTCATCCAGATCGAGAAGGCGGCGCGAGATCTGCGGCTGCACATAAATAAAGACAAGAGGAAGTACATGTGTGTGTGGGTGTATGGTAGGGGAGAAGCTACAGCTTCTGACCACTCAGGCCGTGTTGGACCACTGTACTCGCCTCCCCCGTCTAACGGAATATTCCGGATTCGTTAGCGTATCGCAGGATTTCCGGTAGTGGATGTGATGCTACCCGTCGCAATTGGAGAACATCAGCACCAAAGATCTGATGCCTGATGCGTCCATAGGCGGGGCATTCACATAGGAAATGCTCCGTGGATTCCGCTTCCTCATTACAGGAGGGCACGTATCATCTTCGGTAATTCCTATTCTGAACATATGCCCAGCTAGTGAATTATGGCCTGTCAGAATGCCCACAATACACCTGCAAGTCCTCCTGCTTTTAGACAGGATAAACTTTGCGGTACGTATGTTCGGTTCTGGCAGGAAAAGTTTGGTGTGTCGAGGAGCATTTAGGCTCTGCCATCTGTCATTATTGAAAACTTGTTCCCAGTTTTCGAAAACAAATTTAGCCAATGCTAATGATACTCCAATTGCTGGCTCCGGTCCCGGCATAGGGGAGATTGACCCCTCTTTCGCTAAAGCGTCCGAGATTTCATTTCCCTCAATGCCGCAGCGACCAGGTTCCCAGAGTAGTTCCACCGTATTGAATCTAGAGATAGAGTTCAAACGGTTTCTACATTCCTGAACGATTTTCGAGGTGCTCAAAAGACTGCTCAATGCCCTCAATGCAGCTTGACTGTCACTGCAGATTGCGATGCGCCTGCCCTTCAACCGCTCGTCAATCACCCAGTTTGCCACCCTTAGGATCGCATAAACTTCGGCTTGAGAAACCGTTGCATATTGTCCCAAAGGAAGAGCCCACTTTTCGTTTTTATTCGAGAGGTAGACTCCGGCTCCAGAACCCTCTTCTGTCTTTGAGCCATCGGTGTAGAAGACTTCCGTATATTCCGCCACGCATTCCTCTGGGTCTTCCCAGTCCTCTCTACGCTTCAGGGTAACTTCATATCTTCTATCAAACATATGTATGGGGACCCGAGAATCGGAAGGCATTGTAAGAACTGGATTCAGTACTCCCAGTAACTCTTCCAATGCTCTGTGCCCCCCACATCCGTTGTTTTCCCACAGATCTAATCGCATTAGTCTATGAGCTGCTCTCATTGCAGTGCTTTGAATAAATATATCCAGGGGCTGCGAATTGAGTAGTGCATTCAGGGCTGCGCCGGATGTCGTGCTCATGGCGCCAGTGATACCCAGACACACAGTTCTTTGCAGTGCGGCTAGTTTACGGTGAAAACTTTTTTGTCTCACCTTAACCCACCACACTACGGATGCATATACGAACATCGGCCTAATGATGGCAACGTATATTCACATTACCACATGAGGCCTGATTCCCCATGTCGAGGCAAAGGTCTGTCTGCACAGCCCATAAGCTGTGAGAGCTCGTTTTATCTTACCTCTACATGTTTGTTCCAAAGAAGTTTTTTATCTAGAGTGACTCCCAGATATTTCACTTCTTCGGAGAGTTGAAGAGTAGTAGAAAACTACCTTAACCTGTTGCAAAAAAGATGAAGGCCCGTAGCCCAGAGCAAGACATCCTCGAAAAATATTTCTTAGAGGTCGCTCTAAATGCTTCATACCCTCCTTTAGCATTGCTGGATAGATGCCATCCATGCCACGTGCTTTGAAATGTTCAACGGACAGTATGGCAGCTCTCACCTTTTCATGGGTAACAACCGCTTTCGCAGTGTTCCAGTTCCCCTTGCAGGAACCGTCAACTCTCCCCCTACCACTTCTCTCACCCGTTCTCCCAGGGGTTTACTTCCAGGAGGGTCTGTACTGGATCCAGTCTGGAACTCATGAAAGTACCGTTGGGTTTTCTAAGAGAATCCAACTTGGCTGACTCATCCCTTTTGAGGACTCTGCACAGCCTTGGAGTCTCTCTTTCGCCTTCCAGTTCCTCGCAGTACGCTCTAAAGGAGTCAGCCTCTTATATTCACGTTGTGAGTTCCTGAAATTTAGCCAGTCTTCGTTCTTGTTACTTTTCGGTTTAGAAGTCGCCTGGTTGATTTCCTAAGTTTTTGCAGTTCTCGGTTCCACCAAGGAACCGTTTTACCGCTTTGGCCTCGGGAAATAAGACAAGCCTCTTCATAGCACTCTAAAAGTGTGCAGTTCAGAGTTTTCAATTCATCTTCCAGTACCAAAGGAGTCCTTAGTCGCCTAGAGCATTCTACTTTATTGCCAAGAAGTTCATTGAACTTTGTCCAATCCGTTTTCCTAGGGTTCGGTCTTTGTAAAGCAAACTGTTCGCCCGCAATAGTCAGATTGAATTCTAGATATTGGTGACCTGACAGTGACACCTCGTCAAGCACTCGCCAGTGTGTAATCAACTCTAACAATTTTGAGGTACAGATTGTTAGGTCAATTACTTCGCTTCTTCTCGGTTCCACGAACGTAGGGTCGCACCCTACGTTTGCAGTCATAAGACCAGCTGAAGTGATGAAATCAAATAGCTTCTCTCCTCTTGGATTGCATTTGTTACTGCCCCAATAAATATGTCGAGCATTCGCATCGCAACCTATTAAGAGTTCGAGATCACTTGATTCTGCATACGCCACCACATCCCTAAGCTCTTGCGTCGGTGGAGGATACAAGGAATCATAGGGTAAATAAGCGGAGGTAACTATGATGTTTTTCCTTTCGCCAGTTATCTGGTATTGTATGATGACCGTAGCTAAGTCCTGGGAACAATATTGTCTCAGCATAGTTGCCTCCAACCGTCTTGACATCAAGACTCAAGCTCTCGGTCTTATGGATCTTTCGTCGTAGAAGATCCTAGTCCCCTTTACTGATCCAATTCCACAGATTCTGTTAAATCGAAGCCATGGTTCTTGCACCAGAAAGATATAAGGGAACTCCTGTAGCTTTGTCATTCTCGCTGCCAGCAGGTAGGAGGGAGCTTTGGCATGCTGCAGGTTGATTTGACCAATATTTATGTTGTCTTATGGAAAAAAGTTAGAAGCGTATGCGGCAGTCCGCGTATGACGCGGTTTCCCGCACACCGTACCGCCAGAGACTCGATCCCCTCGTGATTGATTTCTCTGAGAAAAGCCGTACTTGAAAGTACAGCAGTTCCCATGTTCTCATCCACGAAATATCTCATCTCATCCCGCAGAGCATTCGTCTGTTTTCCACTTAGTACCTTAATTGGTTTGTGGTGTCCGGTTTGCATAGATTCGATCACTCGAATTGGCATTAAGTCAGTTCCGTTCACGTCTCCGGCTTCCCTTCCTTCCGCCTGTTCCTTGGAAGGTATAGGAGAAGTTACTAGCAGGTAGGATTCACTCTGTAGTCCCTTCCCCAGTGCGAGCCCCCCTACGGGGGTTCCGCCCCTGTATGCACTATCCTCCGTGCGCGGCCCCATTGTGGGAGAGCCCACCGAAGATGCTGCAATTTGCTCTATGTTGTGTGAGTCGAAAACCATCATTATTCTTCGCTCTCAAAATGGAGATGATGCCCTACAGTTTCCTGATATGATTGAATTTCAGTCTATATAGGAAAAAGTGGAGCACCATATAGTGACTTCCCCTGAGCACATTCAGAGTCTTTTGGTACAGTTCGAATACCAAGTTGAAACCCTCCATGTTTGTAGATTTGTCCTTCTTCCTGGTATTCATGAACTTTACCCTCCAGTGTCCAAAGTCCATGCCCGCGTTCTGTTCACCCAGCATACGGATGACGTCCTCTGCCCCACTTCGAGGGCCCTGTAGCCAACATCCGACATGTTCTGTCCTGCGTAGCTCAGTGTTCACAATAGTGAACTTGGGCCGACCGCCGGAACGCAAAGTTGGGATTACCTGCTGGAGCCACTTTAAGGCAGCCTCGTCAGTGCACTCCAAATGGAGAAGCCCATTATGAAAACCTTGATTGTTAAATCGTGGCTTCGTTCCAGGCTCCAGCATTTTTTTTCACAGGCATTCCCGGAGCATGGTAAATTGTCCCTCTGACATTTTGCCATCCTTGGAGGAAACTCCCACGGCAGCAGTCAGAACAGAGGCTCCAGCTTGCGCATACGTCCTCTTCCTTCCCGCCTTCGTGTTCGTATTCCTGTGGGAGGGACCAGCTTCATTGAGATCTCTCTTGCTGATTTGATCACCTCCCGGCACACTGGTCCTAATCCCCGCGAGACGCGTGGATATAAGCCCTGGTGCGGAGCACAATAAAGCGTTGGCCACAACAGATGTGTAGGTCTTACGCTTCTTGCGCGCGGATTTACGCTGACAGAAGAGTCTGGTGCGTCCAGTGTGGATCTTACCGGGGTTTCCAGTTTATCCCCACCTTCCGCCGGAGATTCCGCTTCCTTGCGTCTGATTTCTCTGGGCGTTACCGCGCCTAGTGGTACAGCCACGTCCATGTCCTCATTCCCAAGGTGCTTCATCTTCCTTCGCAGTGCTCTCTTCTGCCGTCGGCTTAGGGCTTTTCCAGGTTCACGGTGTCCGGACCGCTTGGATCCATTTCCACATACTGGTGTTAACCCAGTAGCGTCCACGTTAGCAGCTTCGCGTTCTTCCGCTCTTCTCGGTAAGGATGAAGGAGAAGGTTCTGACAGGCAGGATTCAGCCTGTAGTCCCCCCTCCTTAGTGGCCGAAGTTCCCTTCTGCCGGGCCTTCCTCTTCGGTTTGCGGGTAGATTTGGGCTGTAGTACCGCGGACGGGCCGGCCTTACTCGGATTTCCAGTTTCTCCCAATTTGAGAGTTTCCGTACTTTCCTTTCTGGCTAACTTCGCGGCACTAAATGCAAGCTTTCCACTGAGTCGGAAAGCAGCGCCAAAAAGCAAAGAACAAACAACATCGAATCGCACTGATCAAACGAAAACAATAAAGATAGAAGACTAAAATTTTGAGACGTTTGAAAATTTCTCCTATCTAGGATCGAAAATCACAACCAATAGCAGCTACGACGATGAAATCCGCGCACGATTGTTGGTAGCCAACAGAGCATATTTCAGCTTACACAAACTGTTTCGCTCGAAACGATGGACGATAGCTTACATAACGACGAAATCTAAGAGCGATACCATGACCGTCACGTTGTGGATAAAATCCGGCTCAATAGGTTGGGGTAGGTAGATCACCTAATCGGTGTGGATGAGGATGATCCAGTCCAAAAAGTCTATAAGGGCAATATTTATGGTAGATAAAGAAGACGAGGCAGACCCTACCTGAGATGGAGCGACGTCGTAGGTCAGGACGCCAGACAGCTTTTAGGGATATCGAATTGATGGACCTCGTCGCAAAACAGGGATGACTGGAGTTCTTTATCAAGGCAGGCCTAGATCGGATACCGGTTGTTGCTCCAGATCGAGCAAGCGGCGCAAGATTTTGGGCTGCACATAAATGAAAGCAAGGCAAAATATATGGTGGCAACGTTAGCACCAAAAAGAACCAACCAACAACATCAAACCGCACTGATCAAACGGGAAGAAAGAAAAATAGGAGACTACAACTTTGAGACCATTGATAATTTCTCCTATCTAGGGTCAAAAATCATAACCGTTAACAGCTATGATGACGAAACCAGTGCACGATTGTTGGCAGCCAACAGAGCCCATTTCAGCTCACAAAAACTGTTTCGGGATGTCTAGAGTTCCTTATTAAGGCAGGCCTAGGCCGGATACCGGTTTTTACGCCGTTGATGATGATGATAAAAAAAAATTAATAAACAAAGCTGGTACTGAAATTGCATCTCTCGGGGAAAATAAAATAAGCGCATTGAATGCATTCGCTACCGCTTTATTGGTTTATGCATTCGGAACGTGGACGAAAACCGATCTGCGAAATGTCCAGCGGGGAATACGGATTATCATGTCAAAATTCCGAATGTACCATAAAAACTTACCTCGTGACATCAGAGGCAGGGGCATGGTTAACGTGGTGGCACAATATCCCCGCCAAGTCCACCCAATATACAATATCCCCGCCAAGTGTTAGAGCACTTCATTCCGTAACGGAATGTACTACCGTAACGGTAGTATGTAGTCAGCATTGTGGTCGTCCGATATTATTACCCTGATTTGACTCAAGTACCCATCCACAGCTGAATCGATTGGTATCCGACGTCAAATCACGATACAAATTCCACTGCTACCGGTGAGATTTGAACCGTGAGCTTACGTGCGACAACTTTGTGCTCTAGGTATCCGGATACATGAGTGATTCATGCTCAGGTATCCGGATACAAGAGTAACCATACTATGCCCAAAAATCACATGATAGGGGGGAAGTTCCTAGCGAGACGTGCTGTGTTGAGCGAAAGACATAGTATCATAGATGGATGGAATTTTTTTTATTCCAATCTCTCTAATCAGGGCCGAAATAAGCGCGTATAGCAGCCAGCAGTGAATGAGTTACTCTTTACGAGGCGTTTGCCTGCGAGAAGTATAAAGTAGAACAAATATGTTGGTCCAGAAGATCGTTGAAAGCCACAATATTAAATTGTAACCCGTTATCAGATGTTATCGCTTCGGGAATTCCAAACCCATGAAACATTTTCTGATCCAAGTATTCAGTTAGCACGTTTGCGGTAAACCGTTTAATCTGGTCCACGAATGAAAACTTCGAGAGAGGATCGATAACGACTATTGCTCCAAGGTGTCCGGCCCTCGAGATTCGGGGTATATACAAGTGCTGAAACACCCGATCGAAGATGAACGCCTTTCCCATTAGAAGCTGGAGTATTTGGTTGAGAGTCTTTGATGTCTTGCACCGTTTCACCATTACAGATGCAATCCTTGATCTGTGAAATTATTCTAGGCCAGGAGAACCACAACTGCAGTTTACCGCAACCGCAGGTTTTGTCAACCTCCTTCCCCCCATGGGCACATAAAGAGTGACCACAAGCGCGGTTGATTACGTCAATCGTCAGTTGCTTCGGAATCCAAAGCTTCCAAGCCTGTTGCTCTTGCGGATAATCTCCTGAAGCATGATTGATTCACTTGTATACCAACCCATCGCATACCTGCAGATCAGGAAGTTTGTTGGTATTCTCTCTAACGGGCTCGATCAGTCGCAAATAGTCCGCAGACCGAAAATGTGGCAAATCAAGGTTCGCGTTTTCGACGTTTCCTCTTCTCTCCAAAACATGCACTGGTGAATACGTGCAAAATAGAGAAGCCACCAACCCTTCTCGTGTTCATGATAAATGAGAATGTTTCACGTTTCAATGAACATCTGGTAAGTATATCGTGAACGTTTAATTAGTTCGTCAGCCATTTGAGCGAAGCGTGGTCAGGTACCACTTCAAACGTTGTGCCTTCTATGCACGTCCTAAATTTATGCACTGCTTCCAACGCTGCCAAAGATTATTGTTCAGTGACAGTGTAGTAAGCTTCTTCGACATACCTATACGATGTTTGAAGTTCATTTCCCTCCTCCGTCTTTTGCATCAGTACCGCTCGTATGCTATATTGGATGGCGACATTTTTGGAGAAGTCGGGGCTGTGCAAGACCGGAGCTAAAGAGAAACTCGTTTTCAGAGCGTCGAAGGCCAAGAATGCTTACTCAGACCAACAAAACTAACACTTCTTCCAAAGCATGTCTCCCAACGGTGCAGTCAGCAAAGCGTAATTACACAAATCGCTAATACCATCCACACATTCCAAGAAACCGCCATAGCTGCTTGACGTCACGGAAAATCTTTGATGGCGCGCACCTTTTCGGGATCAGTACATATCGTCCCGATACAAATGATGTGCCCCAAGTATCGAACCTTCTTCATGATAAATTTGCTCTTCCGGATTTTCAATGTTAGGGCAGCGCCTCCCACACAGAGAGCCATCATTTAGCTCAAAAGCAGTAAGTACTGGTCGAAGGTCTCTATAATGAACAGCAAGTCATCTAAATATACGAAAACTCGATGGCACAAGTGAACAGGGATGACTTTGCCCATCCGTCACCGCATAGTTTGAGGTGTATTGCAGAGCCCAAACGGCATGGTCACGAACTGATCGAGTGGTTGCCCTAGAACCGTCAGCCTTATACTTGGACGCCTCATTCACTGGAATTTGCCAGAAAGCATCCTTCAGATCTAGATTTGTAATAAATCTAGTTTGCGGGAGATGGCTGAAAGTCCCCTAGATGAGAGGTAAAGGATAGGCATCCACCTTACGCACATTAAGGCAAAGTCGCACTTTTCCGGGGGTTTCATCACAAGGGGTGACCGGTGAAGATCAGACGTTTTGTGATTTCGCAATGATTCCCAAAGCCAGCATCCGGTCAATATCTTTTCATAGAAGAATTTCTTGATGGCAGGAGGAACTGACTGTGAAATGTGTCTGCCTAAATGATTTATTATTCCCAATATCGATGACGTGTGGTGTTAGCCTTGTACGGCCTAAGTCCTCCAACAGGAAAAAACGGAAAACTGCCAATGACAGCATCGAACCTTGTTCGCTGGTGTGTCGTTAACTAATGTTGGTTGACGTTCTCGTCTATTGAACAAACTGAAGGTGCAAATAAGTCTTTTACTAGTCCGAACTTGCGTGAAAAATCTGAACTTAAGGTTAACGACGGGATAAGCAGAAACGACATCGATTTCGTTCAATCACGAAACGAAATGTCAATCTATACTCTGCCTATTGTCGAGTGCCTAGTCCTGTCGGCTGTCCTGAGAGTGATGCGTAATCTCTCTCACCTGTACCGACCGTCGTAAATGATTTTCCGCGCGAAATCCGAAGCCAAAAAACATATCGTGGCTCCGGTATCAATCAGTCCTGGGACATCCACATATAAGCTGATATCATTACGGGGCCGACTTATTAGAAGGCAGAATAGTAGAGACGACGGTTTCACATTATTCGCCGCCTAGCCGCCTGCTACTCCGAATATCCATTCTCTGGTCGCTTGATATTGTTGCATTCTCTCGCGCAACGTCCTTAAAACCGAAAGCATCGGTTTCCGTGAAATAACAGGTGGTGTGGTCAAATCTGGGTATGCCATAGTAAATATTATAGGTTGGAGCGCCTTAACGCGCGGGTCGTCCAGGTCGAGGTGTCTAAGATTGTACTGACAATTGGGATCCTTTTGCGAGCACACGACAAGAACACTGTGGTTTCATGATATTAGGAGCCGTATCAAAAGGGTCGTAGCTCCCCAGGAGGCAATACGACTTCCGCTTCCACTTCTCGAGCAGCAAAGAGATCTCGCAGGAAGCCTATTCCACGTCCACTTCCGACAGATGACGATTTGGACCCTGAGATTTCACTATTTGACGTAAGTCTGCGAAGGATCCCTGCTCGTTTTGGGTTCGACTTCGAATCTACTCCCAGAGATCAATATCTGACGGCCGATCCTGAAAGTGATCTCGGAGGGTGTCCCGCAAGTCTAGTCATCGAACTTCCGGGTGGGATTGCCGGTACCCCCAGTATCAGTCCGCTGCTCCCCTGTAACAAATATATACATGTGTTCTAGCAATAAAAAGAAATTCCCTTGTAGAGTCAAATGGGTCAGGGAGTCGACTCTAAAAAGAGACTTATCTATCAGGTGTACTCCTAATTAATTTCCGGTTTTTTTCGATGGATGGCGTTCTATGCTTTGTGTCGCTGTTGGCCACGCATGCCTGTCATTTTGTTTAGTTGTTGTCGAGTGTCTAAACTGCGTTGACGTTTCCCCAAAAAGTTCCTTCAGCAAGGTTTTTTTGCGAGTCAAAAAACTCGGCGTTCGTACCGAATTTCGAGCATATGCGCCATGCATTGTTTTGCATGTTCAATCAAAGAAAGTGTCTGAGAGCCACTGTGCACTTGTGAAAGATTATGACGATAGTACATTAACACTTCCAAGATGTTAAACGTGGTTTCGACAATTCGAAAATGGAGATTTCGACCTGAAAGACGCCGCACGCTCCGGCAAGCGAAAATCGTTTTATGACGCCGAAATGCAAGCATTATTGGATGAAGACAACACACAAACGCAACGACAGCTTGCAGATGCGTTGGGAGTTCAACAGCAAGCAATTTCGAAGCGTCTGCGAGCCATGGAAAAACTTCAGAAGTGTGGAAAGTGGGTGCCGCATGAACTGACCGAGAGACAAATGGAGAACCGAAAAGTGATGTGTGAAATGCTGCTTCAATAGTACAAAAGAAAGTCTTTTCTCCATTGTATTGTTACGGGCGACGAAAAGTGGATTGTCTTGGAGAACCCTAAACGCAACAAATCGTGGGTGAGTCCGGGTGAAGCATCGAAATCGACTTCACGACTAAATCGTTACAGTCGGAAGGTAAAGCTGTGTGTCTGGTGGGCCCAGACGGCTGTGATCTACTTTGAACTGCTGAAACCTAGTGAAACTGTGAACGCCGTTCGCTACAAACAACAAATGAAAGATTTGATCCGAGCGATTGCGGAGAACCGACCACAATATCAAAAAAGGCAGAAGAAGGTGATTTTGCTCCACGACAATGCACCATCGGATAAGTCGAAAGTCGTTCGTGACACGCTGGAAAAACTCAAGTGGGAGGTGCTTAACCATGCGACTTACTCACCAGACTTCGCCCCATCAGATTACCGCCTCTTTTCCTCGTGGGGCCACACACTTTCTGAGAAGCGCTTCGACTCCTTCGAAAATTTGCGGAAATGGCTGACTGAGTGGTTCACTTCCAAAGACAGTCAATTCTACTGGCGTGGTATTCAGAAATTACCAGAAAGATGGGAAAAGATGTAGAAAGCGATGGAAAATATTTCGAATAAAACAACTATTACGGTTCCCTTGGAATTATGTGTTTTATTCACAAAAAAAAGGAAATTAATTAGGAGTACACCTGGTATATATAAACATTTCGACTCCAAAAAGAAGAAGAATAAAAAATCAGAAGCAATCAATAATCAAATAAACACAAAAGTAAATGAGTAATCTAAACAATAAATATTGTAAACTCCTCTCATCCTAAATCCTCCGCACAACTCATGCAATTCCAAAGTGCTAGCACAACCTCAAAATTGCACATTTTAGCCCCTTATTCGCCTTTACTCTTTAAACTGTTTTGCAAAAAAACTTAAGAGTAATATTATAAATAATAACCTTGCATACAAGCATGGGGTGATCATGGGAACATGTCCGGTTTACCGATATGAGCCGCAAGCAGTACCTTATAGTTTTGCTTATAGCAAGTATTGGGACCAGCAAGTTCTGACTGATCGTCATATTTCACATAACAAGTCTGACGTACTATTAGTTGACAAGACGGGTCGTTCCACGTATATTATTGATGTTGCTATCCCCCGTAATAGCAACATCGAACGGAAATACGTAGAGAAGAAGGTGAACTATGAGCCATTGGCTCGAGAAATCGAAGAAATTTAGCGTCTCGAACGGGTGGTTGTAGTTCCCATTATATTGTCAGCTACAGGTATTGTACCTAAATCCCGCACGCTTCCCTTGATGTCCTGGGGCTCTCACGCAAATATTACTTCACGGGACAGGTCGGCCCATTGCCGAGTCGTCATGCCCAAACCGGTATAGATATTTGCGGTACTCAACGTGGCCAGATTAAAATTATGTTAGCGGATGGTCGGAATCAGCTTATACTTCCATCGGGCTTACGTTGAGCCATCCCATCGGATCTGCCACCTGACCATTGACCATGCCCTTTCCTCGATCTTGATGAATTGCACAGTGTCTTGAGTTGTCGTTCTCCTACTATACATTCGTGACTTCTCTTCAGCCAAGATGTCTACCGGTCACAACCCGGCATAACTAACGGCGCGCGTCTGATAGTGTTCGAAAGCCACAAATCACTCTCAGGGCACATAATCCATACGAGCGCAATAGGGTTTTCTTGATTTCCATGCTACAGCCCCATACAGGAGCGGCATAGAGCAAGACTGAGCTTCTTATGGTCTGGTTTCCAACACGAATTTTGAAATATTTCAGGGTCTTCCAGCAAGTGGTTCCCGAAATATCGGTATTTGCACCAACGAAAAAGAAACAACAAGTTTTATTATTTCAAGCCCTACTAGGATTTTCATGTCCCACTTCTTAAAGATTTAGGATAGCTTCAAGTGCACAGTCGGCATAGTACTCATTGCTCGATCCTCTGAATCTGCGTTAGCAGCTTCCTGCTGTTAGCAAAGTTGAGTTTCGGGCACCAGAAGATACATGGATACATCAAAATGTCTCCGTTTTTGTAAAATTCCCCAGGTCTTATCTATCGCAGTTCTACAGCACCAGAGCAATTTGCAGGATTGCTGCCAGCTGGATTTTCGCCCCTGCTAAGGTGGGTAGCGTATAGCTGCCCCAACTGACGTTTCTAGTGAACATAACTAGTCCAGTCTTCCTAGCGTTCACCGTGACTCCGTTGCGAGGCGCCAACTTTCCGATAATTATTACTGCTAGATCGTCCGCAAATGGTTGCGCGAAGCCTTTTTGTCCTCCAGAAACCATAGCAAGGTATCCAATACCGGGAGCCATAACAAGGAAGAGGAAACCCCTCCCTGTGGGCAGCTCCTAAGACATCATGTCTCAATAGACTTTTGACCGACCAATATGTGGATTTTTCTTCACTTTAGCATGTGAAGGATCCAACTGATTAACAGCGGTTCGATTCCATGTTGGCATCACAAACTGCCGTGAATAGGGCATAATTGAAGGCACTTTTGATGTCCATGAATGGGAATAACGTGTATTCTTTTTCGGACATAACCTTTTCAATTTTTGTCGTGAGACTTGTATCTATGGAACGAGTTAAATGCCCATTTCGCTTGCTCCACTGATACTACCTTGCATGTCAGGTTCCAGTCTCTCGGCTGAAGGCTGTATGCACCTGTCGGCTCCGAGATGAGATTTTGGATGCTGCCTGCTGCCTGCTGCCTTGAAATGTACAAGCAAATGTTTTGCCGTTTCTTCATCGCTTGATGGGTACTTCCCGCTCTGTAAACGTAAATAACCCAGTTTTTGGCTACGTTTTTTAACAAGCATCCACTTCAGCTTGGCTCAAAAGAGTTACTCTCTTCGCAAAAGCCATGATCCACGATGATCGTTTAGCGGATCTTATGCTCTTCTTTAGAGCCTGTCCCTCGTTATAGCGATTCTAACCAGCGGCTGAATCACACTTCACGATTGTCATCTCAATTCCAGCAATGGATTTGATGCGGCTCTCAGGGATCGTGACTACAGCGCTCAGTTCTATTTTATATGTCGCCCGCTCTGTCTTCCGCGGGTTCCGAAATCGAGTGGGTGGAGGTGAATCTATACCAATCAATTATTTGTATGTGGAGAGCAGCTCCTGGAAATCTAATCTTCTCCTCCAAAATTAGTCGATTTTTAGGGTTTGCAGGCATTTTGCCCTCAGCGTCTTTATTTCCTCCCTCCACCAGTAGCATGGTGAGCCTCTTCTACTTGGAACTCTTCTCGGCATTGCAGCATCGCAGGGACTGGAAACAGACTGAATTAGCTATTTCGTCAACTTTTCTGCTGATCCTTGGTTTATACTGGTAGAATTCAGCACCAAGTCAAGTCAATTTTGTGCCATTCCGGGCTCTTTGATTTCAAACACCTGATAGTTATCACGTAGATCATATTCAAATTGCTTGCTCGATGACGGCACATGAAGTGCCAGCCAATCACCGGGTTTTCTTTTCATTTCAATTCAATTTTTAAACCATTATAACTAACAAATGAGCATTTCAAATTTGTTTTTTTTAGCAGATATGGTAATTAAGCAAGTGAAACTACTATTTCCGCGTAAAAAAACATAGCCATTTTCTAACGCGAGGAGTCTATTCCCTCAACAATTAAGTATTCGATTTCACTTTTACTCGAAAGCATATTAAGCATTTCTTTATTAAATATTTCCTCGCAGTCACGCCCTTTATGATCCAATACTTCTCGAGTATTGTTTTAAGGGGGTCATCCCGTGTGAAGGTCGTTTTTTGGCCTTTTTTAGAAATCGTTTGTGAAGAACTGGATAAAGATACAAATATGATTTTTTTACCATAGATTTATTAGATAGATTGAGCGCACATAGCAATTTTTCCAGCCCGATCGCATAGTTCGTTTTTGAAATCTAGAGTAATTTATACACCCATCTCCAAAAAAAGGTGTTTTTCTTCTGCCACACTAGAGGGCGCTGTGATCCTCGTAGAGAAAAAAATTAAACGGCATTTTAATGTACAGACTAGGTACAGACTAGTCCGTAAACTAGGATTATTAAAAAAATATTAAAAGCTTAATTTCTCGTGCCGTGTTAAACTTTCGTTTGTGAATTTTGGCGTTTTTTTAAGGCTTACATGAATAAAAAACTACTGAATGAATCGCAATTATCCTAGTTTGCGGACCGTAGAAATATGTTCTGAATAAGTGGTGAACATTTCAAAGAATTTCGTTGGATAGATTTTGGGCTCTGGTGGCAGCCGATTTTCACCATTCTGTTTCATTTAAACGTAGAATGCGATGTTCGGCCATAAAACCTAAACTGACCGTTAATATGTTATACCTAATCCATAAACCTTAGGTTTCTTCAAGAAACACATGTACAGCCTTGACTTCAATTCTTGTCCGTTTAGCGAAGTCATTCGAACGTCATTCGAACCGATAAATACGCACTTTATTGCGGCGATCGATATAAATCTGGCATGTAATTTATCGCGTGTTTAACACTATAATTTTCGAATATTCTACACTATATATAGACACAACTGATGCCAAAAGAAAATCGATTCCGGGGATTCGACACACGGGATGACCCTCTTAACAACCAAGTGTGCTATTTCATGAAGTGTTGAAGTGATGATAATATTTGGTTAGAAAATAAGCGAAATGTGTTCTTGGCAACTTCTTGTTCTCGTTCTTGGAACTGTTTATCGCAGGACCTGCTGTCTCTGTAGAGCTGCTTATTTTATCCATCTGCAAGTTCGGAGAATTTGAGATCAGATTCGCTGAAGAAGGAGATAATCATCAAAATTCCAAAGAAAAACACCTGTCTTGAATATGATAATTGGAGGGTGACTTTCGAAAAGGATGTCTACAGCGTGAACAGGGAGAATCTGGAGTGCTCTATGCAGGAGGGCATTCATGCAGGATATGAATACGATAGTGATCAAAGGTGGGGTATATTCACTTGGAAATCGTCAGCATTCATTTGCCATGGTGCGGATATGGGACGAGAATTGCAATAGGCTACGGATATTGATAAATCCATATATTCGATGGCGAAATGATGAACATGAGGGGCTGGACTTGCCGGGAACCTTATTATCGATATCGATACTCGATCGGAGCCTAAATTATTCTGGTGGCAATTGATTTGCGTGCGATATCTACCACCTGATGATCACTGTGGGTGAATTTTTCGCTAACACACGACCTCATCTTATGCAGAAGGAAAAAGCTGGCGAAAGTGATGTCAATGATCAAACTGATACCGTCTTTACAATATCTGTTTGCCTCATCGTTATTTGCAATTCCAAATTCCATAGACGCAAACATTTCTGACGATGTGCTTGCTAAGCCAGTTTGTTGCCCACGTGTTAAAGTAAAGTTTTCAACAGAACATATATAATGGTGTTTATCGCAGACCTTCGCTATACGATGTCCACCTCCGCAGCTCCTGCATAGCGTGGAATGATCTTCCTCATTTTTACAGTGTTTTGCAAAGTACCCAACTTCCAGACATTTGAAATACTTTATAATTCTTGCTTGTTCGCGGATACGTCGGACAACCCAGCCTATTTTAACCCTTCCTGATTCCAAAAGCTTTCTAAAGGAAGGGCAAATGCCGCAGTTTGTGTGTCGCCGTAAGCTTTTCGCAAAGATATTGTCTCCTAGGTTACTGCTTCTCCGATTTAGAACTGTGATTGAATCGTCGCGACTATGTCCTCCGTGGTAGTAATTTCATCGATGTTTTTACATTCAGTGGTAATACGATGGGTTAGGGTTCTAACCTCTGCTTTTATGGCCAGTGCTCCGATGGTCCTTCTGAACTCAGTTGATTTTTCTCCTGTTTCGCTAAGTTTAAGTAATACATCCTCGTTTTGAGTCCAATCACACCATGTAGATCATTTGTTTCAATTTAGGGATCGGTTTTGACGCTACGACAATTCCCCCGTTTTCTTATTCAAAAGGGGAAAGATATTTTTCTCGTTAGCCAATTTCAGTTTGCCGTTATTGTTTCTTCCGATATTCTTCTTCTTTCTTCTTTTTCTTCAACCTTTGTCCCGTTCACAAGCGGGGTCGGCT
The DNA here is from genome assembly GCF_905115235.1 of Hermetia illucens. Lineage (NCBI taxonomy): Eukaryota > Metazoa > Arthropoda > Insecta > Diptera > Stratiomyidae > Hermetia > Hermetia illucens. The sequence goes on from NC_051849.1 coordinate 119,109,237, forward strand.
CATCGTGATCGGCTTGGCCATTTGGCTCTATCGAATGCCTGATCTGGGTGCAATCTCGAGGCTTTCAAATCCCCATCCAGCGTATCAAGCCACCGTTGCTTAGGTCTGCCTTTTGGTCGTTTACCATCGACTTCGATGTTCACACCAATCTTTGCAAGTGAATTCTCGTTTGCACGAATTGCGTGACCATACCATTGAAAACGCCTCTCTCGCAACTTTTCCACGATCGGTGCAACCCCATAACGATATTATCCATGTTAATTGGGTCCCCAATCAAAGCCGTTATCAATGTTCGGGTGTGTAGTCACTAATTGTGAAAGATCGTTCTCCGTGAAAAATTCACCGCAATTTCCCAGCATGTGGGTTTGTGTGTGCATCTGGACAGTCCGCTTTCTGTTTTGTGAATCCTTAAAACTCTTTTCTGTCTGCTGTGGTCGTTTGTTCCCCTCCATTGTTCCGCATCCGCTCCGCTCACTTTGCTTGATAGGCGCCACATAAACAAAACGCCATCGGGAGGCGCGATCCCCCTTGTGGCAGCGGCCGTAGTAAGGGTGCCCCCTTTTGGCAGGGTGATTCCAATTAGAAGTGCATTTTGCGCTCTCGGGTGCCACAACAGATATCACTCTCTTCAATCATGCATTCATCGATCTCGACGAAGAAACCATCGGGCTGGTCGCGGACGTGTTAGAAAACTGCTCCTACGCCTAATGGAAGGAACAGCTCATACGGCGAAGCTAAATCACTTGCTGAACGAGCTGACGCTGGTCGCCCGTACCCCTAGCCAGTTACTTCGAGAAATGAGGCAACTGGGTGGATATAAGGTCGGCTCAGAGCTGTTAAAATATTTTTGGATGCAGCGACTTCCCGGGAGCACCCGCGTATCTTAGCCTAGCGTACCAGGTTTATCCTCACCTGAATTGCAAACGCAGAGCTGCATGCGACCAGGCGCGTGTCATGGGTTGCGGATAGTGACATGACCCACCAAGTCAGCTACGAATATCGCAAGTTAATCTTGTAAATAAGTAGCCGCGGACAAGTAGAACGTTTCCCTTTGTGTTCGTCCTCCCTTACCGATTCTTCCCTTTCAGGGGGAGTAAACCTCCTTAACAAATCCGTAATCCGGGGTGAACTAATCGACGCGCCTATCGGATGAATTGCAGTGACGTTACACTGTATTTCAGCGGCTCCCCTCCAAATACCTTCCCTACCTTTGGAGGTAACCATGGGGCATTGCAACATTGGGGTTCTGTTTGCAGGGTTGACTTCCTCCCCAATACTCGTGGAAACAAAATTGGGGAAAATAATTCAAATTTTTTTGATGGGACCCCAGGGACACGAAGACAGTACCCAACACGGTTAAGGGTCGTTCAACAACATCAGAGCGGCTCTTCGCCCTTGGATGTTTTGGCGGTTATACCGTCAATCACTAAGGACGGGAGACCTAGGCGTCGTATGGTTTGGACGAACCAACTCAACGAATTTATCGTCCGCGCCTATAACCGTGTCACGGATTTGGAACGGAATCCATCATGGTACAGACATCGACTACATCACGCGTTCATAACCCGATTTCCGGAGCTGAGTCATATTCCGGAACAGAACGTCGTCAACCAGTACCGGGTGATAGTGAATAACAACCGAGTTGCCTTACCAACTAGGCAACAAATCTTCTAAGAGGTTTCACTCGAGCTCGGGCTGGAGTCATCAAATTACCGGACTAGTCAAAGGAGTAACCCAAGTACTCCATCTGTAAGGCACTCCATGAATCCAGTAGGAATCCAGGAGAAGCTTAGTAACTGGGGATGTCGACCCAATTTATAATGAGGCTTTGACCGCATTCCAGGTCGCATTCACAGAGTATGCTGATATTCTCCCAGACGCTAGGCCAAAGATCCCAAAACTGAAGTTTACTTCGGTAACTACTAACATCATTGCTGCCGTTGGCAGAATTTTGGCTGATCTTTTGGCTACCGAGTTTACTGCTACAGAGGTTCATAGCCTAATCTACGTTGCAGCTGCCACGGTTATTCGTCTCCATAATCAACATCTTAGGGCGAATAACAGAGGTATGCGCAGCAGGACTTTACCGTTCTGGGTGTTTCGTCTCAACAAAAGAGTCGAAAAGTTGAGAAAGAAGATTGGTCGTGTGACGCAAGCACTCCTTGGAAATCCATCACCAAGAGTGCACAGATACGTTGCGAACATCATGGAAACTACCATCTGTCCAAATCCTCGAGGTGCTGAAGCAGAAACTTGTGGTATGCTCCAATCGCATCCGTAGGTATCAAAAAAGCTTTCAGCGAAGGACAGACAACACCTTGTTCTTCCAGAACCAACGGGGATTCTACAAAAATCTCACCAACTCAGATAAGGAAAGTAAGCTCGATCTGGATCAGGCAGAAGATTTCTGGAGAAGTGTTTGGAGCGAATCCAGCCATTGCAGTTTAGAAGCAGCGTGGCTCCCACACCTTATGCGTTCATGCGAGGCCCTCCCCGAAATGACCATGCCTGACGTAACTGAAGTCGACATAGAAGCAGCCCTCGACACGACAGGTAACTGGCAGGCCGGCGCCAGGAGTTGACAAGATTCACAACTTCTGGCTGAAGCGGTTCAAGAGCACTCACAGGATATTGGCAAATCAATTTAATCAGATGATTGCCGATCCTGATTTAGTTCCACCATTTTTCACCAAGGAGATAACTTTCCTCATCTCCAAGGAACAGGGTGTCTCTTGCCTTCAAAATGTCGACCAATTACTTGTCTTCCTACCATCTACAAGGTTTTCACTTCAGTTCTGTGCGCGAACATCTCAAAACATCTTGATGTTCATAAATTGATAGCTGAGGAGCAAAAAAGATGCGCAAAAAGCTCCCGAGGCCGCAAAGAACAGCTTGTAATCGATATGGTAGCTGTAAAGTAGGCTGTCTACCAAAAACGAAACATCTCGACAGCCTACATCGATTATAAATCAACCTTTGACTCCATATCACATTCGTGGTTACTACAAGTGTCACGCTTGTATAAAATCAACCCGAATCTGGTTCTTCTACTGAGAACAGTAATGAAGAATTGGAGCACGAAGCTATCGGTATCTTCGCAAATATCAGGAGAGATACCAATCAGGCGTGGCATTTTCCAAGGCGACTCTCTAAGCACACTGTGGTTTTGTTTGGCTTTGAATCCGCTATCCCATCTTTTGCATGAAAGCAAATACGGGTTCCAAATCAAGCATGGCATATTGTCGAAATGCACATTAAGCCATTTGATGTACATTGACGAAATCAAATTGTATGCCAAAGACGAGAACCAACTTCGCTCCTTGCTGGACATCACCATCCAGTTCAGCAGGGATAACGGCATGCAGTTGGGTTTGGAGAAATGTCGCATAAAAACAATTGTTCGGGGAAAACATACGGACAACGAAGGATACAGCCAAAATAACATCCGAATTGAGGGCATGGATTCGGACGACGTATACAAATACCTCGGCATATTGCAAGCAACAACACCTGCTGTGGCAATAATCAAATCTAAGTTGCTGGGGAAATTTGAACGGCGTCTGGATCTTGTCCTTAAAACTGAGCTGTACGGGAAAAATAAAATCATGGCAATCAACACCTTCGCCATTCCCGTCCTTCTATACACTTTCGGTGTGATACAGTGGAGTAATACTGATTTAGAATCTGTCAATAGACGGGTAAGGGTAGTTCTTGCAAACAACAACATGCACAATAGAGCTGCCGAAAAATTGAGGATCACTATCCCACGTCATCAGGGAGGAAGGGGGGTACTTGATTTAAAAACGTTGCACTACAATCAAGTGCATTCTCTTCGTGGGTTTTTCTATGAGAAACAATCCTCTAGCCAAATACATCAGGCTACCGTCATGGCATATAATAAATTATCTCCTTTGAACTTGAGAAGCAGAGAATGGGATCCCATGTCGAATGTTACTTCAGTCCAACAGAAGATCGACATGTGGAAAGAGAGAAACCCATTCACGGAGGTCATATAAAAAATTTGTTTTTGTCAGGCATTGACATCGAAGCCTCCAACAAATGGTTGACAAATGGTGTACTTTTCTATGAGACCGAAGCATTCCTAACTTCAATTGAGGGTGCTTCGCTCCCAACAAAAAATTATAAACGGTACATTCTTCACGACTCCTCAATCACCAACTCCAGTTGTAGGTTATGCAACTGTGAGAGGAGAGGAGACCATCCAACACATAACATCTGGGTGTAGGATGTTGAGCAGTACCGAGTACACCAATCGTCATAGCTCCGTCTGCAAGATTCTCCATCAAAACCTTGCGTTGAAGTATAACTTAGTGGCAACCTACCATCCTTACTATAAGTATACTCCGCAGAGAATCTTAGAAAATGATCGCGTCAAAGTACTGTGGGATCACACTATTGCCACCGACCACAGTGTTAATCATAACAGACCCGATCTAGTTCTGCTTCTGAAGGAAGAACGAGTGTGCTTTATAACCGATGTAGCCGTACCGTTGGACCGGAACACTGTTGAAAAACAGCACGAAAAAATCCGGAACTACGGCCCCTTGGAAGACTATATGAAGCAGACCTGGAGACTACAAAAGATCGAAGTAGTCCCAGTAGTAATTTCAGCGACGGAATTAGTCCCACAGAACTTACATAGAGCGTTGAAAACGCTCGATCTTAGGGCTGGACTATACATGGAGATGCAAAAAGCGGTTATCCTTGCAACCTGTGCTATAGTCCGAAGAGTCCTGTCCGGTAACAATCTGACCTAATGGGTTTCAGTCTTGATCCGCACTGTCTTCAATATAAGATCCATGTCTCTGTAGTGTAGAACCTCCGCGTCATTGGCTGAAGTGTTTGCGACAATCGGGATGTGGTAATACATGTTTGTATGGTCGCACACACTTTGCGTTAAAACGCATCATCGCTGTGATGCGGGCCTTTGGATGTTGCCTTCAGCCCATCCTTAGGTTGGTCGCCTCTCGGTCCGGTTGGGCGGGAAGAGGGTCCGTGGGCTTTTTGAACTATATATATATATATATTTAACAAACAAACTGCCTATTTCCAAATACTGTGCACATATATGCACGTATATAAATTAATCGTACCCATATTTCCGATTTACTTCTTACGCAAAAGAATACATATGTACATATGAAGAACGTATATTGAATACCACTGGTTTAATGTACAAATATATCTATATGAATTAGACACTACCCGCAAAGTTCATTAGCACGCATATACTATATACCTGCATTTACACATGTCTGGTTAGGGTAATTGATATTCATATACAAATGACTAAGAAACTGAAACAAAATAATTCTTTGCGACTCCATTCAAATGAACTCATTTCGATCTGGTATTGATGAATTAAACTGTGATGATGACGTCACACAGGTTGTAGAATGCACGAAATTCACAAAAATGGCTTGTTTCACCCCCTACAACTTTGTTAATAATAGCTGGATTTTCTTCAAACTTGACCAAATTGTGCACTATGCTATCCCTTACACCCATTGTAAATTGTACTTCTGGGATGAACATAAGGAGGGTTGCGGGGTAAATTTCCAAAATATGGAAATATACTATTATTAACTTTATTTGTGCTGATATCTGGATATATTTTGAGGCCTGAATTTCGTAGAGATGCATGTGATTTTTTTCAGATTTTTCAGTTGGATAGGTTCTGAGAACGAGACCTGTTACACTTTTTGGGGGTTATATTTTGAGCCCTCACTCCCCTATGTTTCACCCAATATCAAATATGGAACCATAATAAATACTAATTGAGACCTTTCATTTGATACCCCATATGGCCACATTCTGCGAAAAAAATGTTGCACCCTCCATTCACATGTATGAGGAGCCCGTTTCGGCGGACATTAGGATCCTCATTTTGGGCGCAGACTTCTTGTGTCACTATCCTCGTTAGCGTCGTTAAGAAAAATTTCCACGTGTGCAAACGACACTGTTTCCATTGTTTTCGAGGACCACTCCCACCATCGCATTAGCGCAGAAAATATCACAGCATCACTATTGAAAGTAGTTTGTCCCAGCCGATTAAGCACGATATGCAGCACCACATCAACGCTACCTGCTCCCCTATCTTCTCGTAGGTGCGTTCCCTGTCACCCCAGAAATTGGCTGTTGCAAAGGGGGAGTTCAAATAGCTCATAAAAAAGCATATATGTAGACCTTCCAATAACTGTTGGTCATCTCCACTAAATATGGTCCCTAAACCAAACGACGAGTTCAACAGGATGACATTTGGCTTGTGCAACGAAGCGCATACATTCCAGAGATTCATCCACCCTGTCCTACGAAACTTAAACTTCTGTTTCGCATGAACGTTGAAAAGTGCAAATTACTTCAAAAGCAGGTGAAATTTCTCAGTCAAAACTTTCCCCTGCCAAACACGGTGAAGGATCTGAGCCGGTTCTTGGGCATGCTAAACTTCCGCCGTCATTTCTTGACGGAAAAGACAACGTCGTTGCGCACGCTTTACCATGAATCTCGGTGGTTACAGTCCTCGCCGCAGTTAATTATAAGGCAATCGTCGAAGCGCAGATAGATTACGCGGAGTTTCAAAGCCTGAGGTCAAACTCCAAATACAAGTTCGCGGAGTCTCCTATCTTCGGTTAAAACTCCTACTGTTCAATATAGAGACATAAATACTTATACTGAATAGATTCTCAATGTGCCAAGTCAACATATTCCTACCCAGCCTATCTTCAAATTTCTCATTTATTAAACGCTGTAAATTCCTAAGTCTTAAGCTAGCATTATATTGCTTACAAAGTTATGTATCCACTTCACATCTAAGAAAGATTATATTTTAACCCAAACAAAAACTGCAACATTCAGATTCGTCTCGTGTTGCATATTGCTTTATCAGCTTATACATATGATAAATAAAACTATGTGTATAATATTTTGATTTAGGATAAGTAACTTTGTATAAAATAAACGTAGCATAAGAGTTTCAGTGCAGAATAAACTTGGAGATAGTCAAGATCAAACCGTTTTTTTGTTTTTCCAAATACTACAACTCGATGGTTGTAATTCTGTAATTTTAAGATTACAGAAAGATAAGCTTTGTGAAGCAGCAGTGTAATTCAAGGATTAGAGACACACGGGTTATTTATTCCGGCCGAACTTTGCAAAGAAGTATTCCACGCAGTACACGATCTTGCGCACTCAGGCATCAAGACGACGAACAGGTTAGTCACCGGAAATACTTCTCCCCGTCCATGAACAAGGACGTAAACTCTTGGCTCAGACAGTTAATCGCGTGCCAGAAGTGAAAGATCAACAAACACGTAAAAAAGGAAGTAGTCGTATTCACTCGGTCGACCAAGTGTTTCCACACCATCCACCTCAACATCAGAGAGCGCTTTGGTGTACCAGCCGTAATCATCACGGAACAGGGAATACAATTTGAGTCTAGTCGTTTCTCGGAGTCAGGCAAGTTCCTGGGTTTCAAACGCCGCAGGAACATGACAGCCGCAAATCGAATGCTGGAACGTTGGCACCGGACATTAAAGGCCGGCTTAATGGCTCGCGAGGATCCGTCGTGGACGCACTGTTTGCTTTTCGTCTTCTTCTTCTTTCCCACAGCCCACTGAGAAGAATTCACGGCCAACCCCAAGGAGATGGTGTGCGGAGAGGGCGCCGGACGTCTTGCTCGCAGGTCTTCGTTGGGGTGGACGCTTGTCAGAACCCGCTGCAGCCAAAATATGAAGGCCCTTCAAGCTCGACGTCCGGGGCGGGCCCAATTGGGTCTCCTTGTCAAGACTGAAACCTTTCGCCGAAACGGAAGACGCTCCAATAAACCGTTCACGAAATGTCAGGTTCGGCCGATAACACCAACGGCGGAATCACAGCGTCGCATCGAACGCACCCTCCGCCGACGCACTGAAATACCGACCGGCACGGCTTGCGGCCTGGCACAAGGCCGGTAAAATTCTTTCTTCTGACCGTAACTTCTGTCACAGGACGTGCCGTTGTACATAAAACAAGTCGGAATAGCGGAAGCTGAGGCTTCGGGTATAAAGGTTTTATGTTCATCTTTATGAGAAACTTTCTAGGCACATTTTTTCAAACCCAAAATATTCTTTCATATTTTTCCAAACTACATATTGCAGACGTAGATATTAGTACGAGCTCGTTTTGTTGTGTTATTGTCGTTATGATAACGTCATGCACATTTTAGAATGGTAGAAATTTACCTAAAATGCGAAAGTTTCAACTTCCATAACTTTATTAATAATAGCTAAATGTATTTCAAGCTTCCCACAATTATGCCTTATCTTATCCCTTATGCTACAGTCAAATTTTGTACTTCTAGCATGAACTTAAAGGGCTACTCGCTAAATTTCTAAAATATACTAATATACTCGTTTTGAGAATGATGGGGTCCTAAGTCCGCATCAACTTAATGCTGGACCGGACCAAATGGGGAGCAACTTACTCCCTCTTTCCTAGTCCACGGACTCCTCGCTTAGGGCTTGCACCCAAACTTTTAAAAAAAGTCAAAGTCAAGTCAAGACGGCTTTACGGTTTCTTACCAGGGCAGAGGCAAATCGTCAGACGCTGCCTCATCTCTACCCTGGGAGCAGCGTGACCGTAGCGGCTCGTAGATGTTGAATGGTCCTTTCTATAATTCTTAAGGCGGATTTGCGCTCAATGTAATTCGTAGGCATGTCGTGTTCTACGAATTATATAAAGGAGCATTCAACATCCGCGAGCCGCTACGTTCACGCTGCTACCAGGGTAGAGGTGAGGCAGCGTCTGACGATTTGTCTCTGCCCTGGTAAGAAACCGTAAAGCCGTCGTCGCTTGACTTTTTTGCTAATATACTATTATTAACTTTATTTGTGCAGATATCGGAACAAGATGTATTTTGAGGCCTGTGTGTGTTTGTGGTTGGGGAGAAACCATAACTTCTGAGCACTCAGGCCGTATTGCTCCATTGTACTCGATACCCCCAACTAACCGCATATTCCGAATTTCTTACCGTATAACATGAAATGGATGTGATGCTACCCATCGCAACTACAGAACATCGGCACCAAAGATCTGATGCCTTATGCGTCCATCGGCGGAGTATTCCATAGGAAATGCTCCGTGGATTCTGCTTCCTCATTACAGGAGGGACACGTATCACCTTGAATAATTCCTATTCTGAGCATATGCCCAGCTAGTGAATTATGGCCTGTCAGAATGCCTACAATACTCCTGCCTTTCGACCGGATGAACTTTGCGGTACGCATGTTCGGTTCAACCGCTCGTCAATCACCTAGTTTGCTGCTCTTAGGATCACATAAACTTCGATTTGAAAAACCGTTGCATATTGCCCCAAAGGTAGAGCCCACTTCTCGTTTTCATACGAGAGGTAAACTCCGGCTCCAGAACCCTGTTCTGTTTTTGAACCTCGGTGTTGAAGACTTCCGTATATCCTGCCACGCATTCCTCTGGCACTTCCCAGTTCTCTTTACGTTTCAGGGTAACTTCATATCTTCTACCAAACAGATGTATGAGGACACAAGAATCGGACGACATTGTTAGAACTGCATTCAGTCCTCCCAGTAACTCTCCCAATGCTATGTGTTTCCACATCCGTTCTTTCCCCATAGGTCTAATCGAATCGTTTCAAGATCCCGGTCAACAGCGAGCATAGCCACGTCATCAGCATAAGCTTGAGCGTGGATTAGTGAGGTAGTGATAGTGAGTCGATTAGCATACTCCACAGAAGTGGCGAAGGCACACCTTCTTGGGAGCAGCCTTTCGTTGCTTCTGTTGTTAGATAGTGATCGGGACCCACCACAGCACACAGCAATCTCTGCGTTAGCATCGCATGGGTCCACTTAATTAAAGTATCATCAACACCATGCGCTCTGGCGGCATCACAAAGTTTTTGAAAAGACGCACAGTCAAACGCCCCTTCAATGTCCACGAACATCGCGTACATTCAGAGTTGCATCCTCTATTTCTGTAACCAAAAATGAAGAGCAGACTCACAGGACTTTCCACGCTGGTAAGCATGTTGGTTTTCATTAAGCGGATGCGACTAAGTGCGTTCCGACGAATGTGACGCTCAATCAGTCTCTCCAAAACTTTCAGCAAGAATGAAGTCAACCTCTTTCTGTCTGAAGTTCTTTGGATTAGAATAGTCATTTTTCCCGGGTTTCGGTATGAAGACCACCTTAACCTCGAAAAATATTTCTTAGAGGTTGCTCTAAGTGCTCCATACCCTCCTTTAGCATTGCTGGATAGATGCCATCCATGCCAAGTCCTTTGAAATGCTCAAAGGATAGTATGGCAGCTCTCCTTTTCGTAGGTAAAAACCGCTTTCGCAGTTTTCCACTTCCCCTTGCAGCACCTGCGTGTGGAAGAGGTTGCGCCTACCATTCCTCTCACCCGTTCTCTCGGCGTGTACTTCCAGGACGGTCTGTACTGATTCCATCTGGAGCCCGTGAAAATAACATCGGGTTTTCTTGGCCGACTCATATCTTTTAAGGACTCTGTACAGTCTTGATGTCTCTCACAGTACGCTCTAAAGGAGTCTCGTTTCGAATACCTAACGAGCCTCTTATATTCACGCTATGAGATCCTGAAATTTAACCAATCTGCATTCTTATTACTTTTGCAAGCACAGTTCAGAAGTCGCTAAAGAACTGTTTTACCGCTTTGACCTCGGAAAATAGGACAAGCCTCTTCATAGCATTCTAAGACTGTGCAGTTCGGAGTTTCCAATCCAGCTCCCAACGCCAAAGTAATCCTTAGTCGCCTGGGGAGCTGTACTTTATTACCAAGAAGTACACTGAACTTTTCCGTTTTCCTAGGATTCCGTCTTTGTAATGCAGACTGTTCGCCGGCAATAGTCAGATTGAATTCTAGGTATTGGTGATCTGACAGTGAGACCTCGTCTAGCACTCGCCAGTGTGTAATCAACTCCAACACTTTTGAGGTACAGATTGTTAGGTCACTCACTTCGTTTCTTCTCGGTCTCACGAACGTAGGAGCGCATCCTAGGTTGCAGTCATGAGACCAGCTGAAGTGATGAAATCAAATAGCTTCTCTCCTCTTGGATTGCATTTGTTACTGCCCCAATAAATATGTTGAAAATTCGCATCGCAACCTATTAAGAGTTCGAGACCACTTGATTCTGCATACGCCACCACATCCCTAAGCTCTTGCATCGGTGAAGGATACAAAGAATCATAGGGTAAATAAGTGAAGGCAACTATGTCTCAGCATGGTTGCCTCTAACCGTTTTGTCATCATGACGCAAGCTCTCGGTCTTGTGGATCTTTCATTGTAGAAAGTCCTAGCCTCCTTTACCAATCCAATGCCACAGATTCTGCTAATGGAATCCATGGTTCTTGCACCATAAAAATGTAGGGGAAGTCCTCCAGCTTTGTCAGCCTTGCTGCCAACAGATAGGAAGAGGCTTTGGCATGCTGCAGGTTGATTTGACCAATCTTTATGTTTTTCGACGCAAACTTAGTCTAATGTGTTATGGAAAACAGTTAGAAGCGTATGACGCCGTCCGCGTATGGCGGAGTTTCCCCCACACCGTACCGTCAGAATCTCGATTCCCTCGTGTTTGATTTCCCTGAGAATAGCGACATTGGGAGATACAACAGTTCCCATGTCCTCATCTATGAAAAATCTCATCTCATCCCGCAGAGTATTAGTCTGTTTTCCACTTAGCACCTTGACTGCTTTGCGGTGTCCAGTTTGCATAGATACGATCATTCGAACTGGCATCAAGTCAGTTCCGTTCACGTCTCTGGCTCTCCTTTCTTCCGCCTGTTCCTTGGAAAGTGTAGGAGAAGTTACTAGCAAGTACGATTCATTCTGTAGTCCCTTCACCAGTGCGAACCCCAATACGGGGGCTCCGCCATTATATGCACTATCCTTTGTGCGCAGCCCCATTTTGAGAGGCCGCACCGAAAATACTGCATGCACTATATGTCGAAGACTTTCATTGTTCTTCGCTCTCAAAATGGAGATGATCCTCTACAGTTTCCTGATATAACTGAATTCTAGGCTATCTAGGAAAAAATGGAGCACCATATGGTGACTTCCCCTGAGCACATTCAGACTCTTTTTGTGCAGTTCGAATACCAAGTCGAGACCCTCCTCGTTTGTAGATTTATCCTTCCTGGCATTCATGAACTTTACTCTCCAGTGTGAAAAGTCCATGTCCGAGTTTTGTTCACCCAGCATGCAGATGATGTCCCCTGCCTTCCTTCGAGGGCCCGGTAACCAATATCCCCGCGAAACGCGTGGATGTAAGCCCTGCAGATGTGTTGGTCTTACGCTTCTTGCATTACGGCTGACAGAAAAGTCTAGTGCGTCCAGTGTGGATTTCGCAGGGGTTACCAGTTCTTCCTGGCTAACTTCGCCATAGGCACTAAGTGCATGCTTTCCAGTGAGTCGGAAAGCATGCGTTCTACAGTTTTATCTATAAGGGGGTATGAATGTGGTGAGGCCTCCAAAATCCGCGCTTCGCGACATGATTGCTCATGGTCGCGGGTGGATTCGAAGTTTGTGACTTCTCACCAGTTATCCTTCCTTTCGATATTCATGTTTTGGACACTCTTAGTGTAGTAGCGGACTATTACAGGCTCCTTCACCACGGTGGTGTCCGAGGGGGAGATTTTGAGGCCTAGATTTCATTTAGATACACCGCTGTCATTTTTTTCAGGTTTTTCGGTTTTGAGAACGAGACGTATTACACTTTTGAAGGTCATATTTTGAAACCTCACTCCCCTGTTTCACCCAATATCAAATATGGGACCAATTTCGAAAAGCACTAATTGAACCCTTTCACTTGAAACCCCACATAGCCATATTCTGTGAAAAAGAAAATGTTGCACCCTCCTTTTGCATGTATGGCGAGCCCCCCTTTAACTCCTCACAAAATAACGCCACTCGCTACATGTAAAAGGATTCACAGATCATACGTTCTCACCAGATTTCTACGCGTTTCTGAATAAATCGGGGGCGATAGACAGACATTGAATCAATTCTAATAAGATTTTGTTTGCCACAAAACCTTAAAAAGAAGTGTTCTCAATATACCGTGAAAGGATAGCAAACAAGTTTTTTAATATTTCGTATACATAGTTACTTTGAAAATTAATAAAAATATGGAAATTTCTTAAGAAATTAAAGTGATCTACTGCTTTCTAATTCGAATGTTCAAGTCCATCGGTGTTTCTGATTGGTAAACATCCAAGCATCAACGTCTCATCGGACGGAGAGGAAACTGTCGGAATTTGTAGTTTGACAATGCTATAAATTTCGTAGGCGCGAAAAATAAGGTAGAAAAGCTAGTAGAATGTATTTACAGTAGTCAAGCACAGAAACGATTGGCCAATTTTTGTATCACGCAAGGAATCGACTTCCATTTTATTTCGCCACGTTCATCCCATTCGGCGAACTGTAGGAGGCGGCAATAAAGTCCGTCAAACACTTGCTGTTGAAAAACATCGCGTCGGCATCACTTACACATAAGGAAATGGAAACAGTCATAGTCGAAGTCGGAAGGTATTTTGAACCACAGATCGCTGACATCATTATCGGCAAACGCAAACGATTTAACCACGTTAACCCTGAGCTATTTTCTAATTGATGAAGCTATGATCAATAACATTGAACGAAGTAACAACCAGTCTACCAAAAAAACGGAAAGAAACCTTCGATATAAAGCAGAGGTTTTGGCATCGTTGGTCCTCGAAATATTTGTCCGAGCTGGAGATAAGAGTTGGGTAATAGGTTAGTAAGGATAGTACGGTGGTAAGGGTAGTATGCAGACCTATCCATAAAATAGCGCCACTATCGATTGAATCAATCGAAAAGGTAACTTTCCATCACGTGAAGCTTCGATCTCCAGAACGAAGAGAAAGTGATTATCAACCTCAACAATCAACTTACTACTTTGGGCTAGCTCCATTTTACCAGTATTCACCACCTTGGTCCAAATTACACCATTTCCAACGCCACCAGTAGTCAATTTGATTTTGAACGAATTGAATCTGGTGGTCCATTATTACTTGGGACTGTACTGGAATGGAATGCAAAATATTTATGATGGACTAGAAAAACTGCTTCATTACAGTGAAACAATTCAATCATCTTCTAGGTGATATCAAGAGAAATTGTGAACCATCCAAGCAGCTGCATCGAATAAATAAGCGAGGAGCCCTGAACTTAGTCGGTAATATACCCAACTAGTTATTCGGTGTACAGGACTTAGATTACGCGACTAACATGACAACCGTTTTTGAAGGTTTGAAGGGGAACGATGTACACTTGCTGGACCTAATCAAAAATCAAACTTCAGTTATCGACTCAACAAGAAACCTTATGATGAATTTGGAAACAAGTCGGAACATTGGAAGCTGGGGCTTCGGGTATAAAGGTGTGTTCATGGTATTGGCATTTTTACGCATATTTTTCCACTCGTATATGGCTAAAAACCCAAATTCCTTCATTTTTTTCGAACTACAAGAAATACGTACATATTAAAGACGTAGATATTATGCTCACCCTAAACAAGCAAAGATTGCCTATTATCCAATACTGTATTCTATATGTATATAAATTGATCGTATACATATTTTCAATTTACTTCGTGCATAAAAGTATAGATATGTATATATAAAGTACGTATATTGCATGCGGCTTGTTCAATGAACAAATGTATCTATCTGATAGCACTACCCCAAAGCTTCATTTACATATACATACCACACGCGCCTGTGTGGAGTTGCCAAATCTCCCATCAGGCGCGTCCCTTCGTGCGGATAAGGGAATGCTCGGCGAATGTGTCATGGCCATGCACATGCACGCATCCGGAGATGTGCGTGTATGGGCATGTTTATGCGCAGGCCGGGTAGGTGGGAAGTAAACGCCCACCCGTGGATAAAAATTGGCTATGGGAAGGATACCCAGAAATAAAACCAAACATGGAGGAGCAGAAGAAGAATGCAGTTACGGTGCAGGGCTTCGGAAACCCAGTACCGGCGGTTTTTGGGAGTGAGCAAGCAGGCTCCCGGCCGTCGATATCCAACGACCGCAGTGCCTCAGTAGTGGGAACCTTGACTACTGTGGCATCTAATGTTACAAGCGTACGGGAGGAACTTGAACTGGCTCCAGTGATGGATCCGTTCAGAAGGAGCTCGATTTTTCGCAGATCCCCTCCCACACGGGCACAAGCCCCCACGGTCGCTACCCCCAGTGGGGAGCGTATAGCGGGAGTCTTCGATGAGGAAGAATCACTGACGCCGATTCACCCGAGCGATGTTTTGGGCAATGATCAGTCTGGAGCTGCCTTTACTACCCTCGGTAAAAATATCATGGAGCTGTGTGAGTTTATAAAGGAGCGCAGGAATATTCACCAAAATATAAGGGCCATGATAAGAGGCATCCGTTTGACGTACGGCAAGGCCCAGGATGAACGAGTAGGGAAGTCGCCGATTGGAAAAGTGAACCAGGCAACTCAAGTAACGCCAGTTCAAAACACAAAAGGGGAGAAACCGGGGAAGAGGCTGCGCGAGAAGCTGAATGACTCAACAGGCCAGCAAACCCCGAAAAGTAAAAAGGACTCAACTGCCAAAAAGACGGAGTTCATGAAAAGTACGTCTGAAGCTGCCAGTGAAAATACTGCAGTGGCTACCTCGAGAAAAGGGATCGAACCTTCAAAGGCGGATGCGGAAGCTTGGAGGAAGGTAGAACCGCCGAAAAGAAATAATCGAAGGAACATAAGACCGGACGTGATTATTATTTCCAAACGAGGTGAAGGGTCATACGCTGACATTCTCAGGAAATTTGGGAGACAACGTCAGCCGCATTAGACGGTCTCAGAAGGGAGATCTTATGTTGGAGCTTAAGAAATCCAAGTATGTAACCGCGGACAAATTGTTAAGCCAAATCGGAAGATAGAACCGCGGAAAAGAAATTATCGTAGGAAGATTAGACCGGAGGTGATTTTCATTTCCGAACGGGGCGAACGGTCATACGCCAACATTCTCAGGAAAGTGAAGGCAGACCTCGAACTCACCAATTTGGGAGACAACGTCAGCCGCATTAGACGGTCGCAGAAGGGAGATCTTATGTTGGAACTTAAGAAATCCAAGGATGTAACCGCGGACAAATTCTTAAGTCAAATCGGAAAGACTTTAGGGCAGGAAGCCGACATAAGAGCTAGCAGGCCGGAGATCACTATAATCTGCAAAGATATAGATAAAATCACGACGAAGGAGGAGGTTCGCGAAGCGTTGGAGAAACAGTTCGATCTTGCCAGACTACAACAGTCAGTGGTGAAAACGCTAAGGAAAACCTATGGGGGAACACAAACCGCCATCATCAGCCTACCAGTGGAGAACGCACTCAAACTGTTAGCAGCAGGGAGAGTGAGAATAGGCGGAGTTATGTGTCGCCTTAGGAAACAGGTGGCGTTAAAACGGTGCTTTAGATGCCTTGGCTTTGGTTACATTGCGAAGTCATGCACTAGCCCAAATGACAGGTCAAAGCAATGCAGGGCATGCGGAGTGGAAGGCCATATCAGCAAGGACTGCGGAGCTGACCCAAATTGTCTACTGTGCAAAGGAAAGGAGGGTGTGGACCATCGACACATTGCAGGCAGCAGCAGGTGCCCGGAATACAGGAGCGCCCTTAGCACAAATCGCAGATGAGGTTGATACAAATCAACCTTAACCACTGCGAGGCGGCGCAGGATCTACTCGCGCAAACCATCCGCGAGAAAAACATCGATGTGGCCATACTAAGTGAACCATACCGAAACCGCGGTGGTAGCGTTTGGTTGGACCAAACGGGCCAAGCAGCGCTGTGGACTTGTGGGGAACAAGCCTTCCAGGAAATAATGGAGCACCCGGAGGAGGGCTTCATCAGAGCGAAGGTGAAGGGCATCCACATCTACAGCTGCTATGCTCCACCCAGCGCTACACTCGCCGAGTATGAGCGGATGCTTGCTGCTCTTGTTTTGGATGCAAGAGGACGTTGGCCGATCATAATAGGAGGCGATTTCAATGCATGGGCTCTTGAATGGGGCAGCCGGATAACTAATGTCAGGGGACGTGTTCTCCTCGAAGCATTCGCGGAGCTGGACGTGGTACTGGCGAATGTTGGGTCTTCGTACACTTTCCGGGGAAGGGGCCTGGGGTCTATAGTGGACCTGACATACGTGAGTGCCACTTTAGCCAGTAGAATCGCTTGGCATGTCAGTGAGGACTATACTCACAGCGACCACCAGGCAATCTGCATAGAGATCAAGGGCGGATCGAGTTCGAAAAAGAGTTTTCGCAGAATGCCGGGTGGTATGCTTGGCTGGACAGTGAAAGCTTTCGAGGGGGACACGTTTTCCGCGGTGCTCAAATCCGACATATCCCTGAATGGTACAGCTGGAGAGAAAGCCACCCAGATCACTCGATGGGTGACGGAAGCATGCGATGCTACTATGCCCAGAAGGCGATTGCTCCCCAGTAGGCAACCCAACTACTGGTGGAACAACGAAATCGCAAGTTTGCGAGCCGCATGTTTTCGGGCAAGAAGGCTTTGCCAGAGGCTCAGGGGAAAACCCGGTGGCGACGGTAGAGAGGAGGCACACAAGCAATTGCGTGGCCGCCTAAAGGAAGCCATTCGGAGGAGCAAAAAGAACTGCTTCAAGCAGCTGTGCGACCATGCCGACATAAACCCTTGGGGCGAGGCTTACAGAGTGGTGATGAAAAAATTGCGGAAATCACCCCAGGTGACCTGTCCGCGCCTCCTGAAACACATTGTTACCACTCTGTTCCCTCACCACGAAAATAGGGGAAGGCAAATTTTTGTCCAGTTAAATGACGGCATAATACCGCCCGTAACTGTGGAGGAGTTGCGGGAAATATGTGGTAGGTTCGGTGACAACAAGGCCCCAGGTTTGGATGGCATCCCCAACCGAGCTTTGAAACTGGCAGTGAAGACTAGGCCCGAACTTTTCGCCAACACCTTCGAGGCGTGCCTAAAAGAAGGAATATTCCCTGCCCAGTGGAAAAAGCAAAAGTTGGTTTTGCTTCCGAAGCCTGGCAAGCCACCTGGAAACCCAGCGTCTTATCATCCTATCTGCCTGTTGGATACAATGGGGAAGATGATGGAGAGAGTCATCTACAACAGACTCCTGCCCATCGTCGAAGCCAGCAATGGTTTGTCGGAACGCCAGTTTGGTTTCCGACGCGCCCACTCTACGGTGGACGCAATTGGCATGGTGGTAAACCTGGCAAAAGGTGCACTGATTTCTGGCGGCTGCTGTGCCGTGGTGGCGTTGGATGTGATAAACGCATTCAACTCGGCCAACTGGAATAGAATTAAACGGGCGTTGGCTGACATAGGTGTCCCCGGATACTTAGCGAATTTGGTGGAAAACTACCTCTCAGAGAGGACTCTCTGGTATGGGACGGATGAGGGCCCCAAAGAGTACATTGTCACGGCCGGGGTACCACAGGGATCGGTACTTGGTCCCCTGTTGTGGAATATTATGTATAATGGGGTGCTTGCTCTTCCCGTCCCAGAGGGGACTACGATTGTCGGCTTTGCTGATGACCTAGCTGTGGTTGTTGCAGCAAAACACCCAGAAGATGTGGAGGTTTACGCAACGGAAACAGTGAGAGCGGTAAAGTCCTGGCTAGAAAAGGCCGGGCTGACCTTGGCGGACGCGAAAACGGAAGCGGTCTTAATAACGAAACGCAGGAAAAATAATACTGTAAAAGTGAAGGTCGGTGGACATACGGTCGTATCAAAGCCGGCTATCAAATACCTGGGGGTAATAATTGACACTAAATTAGATTTTTGGGCAACACCTAGAGTATGCATGCCAAAAGGCAGCCAGTGCCACCACGCCACTTGCAAAAATGTTGCCAAATATTGGTGGGCCGAAACATTGCCAGAGGTTGGTGCTAGCCGGAGTGGCGCGCTCCATCCTACTCTACTCGTCGCCTGTGTGGGCAGAGACGCTTGCAAACTCTCAGAGACGGAAGCAGGTGAACTCGGTTTACCGGCTGATGGCTTTGAGGGTTTGCAGTGCTTTTAGAACCACATCAGATGAGGCAGTGTTGGTGGTGGCAGGCATGATCCCGGTTGACATCCTGGCCAAAGAAATGAGTGTCCTGTACAATACAAGACATATGGAGGGGCATGCACAGCGTAGAAATGCGGCAAGGTCAGAGTCGCTTGATCTCTGGCAACGCAGATGGGACGAGTCTACGAAAGGTCGGTGGACGCACAGGCTCATTCCCAACATTGGGGTGTGGCTTGAGCGAAAACATGGGGAGACCAACTACCACATTACCCAGTTCCTCACGGGACACGGTGGTTGCTACAGGCAGTATCTGCACCGCTTTGGGTTGGATGATTCTCCGAACTGTCCCAGATGCGATGGCATACCGGAGGATCCAGAGCATGTGATGTTTCACTGCCCACGATTTGCGATTGAGAGAAGGAGCTTAAACCAGGTGCTAGGCAGGAGCGGGACCTCGGAGAGCTTGGTTACTGAGATGCTGGAGTCCGAGGAGAAGTGGCTTGCGGTTGGCTCCGCAATCATCCAAATGCAGGAGGAGTTGCTGAAGGAGCAAAGAAGGAGGAGAGCTGCAAATAGGAGAAGGATGAGTGCCTAAGAGCAAACCTACCCCGCGAAGTAATACCTCAGTGGTGGTCCCGCGGGGCTGGGACTGGAGAGACCGGGGGTGGTTTTTAGTAGGTGTGAATCCCACACGCGCCCGCTGTAGTTCCGCCGTTCGGGCGTCGGAGCTGCGGCGGACGTGTCTTTCTAAGATTTTCCACCTCCGTGCACGCACAAAAAAAAAAAAAAATACATACCACATAAATACATACATGTCTGTTTGGAATAATTGATATTGATATATGAATGATTAAACAATTAAACCCAAATGTCTCCCTGCGTCTTCCCATTCACGTGAGCTCACTTTGTTATTATGTCGTCATACACGTTTTAGAATGCACGAAATTCACACAAAATATAAAGGTTTCACTTTCTATAACTTTGTTAATAATAGTTGGATCTCCTTTAAATTTCGAAAGTTATGTCTTATGTTATCCCTTATGCAAGTGCCAAATTTTAT
Source organism: Hermetia illucens (assembly GCF_905115235.1). Classification (NCBI taxonomy): domain Eukaryota; kingdom Metazoa; phylum Arthropoda; class Insecta; order Diptera; family Stratiomyidae; genus Hermetia; species Hermetia illucens. Next base: position 119,129,393 of record NC_051849.1, read on the forward strand.
ATAATAGTTCTAGTATAAACCTAAGGAAGGTTTCCGACTAAATTTCTAAAATATGCTAATACACTATTATTAACTTTACTTGTACAGATATCGGAACGGGATGTATTTTGAGGCCTAGATTCCGTTTGGATACACCACTGTGATTTTTTTCAAGTTTTTCGGTTGAATAGGTTCTGAGAATCTTACACTTTTTGAGGGTCATATTTTGAACCCTCACTCCCTTACGTTTCACCCGATATCAAATATGGGCCCAGTTTCAAAAAGTACTAATTGAGCCGCTTTATTTAATAACCCACATGGCCGCTTTCTGCGAAAAAAAATTTTGCACCATCCATTCACATGTATGGCGCCACTTGCTGTATGTAAAGGGCACAACAGACTCCACGCTCCACCACGTGTGCGTGGGGACAATCGGTCAGCCGTTGGACTCGATTCTAATAAGGCTTTATTTCACACGAAACTTTAAAAACTACAGATTCATTGAACGGATGAACAACATCTCCAAAGGAATGTGGTAAAGGTGTGGCGCGGCAGGATTCGCGACATTCGAAATTTATTTCGAATGTCGCGAATACCAGCGGACAGATGACGCCACCGGCGGTTCAGACCTCGCTGAGGAACATAGTAGGTGGCGAGAAACGTCATATAAAAAATAATAATAAGAAAAAAGAGTCAAGAAGATAGCTGGCAGTCATTGTGAAAAGAACGAGTTTTGTGCATAAAGAAAATAGTTACGGGCGGAAATCAGTATAATTTCTAATATCCCTGAATTATAATAGGAGTACTTTTTTGAAATTGTGTATTGAACGTTGTTAAATACAAGCTCCTAAAAAGGCAAGCAGCACAAAGGATTCAAACGGCGTTACTAAACTTCCTCTTAGATGCGCATCATGGGGAATTTAATCCTTAATTATTAGCACCCGAGCAACTTGGCTAAGAAGTATTGACGATTAAAGTGGAGCTGAGTGATGGTTGTGGTTGAGCGCGTTAGAGCGCAAGGCTGTCGTACGGAAGGTCGCGGTTCCAATCTCGCTGGTGGCAGTGGGATTTGTGTCGTGATTTAACGTCGGACACCAGTCGACTCAGCTGTGAATGAGTACCTGAGTCAAATCAGGGTAATAATCACGGTCGAGCGCAATGCTGACCACATTGCCTCCTCGTGTACCGTTACGGTCTTGAATGAAGTGCTCTAACACACTTCAAGGCCCTGATCCAACATGGATTTTTGCGCCAATGATTATTATTATTATTCCGCCCTTTTTACGCTCACCGATTAAGTCATCCGATCTCTTGGAATTACACAATCTCATTAGCATTGAAGGACGGATTGTATCAGATCAGATATTTTTTCGACTAAAGCTGCCATTGATTTCAAAGAAATAATTCGAACTTCTGCATATTGTCCCGATAGCCATTGTCACTAACCATACAGTCGTGGTCATTCAAACCATTTGCAGCTACTTAATTACTAGTTGGAATCGATACCAATATTGCCCAATCTCCGAAGAAGAGCTCGCGAATTGTCACCATACATCAAGTCACAATTACATCCGTAAACAGTTGCATGCTCTACCGGATTGAGTTTCGTATGAATGACTGTGAAATGAGTTTCATCAGTCATATTCCGGCTAAGACAAAATGCAAGTTGTTAACATTAGAACATCCACCAAATTGGACTCAACTAATGAAACCCAATCACTGCATATACTTTACCGAACATGAAAGGGACATTAGCATTGGATGTGATCCTACCATAACTCAGACTCGTCTAGAAGGAAGTGGCATAATCCAATTGCACAAAGATTGTACTATACGAGAACCAACCATTACTATTCAAGCACATCGATTATCCCATATGACCCGAACCGATCGAACAGTAACAATGAGGGTTCATCTATCTATCGCTCAACGACGGGGACAATATTCAATCATCGACCTCACAATCCGTAATGTAAATATTCTTCAGTTTTAGCCAATGAATAGCTCTATTTTGATTTTCCTCAATATTATTCTTGCCGGCAATAAATTACCAGTTACCTTGGAATCGAATTTCCATTCCAAAATTTCTGCTTATAAGGAATTCAATTATGCATTAGACTTAAAAATAAACAAGTCAGGTATTGAGTGTTGATCATATTTTTTTTTTTTTTATGGTTGGAGGTGGAAATCTTAGAAAGAACCTGCTGCGCCAGGTTGCAGCAGTGTGTGGGATTCGCACCCACTAAAACCACCCCCACTCTTCCGCCCCTCCCCGCGGGACCACCGTGAAGTATTACTTCGCGGGAGAGGCTCTGGTTCGCTATACCAGCTCGTCCATGTCATGTCTCCGTCGCGCCGCCTTCCTAGTTTGATCCAACTCCAGGAGTTTTGTCTGCACCACGGCTACTGCCTCATTTACCGCCATCCAGTTTTCCTCCGACTTCAACATCTCTTCCACCAGGTTGGAGGGCTCGATGTCCGCCCCTAAGATGCTGTTCAACCTCCTTTTCTGCTGCAGAAATCTGGGACAATGGAACATAACGTGCTCCGGGTCCTCGAGTGTAGCACCACATTCAGGACAGTTGGGAGACTCGTCCAACTCGAAGCGATGCAAGTACTTGCTATAGCCACCGTGTCCCGTAAGGAACTGTGTCAGGTGGTAATTCAATTCTCCGTGCTTTCGGTTGACCCATTTCTCGATACACGGGATCAATGTATGGGTCCACCTGTCCTTGTCGGAGTTATCCCATCGTTGTTGCCACTTGCCACACAACTCTCTCCTGATGGCTTTTCGGAAATCCGCATTCACCTCGACTGGATTTACCTTCCGTTTTCCGTAGAGCCAGTGTGCCTCGCTCGCTAGAAGATCTATAGGGATCATTCCCGCGATGACACACACTGCCTCCGTCGACACCATCCTAAATGCGCTGCACACCCTTAGCGCAATTGACCGGTATGCCGAACTTATCTTCCTCCGGTTGACAGCGTGGTTCAACACTCCAGCCCAGACAGGGGCCGCGTATAGCAGGATCGACCTCACCACTCCCGCGATGAGTAGCCTGCGACTATACTTCGGCCCTCCCACGTTAGGCATCATCCTTGCAAGGGATGAGCTGGCATTTGCTGTCTTTTCTCGCGCATAATCCAAGTGTCCCTTGAAACTCAGCTTGGCATCGATCATCACCCCAGGTATTTGACAACCGATTTTGAGGCGACCTCACGATTACCAACCTGGATGGTAACCGTGTTATTCTTCCTACGGTTGGTAATGAGAACCGCCTCCGTCTTTTCGTCCACCAGGTCCAGCTTGGCCATTCGTAACCATGACTTGATGGTATGAATGGCTTCATTTGCATAAAGCTCCACGTCCTCGGGATGCTTTGCAATTGCAACTACCGCCAGGTCGTCCGCAAAACCAATCAGCGTTGTTTCCTCCGGCACGCGAAGGCCAAGCACTCTGTCGTACATTATGTTCCACAGCAGCGGTCCCAATACAGAACCTTGAGGCACACCTGCTGTCACAATGTACTCCTTCGGCCCGTCGTCCGTCTCGTACCAGAGAAGTCTGTCCGAAAGGTAACTCTCGATTAGCCGAGCCATGTAGCTAGGAACACCCAGTTTGGCCAAAGCGCCCTTAATCCAGCCCCAGTTGGCTGAGTTAAAAGCATTTTTGACGTCCAGCGTCACCAGAGCACAGCATTTGCCCATGGCCATTGCATTTCGAGCCAATTCCACGACCTTTGCTACTGCATCGATCGTAGAACGGGTTCGCCGAAACCCATATTGCCGCTCTTAAAGACCACCCGCAAGCTCGATGAACGGGAGCAGCCTGTTGTATATCACCCTCTCCAACATCTTCCCCATGGTGTCTAAGAGACAAATAGGGCGATATGAAGAGGGCACGCCGGGTGGTTTTCGAGGCTTCGGTAGCAAGACCAGCTTCTGCCTCTTCCACTGGGCGGGAAACACTCCTTCCGCCATGCACGATTCGAATGTGCTTGCGAACCATCTTGGTCTAGCCTTGACCGCCACCTTCAGAGCCCTGTTCGGAATTCCGTCAAATCCCGAAGCCTTGCTGTCCCCAATACGTCTGCAAATTTCCCAAAGTTCCTCTTCGGTAACATCAGGGATCGAGAAGACGTCCTGCTGAGCTGCCAGTTGGGGTTCTCTTTCGTCCTGCTCCTGCTGCGGAAAAAGAGTTGTAATTATTTGCAACAAGAGCCGTGGGCATGTCACACGAGGCTTGATTTTCCGAATGACCTTCTTAAGGTTGCTTCGCAGATCCCTGTATTCCTCCTCACGCTCCTGGTGCTCCGGCCTTCCCCTTGTCCTGTGGGAAAGTCTCCTCGCTCGGAGACAAGAGGATCTCAAGGCAGCGTTCTCCGTGTTCCACCAGTAGTTTGGCCTCTTGCCGTGGTGCAAACGTCGTCGTGGCATCGTAGCGTCGCATGCTTCGGTTACACGCTGAGACAGCTGTGTGACCATTTCCACCGCTGTTCCATCCGGATCATGGGCTCCCTCCAATGCGGCCAGGAATGTCTCCTCGTCGAAAGCCCCGATAGACCAGCCAACCGCCTTAGCCTTTCCACCTCCAGAGCGTCGTTGACTGCTTCCCCGGTTCCCAATATGGAGGAAGATGGCCTGGTGGTCACTGTGGGTGTAGTGCTCACTCACTTGCCAAGCTATCCCCCTCACCAGTGAAGTGCTAACAAATGTCAGGTCAACGATCGAACCCGACCCTCTTCCTCGAAAGGTGGGCACCCATCCAACGTTGGCCAACACGATGTCCAGCTCCGCAAATGACTCCAACAGAATTTGACCTCTGGTGTTCGTCGATCGGCTTCCCCACTCCAGGGCCCACGCGTTGAAATCGCCCGCAATGATTTTAGGGCTGCGGTCTCTAGCGTCCAACAGCAGACTGTCTAACATCTCCTCATATTGTGCTAAGGTTGCACTAGGAGGAGAGTAGCAGCTGTAAATATGGACACCGTTGACCTTCGTCCTTATAAAACCGGCTGCCGGGGGGCCATGACTTTCTGAATGGCCTGTCTTCCGCACGCCCAGATTGCGGCGTTACCAGACGCATCCACCGCCCAAGTCGCACCGCCGTAGTTTCTGTACGGCTCGCAAATAACCGCGACATCGACATTCGACTCTCGAATGGTTTGCGAGAGCAGGTCCTGAGCTGCCTCACAGTGATTGAGATTGATTTGTATCAATCTCATTTGCCTGTGCGGTTCAGCTCTCTCCTATATACCGGACATCTGCTGCTTCCCGCAATATGCCGGCCGTCCACGCCCTCTTTCCCACTACATAACATACACCTTGGATCTCCGGTGCAATCTTTGATGAGGTGGCCCTCTTCCCCACACTTCCTGCAACTCCTCGCCCTATCATGCTGGCTAGTGCATGCCGCCGCAAAATGGCCGAAATCGAGGCATCTGAAGCATCTCTTTAGAGATATTTGCTCCCTGAGCCTGCACACGACCCAACCTACTCTTACCTTGCCCGCGGTAATTAACTTAATAGCTGATTCCGCCGGCAAACCAATAATAGCGGTCTGTGTGCCACCATATGCCTTCTTCATCCTTTTTATGGCACTCTGGTCTATATCGCTAAGGTTGAACGCAGCACAGATGTCCTCCCGTGAGGTGACTTCATCTAGGTCCTTACATGCAACCACTATCTCCTGTTTCCGAGCTCTTACCTCAGCTTCCTCTCCTAGTACCTTTTCCACCTTCCCGCGGAAGTTATCGGCCGACTTGTCGGCGGATCTACTTAATTCCAGCATCAGATCCCCTCTCTGTGTTCGCCTGATACGGCTTACACTATCCCCCAAATCCAGCAGTTCCGGGTCTGACTTCACCTTTCGGAGGATGTCGGCATAGGACATATTTCCCTTCTTGGAAATAATTATTATTTCCGGGCGGAGCTTCTTTTTGTCCTTTTTCCTCTTGTTGCTCACCTTAGTCCATTGTTCGGGCCTCCGGGCGTTGGTTTCTTCCACTTTTGTAGGTGTTGTGGCTGCAATCGTGAGATTACCGACTTTCGCGGGTACTCTCGCCGGCTCCGCCTTCTTTGGTGAAGAGGCTTTTTTCTTCTTCGGAACTTGCTGTGGTCCAAGAGGCCCGCTGGTACCGTCTCTAGCCCGTTTTCCTGTCTTCCCGCTTACTTTATCACGGGGAGGCGTCACCTGCGTTTCCCTTGTGGCCTTGCCAACTGACGCTTGAGAATTCTTTTCTTCGTGGATATTCCGCCTCTGCTTGATGACACAGTGCACAGTTCATTTATTCGTTCCCCGAGTGTAACGAACGCCATTCCGGTATGTTCCCGTTTGCTTTCGCGCCTTGCGCCACAAGGAATGATCTCGATTAAGGGACTATTCGTATTTCTTTCAAAGTCCCGCGACGAATCTCGACTACCAAAAAGGAACATTGTTCTCGGTGGTGATCTCCCAAGCTTCGAACTCCTCCTAAAAGGATCCGGTGTGGACCTAATTTCCACTCCACCATTATCTCTTGTAGCATTAGATGCCACAGTAGCCAAGTTTCCCACTACTGAGGCACTGTGGTCGTTGGATATCGACGGCCGGGAGCCCGCTTGCTCACTCCCAAAAACCGCTGGTACTGGGTTTCCGAAGCCCTGCACCGTAAAAAAAATACTTTTCTCTTCTTCCATATTTGGTTTAATTTCTGGGTGTCCTTCCCATAGCCAATTTTTATCCACAGGTGGGCCTTTACTTCCCACCTACCCGGCCTGCGCATAAGCATGCCCATACACGCACATCTCCGGATGCGTGTATGTGCATGCCCATGACACATTCGCCGAGCATTCCCTTATCCGCACGAAGGGACGCGCCTGATGGGAGATTTGGCAATTCCGCACAATGAGTGTTGATTATATAAGCATATTTAAGTAGGCATATGTCTCATTTGTACCTAGCTCATAATGATTATTCATTTAGTTGGTCAAACCATTCACTTTATTATGATACCGACATCCAAAGTCTTAGAATGCAAGAAATTTGCATAAATAACTTTGAACTATTATAACTCTGTTAATAATAGTGCGATTTCCACCAATCGTGGTAGGATTATGCCCTATAGTATAGCCTATATTACTGTTGATGATTCTAGGATAAACTTAAAGGGAGTACCAACCCAATTTCTAGAAAATATACTTAAAAATATGGTAATACCCTATTGTTAACTTTATTTAACCAGGTATCGGTGTGGAGAGTATTTTGAGGCCTAAATACCGTGTACATTGACCATCAGTTTCTTTTCAGATGTTGGGATTGGGCTGTTTCTGAGAACGCGTCCTTTATGTAACTTACCCTTTTCGAACCCCTACACTCATCCCCTTTGCACCAATGCGAAAGTAATACCGGTTGATTTGAGGAATGATTTGAGACAACCCCCGCCGGATCGTGGTAGAGCAATTGAACCCAGCGCATGAGTTCTTCTGGCACTAAGTGTTGTCGTAAAGCATACCAGATGAGTTCATGTGGCACACGGTCAAACGTTTTCTCTAGATGCAGAAATGCAATGTAAAGAGGGCGATGTTTCTCACGGTATTTCTCCATGAGTAACCGCGCAGGGTGTATTGCGTCAGTAGTTCCGCAGCTTGATTTACGGTTACTTCAACGATTTCGCGAATATGGTTGTCAAGAATGCGTTCAAAAATCTTTATGGTATGGGAAAGTAATCGGACGTAATTTGAACATTCTGCTGGACTACCTTTCTTTTTCCATATCGAAACAGTGGTACTTTCCTGCAGTCAGATGGTATTCTTCCTTCCTGAATAACCCTGAAAGAATTCACTGAGCCACAGTGTTGGGTCCCAGCAGTTCGCCTTCCAGAGCTCAGATGCGATGTCGTCAGGTCCTGCGGATTTCCCCGACATCATTAGTTTTATTGCCTCCTCGACTTCAGTTGCGCTGACAAGTCCTCGAGGGTTTAACGTGAGCACCTATCTGGACGACTTAATCCCATGGTCGGATTGATTTTGTGACCACAATCAGAGCCCCGCTGAGACAAGCAACAAGGGTACCAGTTTATACCAAGTGCATGGCTTAGCATTCATACTGGTGGATGCAAGACATACCTAAATCTCTACCGAACTAAGGAGTACGGCACCTGTGTTGAAACGCAACACCACGCCGAGGCCCGAAGGTCTCTTCTCGCTTGAGCATAACCACAACCACCATGAAACTCCCACTAGGGGGCCAACCGCAAACAACCGAGCTGTACTCACATACAACGGGAGTTCACCCAAACTATGAGAGTCCAGGGGCTATCCCGGTTTCCATGGTACCAGTAAACCCCTGGTAAGGTTTCGTGACCAAATTTCCACTTTAGATGAGTTCCCGTGCAGACTCGGGTCTGATCGCCCTGATTAGGCCTTTGGAGCATTCGCCTACGGCATCACGGTCGGCGAACCAAAGTGAGTACAGCGTCTCCCGGTGCCACCAATATGAAGGTTCTCCTCGGCCACTTGGTTTTGGTTTGGCCGACAGGGTTGCAACTCCGTCTTCCTCACCACCACCTCTGAGCACCAAGTTGCGCTGACAGGTGGAACTGGTCCAAATGTCAGTAATGATTGTGGGAGTGGAGGATGAGTTAATTCTTCAGTTGAAATCTGCTCGAAGTATTCTCGCCATCTATCCGTTGGGGCTCGACGGTTGTAAGCAAAGTAGCGTGCTTGTCATTAACGTAAAAGAAGTGTTCGATATCCTGTCTGCGTTCGTTACGGCTTTGGCAAGTCGATACATATCTTTCTCGCCATCCCGAGTGTCCAGTTTATCGTAAAAATTTTTGTAATGGTTCGCTCGGGTGACAGCGACTGCTTTCTTTGCTTCCCCATTGGCATTCTTATAAATTTTCCAATTGGCCGGTGTTTTATCGTCGAGAAATTTGTGGTAGAGGCGTTTCTTTTCATGGACCTTCATTTCAACATCATCATTCCAAAGTCAAGTATCTCGGCTGATGTCCCGATTACCCGGCTTGGTGACCCCGAGGGTTGCAGAAGCCGCTTTGTGGATCGTGTCTTTGATTTGGTTCGCTTAAGTGAGATCTGCTTAGCATGCAGGACGGCAATCAACGGAGAATGTTGAGGTGCGATGGTCTCATTGGGAACGGTTTCGCAATCAGTGACAGAGGTAAAGTGTCGGCGTCTTATGAGAATATAGTCGATTTGCGTTTTACTGTTTCCACTATAAAATATAGGAAGATAAGACAACCGTTTGATGAACCATGTATTCGTAAATACAAGGTCATTGCGCGCTCCGAACCCCTTTCCCCCATGACACCTGCTATCGTCTGTCTTTTCACCCAAATGACCATTAAGGTCGCCGGCAATGATGATATAGTCGTCAGCAGGCAGGTGACAAGTCTTTTCAACGAGAAGTTGCCACAAGGCATCGGCATCAGGTCGACCTGTCTGTGATGTGTATACGGTGAAGAAGTGAATGGTGCGATCAGCTGACATAATGGTGAGCTGCATCAGCCGATCATCAAATCGTTCGACTTTTTTAATGACATCACGGAAACCCTCTGAGATAGCAATGCCAACACCATATTGAGTGTGTGGGCTGCCAAAATAGAGAAGTTTATAGCCATTTTTACGGCGTTCGTGTCCAATGTCGCAGCTTTTGGCACCAGACCATCAGGTTTCTTGCAGAATGTAGATATCAATGCACCTTTTCCGAAGGCCTCTTGCGAATTCCTCGGTCTTTCCAGTTAGGGTACCAACATTTAGTGTGCAGCCACGTATTTTTTGCATTTGCTCGGACTAACTTGCTTACGCCCTGACGCCGTCCATGTGTCAAGAACCCTTGTAAATTTCTGCCACGTCGACTGAGGTGGATGCCCTAGCATTTTTCCGAAGCTTGTTACTCGATCCGATCATGTTGTTTCTAAAAACATTGGATACATTTTCTTTGTCGGCCTGTCGTGGGACCTGCCACCAAGAGAGGTCAGGTAAGATTTAGCATAGTGGAATAACTCCAACTATACTTAATTTATTTCTTTCCCTGACCTCAGCATTTTATTTTTGTTATACTGAGGATAGAGCAGAGTACGTTGCCTCAAACCCTCTTCCTTTACCTGTGCTTGGGACCAGCATACTATGTTAATAGCATGGCGGAGTTAGGACTATTGCGCCAACGGTTATTATTAAGATGTTCCCTTGTCACCCGCCACTCATATGAATTCAAAACGTCTTGGAATGCAATAAATTCACGCGGAATAACAAATTTTGATCGTCTATAACTTTGTTAATAATGGTTGGAGTGACTTCAGGCTTTTCAGAATGATGTCCTATTTTGTCACTTATGCTGATGCTCTCCTACGTTCCATCCAATATCAAAAACAGAACCAGTTTTAAAAAGTGCTAATTGAACCCTTTCATCTGATACCCCACACGGCTATATTCAGTGAAAAAAAATTACACCCCCCTTTCGCATATACGGGGGGCCCGCCTTAAACTCACTATAAAATGGCGCTACTTGCAATTCATAGACACACGTTTCCAGCAAATCGATCGTTTCTGAGTAAATCGGGTGTGACAGACATAGACAGACATTCAATCGAATTTAATAAGATTTTATTGCACACAAAACCTTAATAAGACAGCTTTCTATCTTCAACGCATGTATACCAGATTCCCCAGACCTCATCCAAGTCTTCATACTGTGTTTATTCATTTCCATTTAACCCACATGATTCTGTCACCTGATCAGCTTTCATACCTCATTCGTTGACTCACACATAACACACAAAGTATTCTGTGACGTATTAAGTATTCATAAACATACCACTCTATTTCTGTCATACCAAGCTCACTTCTGCCCAGCATTATTTCGTGGTACACTACTAGGATTCCCGAACGTCTGAAGTGAACAGAGCATGAAATCTCAAGGCAGATCATTTTAAATTGCACCTTGGCCGAGAAAAGCAAGAGCTTCCATCGCCAAATTAGTACTTCGCTGCACACATAACTACGTGTCGCGTTAACATAATCATCATCCTCAACGGCGCAACAACCAGTATCCAGTCTAGGCCTGCCTTAATAAGGAACTCCATACATCCCGGTTTTGCGCCCAGGTCCACCAATTCGATATCCCTAAAAGCTGTCTGGCGTCCTAGCCTACGCCATCGGTCCAGGCAGGGTCCACCTCGTCTTCTTTCTCTACCATATATATTGCCCTTATAGACTTTCCGGGCTGGATCATCCTCATCCATACGGATTAAGTGACCCACCCACCATAACCTATTGAGCCGGATTTTATCCACAACCGGACGGTCATGTTATCGCTCATAGATTTCGTCATTGTGTAGGCTACGGAATCGTCCATCTTCATATAGGGGGCCAAAAATTCTTCCAAGGTTTCTTCTCTCGAACGCGGCCAAGAGTTCCTAATTCTTTTTGCTAAGAACCCAAGTCTCCGAGGAATACATGAGGACTGGCAAGATCACTGTCTTGTACAGTAAGAGCTTTGACCCTATGGTGAGACGTTTCAAACGGAATAGTTTTTGTAAGCTGAAATAGGCTCTGTTGGCTGACAATAACCGTGTGCGGATTTCATCATCGTAGCAGTTATCGGTTGTGATTTTCGACCCTAGATAGGAGAAATTGTCAACGGTCTTAAAATTGTATTCTCCAATCCTTATTCTTCCTGTTTGACCAGTGCGATTTGATGTTGTTAGTTAGTTGTTTTTCGGTGCTGACGTTGCCACCACATATTTTGTCTTGCCTTCATTGATGTGCAGCCCAAGATCTCGCGCCCCTTGCTCGATCTGGATGAAGGCAGTTTGTACGTCTCGGGTAGTTCTTCCCATGATGTCGATATTGTCAGCATAGGCCAGTAATTGGGTGGACTTGAAGAGGATCGTACCTTTTGCATTTACCTCAGCATCACGGATCACTTTCTCGAGGGCCAGGGTAAAGAGGCATCCCTTTGTCGTAGACCGTTGTTGATGTCGAATGGTCTAGACAACGATCCTGCTGCTTTTATTTGGCCTCGCACATTGGTCAGGATCAGCCTAGTCAGTCTTATTAATTTCTTCGGGATACCGAATTCTCTCATGGCCGTGTACAGTTTTACCCTGGCTATGCTATCATAGGCGGCTTTAAAATCGATGAACAGATGGTGCAACTGTTGTCCATATTCCAACAGTTTTTTCATCGCTTGCCGCACAGAGAAAATCTGATCTGTTACTGATTTGCCTGGAGTGAAGCCTCTTTGGTATGGGCCAATGATGTTCTGGGCGTATGGGGCTATCCAGCCTAGCAAGATAGAGGAGAATATCTTATAGATGGTACTCAGCAATGTGATACATCTATAATTGCTGCATTGTTTGATATCTCCCTTTTTATGTATGAGACAGAGAATGCCTCGTTGCCAATCGTCAGGCATTAATTCGCTGTCCCATACCTTGAGCACAAGTTGATGAACCACTTGGCTGTAATTCCATCGACTCCTGGCGACTTATGATTTTTTAGCCGATGAATTGCACGGACTGTTTCTCCTAAACTTGGTGGTGGCAGTATTTGTCCGTCGTCTTCAGTTGGCGGGACCTCCAACTCGCCGATGTTTTGGTTGTTCAGTAGTTCATCAAAGTACTCAACCCATCACTCCAATATGCCCACTCTGTCGGAAATCAGATTTCCCTCTTTGTCTCGGCAGGATGAGCATCGACCTGTATAAGGCGCCTGGTGAGGTTGCTCCCTGTACTTTTCTAGTTCACAGACCTGTTGGTTCTCCCAGGCTTCCTTTTTCCATCTGTGAAGTCGCTTCTCCGCTCGACGGAGTTCGTGATAAGTCTCTGCGCGTGCCCGCGTTTTTTGAGAATGCAACATAACTCGGTGTGCGGCATTTTTCCGTTCCGTTGCTAGCTTACATTCATCGTCAAACCAGCCGTTCCGACTCCTTTTGCGGCTGGGGCTAAGTATGTTTGTGGCCGTATTTATGATAAGGCTCTTCAGGTGATAGTGAAGACCATTTGTTGATACTTCATCCTCAGGTCCTCTGTAAACTGCGGTTATTGCGCATCCATTTCAGGGTTGTGTTGTGGATGGCTTCAGTGTTAACTCTCACCTGATCGTCAGAGGGGATTCTGGGTGGTGTTATTCGAGCTCGGAACACCATGCCAACGAGATAGTGATCTGAGTCTATATTGGCCCCCCTATATGTTCTGACATTCATCAAGGCTGAGAGGTGGCGGCGTTCGATCAACACGTGGTCAATTTAGTTGAAAGTGGCCCGGTCTGGAGAGGCACATGTATGTTTGTGGACCGCTTTCCACGCAAACCTGGTACTTCCAACAACCATTTCGTGTGACCCTGCTAATTGAATAGTCCGCAGTCCGTTATCATTTGTTTTATCGTGTAAGCTATGGGGGCCAACGTATCGCTTGAATACTGGTGGCTTCCCTACTTGGCTGTTAAAATCCCCAAGTATGATTTTAATATCATATCTGGGACAGGCTTCGAGGGTTTGTTCTACTGCCTCGTAGAAGGTATCCTTCTCCGACTCTGCAGTCTCCTCTGTAGGGGCGTGTACGTTAATGAGGCTTATATTTCAGAACTTGCCTTGCAAGCGCAGAGTGCATAGCTGTTCGCTAATGTTTTCAAAGCCGATAAAAGCGGGTTTCATTTTTTGGCTGACTAAGAAATTTACTCCGAGCACATGGTTCACTGGATGGCCACTATAATATATGGTGTAGCGACTCTTCTCCAGGAACCCGGTCCCTGTCCAGCGCAACTCTTACAGCGCTGTTATATCAGCCTTATATTGGGACAGGGTATCGGCTAGCTGTTGAGCAGCATTCGGTCTGTACAGGGAGCGCACGTTCCATGAGAAAATGCGCAAATCGTTATTCCGTTGTCATTGCCGGGTTCGTCGTTGTGTAATCCGTCCAGTCCGAGGCTCCTGTTGTGGCTTCGTAACAAGTTGTTTTCCGTGTAGGGTTGTCAGCCCTCCCAACCCCTTTTTTTAGACGCGGGAGACTCGCCTGCATCCTTCTCCGTCTGCAGCTGTTCGTTAAGAAAAAGCTCCAAGGGGTCACCACGTGGAGGTGGAGATAGGGTTTGGTAGTAGAGCTGTTGGTGTTGGTTCAGCAGGCATTTCCCAGGTTTTATGCTCCTTCGTGGGTACCAATCCACGTTTCGCCCTGGGACATATATTACCCTTTGACCACTCATTATAACATAATATAATATAATATATTAATGATTAATTATTTCGCTTTAAAATTATATTCATCCTTGACAAAAATTATGGAATCAATTCAATTCAACATCGTAAAACGAAGACACACGATTACTGAATTTAAACTGTGAAGCGAAGCGAAAGGGCGAATTCAACATTTTTTTTTTCACCGTATCTGCTCAAGCAAACTTACTAATAGTATATTACCAACTTTTAGAAATTTACTGAAAAACCCCCTTAAATTCATCCTAAGAGTACTAAATTTTGCACCGGCATAGAAGACAGTCCGGATGGCGCAAGTGGTTAGAGCGCTGGGCTGCCATAGCAGAAGGAAGCGATTCAAATCTCCCTGGTGGCAAGGAGATTTGTTATCGTGGCTGTATGTCGGATACCAGTCGACTCAGCTGTGAATGAGTACCTGAGTCAAATCAGGGTAATAATCTCGGGCGAGGCGGTTTTATGTAAAAACCTTATTAGAATCGAGTCGATGTCTGTCCGTCTGTCTGTCTTTTTTTTTTTTAAAGGAGGTGGAAATCTTCAAAAGACTCTGGCCTGGGCACGCCAGAGTGTGGGATTTTTACCAACTAATACCACCCCCGACTCCGCCCCCCTACCCCGTGGAACCACCTTTAGGTATTACATCACGGGGCGGAGTTAGCTTACTTTAGCTAGGTCTCCTTCCGTCTTCCCACGGGGTTCGTAACAGCGCCTTCCTCACTTCTTCTGCTTTTCGCAGTTTCTCCCGGATCACTGCGATCATGAAATTGATCGCATCCCAGTCTTCCTGGCAAGCTACCATTCTCCGGACAAAATTTTCCGTTGATAGCACTTCACCTAGGGTTTCCTCTAGGTTCCTCCTTTCTTCCACGAACCTAGGACATTGGAAGAATACGTGCGCTGGGTCCTCTGGGACACCGTCGCAGTTTGGACAATTAGGGAAGGTGTCCAATTTAAACCTGTACAGGTATTGACGGTGCCCTCCATGGCCGGTGAGAAACTAGGTGAGATTATAATTGACCTCCCCATGCTTTCTCTCCAGCCACTCCCTGATGGAAAGGATCAACCTGTAAGTTCAACGACCCTTTTCTGACTGGTCACATCGCTGTTGCCATCTGCTTATGGGTCTCTCTCTTTCGGCTTTTCTCACCTGCGGTAAGGGAGAGATGGACCTGGTGTTGTAAATGTTCATCATTTCGGTTGCCAGGATGTCAATCGGCATCATTCCCGAGATGACGATCGCTGCATCGTCTGAGACGGTCCTGAAGGCAGAACACACCCTTAGGGATATTCTTCTGTAAACCGTACTCAGTTTATGTGTATTGCCTAAAACCTGCCTCTCAAACTGGTACTGCATACAGCATGATAGAACTCACCACCCTGGCTATGAGTAGCCTGCAAGTGTGCCGCGGTCTCCTTCGTTCGGCATCATCCTTGCCAGTGGATGCTTTTTTACAAGTATGCTCTATATGCTGCCTGAAATTGAGTTTTCCGTCTATCATCACCCCCAAGTATTTGATGGAAGTGATGATACGATTCCCGATTCTGACGCAGGCGTAATTTCTTTTGCGGCGCTTAGTGATGAAGACCGCTTCCATTTTTTTCCTCCTCGCTCGGTGGAGCGTAGTAGCTGTATACGAATACACCGCTTATTTTCGCCCACACAAAGCCACTAGCCGCCTGACGCATACTATATTGTATGGCTTGACGACCGCACGCCCATATCGCCGCTCCACCAGTCGAATCTGTGACCCATACACCACCGTCAAGATTTCTCTACGGTTCACTAATGATAGCAATCTTCATCGCGGATTCGTAAGTGGTCTGCGCAAGCAAATCTTGTGCGACCCTGAAATGAGCTAGGCGTTTACGATGCACCTCCTTGTCAAGGGCATCAGCCCATACCTCCGCACCATAGAGAAGGACGGACTGCGTTGCTCCCATGAGGAGACGTCCCCTAGTTGATATAGGGCCGCCCACATTCGCCATTAGCCGACTCAAGGCCGCGACTCCTGCTGCAGCCCTGTCCGCGGCTGCTTTGATTTGCTCGAAGAAGCTCATCTTCGAGTCGAGCATTAAACCAAGGTATTTAACCGCTGGTTTTGACTCTATAGTCAACTCGCCGATCGATATGGGACGCAAGGTCGGGATTCTCCTTCTGGTCAGGATGACTACTTCGGTTTTCTCCAGCGCAAGGTTGAAACCGTGAGCAGTCATCCATCCGCTTACCCGTCGCATCAATATGCCAAGTCTGCTTTGCGCCTGTTCAACAGTGCGTCCGGCAACAAGTACCGCAACGTCGTCTGCATAACCGACCAAGCGCGACTCTTCAGGCATATCGAGTCTCAGCAGACTATCGTAGGAAGCGTTCCAGAGGTCCGGCCCTAGGATGGATCCCTGCGCTACTCCCGACGTGATTTCCATCCTCCTCTGGCCCTCTAGCGTCTCATAGAACAGGGAGCGGTCTTTCAGATAATCCCTCAATATCCGCAAGAGATAGCTTGGCACGTGAAAGGAGTTCTCTAGTGTGCCTAGCATATCTGTCCATCTTACGGAATTGAAGGCATTTCTGACGTCAAGCGTTATGAGGAGCACTATCCGTCGAGATCGGCGGCTATGCGCCCCGGCTCGATTACACGCATCTACGACTTCCATAACAGCATCCACTGTAGATTTCCCTGTTCTAAACCCGAACTGCCTTGCGGATAAGTCCTCGGCAGCACGGATCGCTTCAGCGAGTCTACCCCTGATGGGCTTCTCGAGCACTTTTCCGGCCGTGTCAAGCATACACAGCGGTCGGTATGCAGACGGGAGCTCCGGATCTTTCCAGCGAGAAGGAAAAATGCCCTCCTTCAAGCACGCGTTGAACGCTTCGAGCAGCAATTCTGGTCGTTGGCGGAACACCAGTTTGTAAACTTCCGCCGGGATGCCATCAGGGCCTGGCGCCTTCCTGTTTTTCATAGTGAGAACCGCTTCTTCGAGTTCTCCCATTGTGAAAAGGGGGCAATCCACGAGGCTTTCCGCACTGTTTACATCAACCCGTACAGGGTGTCTGGGGAACAATGCCCGCACAATGCGGTCCATCTGGTCGGTGCTCAGTATGCAGGGCTTCCGCAGAGCCCCGATTTTCCGAGTGACAAGCTTATAGCCAAGTCCCCACGGGTCATCATTCACCTCATTAACAAGATTTTGCCAGCCGCGAGCTTTGCTTTTATTTATAGCGCTGCGGAGTCTCCTTTTTGCTGATCTATATTGTGCCTTTATGGCACATGCCTCCTCGTTGGCGTACAAACGTTGTGCCAAACGGCGGAGCTTATGACACTCCTTCCGTAGGTCGGCAATTTCCGCCGTCCACCAGTACATAGAAGGCTTGTCGCGCCTGGGGCCTCTCCGGGGCATGGAAGCCTCACACGCCGTCGTTATCAGATTCATCACTGAATTTACGACGGTGTCAGCTGCGACACCCCCACCCCCCGGAGTGCCCCCAGTGCGGCCCTACCTGCTCCAAGAGCTTCGACGAACCTGCCGATGTTCACCTTCGCGACATTCCACACGCAGGGGGAACGTCGTGTTGGTGCTCGCCGGCAAGTAGCGTCAAACACTTCGAACGCAATGTACTGATGATCACTTGCCGAGAAGTCTTCTAGGACTCGCCACCCGTCCACCGATGATGCCAGAGATTCCGACGCAAAAGTGATGTCGGGAATGCTTCCTTCACAACCTGAGCGCCGAAACGTTGGCGTGGATCCGGTGTTTAAAATTACGAGCCCGGTTCTCGCCGCCATTTCCAGAATCCGTTTCCCTCTGGAGTCTGATTGAGGCATGCCCCATTCAAGAGCCCTGGCATTAAAATCACCGCCAATCAGGATTCGTCCCTCCGTGCTCGAAACGGCGTCCTCCAGAGCATCAAGCCGGCGTTGAAAGTCCGGAATCGACTCATTCGGCGTCAGGTAAACGCTAAAAAACGTTATCCCTAAACACCGGATCCAGGCAAATCCGCCCCCCCCGGCCTTCGGCAAGAACACGAAGTCGAACGTCGTCCCGAACCCAGATGGCAGCGGTGCCCGATAAGTCCAGATACCATGAGGACGGGTCCTTGTTTCGGTATTGCTCGCTAATCAGCACTAGATCAGCATTTACTTCCGCAGCGAACTGTGCTAGCAACTGGTGAGCGGTTGCACTCCGGTGCATGTTAATTTGCAAAATGCGGATCATGGCGTTCGAACCCTAGCCCTCTCCAATTCCGCCCTGAAGATCGGACACCGTCCCGAGCCCGCAGTGTGTGCGACACTTTCGCCAGACGCACCACGATCCCTGCAGAGAACACAACTCTCGCTTTCCTTGCAAGTCTTCGCTTGATGACCCGCTTGGCCGCATCTCCGGCATGCTGTTCTCCTGTCCGGACCCTTGCAAGCTGCTGACGTGTGTCCATAGTCCAGACACCTGTAGCACTTGGTGGGGACTATCCGCATTCGTACCCTGCATACTACCCATCCGATTTTGATTCTCCCGCTGTTAAGGAGTTTCCTCGCATATTGCTCGGGGACATCCACCACGGCAAGTTTTTGGCCTCGAGCATTTACAGAGGTAATAGCTACCCGGGCATTGGTTACCTCTGGACATTCACGCTTTAGCGCCTCCTCTACTTCGACCTTTTCTGTGAGGCAGTCAAGATCCCGTATTTCCAGAGAGCACATGGATTCTAGGCTGGAAACAAGGGCCTTCTCCCCCAATAGCCCCTTGACCGCTTCGCAGAACGTGCTCTTGTTGGTCGTCTTTGGGCCCAGTTCGACGAGAACTCCACCACTCCTCGTTTTCCGTATCGAAGACACCTCTGCTCCGTTCTCCTCGGGTTTCATCCTGTAGCGGATTTCACTAAGGACTTCCGCAAATGTCTTGCCTTCCGTCGGCTTAATGAGCAGAGCCGACGGTCTAGTCCTTCTTCGTTTCCTCGTTTTTTCCGCTACTGGCTTTGGGTTGGCAGCCTCCTTGTTTTTGGACAGACGTGTCTCTGGCGCCGGAGTCCGTTGTCTCTTTTTATCCTTTTTCGCCTTTTTTTTTGGGCCTTGGAGACTACTTTGATAAAGTCTCCTTCAGGCACGTCGTCCTCTTTCCGCTTTTTCCCCTGTTCACTTTGCAGAGGGCTATCTGCGGTCCGTTTGACGCAAGCAGCATTCTCAGCGGGGAGTGCGACTGTTTCTGCTCTACAATCGTCTTCCGCTGCTCTCCACGTGCGTCTATAAAAGGAAACGCGGTCCAGTAGTTCCTCCAGTTCCATCAGCCCGTTTTTGACGCCTTTGCTGACGTTTCTCTGAAGGAACGTTGCCGACCGCATACGCTTCACCACTGCTGCGCACTTTCGGATGAGCCTTTCCTCTTCGGCTCTAGCGAGGACGGTCAAATGCATTTCCACTCGATTTGTGCCCAAATCCATCTGCTCAGGACTAGCGTTTCTCACTGAGCTTACTTCCAGGACAGTGGAGTTGCCATCCCCGCACGGTCAGTCGCACCACTTGATGAGGCTTCCTCTTTATTTGGGCGCCCCGGTGTCTCATCGGGTATATCAGCCCTCGTTGCCTCTTTCACTGGTCGCTGCGGTGAACGACGCATCTTTGTGCTCCGCCCAAACGCACCCAGCTCTTCCTCCTTGTCTGTTGTTTCATCGTTTTTTTTTATAATTTTCAGAATATTCTCCATGAAAAAGTTACCAGCGCATCGTGTGCAAGGGAGCGGGCCGCAATAGTCAAGAACGGGTATACCCTCGGGGACACAGCCCCTACCCCAGTTCCCTGAGGCCTGACCTACGCTTAGCTGATCCCGGAATTCACGGACGGATCAGCGCTCGCTCGGGGCAACGCGGTCTACTAACACCGGTTCAATGCACACTTCCCGACCAGGGTCCCGAAGGGGCTGGCTCCTGATACACGTCGCAACTACCACCTTGGCAGAGCTACGCTCACATCACCCCGTCGACGCCGACAGAGAGTTGTCGACGGCTCCGGAGACTCCCAGTGTGTCCCGACGTGTACCGGTCATTCGCGGTTCGATCTTCACCGAGAAGCTTTCTCGAGGCTACTACCTAGGACGCAGGTATGCTGCCAGCTAGGGGGCAAAACTACTTACTCGGGCACCTCGGGGACGTCACACCCCGTATCATACCCGTTTAAAAATCGCTAACGACCCCTGAGGGGACCCTGCAATGATTAAGGTTTATTAACCTCATTTTTTCACTTCTGTTAACGCCTTCCTAAATTCTGGGCATTTACACTTCCGGCAATATGCCGGTTATCCCTTCCCTCCTTTTCTTCGCACAGAATGCATTTGGGGTCTCTATTGCACTCCTTGGCAATATGTCCTTTTTCCCCACACCTTCGACATCGATCGGACCGATCGATGCCTTTGCGAAGTGTCCAAACATTAGGCATTTGAAGCACCTTTTTAAAGAGATCTATTCCCTTAGTCGGCAAACAACCCATCCAATCCGAATCTTCCCCACGGCCAACAACTTCTGCGCTGACTCCACTGGCAGTCGCATTGTGGTCGTTTGAGTACCGCCATAAGCTTTTCTTAGGCTCAGGATAGATTCTTCGCTGAATTCCTCCAACTTGAATTGTTCCTTCAAGGCAGTGCAAATCTCTTCTCTGGATGTTACCTCATCGAGATCCTTGCACTGGATAAAGATCTCATGTTTTTGGGAATGAACCGCGACATTCTCCCCAAGTGAGTTTAAAACTTGGTTACGAAAGCCATCAGTTTTCCCCACACTGGATTTTTTCAGTTCAAACATGAGATCCCCTTTCTGGATCCTCCGGATTTTGCTGACCTTTCCGCCTAGGTCTTTTAGGTCGGGATCAGATTTCATCTTGTTCAGTATCTCCGCATACGTTAGATGTCCTTTGCTGGAGATTACAATTGCCTCCGGGCGAATTCGCATCTTCGGTTTCTCGTCTCTTTTCTTGTTCACGACCTTAGTCCAACCTTATTTTGTCTCGGTTTCGCTTCGCCAGCCGATGTTCCTACTTTGGGCACTTTGGGCCCTTCTGAACTTTTAGTTCCGTTTGTTGAACTGGTCGAGACTTCTTTCTTCCTTTTTGGTGCCTGTTGATTCACCAAAGCTTCGCCCTCTTTGTCTCGCACTCGCTTACTTGATCGAAGATCGGTGACTTTGTCCTTGGCTGTCACTTGGGTCGCCTGTGGCACTGTTGGGGCTGGAATGTCCGACTTTTCCTTAGGCTTTCTTACTTCTTCCTGGGACCTATTGTAAAGCACCCTGATGGCTGTCACCATGTTCTTAATGGCTTGGTGCACGTTATGCTTGTCGTTGATGAATTCGGATAGCTCAACTATTTTAGTCCCAAGATGCATAAAAGGTAGTTCTTCTGGGTCAGGGCTCCGTTCTCGATGAGTCTTGGCCAGATCACTCCTTTTACTGACTCCTTCGCCTTTTTCAATTACTGGGTTCCCAGGGACTTTCTCTTTTGCCGGCTTTGGTATTGGAGGCGATCGTAAAATTGATGAGCTTCTCCTGAATGGATCTATTTGCTGCTGCCGTCTGTCCGTCTGTCTGTCTGTCTGTCACACCCGATTTATTCGGAAACGGCTGGACCGATTATCACGAAAATTGGTAAGAGTATGTGATCTATTGTTCCCTTTACATGCAGCAACTGGCGCCATTTTGTGTTAAGTTTAAGGGGGGCTCACCATACATGTGAAAGAAGGCTGCAAAATTTTTTTTCGCAGAATGTAGCCATATGGAGTATCAAACGAAAGGGCTCAATTAGTACTTTTCGAAACTGGTTCCATATTTGACATTGGGTGAAACATAGGGGAGTGACGGCTCAAAATATGACTCCCGAAAAGTGTAACAGGTCTCGTTCTCAGAACCTATCCAACCAAAAAATCACAGTGGTGCACCTCTACTAAATCTATGCCTCAAAATACATCCGGTTTGGATATCTGCACAAATAAAGTTAATAATAGTATATTTCCACATTTTATAAATTTACCCGGCAACCCCCTTTATGTTCATTCCAAAAGTACAAAATTTGGCATGCGTGTAATGAAGAACATAATGCACAGCTTGGTCAAGTTTAAAGAAAACCCAACTATTATTAATAAAGTTATAGGGGGTGAAACTTTGCCATTTTTGGTGAATTTCGTGCATTTTAAAACATGCATGACGTCATCATCACATATCAATTCATCAATACCCCACCCAAGGGAGTTCGTATGAATGAGGTCTCAAAGAACTATTTTGGATTTGTAGCTATATCGGAATAGAAAAATGTGCGTTGAAGTTTCTTACATAAGATGAACACAAAACCTTTATACCTGAAGCGCGAGCCTCCGGTATTCCGACTTGTTTATATCTGTTGTAGGTTAAATTCTTCGCATTTACTAATAATAAACTGAGAGTATGAAGCGTACGAGGTTGACTATTATCAATACTGTGCTTTCCATTAAATGATTTATTTAAATCGCTTTCTAAAAACTAGAGGGCAATGGAATTTTTAACTATGTGACACGGAGCTGTCATGCATTCGTCGCTCCTCACACCTTTTTCTTCAGCCTTTGTCCCATTCACAAGCGGGGTCATTTTATTTTATCAGACGCCCGATCTAGATGTAATCGCGAGGCTTTTAAATCCCCATCCAGCATATCAAGCCACCGTTCTTTCGGCTGACCTTTTGGTCGGTTACCGTTGACTTCAATATTCAGAACAATATTGGTAAACGAATTCTCGTTCTCGCGAATTACGTAACCATACCACCGAAAACGCCCCACTCGCAGTTTTTCCATGGTCGGTGCAACCCCATATAGATCGCGGATATCCTCATTTCGGATGTGAAAGTCCTGGGGGTTTAACGTGAGTACCTGCCGTGTAGGCATAATCCCACGGTCCTCTTCGGACACGGATTGATTTTGTGACCACAATCAGAGCCCCGCCATGACTAACACAGCGATACTGATTTATACTGAGTGCAGGCTCAGCATTCATACCAGTGGATGCGAGGCCTATCTAACACCTCTGCCGCAACTAAGGGGTACGGCAAGCGAGTTGTATAGCGCAACTCCACGCTTGAGCTCCGAGGAGCTCTGCCTGCGATGTAGGCATAACCACAACCACCATGAAACTCCCACTAGGAGGCCAACCGCAAATAACCGGGCCGAAAACACATCCTCCAGGAATTCCCCTGGGGCATATGCTCTCAGAGGGCCATCCCGGTTCCCATGATACCAGATAACCTTCGGTGAGGCTTCATGGCAAAGCCACTTCAGATGAGTCCCTTGTAGACTCGGGCCTAATTGCCCTCCTCGAGTACGTGGGGACGAACTCCCCAACAGGTTAACTGGAGAACCGCAACGGAACCTTTCACCAGCTAACTACCGCTCTAAGTACTCATTTCGGAAGTGATCAAAACGTGTCACGCCACCAGTGCAATGCAACATCTTCGTCTCCATTACCGCAAGACGCCAGTCATTGCCTTTTATAGTCGGCCAACAATCAGAACTATAGAGCGCGGCAGACAGACGACATTGCGGTAAATTTTAGATTTGAGACGTGCGCTGTCGATCACAAAGAACGCTAGTTGTGGAATGCCACTTCATTCAGGTCGCATTAATGCGTGAAGCAATTTCTAAACGCAACTCTCCATTGGCTGATAACATTAACTAGAGATATTTAATTCGCTCAGTTCTGGGCAGATTATTGAAGCTGACAGCACTAAGCAATTTAAATATCTCGAGTGAAAGCTGTCAGCCAAGAGAGAACTGCGTTATGCTTCTCACATAGGAAGACACAAAACCTTTTATACCTGAGCCGACAAGCTTCCGGTTTCCCGACTTGCTTTTAACCGGCCACGTTTCGTCGCGCTTTCTCCGGGGGCCTGGTATCGCTCCGCCACATATGATAGATACACAACTTGATACTAAACTCACATATTATTAAGAGTAAACATATGTACATATATGCATTCTTATTAATAACGCAAGGTTTTCTGTAAAACAAAACCCTTTAAAAATCACTTTATTCTCTGTCTGTCTGCCCACCACCCGCACTTTTCTCGAAAAGCGCCACACCAATTCAAACGAAATTTAGTGCAAATATGAAGGCTCCCCGTACATGCAATGGGAGATGCAAAATTTTTTTTTTTTTACCTAATATACCTGGAGGACGTGGAGGAATTCAATGGACGATGAAATCTTTCCTCATGCATCTGGACTACGCTAATGATATCTGTTTGCTAATTCACCGAGTCATGGACCCTGCCCAAATGACTCTGGTATAGAGTTGGACTGAAGATAAGCACCAACAAAACCAAGGTTCTCAGTCTGACGGGTCATCGTACTCTCCCTATCTGCATTAATGGACAAAGCATCGAAAGCGTCGGTCAACTTGCACATCTAGGAAGCATGGTTTCCGCCGACGGCGGCACTGAACGAGATGCCCGACGCATTAACAGCTCTAGTTTCGCTACCCTGTTTAAAATATGAAAATGCAGTTATCTCAACACTAAGATCAAGCTGAGGTTGTTGCGAGTATGTCTGTCTGTCAACCCCCATTTACTCGCAAGCGAGTGAACCTATTGTCCCGAAATTTTGTGAGATTGTGTCATGTTTAAGTTCCTTCACATGCGACAAGTTGTAACATTTTCCGTTGGGGTTAAAGTGCGGCTTCCGATAGATACGAAAGGAGGCTATATATTTTTTCTTCGGTCATGTGGGATATAATCTGTAATATCTGTGCAAATGAAATTAATAATAGTATATTACCACACCGCCCCCAAGTTCATCCTAGAAGTTTCAAATGTGGCGCCTGCATAAGTGTAAGACACAATTCTGGGAAGTTTGACGGCAAGGTCAAAATTTTGTATTCCAGGTAAATTTATTGTATTCCAAGACGTATATGACGTTCCAAGCCAGAGATATATGCTAATAGAGTTTATGGGTAGTGTTCCATCTAGATGTACATATATATGTACATCAACGTTAGTGACAAACATACAGACACCGTCGTAAGAAATACAAAAGTGTTCTGAAAGAGAATAAAAGGGGTTGTATGTGTATTTTTTACAGGAACGTAACGTACAGTCTGTTGGATATAATGCGAAGAAAATTAACGAAAAAGGATAAAATAAAACTCTTACTGAAGGCAAATTAGAAAAGAAACTGTATTTTCGTATACAAAACTTTCCCGAAACCTATTGTCGACATAATCCCGTAGGTTCTCAATAATATCGCAGTCCGAGGATTATAGTGACGTTTCGCGTAGCTTTAGACAATTGAACACTACCATATAATTGTTTTTCATACTTTATGCTTTATAATAATAATAATCGTTGGCGCAACAATCCATATTGGATCTAGGCCTTGAAGTGTGTTAGAGCACTTCATTCAAGACCGTAACGGTACACTACAGTAGACTGTAGGAGGCAATGTGGTCAGCATTGCGCTCGCCCGAGATTATTACCCTGATTTGACTCAGGTACTCATTCACAGCTGAGTCGACTGGCATCCGACGTCAAATCACGATACAAATTCCACTGTCACCAGTGAGATTTGAACCGCGACCTTCCGTACGGTAGCCTAGTGCTCTAACCACTCAGCTACCCGGACACTTTATACTTGAATGTTTAAAAAATGCCCAATTTCTAACCACTGGCAAGCCGATTTTTGAATTCACATCCATATTTGGCTCCTCGAATACCACATTACCCATATCATTATGCTCCGTAAAAGCCCCACACTATAACAAATTTGAATTTTGAATTTTTAGCTATGTACGAAATACGCGCATATAAAGTTCCTCACATAAGAAAATGCAAAACCTTTTTACCGGAAGCGTCCAGCTTCTGGATTTTTTTTAAAGAAAACTACTAACTCTTTGAACGATCATAGATTGAATAATTTTCAGTATTTTTTTTATTCAAAAATGTTATAAATTGGTATTGTAAATGGTCATCAAAAAAATGCATTTTTATTTTTATATTTTGCGGTGATCAAAATTGTGGGGACCTAGATCATCTAAACCAAAAAGTCGATGAATTTAGTTGAATAACAATAAAAATTAGCGTTTTATTGAAAGACATAAAAAAATAATCATTTTTCAGAAAATGGCGGACAATCAAAGTTAAAGGTTTGACTTAGAAAAACCGTCGATTTTAGATTATAGGTTTGTTTTTCGAAAAAAAGGAACGATTAGACACTACATCTTGATGTATTGAGTAAGCATACCAACTTTCATAAAAATCGGTTAATTTTTGAGTAATTTTTGTCACTGCTTTCAAACGTCATTTGTAGAAAACACGTTTAAAATTGTAACTTCAGGTCGTTTAAGGAGCGGATTTTACTTCTTCAACGATCAGATGTCAGTTAATTTTATTCGGATCGACTTGAAATTTTAATCGATTTTTTTTTCTAAGTAGGTTCTAAGTAGGGTCAACCCTTTCAGTTAGGTTTTCAATTATTCGCCATATGCATTACATTGCATTATAAAAATATAATTTTACATTTCTGAGTATGTCGAATAATCTCGGACACAGTTTATTACAGTAGATAATTCGTATGGTGAAAAGACTGACGATTTGTTACGAAATATTGGGATCACCAATTATCGGGGGTTCAAAATTAAGAAAATCAACTCTGTTGCCCGGTAAATTTGTACGAATTATCTGGAAATATGAATAATCGCACTACGAATTATCAGGGTTCCATTGTAACATAATTCAATATTTTATAAACTTATTCAAATATGTTTCATATTCCACAAAATTAATAAAGAAGACGGGGGAAAATCCAAATTAGAAGATTTGAAAAAACCGTCCAGAGCATCAAGAACAAAAAATGTTTAATTAGAAAAGCAGCTATCACTAATTATTAGTTACATTGTTTTATCATTTGTGATGAAGCAACTGTTGGAAAACATATTCAACTTGTTTTAGATAACCATGAAAGTCATTTTAGGCTTGGTTGGCACCTGCTTTGTCGCCAAAAAGGAAAAATACTGTTATCTCTACCACTGCATATCTCAGTAGGTAAGGTTCCAGAAAAAACATTCAGTTATCATAAGCAGTACCCCCATGAAAGATGCTTTAGAAGGAAAACAAAACAAGTCGGAATATCAGCTATGGTTAGGAGTGTGTTAGCGTGGAGCGGACGGCGTGGGTAATGTGATATTGGTGGGAGGAATCTGGATAGGAATATTTACACTGGGATATTATTGAGAACCTATGGGATTATGTCGACGATAGGCTTCCCCAAGAGCATATTTCGAAGAAAAAATACTTGATGGAACATCTTCTAGAATAATGGAGAAAAGTTACAGCAGAATATATTCAATGTTTGGTTGAATCCATGCCACTGGCCAGCGAAGGCTATATTAGATGTAAAAAGTCTCCATGCGAAGTAATAACTAGTCATTTGTTGAGTTTTCAATGTCATTATTACGATTTTGTAGCACTGTCCGCATTTCAGTTTTGCACACGAAAATAAAGTTTCTTTTGTTATTCGCCCTCACCAAGCGTTTTATTTTATCCTTTTTCGTTGATCTTTTTGCATCCTTCTTTTCAACAAATTATACGTTACGTTCTTGTAAAGAAATTACAAAACACATAAGACTCACTTTACCTCTTTTTGAACACTTATGTGTTGTTCAATTTTGCTCACTGTAAATATGTCTGTCTCGAATAATTTATACTGACATACAAATAACCAAAAAAAAAGCTCAAAAAGGAAAACTAACATGTTCACTTGTGACCCGACGCTCATATGAGTTCACTTCATTTGATGATGACGTCATACAAGTCTTAGAATGCAACAAATTTACGTGAAGTAGCAAACTTTGACATCTACAAACTTTGTTTGGAGAATGATGTCCTCTCTTATCAACCATACTCATGCCAAATTTTGTACTTCTATGAATTTAAGGGTAAATTTTTAAAATATGGCAAAATTCTATTTTTAACTTTATTTGGGCAGATATCGGGGATGGGATGCACTATTAGGCCTAAATTTCATTTGATTTTTTTCAGACTTTGAATTGGATAAGTTCTGAAAACGAGATCTGTTCCATCCAATATCAATAATAAAACCAATTAAAAAAAGTGGTAATTGACCCCTTTGATTTGATACATACTCACCGTCATATTTGATGAAAAAACGTTGCACCCCCTTGTATGCATGGGGAACCCCCATTAAACTCAACAGAGAAGTAGTGGGATTCATAGACCACACGCTCTCACCAAATTTGGTAACAATAGATTAAGTAGTTTCCAAGTTAATCGGTTGTGACAGACAGACATTGAATCGATTCTAATAAGGTGTTGTTTCACAAAATCTTAAAAAAGTGAGGATAGCAGAAACTGCGCACTTGGGTATAAAGGCTTTGTGTTCATCTTGTATGAGGAACTCACTATGCACAGTTTTCAATTCGTAAATAGCTAAAAATGCTAGATATTACTTCATTAATTGCAATACTCCAAACCATGTATAGGTACTGTATATACATATCAAAGCCAGAATATTGTGCTCATCTTAAATAAACATTACGGAATACTGATTCGCACATATATACGTACGCGTCTAAACTGATCTAACGCATCTTCACGCATTTCTACTTCACCCCGGGCATGAAACAACTTAAAGTAAATACCAGTGTCCGGATAGCTGTGTGGTTAGAGCACAAGGCTGTCGTACGGAAGGTCACGGTTCAAATGTCACTGATGACAATGGGATTTGTATCGTGATTTGACGTCGGATACCAGTCGACTCAGCTGTAAATGAGTACCTGAGTCAAATCAGGGTAATTATCTCGGGTGAGCGTAATGCTGACCACATTGCCTCCTACAGTGTACTGTAGTGTACCATTACGGTCTTGAATGAAGGGCTCTTAACACACTTCAAGGCCCTGATCCAATATGGATTGTTGTGCCAACGATAATAATTATTAAAGTAAATACCACTGATACCAACTAGCACGCATGTCTATCCTATTGGACACAAC
Organism: Hermetia illucens; assembly: GCF_905115235.1. Lineage (NCBI taxonomy): Eukaryota > Metazoa > Arthropoda > Insecta > Diptera > Stratiomyidae > Hermetia > Hermetia illucens. Next base: position 119,158,582 of record NC_051849.1, read on the forward strand.
TCGCAAACATTCGCATGTCTGTCTCGAGTAACTCATGCTCAATGCTCAAAAAGGGAAACTCAAATATCCCCATGTACCCCCCCCCTTTCATATAAATTCACTTTATATGGTGATGATGACATACACACTTTTCAGTGCAATAATTTCACGTGAAATGCAAAAGTTTGAAAGTTTAATTTAGTTAATAAAGGTTGAGTTTCATCCAAACCTCCTAAACTTCCGCCTTGTAGTACCCCTTATACCACTACTTACTTCTAGCATGAACTTACGGGGGGTATCCGGGTAAGTTCTAATATACGGTAATTTAATATCATGAACTTTATTCGTGCAGATATCGGAATGGGGTTATGAAGCATAGAATTTCTAGAGATGCATCACTGTGATTTTTTAAGATTATTCGGTTCCATAGGTTCTGAGAACGGAGGCAGTTTCACTTTTCAAGGCTCACATTTCGAGCCTTCACTCCCCTACGTTTTAGCCAATATCAGAAACAAGATCATTTTCGAAAAGTACTATTCGAGGCCTCTCTGACCATATTCAGTGAAAACAAAAAAAATTTACATCCCCCTTTCACATGTATGGACAGTCCCACAGTCAAACTCAACACAGAATGACGTTACTTGCTATATGCACCAATTTCGGTTCAGTCATTTTCAAGTAGATCGGGTGTGGCAGACAAGCAGGCAGACAGACATTGAACCAATTTTATTAAGGATTTATTTCACATAAAACCTGAAAAAAAGAAGTTAAACGAAATTTATAGAAAGGAGGGAGGGACTTTTAGTAAATTGTTTTGGAACAAGTTCTTTCTCCAGGAAAGCAAATCATTGCTGCTGGTGGATATTAAATGTATTTAACTATACAGGCATCAGAAAAACGTTCACTCTTTCTTCCCCGATCATAATTTGCAACCTCGATGATGACCAATAAAAATCTAAAAAAGGTTTTCTGTAAGACAAAACCTTATTCACTGTCTGTTTGTCTGTCACACGCACTTTTCTCCAAAACGACTAAACCGATCTGAACGAAATTTGATGGACAGACGGAAACTATAAAATCCCATGACATAAATTTAGGTACATGCAAATGGGATTTTACATTTTTTTCCACTGGATGTAGTCGTGTATGGTATCAAATGAAAGGTCTCGATTAGTACTTTCCGAAACTGTTATTAGTTTTCGCGTGAATTGCAAAGTGCGCGAGTAAGGAGTCAAAATATACGCACTTAAAGTGAGACAGGATTCATTTTCGGTGGTGCGCATAGATGAAATCTAGGCCTCCAAATATGTTCCGTGACAGTGAATCGATTTTAATAAGGTTTATGGTTTCATACAAAACCTTAAAAAAGGTATGCACATGTGTGTAGCTTGAGAGTGCTATCATTTATTTAACGCAGTAACCTGAATTTGCAATTAACTGTATCCAAACACTGGCGTACCCCAAATTCGTCTAAAATTCCTTTGGCACTTATAAGAATTTTGCATTTATCCGAGCTACAATTATCAACCAAATTTCACAAAAAAATTGAAGGAAAAGGCATGTGCTCAAAGATTGCGGGCATTTAAAGAGAATTTGTTGTTATGCGTGTGGCATTTAAGTGGGCTCCATTGTATCTTTTTTCTTACCCATTACCTGTTAAATAATTGTCTTTCTTACCCATTACCTGTTAATCATCAACGGCGCAACAACCCGTATCCGGTCTAGGTCTGTCTTAGTAAGGAACTCCAAACACCCCGGTTTTGCGCCGAGGTCCATCAATTCAATATCCCTAAAAGCTGTCTGGCATCCTGACCTAAGCCATCCTTCCGTCTCAGGCAGGGTTTGCCGCGTCTTCTTTTTCTATAATCGATATTGCCCTTATAAACTTTCCGGACTGGATCATCCTAATTCATACGGATTAGGTGACCCACCCAACGTCACCTGTTGAGCAGGATTTTATCCACAACCAGACGCGTGATAAGCCTTCCAACTCGCCGATATTTTGGTTGTTGAGCAGTTAATCAAAATACTCAATCCATCGTTCCAATATGCCCATTCTGTAGGAAATAAGATTTCCCTCTTTGTCTCGGCAGGATGAGCATCAATTTTTATAAGGCTTCATCCTGCTGACTTGTTGGTAAAACTTCCGCGCCTGATGAGGTTTTCCGTGCACTTCACAGACCTGTTGGTTCTCTCAGGCTTACTTTTTCCGTCTGTGAAGTCTCTTCTCTGCTCGACGGAGTTCGTGATGAGTCTCTGCACGTGCCCGCGTTCTTTGAGAATGCAACATTAGTCAGTATGCAGCATTCTTCCGTTCCGTTCCTAGATTACATTCGTCGTCGAACCGGCCGTTCCGACTTTTCTTGCGGCTGGGACCAGGTATGTTTGTGGCTGTATCAATGATAACACTCTTCTCGTGGTTATGAAGATCGTTTATTGATGCTTCATCTTTACAACATCTGTTAACTCTGGTTATTGCGGTATCCATTTCCCTCTTATAGGTGTTGCGGAGGGCTGTGTTGTGAATGGCTTCAAAATTTACTCTCACCTGATTGTCAGAGGGAATTGTAGCTGGTGTTGTATTTAGACCCCGGAGCACCATCATTTTTAGGTGCGGGAGACTCACCTTCATGCTTCTCCAAAACCAATTTCAAACCTCGCCGACTTAATTTCCCGAATTTACCGAGGAAAACTACAAAAAAAACACTTTAATATTGAACAAGTCAAAGACAGAAAGCTCGGCTCTTCGGGTATGAAAAATTTTGTTAATTTTTTGTCTTTGGCTTGGTTCCACTTATATATAATTCGTAGTGAATATGCGTTGAACATGCCCGACTTCGAATTGGAAGTGGCGCTAACATTTTATCTCGCAAGGAGTAGTAAGAGAAGGGACAATTTTGACCTACTATAACTTGATCGATAATAGTAGAATTTCCACCAAACTTTCCAGAGCAGATTTTGTAATGGGGAGTATTTTGAGACTTAGATACCATGTGCACGGACCACCATGACTTTTTCAGATTTTTAAGTTAGGTAGTTCCTTGAAGGGTCCCTGAAATAATTCACCCTTTTCAGAACTCCCACCCCCCTCCCATAACCGAAGCCAAAACTAATATCTGCTCCGAAAAGCACTATTCGAGATCTTTCATTTGATGCACCACACCTTAAATTCAACACAGCACAATGTTACTCACAAGGGGATTCACAGCTTCCTCCTTTCTATTCGTATCAATAAGTGTAACCGCTTCTGAGCGAATGGGTGTGACAGACAGACCAATAGACAGACGGACATAAAGTAAGCCAATTTTAATAAGGTTTTGTTGAAAAGTGACTAGCTTAAAATACAATCCTTGACAGAATGAAGCAACTGTCAGGCAAATATTAGTTTTAATTTTATTTTATCCTCTCAACTTAAATAACAGAGCAATCAAAAAGCAAGTGACCGAGTCAATTTTCTCAAAAACAATCATCGTTTATAATTCGATGGTCAGATACTGTATGTACATACATTGCAATCATTGGCATTAGTACTGTGATGATTATTTAGTATATGTATACCTACGCTGTGAAAAATAGCAATATCAATGTTTGGTTTTTATGTGGAGTGCGTTGATACATGTTCTATATGGTATACTGATATTATTTCCAGACGCTGAACCTGTCCTAATTAGTCTAGTGTCATAAACCTTATGCCGCACTTCGACCGCATCATCCTCAAAGAAGAATTCATCCTTTCCGAGGTTGATAAAGAGATCATAGAGCGGTGCGGATCCCCAATTCTAAGGAAAATTTTTCAAGTTAGGCGTTGATATTTTCGTTACATGGGGAAAGCGTTCACGGTGGGTTAGGGGTACCCGACATTCAACACTTATTAGACCATCCTTTCCTTTCTCCCCCACTGCCAATGGATGAGCTTCAAAAACGCTTTCAGGACGTCCCAATTCTGGCTAATTCAGCTATCTCCTTACTCCGACGTCTCATATACTATACGAACCCCGCTACTGGCCGTCAATAAGGACTAAATCTCCCTGACCGACCTGATGTCCTGGATTCTTCCAGCTATGTTATAGCGTTCTTATAAATAGTCTAAGTGATCGTTCTTAAATTTAGCTCAAATTTGCCGTGCAATTGCTGGATTTAAAGCTACCGCCTCGTCGGTAGCGAAAGAAGACCACATTGAAGTAAGCAGTGCGGTGACATCATCAACTGAAATTCATGCTGGTTATCTGCCAAGGGATACAATGGTCTGCTGTTCAGGATCGCTTCCCATGAACATATCGTGGTATGAACATTTTCATACGTCAACCTTGCCACGAACGGCATTCTTTTACCCTTTTGAATTCTCCTTATCTAACCCTCAAACTGAATTCCTTGCTGACACCTAATTACCACGTGCTCAGACTGCTCCAATTCTAGGACTGATAAGGTTGCCGAAGGCATCGTTTTCCACATTAGATACCTGGCAATTGTATTCACAAAACGCCTTCATGATGAAAATCGCATAAAGAGCTCCACTGGCAACGGCTTTTCTATGCCCATATACTCTATTATAGTTTCTACTACAGTAAAAGGTGTCATTGGAAGTTCTCCATTTTGAAAAGGTGGACCAGTGAACCACCACCATGCCTCTAGAAGCATGACCAGACATGGTGAATTTCGAAGGGAGCTCGAATCTTGCGGATAACCGAGACCCTACCCTCCACCACCTTGTTCTCCAGTTCCTTCTGGCTCCATATCCATACAAGAGCTACTTAAAAATCAGTATAAGCAATAACCTTTTTGTTCGACATTCTTAAATCACTTGCGCGTGAAGATTTCGCGTATCATTTTGATGGAGCTGGTGTCATGTATATGATGCCTAGGATGGGGAAACGTATACCAAACATATATAACCTCTTAAGAAATATACCTGGTATATTGATGTGCTTCATCTACCTATAAAAAAAAAATAAAACGAACCAAAAAAACTTTTAAAGTTTTATTTAAAGTTCACTACTTATAAACTTATGGGCTAACTTTTTGAATCGAGCGTGAGCATGGTTTACACATAGGCACCCTATTTGCTGAATTTTCACCTAAAAGTGGAATCGCTTTCTCTACGCAGCGTGAGCAAAATATATGTCCGCATTTCCAACAATGGATCTGAAAGATTCAGATAAACATAAAACATTATCCTAATAGGTTGATAGACATAATCCATATTACCTTTTTACTGAATTGATCGAACGGCGCTGAACAAGAACATGAGGATGAATTTCTAAGATGCTTCCAGTCGATCGACATTGAACTGAGTCCTGCTAATTCATCGACAAACTTACAAGTTTCCTAAAAATATTCGAAAGAAAAGTTCCGAAAACTAACAATAGGAATAACCTGCATATTACCGGCAATTTAAATTCCACATATTTTAAAGCGCTACTGTAATTCCGCTGATCTAATTTGCCAAGATTTTTATCCAAACCGAATCTATTAAATAATAAAAAGAGGATTGTCGAATTTATACATATCCCGACTCTTCTCAAAAGAAAACATTAAAAGTTATAAAAAATGTTGATATTTGTAATTAATTTAAACAACATAATTGCTTTCATGCGATATTTCTCCAAACCCAACCACATCCCTGTTGAACAAGATGATAATGTCTAACAAGGAGCGAAGTTGTCTTTCACCATTCTTTTTCCCCCTTCTCGGTTCAGTGGTACTATGATAATGGTTTAGCGCTAAACTTCAAAGAATGTCATTCCAAGCGCTACTCGCAAAAATCCTCATCCACTTTATTTTCTTGTTCTCTTGACGGATATTACTTATCATATCAGATCTACAATTAAGGCTTAGGAGTTACTATCGACAATAAACTCCGCTTCAACACCTACTGCCTCGAAGTCAAAGTTGTCAGACCTTATACTTCGTTCTTCCTCTGACTTTGACTAAATCCTATGCCCTTCAATTCTCTTCAGCTAAGAAACACCGTTGAGTCCTGCTCCATGATCTGGTCACCATCCCGTGAATATGATTGTCTTGCTTTTGAAAATGGTGCAAAGTAAATTCACCCGTTCCATATTCTTTAAAAACAACGTGCAGTTACTTTCCAGTCTTGCAGATTACTCACTACAGACTGCTTACTTCCACACTACTTACATCTAATGAGAAGTAGTAGAAACTTGATGTCCAGTACGGATAACCGACGGGAGTCGCCTGTGCCGGTGAGTAGATCTGACTCTCGTAATGGACAGCACGGCGATTAAACTGTTAATCGTGAGGCGGTTCAAATCTAGGGCCCACGATGACCATGAGCATTGCTTCGCTTGGTGCAACTGTTTCACTACAATCTTCAGCAGGTTCGCGTAGGCAGCGGATGAATTGGACTGAGGAAATGAACCTCTTTATCTTTAGACACCGTGCCGATTTATCACTGGTAGTGACACAATCCCGGCTGGAGCGTCTTCGGCTCGAAGTCATCGTGAGAGCTGGTGATCAAGAGCCGATGGGAGCATATTTAGCGACATCACTAACATCACGCACTGTAGGCAAAAGTTTCAGTACTCGCCGAAGTACTCTTCTTCACTGTCCAGCTGAAGTCTCCACTGAGATTCAGGATGAATTCCAAAGAGCGTGTATAGAATTCTCGGAAATGGATCCTTTGCATAAACCAGGTATTCCCAGGCTCTACGTATATCCAGCAACTTCGAGAATTCTATCTCAAATCAATGATGAGATTGCATCTCGACTGTGTGCTGATATGCCATTGATGCAAATACAATCACTTGTGTATTATAGTGCAGCTGCGGCTGTCAGATTGCACGATCAGAATATTCGCTTCTGCGTTAGTGGTTTGAGCGACCGAAGCGATTCACCATGGAAAATTCATCTGGAACGTCGGCGTAATTCACCAAGGCAAGACATTGCTAGGCCGACTCAATTCAGCTCTGGCAATGCCAGTACATGTGTAGAACAACATAAGAATACAACATAAGCGAGGAACCAGAGGAGTTTTTCAGATCTCTCAACGAATCCCAATCGAGCGTCCAGACGGTCCAATTTTCGATGACGCAAGTGGGTTGGACTTTGGGGGTTACCCGCCCACGATGGTAAGTGGATCATCGCCGAAGGCACCAGCCATGCCGCTACACCTAGCATAAATTTTCCAGATGTTACCGAAGAATAGGTTCAACGAATCACATTGGCACATAGCATAAATCAAGTCATGAGTCGGCCGGAGGAATTTCCCCCCTTCCTCATTGTGGAGAGCAACTGATTATCGATTCGGTAGTTGTAGGACAAGCAACTAGAGGCCAAATAAACCTCTTTAGCTGCTATATCGATTATGCTAAACCTTTCTAAACTAATAAAGCTTTTGGCGACAGTCATGAGAGGGTGGCACGTCACTTTATCAGTGCCTTCATCTAAGGGTGTCAATACCTCGGAGCCTATCCATATATGGAAAAGCATTTGCCAGGGTGACTCGTTGAGTCCCCTTCGGAATGCATCCTCCAAACTGTGCCGTGGGGCGGATGAACCTGCCTCATGACATCGGAGGTAGGGGTGTGATTGACGCGGCGACTACGCGCTTATTTTTACAGCAAAGAGCAGACAATTCTCTTGTATATAGCTGTCTGCAAAGCAGACTGTGGGCTGGCTCCACTTAGCTTGAATGATAGATCTTTCAAATCTCTGAGTTGGATGAAGTCCGACCAAGAGCGGATCGATAAGTGAAAGTCAAAGGCAATGTATGGTAAACAGGTGAATTGCCTTCGGCAACCATTTGTCGGTTTGTATTTGCCGAACAGATGGTTGTGTGCTGGCAAGTTTTTTGTTGAAACAAAAGGGATTTCTGTGTGCCATTCAGAATGTTTTTCGGCTTTAGAGACGTTGCATCATTTCTGGCTGCACTGTAATAGCACCAGTGCAATACACGAACAGGCATGATTCTATATTCATCAAAACCATACAAGCATGGGCTGATCATGGGAACATGTCCGATTTCCCGATATGAGCCGGAGGTAATACTTGATAGTTTTACTTGCAGCATGTATTGGGACCGGCAAGTTCTAGCACAACAAGGCCGACATGCTATTAGTTGACAAGACGAGTCACTCCGCGAATATTATTGATGTTGCTATCCCCCATAATACCAACATTAAGCGAAAATATGTGGTGAAGAAAGTGAGAGACAGGCCCGGGAAATCAAGAAAATTTGGCGTAAAGTAGTTGTAGTTCCCATAATATTGTCAGCTACAGGAATTGTACCTAAACGCCTCACGGCTTCCCTTGATGCCTTGGGACTCTCACACAGTCTTCGATGTTGCGGGGAGGTCTCGACGGATTCTCTCACCAACTTACCACCAGCGCCCCTTTATCTATATATCTATATAGGTAGAATCGTCCGAGCCTAAATGCTTGGCATTTAGTGCTAGTATAAGTTAAAATCCGGCATTTGCCGAGATTGGGACAACTGGCAAGAGAATAAATATACATTAAATGACTCAATGTACTAACAATATGCCACGTTTGATTTGGAACCGAACCTGCTTTCATGCAAAACATTGGATAACGGATTCAAGGCTAAACAAAGCAACAGCGGGATTAAAGATTCGCCTTCATAGATTCCACGCCTGATTGATATTGGGTTGATTTTGTGCAAGCGTAACACTTGCAATAGCCACGAATGCGATATTGAGTCGTAGGCTGGTTTATAATAGATATTTTGTAGCGCAAGAGATACCATGTTTTTAAGTGATGAGGAAGAATAATGGAACTGGATCAGGAGTAATCTGAATAAAATGATTTACTAATGCTTTAGCGCGCCTAAAAACGGGACAAATTGTACCAACTGGTCCTTCAGGTTGGGGGCTGGGTAGGGCTGACAACCCTACACGGAAAACAACTCGTTACGAAGCCACAACAGGAGCCTCGGACAGGACGGATTTTAAAACGACGGACCCGGCAACAAACACGGAATAAAGATTTGCGCATTTTCTCATGGAACGTGCGCTCCCTGTACAGAGATGAAGCTGACCAGCAGCTAGCCGATACCCTGTCCCAATATAGGGCTGATATAACAGCGTTGCAAGAGATGCGATGGACAGGCACCGGTTTCCTGGAGAAGAGCCACTACATCATATATTATAGCGGTCATCCAGTAAACCATGTGCTCAGAGTAGGTTTCTTAGTCAGCCAAAAAATGAAACCTGCTGTTATCGGCTTTGAAAAAATAAGCGAACGGCTATGCACTCTGCGCTTGCGAGGCAAGCGCAGATATATAAGCCTCATAAACGTTCATGCCCCTACAGAGGAGACTGCAGAGTCGAAGAAGGATACCTTCTACGAGGCAGTAGAACAAACCCTCGAAGCCTGTCCCAGATATGATATCAAAATCATACTTCGGGATTTTAACAGCCAAGTAGGGAAGGAGCCCGTATTCAGACGATACGTTGGCTCCCATAGCTTACACGAAAAAACAAATGATAACGGACTGCGGACTATTCAATTAGCAGGGTCACACGAAATGGTTGTTGGAAGTACCTGGTTTGCGCGGAAAGCGGTCCACCAACATACGTGGGCCTCTCCAGACGGGACCACTTTCAACCAAATTGACCACGTGTTGATCGAACGCCGCCACCTCTCAGCCTTGATGAATGTCAGAAAATATAGGGGGGCCAATATAGACTCGGATCACTATCTCGTTGGCATGGTGCTCCGAGCTCGCATAACAATACCACCTAGAATCCCCTCTGACAATCAGGTGAGAGTGAACACTGAAGCCATCCACAACACAACCCTCCGCGACACCTATAAGAGGGAAATGGATGCCGCAATAACCGCAGTCAACAGAGGACCTGGAAATGAAGCATCAACAAATGATCTTCACAATCACCTGAAGAACGTTATCATGGATACGACCACGAACATACTTGGCCCCAGCCGCAAAAGGAGTCGGAACGGCTGGTTTGACGATGAATGTAAGCTAGCAACGGAACGGAAGAATGCCGCATACCGAGTAATGTTGCATTCTCAAAGAACGCGGGCACGCGCAGAGACTTATCACGAACTCCGACGAGTGGAGAAGCGACTTCACAGACGGAAAAAGGAAGCCTGGGAAAACCAACAAGTCTATGAACTAGAAAAGTACAGGGAGCAACCGCACCAGGCGCGCAAGTTTTACCAACAAGTCAGCAGGATGAAGCCTTATACACCTCGATGCTCATCCTCCCGAGACAAAGAGGGAAATCTGATTTCCGACAGAATGAGCATATTAGAGCGACGGGTTGAGTACTTTGATGAGCTACTGAACAACCAGAACATCGGCGAGTTGGAGGTCCCGCCAACTGAAGACGACGGACAAATACTGCCACCACCAAGTTTAGGAGAAACAGTCCGTGCAATTCATCGGCTAAAAAATCATAAGTCATAATGCCTGACGATTGGCAACGAGGCATTATCTGTCTCATACATAAAAAGGGAGATATCACACAGTGCAGCAATTATAGAGGTATCACGTTGCTGAGTACCATCTATAAGATATTCTCCTCTATCTTACTAGGCCGGATAGCCCCATACGCCCAGAACATCATTGGCCCATACCAAAGAGGCTTCACTCCAGGCAAATCAGCAACAGATCAGATTTTCTCTCTGCGGCAAGCGATGGAAAAACTGTTGGAATATGGACAACAGTTGCACCATCTGTTCATCGACTTTAAAGCCGCCTATGATAGCATAGCCAGGGTAAAACTGTACACGGCCATGAGAGAATTCGGTATCCCGACGAAATTAATAAGACTGACTAGGCTGACCCTGACCAATGCGCGAGGCCAGATAAGAGCAGCAGGATCACTCTGAAGACCATTCGACATCAACAACGGTCTACGACAAGGGGATGCGCTATCATGCGTCCTCTTTAACCTGGCCCTCGAGAAAGTGATCCGTGATGCTGAGGTAAATGCAAAAGGTACGATCCTCTTCAAGTCCACCCAACTACTGGCCTATGCTGTTGATATCGACATCATGGGAAGAACGATCCGAGATATACAAGCTGCCTTCATCCAGATCGAGCAGGCGGCGCGAGATCTTGGGCTGCACATCAATGAAGGCAAGACAAAATATATGGTGGCAACGTCAGCACCGAAGACGAATCAACCAACAACATCAAACCGCATTGGTCAAACACAAAAACGAAGAAGAATAAGGATAGGAGAATACAACTTTGAGACCGTTGACAATTTCTCCTATCTAGGGTCACGATGATGAAATCCGCGCACGGTTGTTGTCAGCCAACAGAGCCTATTTCAGCTTACAAACACTGTTCCGCTCGAAACGTCTCACCATAGGGTCAAAGCTTTTACTGTACAAGACTATGATCTTGCCAGTCCTCATGTATTCCTCGGAAACTTGGGTTCTTAGCAAGAAAAATTGCGAACTCTTGGCCGCGTTCGAGAGAAGAATCCTCCGAAGAATTTTTGGCCCCCTACATGAGGATGGACGATTCCGTAGCCTACACAATGACGAAATCTATGAGCGATACCATGACCGTCCGGTTGTGGATAAAATCCGGCTCAATAGGTTACGGTGGGCGGGTCACTTAATCCGCATGGATGAGGATGATCCCGCCCGGAAAGTCTATAAGGGCAATATCTATGGTAGAAAAAGAAGACGAGGCAGACCCTGCCTAAGATGGAGCGATGGCGTGGGCCAGGACGCCAGATAGCTTTTAGGGATATCGAATTGGTGGACCTCGGCGCAAAACCGGGATGTCTGGAGTTCCTTATTAAGGCAGGCCTAGACCGGATACCGGTTGTTGCGCCGTTGATGATGATGAATGCTTTAGTCAGAAGTTATGAATCTAATCAATTCCTGGCGCCTTCCAAAAACCTGTCTTTTCAAGGACTATTCCAATGTTAGCTTCAGTTACATATCACGTGTGGTTATTTCAGGGGGATCTCGCATGAACAAATAACGTCAAATACTTATTCAGAAGTCTGCTACCTCATCCAGATCGAGGTTGCTTTCACGACCTGAATTGGTGATAAAATCGTCTTTGATTCTGGAAGAACAAGGTGGTTCCTACCCTACACTGGTAGCTGTTTTGATATCTGTGGCTCACGTTGACTTAAGACTCACCACTTTTTCAGTACTTTTTTGGTTAGATAGATACTTTTTGCTCAGTGACAAATAATCGAAAAGTTGAACTGGTAATGTTACACCGCCTGTCGTCACATTTGTGAAATAGGTCATAATTCTCGTAAAATCGCAAACAAATAAAACAAAGTAGCGTTTTCGGCAAGTGCAGTCCACTACATCATAAAAGATATAAAATAACACACTATTTTAGACATAAAAGATAAATCGCTGCCCAGCTAATGCATCGCCGATCGACCGGTTCAGTACACACACGATGACATTGAATTTGGACCTGCCACGTCGGTACTTGCGGCTGTTCACAGTTGCAGACGTGTAGTCAGAGATCATCATTTTGCCTCAATATGGCCTCCTCATCGACATCCGAGGTAAGAAATTACGAAATTCATTAACCGGACGCGGAAGCTACTTTTGTCCATAGCATTCTCATCGTTTTGGAAGTCGCTGCACTTTGAGGGAAGCTCAGACTTCGCTACGCGGCTCACCTAGGACTCCCCTGAAAGACTTCTCTACAGAGCACAGCCATCTGGTTTCTGGACATTTCAATGAATCACATTCACATAACAAGCCGCCGATCTTCAAGCGACCATGAAAGCTTGTCGGGCCGCACTGCCAAGAAATTATTTCCCAATTTCCTGGAGCACGGTATCATTCAACCATCGTCCAGCCCATGGGCCTGATCACCCCACCTCGTCTCAAAGTCAGGGGGCACGTGGTACATACACCGTTATTGATCAATCAACTTCGACCGTGTCTTTGCCATCTGCAGTGCACCCTTCTAGCAAACTCTCCTCTTACAGCTATTAGGATGAGTTCGGAACTATCCCTCGTCGATTATAATAAGAGAATAAAAGGAACACGTAATTTGAGAGTTTCTTTAGCCTAGCCAGAGTCCGGACGTTTTCCGAGACCCTGAGCTAGTATTGCACGATTAAATTCAATACAATTAATATATGTATTTTAGTTTTTCTTTTTATTGTGAACCATTTTCCTCCTTATATACGTAGAACATAACATTGTTAACATGCTGCTCCCAGGGCAGAAGTGAGGCAGCATCTGCTAAGAGTTGCCTCTCCCCTGGACAAAATCGTCAGTCAACTTTTTTAAAGACTTGGATGCTAAACATTCCGTGGACCACAAGAGAGACAGTAAGTGGTCCGTTCCGTCATCAAGTGGGTGTGAACTAAGGACTCCCAGCATCCTCAACAAAAAATAACATTGTTAAGTTCACTTAACGTGCAAACTCATGTAACCGGATATTTTCACAAAAAGAAAAGGAGTATATGTTACCAACTGCCTTATAATAATTTAAAGCCGAGGAGTTTACCAAATCTGAGAAAACGGGGGACTCGACCTGCATTCCTTTGTCGGTGATTATAATTGTCGCCACATCAAAGCGTGGAACCCGTTCTCAACAGAGGATCTCAGTACAAGAATATGCAGACAGGTACCGCCTTAGGATAGGGCATGAACTTATCGACAATTATGAGGCAATACCTCGATCGAGATAGATTTTGTGAAAACGCTTGGTGGACCGAAGGAACACGCCTATCTCTTTCCTCACATGTTTTGTAACCTTGCACTTCTGGCATGCCCAAGAATTAATTTCATTGTACACGGGCGGCCAAAAATGACTATTCAGTTCGTTGTCCGCATGCCTTGATGCGCTAGAACTCACTTTCACGCAGCAGTTGGCTTGGCGCATGCCGGCCAAAGCGAATATATCCTAACGGAGGGTGGGAAATGTTTCTCATCAGGTATAGTCATGTGAGGTATCAAATCCAAGTCTCAATTAGTATTTTTCCAAGCCGATACTAAACATTTGCTGCAAAAAGAAGGAGTGCGAGGTTCCGAAAAGGATCAGTTACTTCCAAGGACCCGTTCTCAGGAACTACTCAACCCAAATGTGTGAAAAAAGTATGGTAGTCCATGCAAATGGTATTAGGCCACAAAATATCCTCCATACTGAAATCTATTCAAATGAACTTAATCATAATATATTACCATATTCATTAAAGTATGTTTTTTGTAAATTGACTGGGAACCCCCTTAAGTTTATGGTAGAGTAATCAAGTTTTGCAGCAATAAAAGGTATACTACAATATAAACACTATCAAGTTTGGTGGAAATCGCACTATTAGTAACAGAGCCAAAGTTGTCACTTTTGTTAAAATTGATTGTATCCTAAGACCGTATCAGTATCATTAAAGTGAATGGTCTGATAAACTAAATGCGAAATACAACAAGTCGGGAAACCGGAAGCTGGGCGCTCCAGGTATGAAAGGTTTTGTTTGCTTCTTCTGTGAGTATATTTGAGTGTAGAACTATCCCATTTGTACGTAGCCTGTTATGTATATACATTTACCATGTCAGAATTAGTACTTCGGGTTGTAAATTTACATGGTAAAGAGGAATTTGAGCTACTGTAACTTTGTTACTAATAGTATGATTTTGATCAATTTGGAGATAATATGGTTCATATTACATTTTATACCACTACCAAGTTCTATAACTCTGGGATAAGCCTAAGGGGGGTTTTACTCAATTTTCCTAAAAAATTGTAATATGCTAATATTAACTTAATTTGAACAGATATCGATATGGAGAGTATTTTGAGGCCTGGGCAGCATATAGAGGCAGCTTCATGAATTTTTTCAGATTTTTTGGTTGGGTAGTTTCTGAGAATGGGTCCGTTAAAGAAAGCATCACTTTTCACCCCTCCCACTCCCCGTTTTTCTAACAAATCTCAAAACTAAGATCGGTTACTAATTGACACCTTTTATTTGATACCCCACATGACTACACTCTCCTTTTACATGTATGGGGACCCCCCTAAATACAACCTAGAAGGATATCACTCGCTGCATGTCTGGGGGTCCACAGTTTCCACCTTCTCACCAAATTTCGTGTCAATCGGTATAGCCGTTTCTGAGAAAAGTGCTTGTGACAAACAGACAGACAGATGCCGAGGCGTGGTGAGGATGAAGCCGAACGTGGGAGGACCACGGCATACCTCTAGGTTGCTTATAGCCAGGGTGGTGACGTCAATCATGCTCTATGCGACCCTAGTTTGGAGAGAGGCGTTGCGGATGTCAGTTAATACTAGCAAACTGAATGCAGTCTACAGGAGGACAGCTCTGAGGGCATGCCCTCCCTTCAGGACTGTCTCAGATGATGGAGTATTCGTCATCTCTGGAATGATGCCCATTGACATCTTGGCAGATGGGATGGCGAATATATACTATGCGAAGCCAATCTCTCCCTTATTGCAGACGAAGAACACTGAGAGGAAGAGATCCATAAATAGATGGCAAGAGCGGTGGGAATGCTTGGGAAAAGGTCGGTGGACTCACAGGCTCATTCCTGCCACCAAGCAGTGGTTGGAGAGACGACACGGTGAGATTAATTATAATCTCACCCAGTTTCTCACGGGATATGGAGGATATCTCCAATACCTTCACAGGTTTAAATTGGAGACCTCACCCGACTATCCAAATTGTGATGGAGTCCCAGAGGACCCAGAGCATGTATTCTTCCACTGTCCGAGATTTGCGGAAGAAAGGAGGAATCTAGAGGAGACTCTAGGAGATGTGCTGGTACCAGAAAATATGGTGCTGAAAATTATAGCAGATCAAGAGAATTGGGATGCGGTCAACTTCATGATCGCATCTATTCAAGATAAATTGCGAAAGGCAGAGGAAAGGAGAAAAGCGCGGTCACGTGCGCCGCGTATAGAAGAAATGGGATTAAGCTAGAGTGAGCTGACTCTGCCCTGTGATGTAATACCTTATGGTGGTTCCGCGGGGCTGGGAGGTAGTCGGGGGTGGTTTGAGTGGGTAGTGAAGAAGATTTCCAACTCCTCAAAAAAAAAAAAAAAAAAAAGACAGACAGACAGACAGTTTTGTTTTGCAAACAAAACTTTAAAAAATGTACTCCAGGTTGTTCATTCTTCGGCCTTAGTGGACTTTGTGTAAATAACTTGCGAATTATGTTCGATAACTTGTTTGAATAAAACCTTCGTCCAGAGTTCATAAAATGCCAGTTTCGCCAATGCTCTTCGTATCTTCATACATTCTGAGACAACCGATGGGGTTGAAGTAGATGTCAACGCCACCGAAGACGATTAACTGGCGGTTGTTGTACCAAAAAATGGTTTTGTGTCGGATGATGATGCTGCATTTCCAAAAGGGCTTGCACTGAATATTGATCTTGGGTAGGCTTGAACTGCAATAACTTTTGTAGTTGTTGCCTGAGATGTTGGTTTGCATATGTTCAGATTACCGCAAGGCAAATCTGTTTGATTAGCTGCAGTGGTGATTAGGGTCAAACCAGGTGTTGTAGCACTTCCAACGACTAAACAACATGAATCCTTACACTTGCATTGAGTTACCAGTATTATTTTTTAAATATCGGGGTCAGTAAACTTAACGTACAAACTCACGCAACCGGATATTTTCACAACAAGACAAGGATTATATGTTAACAATTGCCCTATAATATAATAAATCAAAACAAAATTCCCAAAAATTATAACTTAAGAAGGACGTAAAACTGGAGAGCATGAATTCACTCCACTGGGTTTTTCCGAATCTATTTCTTAACGTACTTCGAAAAACAATTTTCCCTGCCAAAAATTGTTTTTTCATATCATGACCAATGCGATTGCGCAATTGTGTACGTTCGACACGCGAATTGCATGCTCCGCCACAACATGTACGGATGGCTTAGTTTTAAGAGCGCTACGTTCCCACATCGGAAAGTTTCGGTTCAAATCTCACTGGTGGCTTATTGCGATTGGATATCGGATACCAGTCGTCTCAGCATTGAATGAGCATTTGAGCCAAATTAAGGTAATAATCACTGATAAGAGCAATGCTGATCACATCTCCTCCTAAAGTGTATCGTAGTCTTGCACTGTACCATTACGGTTTTGAATGAAGTGGTTCTGTTCAAGGCCTAGATCCAACTGGATTGTCCCACCAACGAGTATTGTTATTATATTATTACTACGTTAAACTCCTTGCGCTATGTGACGTTTTATTATTATTATCACAAATGTGGCCTATTTCCCTAACTCCAGCTGATATTCGGTCATTTTTGAAAAGCACTTCTTACTCTTCTTCTCTTCCATCTGCTACGTTGCGCATGATCATATTTTGAAAAAAAATAGAGCTCTCTTTCTCCTGTATGGGGTGCCCCCCCTCCCCTTCTTTAAACTTAACACAAAATCATGCTACTCATTGCACATAAAAAAAGTCATAGATCACATGTTCTCATCAAATTTCATGAGAATAGTTTCAACCATTTCCGAGTAAATCGAATATGTCAGGCTAGCAGACATTGAATTGCATTGAATCAATTTTATGAAGGTTTGATTCTACATAAAACCTTAAAAACAAGTCAGAATACCTTAAAAACAAGTCAGAATACCGAAAGCTGAAAGTTTCGAGGTTTTAAGTTCATCTTGTGAGAGAAACTTTCTGTGCACGTCTTTTTCTTCATATATAGTGCAAAAATTTAAAATATTCCTGCATATACTCTCAAACTTCGAGATATGTATACATATTACAGCCATAGATATCATCATCACCCTAAATAAGCGAACATTGCCTATTACCGAATACTTTTCAGAAATGTATATAAATTGATAGCACGCATAATCCTGATTTACTTCGTATACAGAAGCATACATATGTACATATACA
Source organism: Hermetia illucens (assembly GCF_905115235.1). NCBI lineage: Eukaryota > Metazoa > Arthropoda > Insecta > Diptera > Stratiomyidae > Hermetia > Hermetia illucens. The sequence continues at coordinate 119,176,398 of NC_051849.1, forward strand.
GTTCGTAAATTAAATACGACTGGTACTAACATATAAATATATCTATCTGAATTAGGCACTACTCGCAAACTTCGTTAATATATATGTGAAATTGATACCGATATACAAATGATTAAAAAAATAACAAGTCGGGAAACCGGAAGCTAGATGCTTCAGGTACGAAAGGTTTTGTGTATTTCTTAGTACGTAGCACGTAATATATGCATATGTCCACTTTCGGGTGATATTGACATTGATAGTCTTCAATTTTCAAAGAAGCAACAACTTCGACGTATTATAAATTTGTTAGTAATAGTGCGATTTCCATCAAACTTGGTATGATCATGCTCTACATTATAGCCTATATCACTGCAGAATTTTGTGACGCTAGGATGAATTTAAGGGGGGTTTCCAGCCAATTACAAAAAAATATAGTAATATACTATTATTAACTTTCTTTGAACAGATATCGGTATGAAAGGTATTTCGGAGCCAAGGCACCATATAGTGGCAGCCTCTTGATTTTTTTCAGATTTTTCGGTTTGGTAGTTTCTGAGAATGGCCCCCTTAAAGAAATGATCACTGTCAACCCCCCGCACTCCCCACGTTTCCAAGAAATGTCAAAACTAAGACCGGCTTCGAAAAGTACTAATCGAGACCTTTAATTTGATACCCCACATGACTATATTTGATGAAAAAAAATTTTACACCCCCCTTTTGCATGTATGGGGACCCCCCCTTAAGTTCAACGTAAAAGGATGTAACTCACTGTATGTGTGAGCGTTCACAGTTCCCACCTTTCTACCAAATTTGGTGCCAATCGCTATAACCGTCTCCGAGAAAAATGCGTGTGACGGACAGACAGACAGACAGACAGACGGACAGACAGACAGACAGCAAGACAGACAGACCTGTGCGGAGTTGACAAATCTCCCATCAGGCGCGTCCCTTCGTGCGGATAAGGGAATGCTCGGCGGATGCGTAGGAATATGCACATATACGCATTTGCAGGCGTGCGTGTATGGGCATGCTTATGCGCAGGCCGGGTAGGTGGGAAGTAAACGCCCGCCCGTGGATAAAAATTGGCTATGAGAAGGATACCCAGAAATAAAACCAAACATGGAGGAACAGAAGGAGAATAAAGTTACGGTGCAGGGCTTCGGAAACCCAGTACCGGCGGCTTTTGGGAGTGGGCAAGCAGGCTCCCGGCCGTCGATATCCCTCGACTGCAGTGCCTCGGTGGTGGATTACTTGGCCACCGTTGCATCAAATACTACAAGTAGCCTGGAGAAAGAGGCATTTAAAAGGAGTACATCACTCCCGAGAACGCCTGTTCAAAACCCAAGAAAAGATGGGGCACAAACTGGTCAGTTATTAGCCCATAGCGGGGTAACTACACCTGGTCGAAATATGTCGCAGGACTTAGTGGTTGATCCATTTAAAAGAAGCTCGACGATAGCGCGATCTCCTCCGAAATCAACCTTGATGAAGGAAGGAAATCAGGGAAGCATTCGAAAGGCTAATAAGTACGTAAGCGCCCAATGCGAAAACCAAGCGGAGGAGCTATGTCAGAGTCCGGACGAATCATCGTTTGCCCTACTCGGAGGCAAAATAGTAGAGTTGTCTGAATTTATTAAGGACAAACACAACGTGCACCAGGCCATCAAAAACATGGTCCGTGCCATTCGGGTACTATACAATGGTGCCAAGGAAGAAAAAAACGCCTCGAAGAAATCAAGCGTCACCCAGGCAACACAAGTGACACCCCCTCAACATCCAAAGGGCGGTACACTTGAAAAGAGGAGTAGAGAGTGCGCGAACGATTCTTTCGGATCCTCACAGGACGCTAAAAGGCAAAAAGGCCTCTCACCGGCAAAAGGCAAGGGAAACAAAGTTACCAACATCGTGGAAACTGCGGCGCCGGCTCCAATTGACCCAAGGGAGGCAAAGCCTCAAAAAGGGACCAAGGAAGCATGGACCAAGGTTGGTGGAAGGAAAAATACGGCGCAGAAAAGAAGATTACGGCCCGAATTAATCATCATCTCCAAAAAAGGGGATATGACTTACGCCGATATCCTTAGGAAGGTCAAATCCGGTCCTGAGCTGATGGACCTTGGAGAAAACGTTAGCCGAATCAGACGCTCCCAGAAAGGAGACTTGATGCTGGAGCTGAAGAAGTCTCCGGGCAAAACGGCAGAAAATTTCCTCGGCAAGGTGGAGAAGTCCTTAGGAGAAGAAGCTCAAGTACGGGCCAGAAAGCAGGAGCTTGTCATAGAATGCAAGGACATTGACGAAATTACGACCAAGGAGGATATCCGTGACGCCCTAGAAAAGCAGTTCGGACCACTTGGCTTGCAAGATTCCGCAATCAGGGGACTGAGGAAGGCGTACGGAGGCACGCAAACGGCAACTATAAGCTTACCAACTGAAGCAGCGTTCAAACTGCTGGCGGCTGGGAAAGTAAAAATAGGTTGGGTCGTTTGCCGACTCAGGGAGCAGGTATCCCTTAAGCGCTGCTTTAGATGCCTGGAATTCGGCCACATAGCGGCGAAATGCACCGGTGACTGTGACAGGTCAAAATGTTGCAGAAAATGTGGGAGAGAAGGCCATATGTTCAGGGAATGCAAGGCTGAGCCTGAATGCATGCTCTGCAAGGAAAAAAAGGGCGTCGACTGTCGGCACGTTGCAGGCAGCAGCAGATGCCCAGTGTTTAGGCGAGCCTTGAATGCAGTAAAAAAATGAGGTTGATACAAATCAACCTCAACCACTGCGAGGCAGCGCAAGACCTTCTCTCGCAGACCATCTATGAGAAGGGAATCGAAGCTGCCATAATCAGCGAGCCCTATCGCAACAATAAGAGCGGTGCCTGGACTGCAGATGAAACTGGCAAGGCGGCAATATGGGCGTGTGGAAATCAGGCCATTCAAGAAGTGATGGAGTTTCCAGAAGTTGGATTCGTCAGGGCAAAAATAGCTGGCATCTATATATATAGTTGCTATGCTCCACCAAGCGCGACGATAACAGAATTCGAAGGAATGCTAGGTATGCTAGTCTCGGATGCAAGAAGTCGAAACCCCAAGATCATAGCTGGTGATTTCAACGCGTGGGCCGTTGATTGGGGCAGTCGCACTACGAACGCCAGGGGCCGTATCCTGCTCGAGGCTTTCGCGGAGCTAGATTTGGTGCTTGCCAACACGGGAAACGTTTCCACTTTTCGTGGGACGGGGTCGGGCTCAATAGTCGATCTGACATATGTGAGTACCACATTGGCGAGGAGAATGACATGGTTTGTCAGTGAGCATTATACTCACAGTGACCACCAGGCGATTTTCCTCCAGATCGAATATGGGCCATGCGTCGATACGTGTTCCCGTGAGGCTGGAAACCGGGGCTGGTCCGTGAAGGGGCTTGAGGAGGATGCATTCATAGAGATGCTATTGGGAGGCCAAAGTCCCGGTGGTGCGGCTACGGAAAAGGTAGAGCAAATGATGGGACGCATAACAAGAGCATGCGACGCTGCTATGCCGAGGCGACGAGTTCTCGCAAAAAGGCGCTCAAACTATTGGTGGAATGAAGAGATCGCGGTGTTACGGGATGCATGTTTTCGTGCTAGAAGGATCTGCCAACGATCTAGAGCAAGACCAGACTTCGACGAAAAACGGCTAGCATATGTGAACCTTCGAGGTAAGCTTAAGCAGGCTATACGGACCAGCAAGCGAGAATGCTTCAAGCAGCTTTGCACAGAGGCAGACCAAAGCACCTGGGGAACAGCGTACAGAATAGTTATGAAGAAGATGAGAGGGCGAACACCACAATTGACCTGTCCGCATCTTCTGCTCGATATCGTGACGGCGCTCTTCCCCCCGGATAAAGGGGAGCGCAAACAACACAAGCGAGCACTCGACGTCTACACCATACCTGCGGTAACTGAGGAGGAACTTATGCAAATTTGCCGGAGAATTGGTGATAACAAAGCACCCGGTCTGGATGCTGTTCCCAATAGAGCCCTTAAACTCGCTGTTAAGACCAGACCCGAATGGTTTATCAGCGTGTTTGAGACATGCATGATAGAAGGAATTTTCCCCGATCGGTGGAAGAGGCAAAAACTAGTTTTGCTCCCGAAGCCGAATAAACACCCAGGACACCCTTCATCATACCGACCGATTTGCCTTATCGACACGGCAGGAAAGATGCTCGAAAGGGTCATCTACAACAGACTGCTCCCTATCATCGAATACAAAGATGGACTATCGGAGCGACAATTTGGATTTCGTCAAGCCCACTCAACGATCGACGCCGTAGACGTTGTTTTGAAGCTGGCTCGAGACGCGATGTCGTCTAAAAAATGCTGTGCCGTAGTGACGTTGGACATCAAAAATGCGTTCAATTCCGCAAGCTGGGAGTGGATAAAAAGTTCACTGGCTAAAACGGGTGTCCCCAGTTACTTGACTAAGCTCCTCAACAGTTACCTTTCGGAGAGGACACTGTGGTACGACACGTATGAGGGATCCAAGCAGTACACCGTCACCGCAGGAGTACCACAGGGCTCAGTGTTGGGTCCTCTCCTGTGGAACGTCATGTACAATGGGGTCCTTGTCCTTCCCGTGCCAAAGGAGGCCACGATAATCGGTTTCGCAGATGATCTAGCTGTGGTTGTCGTCGCGAAAGAACCTGAAGACGTGGAAATGTACGCTAACGAAACCATTAGCGCCATAAAAGCGTGGCTGGAGATGGTTCAGCTTGACCTTGCGGAACAAAAGACGGAGGCGGTCTTGATTACCAATCGTAGGAAGAGGAATACGATTAATATTCGCGTTAGTGGTCACGTCATCACTTCGAAGCCGGTTATCAAATACCTGGGGGTGATGATTGACGCTAAGATCAAGTTCAGGGGACATCTGGACTATGCCTGTGAGAAAGCGGCAAATACCAGCGTATCATTAGCGCGGATGATGCCTAACATTGGAGGTCCAAGGTACAGTCGCAGATTACTTGTAGCCGGAGTGGTTCGCTCCACACTATTATACGCGGCACCAGTTTGGGAGAAAGCATTAGCGTGTGAGAGTAATCGTAGGAGAGTGAATATGACTTACCGCTTAGTGGCGCTAAGGGTGTGCAGCGCCTTCAGAACAATATCAGGTGAGGCAGCGTGTGTTATTGCGGGAATGATCCCGATAGACATTCTGGCAAGTGAGACACGCTGCCTGTACGAGGCAAGGAAGATGAATCCTCTTGAAAAGGATGCAGAATGCCGAAAGGCGGCAAGGCGAGAGTCGCTGGAAAAGTGGCAGAAACGGTGGGATGACTCGCAGAGGGGTCGCTGGACCCACACTTTGATTCCCCGTATTGAAGAGTGGATCCAGCGACGACACGGTGAGATTAACTACCATCTGACGCAATTCCTGTCAGGACGTGGTGGTTACAGGAAGTACCTGCACCAATTCAGGCTGGATGATTCTCCCTTGTGTCCTGAATGTGGTTGCACACCTGAGGACCCGGAGCATGTTATGTTCCACTGTCCACGATTTCTCTCAGAAAGGAGGAGTCTGGAAAACTCCCTGAAAACCACTCTAAGCCCGCAGAATATCGTCGGGGAAATGTTGAAATCGGAGGGAAACTGGTGTGCGGTGAACACCGCCATCAAACAAATACAAGAGGAACTGGCAAGAGCGGAGCGCGCAAGGAGGACGCGAAGAACGGAAGGCGTGGTCGCGTAAAGCGCAGTCCACCCCGCGAAGTAATGCTTTGCGGCGGTCCCGCGGGGAAGGAAAAAGGAGAAAGTGGGGGTGGTTTTAGTGGGTGAGAATCCCACACGCTGCTGCAACCTGGCGCGGCAGTGTCTTTCTAAGATTTCCACCTCCATCCATAAAAAAAAAAAAAAAAAACAGACAGACAGACAGATTAATTAACAGATTAATTCGAATTGCCGAAAAGGATGGCGGTCTCTCCGAAAATCAGTTCAGTTTTCGAAAGGGGAGGTCTACAACGGATGCACTTGTCCTAGTAGCAAACACAGCTAAGACCGCACTTGACGAGGGCAAATGTTGTGCAGTGATTACACTTGATGTGAAGAATGCCTTCAATTCCGCTAGATGGAGCAAGATACTTGAGTCCCTAATTAACTTAGGCGTGGCGAAGTACCTGGTGCGTATTGTTGCCGACTTCCTAATCGATAGGACTCTGTGCTGCGAATCAGATGAAGGAATGAAATCCTACCAAACGACATACGGAGTTCCGCAAGGGTCTGTCCTAGGGCCACTCTTGTGGATTATTATGTATAACGGGGTACTGACCCTAGACCTTCCTACTGGTGTGGCCTCCATTGGTTTCGCAGACGATATTGGTGTGACGGTTGTTGCACGCCTTCTCGAGGAAGCCGAACTCTATGCAAATGAAGCAGTCTATGAGATTAAATCCTGGTTAGAGAATGATGGTCTACAGCTCGCAGAGCATAAGACGGAAGTAGTACTTATTACCAAGCGGAGAAAGTGCACTTCCATGAAGATCAAAGTTGGAATGCAAACAATTTATTCCAAGCCTGCACTTAAGTACTTAGGTGTAATGATTGACCAGAGGTTGAATTTCAGATTGCATGTGGAGGGTGCAGCAACCAAGGCATATAACATCGGAGCGCTGGTTGCGAGAATGCTACCAAATATAGGTGGCCCAAGGCCGAGCCGTCGACTCCTTATTTCAAGGGTGGTCAGTTCGATCCTACTGTATGCAGCCCCAGTATGGGCAGATGCACTGGAAAATATAATAAATAAAAAAAAGATTGGAGCTGCGTATCGCATAAGTGTACTCCGAACATGTTGCGCTTACAGAACAATTTCTAATGAAGCAGCTTGCGTGATAGCAGGAATGATCCCGATTGAGATTCTGGCGAAAGAAATACAACGACTTTACGATCGAACGTACCTCACCGGAGAATCTCCTGCCCGTCGGCGACAGTTCGCACGAGCTGAAACTGTCGCGGAATGGCAAGAGAAGTGGGACGAGTCAGAAAAAGGCCGTTGGACTCACAAAATCATATGGGATATCCGGAAATGGATCGAGCGACCTCACGGCGAAGTAGGTTTCGACTTAACTCAATTCTTGAGCGGACACGGAGGCTATCGAGCATATCTGTACCGATTTGGGCGCGATGATTCGCCATATTGCCCACAGTGTGTAAACATTCCAGAGGACGCAGAACACGTCTTTTTTCACTGCCCCAGATTCGAAACCCAAAGGGCTACATTAGAAGCTACAACCGGGGAGCACTTTACACCCGAAAATATCATGGAGCTTATGGTGAAAGCCAAGGGGATATGGACCGAAGTTGAAAAAGTGATTACAGCCATCGGAAAGGAGCTTAGGCAGGAGGAAGTCATCCGAAAGAATGAACGCGAGAGGAACACGAATGTTGACATGAGCGCAGAATAAATTCTGATCCAGCCCCGCGACGTAATACCAAATAGGAGTCCCGCGGGGAGAGTGGAAGGAGAAGGAGGTGGTTTTAGTGGGTAAGAGTCCCACATAACCGTGTGGCAGGAGCCTGCGGTAGCTTTTTGAAGCTTTCCACCTTCCATCAGAAAAAAAAAAAAAAAAAAAGACAGACAGACGGTAAACCGATTTTAATAAGGTTTTGTTTTACACAAAACCTTAAAAAGGGGAAAAATATGTTTATATTCACCCCCCATTCATATGAGCTCAGTTTGTTGAGATATTGACGACTGATATATGACGTATTTCTAGGGTAAATTTAAGATGGTAATATACTATTATTAACTTTATTTGAGCAGATATCAGAACGGAATATATTTTGAAACCTAGATTTCATATAGATACACCATTGTGATTTTCTCAGACTTTTCAATTGGAGTTTGTGGCATCAAAATGGCGCACCAAAGTGCTAATTGGGCTCCTCGGAGCGGCCACTGATATCTACTTACCTACCTACCCTTCGGTTGGATGGCTTGTCTCATTTTTTGATGCCTACCTCCTGAGCCTTCACTCCCTTATGTTCCACCGAATATCAAACAACGTGCCGGTTTTGAAAAGCAAATCTTTTCATTTTTCATTCCATGGTAAAAAATTTTGCTCCCCCTTTAAGGGGGTCATTCCGTGTGTCGGATCCGAGGAATCGAATTTTTTTTTGGCATCAATTATATCTAGATATAGTGTAGAATATATGGGCAAAGTGAATTTTTGATATTTGGAGTCGTTCGGAAATTATAGTGTTAAACACGTGATAAGTAACATGCCAGATTTATGTCGATCGCCGTAATAAAGTTCGATCCGCATGACGTTTAAATGACTTCGTTAGAAGGTCAAAAATTGAAGCCAAGGCTGTACATGTGTTTCTTCAAGAAACCTAAGGTTTATGGATTAGGTATAGTAGATTAATGGTCAGTTAAGGTTTTATGGCTAAAAATTGCATTCTACTTTTTAAATGCGTTTTTCTCGAAACTGCATGTTGAAAATCGGCTGCCACAATAGCCCAAAATCTATCCTACGAAATTCTTTGAAATTTTCAGGACTTATTCAGAACATATTTCTATGGTCCGCAAACTAGGATAATTGCGATTCATTCATTAGTTTTTTTATTCATTAAAGAAGCCTTAAAAAACCACCGCAAAATTCACAAAAAAAAGCTTAACACGGCACCAAAAATTTAGTTTTTAATATTTTTTAATAATCCTAGTTTGCGGATTGTAGTTAAGTCTGTACGTTAAAATGCCGTTTACTTTTTTCTTTAAGATGGTCACAGCGCCCTCCAGCGTGGGGGCAGAGAAACACCCTTTTCACCTTTTTTTGGAAGTGGGTGTATAAATTGCTCTGTATTTCAATTACAGGCTGGAAAAATTACTATACACGCTCATCTTGAGCCATAGATTATTAAATCTATGGTGAAAAATTCGTATTTGTATTTTTATCCAGTTCTTCACAAAAAATTTCTAAAAAAAGCCAAAAAAATGGCCCTTCACACAGGATGACCCCCTTAAACTACTTAACAGAAAATGGTACCACTTGAATTTTATATGGACGCAGTTATACTTACCCATCAGGGCAACCCCTTGACATAGTGGAGTTTTCACAATGTAAAAGCCCTGAAGAACTCCATTTAGATATCTGGCTCTGCAAGGTTGCAATTTTCTATAAAATAATAATTAGTTTCGATTTCTCAAAGCCTTATTCTGAAACTTACTTTTAACAGGAATGTTTTATGATCTTTCAACGATACGCTATGATCCCGGCTGACTAAAAGATAATCAGCGATAGGTTCTCTAGGGTGCACACCGCTCTCAAATCTGCTATACATGCCACGCCAATATCTGACCATCGGTAAAATAATCAGTGAACGAATTAAACGATAAAACAAGATATACTTTATGTTTTGAGCTGCTAGGTCCGGTATTATAATTCCAACTTCGTCGGGATTATACAAGGGATTTACATATTCGTTCAAATTATTTGCTAGATAATACCAAAAAGAATATGTACGCTCTGAAAGTTTCAATTCTAACCGATCCTTTTCACAGTTCCCAATGAAAGTTCCAAATTGGCATGAATAAACATGATCGAGTATACTCAATAAGAATCGTTCATTGAATTCGAAAAAGTTGTTCCGTTGATTCATCAATTGCCATGTGGAGTCCAAAAATTGTATAAAAATTGGTGATACCTACAAAGAAAATCATTTATTTTTGAATAACTTTATTTTAAGATACGAATAACATAATAATGTCACTTTTAAAGAAGGTTCTGCTTGAATGAGATTGTCACATTCTTTCATTGTTATCACATTTTTAATAAAAAACCTTATTAAAATCGTCTGTCTGTCGATTTATCTGTCTGTCCGTCACACGGTTTTTTTCCCGGAAACTGCTATACTGATTGACAAAAAATTTGGTGAGATGGTGGGAATTGTGAACGCCTTTACATCTTTCTGTGTTGAGTTTGAGGGGAGCCTCATACATGCAGAGGGGACAGGAGAGATGTACACTTTTTTTCCATCAGTCTCAGTTTGCCATTTATTGGAAAGGTGGGGATTCGATTTCTTTAACGCAACTTTTCTCAGACACTACCCAATTGAAAAAAATCATGAAACTGCTTCTATACGGTGTCCAGGCCTCAAAACACTCCCCATATCAATATCTACTCAAGTTGTGTGTGTGTGGTTTTTGGGAAAATTGACTAAAATCCTCCCTTGAGTTTGTCCTAGAGTTACGAAAATTTGCAATAATATAGGCCAGTATGAAGCATGATATCGCCAGGTTTGATCAGAGAAATGGTACTTTAACTGATAAGGTTAGTAGTAGTTAGTAATAATTCAAAGTTATCTTTTCTGTGTAAATTTAAGGCAAACCAAAATATTGAATATGAAAACAGTGTAGGGCAAGGATCCTTGATGTAAGGACAACCTCCAAAGGACGTTCCCAACTAAGGGAACTGTGAATACCATTAAGATTTGGCAATTAGTCACCGGAAAGATAGCGGCATAAAGTCCCAGAGGACATCAGAAGTACGTGTACTATGTCAGTAGTTCCGCAGTTCTTGACAAATCCGGCTTGATTCACGGTTATTTCGCGAATACGATTGTAAAGAATACTGTAATGTTAAATTAGGATTGCCGTGCATCACGTTGTATTCGAGGAGTCTAGATACGAGAATATAACTGAGACCTTAACTTCAAAAAGTTCTACAAGGAATATTTACCTAAGGAAGCGGCAAGGCCGCAGATAGGATGGCACCTTATTCTAGTCAGTGACTTGAATACTTGCCGTAGTTGCTAAGTTTGCCGCGAGTATACGGCTTGTGTTCAATCAAACACAATGTTAGAATTTAAAAATGAACGTATATTGATATTTTCAGTCTTCTTTTATACAATTTACTTAGCAAGAAAATCATATTATTTATTACTCTCTTCCTAATAATTCATATAATGTTATTGCATGTCCATCAACGAGTTCAAAAGTAATTCGATCCGAGAATTACTTGGACCACACAAAAATGTATTCTATTCCATTTATTTTCGCATGAGGCGCGCTCTCTCCAGTGTCGAATTCTATTCGTATGCATAGTATATTAGCTAGCTATGCATTGCATTTGTTCTAGAATTTCTTTCTAATAAACTTTCGTACTTTGGGAATCTCGCATATTTTGTTTATGGTGAGTTCGGGTACCTTGGACTTTTCTTGAACTGAATTCGTTAATTAGGTCAGGCAATTGCATTATCTTTATAAGTTAGATAATGCATGAATTATTGATAACAGCAAGACAGTGTATCGGAATATTCAAAAATGGAATGATCGCCTGATGCAACACGGTCTCAGATTGAATTTAAACAAAATAGAATTTTTGACGACCGATCCCCATGAAACAGGCACAACCACTGTCAGCGGCAGTGATCTGCCCAGAACTGAGCGATTTAAATACCTCGGGTTAACGCTATCAGCCAATGGAGAACTGCGTTATGAAATTGTTTCACGCATTAACGCAACCTGGATGAAGTGGCGTTCCACAACTGGTGTTCTTTGTGATCAATGTATCAACGAACGTCCCAAATCTAAAATTTACCGTAATGTCGTCCGTCCTATCGCTCTCTATGGTTCTGAGTGTTGGCCAACTATAAAAGACAATGAACGCCGTCTTGCGATAATGGAGACGAAGATGGTACGTTGGATTTGTGGCGTCACACGTTTCGATCACATCCGAAATGAGGATATCCGCGATTGTTATGGGGTTGCACCGATCGTGGAAAAGTTGCGAGGCAAGCGTCTTTGAAGGTATGGTCACACATTTCGTGCTAACGAGAATTCACTTGCCAAGATTGGTCTGAACATTGAAGTTGATGGTAAACGACCAAAAGGCAGGCCGAAACAACGGTGGCTTGATAGGCAGGATGGGGATTTAAAAGCCTCGAGATTGCATCCAGATTAGGCATTCGATAGAGCCAAATGGCGAAACTGATCACGCTTGTGAACGGGACAGAATGACGAGCCGACCCCGCTTGTGAACGGCACAAAGGCTGAAGAAAAAGGAGAAGAGTGTATCGCAATATTATTTGAGCACAATTATACTTAGTGATTATTGTGTTAATAACTACACCTTTATCTTTTATTGATTCGGCTTACATATATATGATCATTAGTTTCATATATATTAAGATGAATCATATTTACAATTGTTATCAAAATTCTAAAAGTTATATACATAATATGTGCTGAAAGAACAATTTCTATTACTTTCAATAAGATTTTTTTTTGTATATATATATGTGTTATAACATTTAATATATGGTATGATTTTGAAAGAAACTAATCTCAATAGTAACTTCTCAATCTTTCTTTGTGTTTTGATTTCAAATGTCCATCTTTTTTTATTAATGCGTGACAATTGTTTATATTTTCTACTGTATATGGACTTTTGTAAGATGGTTGGTGCTTTTACCTAGTCTCGGTACGAGGTCACCTACTTTCAAATTTAATGGGTTCATGTGAGTTAATTTTTTTATTCTTTTAGCTTGAACGTTTTCAATTAGCTTTCTAGCTTTTCAATTTAATTTATTTTAATTTTAATTCGCCTACATAGTTTTGTAGGTTGCAGATTGGATTGCTATCTTGTACAGGGTGCGGCAGCATAACTTCCTTTTTTCAAAACTCAATAAAAACTATTGTATGCATCGGAAAATATTTATTTATTTTTTATAATCTAGGTAAATGTCTAAAGTTTTTATTTACATTGTTTTGAAGATCAAAGGTGACGTCCCCCATTCTCCATACACTGCGTAAACCGATTTCTGGCGTTTGTCATGATTTTTGTTAGCATAGCAGGTGTTATGTTGGCAATTTCTTCTTGGATGTTGGTCTTCAAATCTTGTAAGGTTCTTGGACGGTTCACATAAACACGGGATTTCAAAAAATCCCATAGAAAAAAATCACAAGGCGCTCTGGAAAGTGTTCCCTCAAAACAGCCATCGATGCTCTTGAAGTGTGTGCTGTTGCACCGTCTTGTTGGAACCAAGTGTCCTCCAAATCCAAATTTTCTAGCCGTGGGAAAAAAAATTCTGTACCATGTTTACATACCGGTCCGAATTCACTGTCACTGTAACCTCATTTTCCACAAAAAACCAGGGACCAATAATTCCAGCTGAGGAAATTGCACACCACACTGTGATTTTGGGTGAATGTAAAGGTTTTTGATGCAATTCTTGAGGGTTGGTGTCAGCCCAGTAGCGCATCTTTTGTTTGTTAACCGACCCACACAAATGAAAATGGGCTTCATCGCTAAAAAAATAATAGCACCCTCGAGAACGACATCAAGAAGAAGCTCACACGCGTTCATCCGAGAATTGAAGTCACGTTCTGAAAATTCCTGCACTATCGCCATCTTATAGGGATCAAAATGAAGATCACCACGAAGAATTCTTCTCTCAGAACGATCGGATATTTGCGCGCAGAACGCCGTGGCGATCGCAACATTGACGCTCTCACTGCTTCAATGTTCTCAGGTGATCTAACGGGCCGAGGGACTCCAGTTCTTCCTTTTGTCGCACTTGCAGTTTGTCTGAATGTAGTGACCCATGTAACAATTAATTTGCGGTCTGGGACGGGAGCCAACGGGGCTAAATTAAAGCGATTCCGAAATGCACGCTGTGTTGCAATAACCGAACATCCGCTAGGAAACTAAACCTCAACGACAAAGGCACGCTTCTCACTATTCCAACGCATGATGGCGACTGAACCGTGTCGGGACAAAACTTTACAATATCCTCTCTTGAACGAGGCCACTAGCGCTCCGCTATGACATCAACTAACTGAGTGGCGCGCATTTTAAAAAAGGAAGTTATGCTGTAATTTACTATAAACTAATTCGTAAGGACTATAGTAAGGGTCTACGTGTGGGGTGTCTTATATGCGAATGTATAGTACGGAACCCAATTGTCCCATCACTGATCACCCGCAAAAGAACATATATTGGGTTGGGGGAAAAGAAATGTCGTATTTGTGATCGAAATTTGACGCTTTATTCAATATACTTAGAATTATCCGATTTAAGTCAAATATGCGCCGTTTTGTTCGCAAACTTGTTGCCATTTAGATGGCAACTCCATAATCCCCCCTCCCTATTTGCAAAAAAACTCAGACAGCCAGTTTTCGCAAGCCTCTTTTGAAGCCAACTTAGTAGCACGAAGAGCGTTTTGCATGGACCGGAAGAGATGGTAATCACTTAGGTCCGGACTATACGGTGGTATAGAACATCTCATCCGAGCTCCCGTAGCTTCTGGCGGGTCATCAAAGATGTGTGAGGCTGAACGTTATCCTGGTGGAACACAACACCATTCCTATTGACAAATTCTGGCCGCTTTTGGTCAATCGCCTGCTTCAAACGATCCAGTCGCTCACAGTAGAGGACCAAATTGAGGGTCTGGACATAGTTGAGCTGCTCATAGTGGATGATTCCCTTCCAATCCCACCAAACACAAAGCAAAACCTTCATGGCCGCCAATCCGCGCTTGGCGATGGTTTGGGCCGGCTCGCCGCACTTCGACCACGATATTTTTTCGCTTTAGGTTATCGTACATGATCCACTTTTCATCTCCAGTCACCATCCGCTCCAAAAATGGGTCGAATTCGTACGGTTTCAGCAGTGCATCGCAGGCTTCGATTCGGTCCAAGAGATTTTTTTGCGTCAACTCGTGTGGCACCCAAACATCCAGCTTTTTTTTGGAATCCAATCTTTTGCAAATGGCTTCAAACGGTTTTATGGTCTATACCCAGTTCCTGGCCAATCGAGCGAATGATCACATGCCGGTCTACTTGGATGATTTCGATGATTTTATCGGTTTCTACGACGATTGGCCTACCAGTACGTGGTGTATCTCCGACATTCACTACACCAGAACGAAATCGATCGAACCAACGCTGTGCTGTGCGAATCGTTACAGTATCGGCCCCATAAACTTCACAAATTTGTTCGGCCGCCTTCGTTGAATTTTTACCTCGCAGGTAGTAAAAACGTAAAATATGACGAATTTCTTGCATGGTGGACTCCATGTTTGACGGGCTATAACTTGAGACTGAAACGTACGATCACAACACTGCCAAAGAGACACTTGTAGCACAGATTGTCGTCTTCAAATCGCCATATAGTATGACCCGATGCGATAAGCACAACACAACATATGTTTAAGTGTCGCCATCTATTGATAAAATACGACATTTCTTTTTCCCCAACCCAATATATTCGTTTAGTACCCGATGGTTTCTTTCAACCGCATCTAAAGTTTGGTGGTAGTATGGGGTTAAGAAGATTTGTTCAAATTTCAGCAATTTGCATACATCGTTCACTAACTCGTTTGTGAATTCAGTACCTAGAGCCGATTTGAGGATTTTGAAATGCCTACATTTCAATCTAAATTTGTTTACTATACCTAAAGCTATTGTATTGGCTTCCTTATTTTCTAGTGGAAATGCTATCACAAATTTAGTTAGCTCATATTGTAATGTTAAGATATATCGATATCCATTCAAGATTCTAAGAGGGCCTACAGTGCCTATTTGTATGATCTTGAAACTTGCTGATGGCGTGTTAGTTTTTACCATTTTCTCTTTGGTATGCCTTGTTTCCTTATTTATTTGGCAAAATGTGCAATTTTTAATAAAGGTTTTTACCACGCTGACCATATTTTTCCAGTAGTAACTTCAATTTCAGTAAGGTTTTTCTAATCCTTAAGTGTCCTCTTTGGGATGAGTTGTGATACTCGACTATTAGCTTCATTTGTTCACTTTTACTAGTGAATCTTGTGAGTGGCTTGTATAATATTATTTTTAAATTTGTACGCATATTTTTTTTTCCCACATATTGCACATTTTTTTTTTAAATGTTTCTTTATTCATGGACTTAAATATAACGTATTTTGAATGTAGATTATCACTTTTCTTTCCATTACTATGTTTTGCTGTGAGCTTTTTATTGATGGAAGAAGATTTCTTAACAAATTTTTCGCTACAACGTATCTCTACCGTGTTATTAAGATGTACGATAACAATTTGACTATCGTTTTTAAATTTATCATTTTTATTTTCATTTTCCCTTTCCGTGCGCAGGATAAATTTCAGTTTTGTTTTTCCGGTAATATCAGATAAACTTGCGTAATCCCAACAAAAAAGTTGATCAAATTTTATTTCTATGTGGGTGCGTTCGCCATAAGTTTTCTGTACTTTTTCTTTTAATCTATTTGCCACTCCCCTTGTTATTGCTAATAATTTGCGTTTTACATTATTGTCTATTTTGGTGGTATCATTGATTTCACCGCGTCAGAACCTAATTCGATTCGTGAAAAGGCGTCAGCACTTGTATTCATGCTACTCTTTTTATACACAATGGCAAAGTAATACTCAACTCTGATTTTAGTTAGTTTTGATGAAGGGTTTTTGTGTGTGAACAAAGACGCTAGAGGTCTGTGGTCCGTAACGACTATAAATTTTCGACCGTACAGATAAGCTTTGAAGAAATTTATTCCCTATTTTAGATGGGTCGGTCATTAAATAACCAAGATATATGACTTCTGATTTTAAGAATTGACATTTGCTAGGGTTTAATTTCAAATTATACTGATTACTTTTTGTAATACTTTGCAAAGGTTGGTGTTGTGATACTTGCTACTGCATCCGAAGACAATCATGTCATAAGAAAGCTTGATGACTTAAGCCACTTAAAGCGATTGTCAGCATACGCTGAAAACTATTGGAAGAAATTTTCAATTCGAAGGGTAGCCTTTCAAATTAATAATGATCATCACTGGTTGAAAATGAAGTAAATGAGCTAGACTCTTTCTCAAGTTTAATTTAATGAAAAGAACTGATCATATCTAAAGTTGAGAAGTATTTTGCCCTACTTAGTCGGTCTAGAACGTCATCTAGTCTTGTCGAAGGAAATTTGTCATTGACAATTTTGTTGTTTAGACGACGAAAATCTACTACAAGACGTTATTTCGATTTGCAATCCATATTGTTTTCAGGTACAACTAAAATAGGTGAACTATATGGGCTTGTTGGATTAGGGATTTGGTGACTTCTTGTGTTATACCTGTGAGTTTTTATTCTATTCTCACTGTCTATCCCATATCCTAAATCTCTATATATGTCGTTTTCACATATAGATACATACATATGCTCCTGTATCTATTAGGAATGTAAATGCATATACGCATTGTGGTTGAATATTTTTACGAAGCTGTTATAATCAAGCCATAATGACGGCTTTCAGCGTCCGGTGCCAACGCTCTAGCATCTCATTGGATTACGGGTGGTAAGCCGTAGTTCGCTGGCGTTTGAATCCCAGAAGTTCGCCTAACTCCGAGAAAAGGGTGGACTCAAATTGCATTCCCTGGTCAGTGATGACCACTGCAGGGACGCCAAAGCGAGGGATCCACTTTCGACAGAGGGCTTCGGCATAAGATTGCCCCGTAATGTCCTTCAGAGATATTGCCTTAGGCCACCGCGTAAACCTGTCACCTGTCACCTGATGATTGTAAGGCAATACTTGTAACCGTGCAAGTCTCGCAAAGGGCCTACGATGTCGAGGTGTATGGTGTGGAACCGCTTGGTAGTGCGGGGAAATGAGCCCTCTTCTTTTCTTACATGTCTGGTGACCTTACACTTTTGCATGCGATGCACTCTCTGGCCCAGGAGTTGATAGTATGCTGGTCCCAAGCCCAGGTAAAGGAGGAGGGTTTGAGGCAACGTACTCTGTACTATCCTCAGTAAAACAAAAATAAAATGCTGAGATCAGGGAAAGAGATAAATAGAGTATAGTTGGAGTTATCCTACTATGCTAAATCCTACCTGATCTCTCTTGGTGACAGGCCCCGCGACAGGTCGACCAAGAAAATTCATAGAATGTCGTTACAAACATGATGATCGGATTGAGTCACAAGCTTCGGAGAAATGCTAGGGCGTCCACCTCAGTCGACGCGGCAGGACGGGCCCCGGGCCTGTCGAGAAATAGGCAAGGGTTCTTGACGCATGGACGCGTCAGGACGTAAGCAAGTTAGTCCGCACACAACGAACAAAACAAATACGTGTCTGCACGCTAAATGTTGGTACCCTAACTGGAAAGACCGAGGAACTCGCAAGAGCCCTTCGGAAAAGGTGCATTGACATCTGCGGTCTGCAAGAAACCCGATGGTCTGGTGCCAAAAGCTGCGATATTCAACGCGAACGCGGTAAAAATGGCTATAAGCTTCTCTATTTTGGTAACCCACACACTCAATATGGTGTTGGCATTGCCATCTCAGAGGGTTTCTGTGATGCCATTAAAGAAGTCGAACGATTTGATGATCGGCTGATGAAGCTCACCATTATATCAGCTGATCGCACTATTCACTTCCTCACCGCGTAGGCACCACGGACAGGACGACCTGATGCCGAGAAAGATGCCTTCTGGCAACTTCTCGATGAAAAGACTTGTCACGTGCCTGCTGATGATTACATAATCATTGCCGGCGACCTTAATGGTCATGTGGGTGAAAAGGCAGACGGTAACAGGTGCCATGGGGGAAAGGGGTTCGGAGCGCGCAATAAAGGTGGCGAGCGTATAATCGATTTTGCGAACACCCATAACCTTGTACTTATGAATACATGGTTCATCAAACGATTGTCTCATCTGCTCACATTTTATAGTGGGAACAATAAAACGCAAATCGACTATATTCTGATAAGACGCCAACATTTTACCACTGTCACTGATTGCAAAGTCGTTCCCTATGAGACCATCGCACCTCAACATCGGCCGTTGAGTGCTGTCCTGCGAATTAAGTCACCGATAAAACAGCGTGAGGAACGCACTGGCCCGCCGCGCATTAAATGATGGCGATTTGATGAGAAGAAAGAAGAAACGATCTCACTCATACGATTGCCAACCATTACGAATGTGGAAGAATCATGGAACCAAATGAAAGACACGATCCACAAAGCGGCCTCTGCAACCCTCGGGGTCACCAAACCGGGTAAGCGGTACATCAACCGAGATACTTGGCTTTGGAATGATGATGTTGAAATGAAGGTCCGTGAAAAGAAACGCCTCTGCCACAAATTTCTAGACGATAAAACGCCTTCTAATTGGCAAATTTATAAGAATGCCAACCGGGAAGCAAAGAAAGCGGTCGCTGTTACCCGAGCGAACCATTTCAAAAATCTTTACGATAAACTGGACACTCGGGATGGCGAGAGAGATCTGTATCGACTTGCTAAAAGCCGTGATGCACGCACACAGGATATCGAACACTTCTGTTATGTTAATGACAAGAACGGTACTTTGCTTACCAACGGTCGAGCCGCAACGGATAGATGGCGAGAATACTTCGAGCAGATTTCAACTGAAGAATTTGCTCATCCCCCACTTCTACAATCATTGCCGACATTTGGACCAGTTCCACCAGTCAGCGCAACTGAAGTCGAAGAGGCAATAAAACAAATGAAATCGGGGAAAGTAACAGGACCTGACGACATCGCATCTGAGCTCTGGAAAGCGAAGAGCTGGGACCCAACACTGTGGCTCAGTGAATTCTTTAACCGGGTTATTCAGGAAGGAAGAACACCATCTGACTGGCAAGAA
Source organism: Hermetia illucens (assembly GCF_905115235.1). Classification (NCBI taxonomy): domain Eukaryota; kingdom Metazoa; phylum Arthropoda; class Insecta; order Diptera; family Stratiomyidae; genus Hermetia; species Hermetia illucens. Next base: position 119,195,982 of record NC_051849.1, read on the forward strand.
AGTACCACTGTTCCAATATGGAAAAAGAAAGGTAGCCCAGCAGAATGTTCAAATTACCGTCCGATCCGGTTACTTTCCCATACCATGAAGATTTTTGAACGCTTTCTTGACAACCGTATTCGCGAAATCGTTGAAATAACCGTGAATCAAGCCGGATTTGTCAAGAACTGCGGAACTACTGACGCAATACACGCCGCACGATTACTCATGGAGAAACACTGTGAGAAGCATCGCCCTCTTTACATTGCATTTCTGGATCTAGAGAAAGCCTTTGACCGTGTACCACACGAACTCATCTGGTATGCTTTACGACAACACTTCGTGCCAGAAGAACTCGTGCGCTGGGTTCAATTGCTCTCCCATGATCCGAAAAGTAAAGTTCGAAGTATGGCAGGTGTATCAAAACAGCTTCGTGTCTCTGTTGGAGTTCATCACGGAAGTGCCCTCTCATCACTCCTCTTTGTCCTTGTTATAGACACCGTCACACGGGATATCCAACATCCAGCGCCCTACACACTGCTTTATGCAGATGATGTTTTCCTAGCATCACATAGCAAAAATGATCTCGAGCAACTTGTCCCACAATGGAATGATCGCCTCATGCAACACGGTCTCAGATTGAATTTAAACAAAACTGAATTTTTGACGACCGATCCCCATGAAATAGGCACAACCACTGTCAGCGGCAGTGATCTGCCCAGATCTGAGCGATTTAAATACCTCGGGTCAACGTTATCAGCCAATGGAGAGCTGCGTTATGAAATTGCTTCACGTATTAACGCAACGTAGATGAAGTGGCGTTCCACAACTGGTGTTCTTTGTGATCGACGTATCAACGAACGTCTCAAATCTAAAATTTACCGTAATGTCGTCCGTCCAGTCGCTCTCTATGGCTCTGAGTGTTGGCCGACCATAAAAGACAATGAACGGCGTCTTGCTGTAATGGAGACGAAGATGCTACGTTGGACTAGTGGCATCACACGTTTAGATCACATCCGAAATGAGGATATCCGCGATCGTTATGGGGTTGCACCGATCGTGGAAAAGTTGCGAGAGAGGCGTCTTCGATGGTATGGTCACGCAATTCGTGCAAACGAGAATTCACTTGCCAAGATTGGTCTGAACATCGAAGTCGATGGTAAACGACCAAAAGGCAGACCTAAGCAACGGTGGCTTGACACGCTGGACGGTGATTTGAAAACCTCGAGATTGCACCCAGATCAGGCATTCGATAGAGCCAAATGGCCAAGCCGATCACGACGAGCCGACCCCGCTTGTGAACGGGACAAAGGCTAAAGAAAAAGAAGGAGAGATGGATGACCAGAAGTATTTCTCGGTGACTAACCGATGTGGTTCTGATGCCTAATGCGCTACGTCGTGAGCCGCGTGGAACACTTCCTTGCGAAAGGTGGCCGGAATGTATGGCCCGGGTCCCTTTCCGAGTATTCGCAGCAGAGAGAGAGATTCGAGCCGAAGATGGGCAACTCCCGAAATTTATATTTGGAGTTGGATTTGAGGCTCTGGAGTACTGCGTCATCCTCATGCGAGTTGGCGATAGCCGAGAAGTCGAGTGAGGCGGGAATGTTGACCTCGGAAACTCGTGGCAAAGCGGCAGCAACTATGTTGTGCTTGCCGGACACGTGCTGTATGTCGGACGTGAATTGGCTTATAAAGCTCAGGTGTCGAAGCTGACGAGGGGAGGCTTTGTCGGGCTTTTGTTTCAAAGCATATGTGAGAGGCTTATGGTTCGTGAACACTGTGAACGGCCTGCCTTTTAGGGAGAAGCGGAAGTATTTAATGCTCAAGTACGCAGCGAGCAGTTACCGATCGTAAATGCTGTAGTTCCGTTGAGTAGACTTAAGTCGCCTTTGGTCCTACTCAATATCAGAGGCATCAACAAAAACAGCAAGTGGTGCATTTTGTCGAGGAAATGCCAAGAGTGTAGCATCAGCGGGTTGTTGTCGGGATTTATCAAACAAGCGGACAGCCATACAAGTACGCCTTCAAAACGGACTGGTTTTGGGCGGCCTTGGGCAGGAAACGATGATAGAAGTTTAACATGTCCAAGAACCTCCGCAAATCCTTCATAGTTTTCGGACGCGGGAAGCTTGTAATTGCTTCCATCTTGTCTGGGTCGGGCTGTATTCCGTCAGTGGAAATGAAGTGGCCGAGGAATCTCACCTGTGTTTGGAGAAACTTGCATTTCTCAACGTTTAGGACTAAACCGGCCTCAAGGAGACGTTGAAAAATGCATTCAAGATGGGCTAAGTGCTCAGACGCTGAGGAAGAAGCGACCAAAACATCATCAAATATACGAAACAGAAGTCGAGGTTTGGCAGGACCGAGTGGATGAACCTTTGAAAGGTTTGCGCCACATTGCGCAACCCGAAAGTCATCCGGGTGAACTCGAAGAGTCCAGAGGGTATGCATATTCTTTGCAATGTCTTCTGGAGCTACAGGGATTTGGTGATAGGTCTTGGTTAAATCCAAGGTCGAAAAGATGCGGCAGTTTGCGAGATGATGCGCAAAGTTGTGGATGAGTGGAATAGGATATCGGTCTGGAGCAGTCTGCTCGTTTAGCCTTCTGTAATCTCCAAAGGGGCGCCATTCGCCATTTGGCTTAGGGAGCATATGGAGTATGGAAGACCAACAGCTGTCCGAAGGTCTGAAGATACCCTGTTATATAAGTTGTTCAAACTCTTTCAGTGCAATAGCCAGCTTCTGGGGTGGTAGAGGACGCACCTTCGAGAAGATAGGGGAACCAGTAGTGTTAATGTGGTGCTGCACATTGTGCTTCACTGGTTTAGAGAGACTACATTCGGTAGTAATCTGGCTGTATTTTTGGAGTCGTTCCCGAACACGAGAGTCAGTAATGTTCTCCAAAAGTACGGAAAGATTGTTGTTAGGAAGAGATGGGATTTGGCCTGACGAATTAAGTTTGGTTGTGGAGTCTATAATAAACCTGTTTTGCAAGTCCACCAGCAACCCATAGTGACACAAGAATTCTGCGCCTAAAATGGGGAAGCTAACATTCGCCAGGATGAATCGCCACGAAAACGTCCTACACAAGCCAAGACTCACGTCCACTTGCCTACCCGTAGGTGTTAATTCGGGAAGAATTTGCTGCCACCAGTTTCAACGGTTGAGGAAATAGTCGATGGTGCCGGGGAACAGGAAGAACCGAAACCTTCGCACCAGTATCTACGAGATAAATGCGCTTGCTGAGGGTCATAAATTGTTAGGCGATATGGCGCTGCGTTCTGAAGAACTGAAACCTCCGCACCAGTATCTACGAGATAGCTGCGCCTGCTGAGGGTCATAAATTGTTAGGCGATGTGGCGCTGCGTTCTGGGTGGCCGTTGCCAGGACCCCCGCGGACCTATTTTTTTGAGGTAGGCCCGAATTTACACGGGATCGTACATCTGATGGCTTTTTCGCCGATTCTGCGATGTTACCAACAAATGCTTCGATCCGTAGGTTATCCTGACGGCCTGCTACCCGATCGCTCTTTTCGAGCAGACGACCGCGAGCAAGTTCGCGACCTGGGGCCCGAACGTCCAGCGTCGCCCTCATTTCAGCCATACTGGCCGTTATTGTTGGACGCGCGTGCACCTCGGGCACTTTATCGGCCGCAGCTGCCAGCGCTTTCAAAGAACCGGAGACGCACGCACGCTTCATTTTATGAAGCAATTGGCTGGGAGTTCGATCGCCCAACATCAAACCTGCCAGCAAGTGATCCAGCTTAGCTAACTCACTTACCGAGAGGCGCTTGATCAACTCAGTCTTCAACAGTGTGTAGGAGGCCGATTTAACAATGTCGGTCACCAGGGGGATGGACTCCTCATCTAGACCCGCGTGGTTAAATTTGGTCTCGTCCGCCGTTATTCGGGACATCTGGAACTGCGTTTCCACATGCACAACCACAGTTCCGGATTCCGTAGCCAAAATGGAGGGACGCGCACAGCGAGGGCGGTCACCTAAGGGTCCGATGGGTCTGCCGTGTCTTTATTGTCAAATGACATAACTAAAGCTAAGTTAACGACGCGGGTGTTGTCGAAGACGCGGCTCTACTGAATTCTAAAAAGGCTCTGCTTTGACTACGGAAGACCGCAGCCACAAATGCCCGCACGAGCGCGGCATCAACAACACCACGCCGCACTGCAGGCAACAGGTTCAGTACTCGCCGAAGCACTCTTCTCCACCGTCCAGCTGAGTTTTCCGCTGAGGTTCGGGACGAATTCCAAAGAGCGTGTATAGAATTCTCGGAAATGGATCCTTTGCATAGACCAGGTATTCCCAGGATTTATGCATCTCCAGAAACTCCGGGAATTCTATCTCAAATATGAAGTTGCATCTTGGTTGTGTGCTGATATGTCGCTGCTGCAACTACAATCACTTGTGTATTGTGGTGCAGTTGCGGCTATCAGATTGCACGGTCAGAAGATTCGCTTTCGTGTTATTGGTTTGAGTGACAAAAGAGATCCACCATGGAAAATTCGTCTGGAACGTTGGTGGGACTCACTGGCAACGCCAGCAGACGGGTGAGAAATAAAGTGCAGAGGACTTACCGGAAATATGCGATCCCCATTGAGACACCCATAGTTGAAATTCTGGACACACTAAAACAGAAACTTTCTGCCATATGCAGTCGGTTACGACGGTATGGCGAAAGTTATTCCAGATGTGTCCAAAATGCAACATACGCGAGGAACCAGCGGAACTTTTTCAGATCTCAGAAGCGAAAGAGTATTGGGGTGGACTTTGGGGGTTACCTACCTAGCATGCTGAGTGGATCATCGCCGAAGGCACCCGCCATGCCAATACGCCTGGCATGAATTTTGCGGATGTTACCGAAGAGGAAGTTCGACGAGCCATAAACAGCTCGAAGAACTGGAGGGGCCCAGGTCTAGATCGGGTGCAGAATTTCTGGTATAAGAAATTTACCAGCGTACACAGTCGGTTGGCACCCAGTATAAATGAGGTTATGCGTCGGCCGGAGGAATTTCCACCTTTCCTCACTGCGGGGATTACCTACCTTATCCCTAAAAAGGACACGGTGCAGGACCCCGCAGACACAAGACCGATCACTTGCTTACCAACCCTCTAGCGACATCCTACATCTGTATCGCATTGATCCGAAACTAATAAAGTTTTTGGCGACAGTTATGGAAGGGTGGCATACCACCTTATCGGTGCGTACATCTGAGGATGCTAATACCTCAGAGCCCATCCGTATACGGAGGGGCATCTTCCAGGGGGATTCGTTGAGTCCCCTTTGGTTTTGTATGACACTGAATCCCCTTTCATGGCTACTGAATGATGTTAGAGGACATGGTTTTGCAATAAAGTATGGCCTGCGTGCTAAGCGCGAACTGACACACTTGATGTACTGAGATGACATCAAACTGTATGCTGGTACTGACAACCATCTTAGAAGTCTGTTGCGAATAATAAACATGTTCAGCCGTGATATTCGGATTGAGTTTGGATTAGACATGTGTCGAATCCAAGTCAACCGCAAAGGTCATCACGAGCCGCATGCCGGACATAGCATTGGTGACCTCCTCATCGAAGCTATGACCGAGACAGACTTCTACAAGTACCTAGGAATTCTGCAAGGAATCCATGCTCGAGTTGGTGATCTGAAGGAAGCTCTGCTGTCCGAATTCCTGCGACGTGTGAAGCTGGTGCTGAAATCGCATCTCTCGGGGAAGAATAAAATAAGCACGTTGAATATATTCGCTATCCCTTCACTGGCTCATGCATTCTGAATATTTCCGTGGACGAAGACCGATCTGGAAAACGTCCAGGGGCGGAAACGGACAACTATGTCCAAATTCCGAATGCATCATCCAAACTCTGTCGTGGAGTGGATGAACCTGCCTCGTGACATCGGAGGTAAGGGCGTGGTTGATGTGGCGGCACAAGATCATCGCCAAGTCGACTCACTGCGCGCTTATTTTTACAGCAAAGAGCAGGCGAGTCCCTTGCATGCGGCTGTCTGTAAGGCAGACTGTGGACTGACTCCACTTAATTTGAAGGATCGATCTTTCAATCCTCTGAGTGGGGTGAAGTCGGACCAGGAGCGGATCGATGAATGGAAGTCGAAGGCAATGCACGATAAACACGTGAATTGTCTTTGGCAGCCATTGGTCGATTTGCATTTGTCGAACAGATGGCTGTGTGCTGGGGAGCTCTTTGCTGAGACGGAGGGGTTCATGTGGGCCATTCAGGACGGCGTGGCCCCCACCCGAGCTTATAAAAAGCTCATAATGAAAGTACGGGTGGAGAACGACCAGTGCAGAATGTGTGGTTCGGCGTTAGAGACGTTGGACCATCTCATTTCTGGCTGTACTGTTATGGCATCGGTGCAATACATCAACAGCCTTAATGCTGTATGTAAGGTTAGCCATCAAAACCTTGTATACAAACAAGGGCTGATCACGGGAACTTGCCCGGTTTACCAATATGAGCCGCAAGCAGTACTTGATAGTTCTGCTTACAGCATGTATTGAGACCGGCAAGTTCTGACTGATCGCCATACTCCACACAATAAGCCTGACGTACTGCTAGTTGACAAGACGCGTCACTCCGCGTATATTATTGATGTTGCTATCCCCCATAACAGCAACATTGAACGGAAATACGTGAAGAAGAAGGTGAACTATGAGCCATTGGCTCGGGAAATCAAAGGAATTTGGCGTCTCGAGCGGGTGGTTGTAGTTCCCATAATATTGTCAGCTACAGGTATTGTACCTAAATCCCTCACGGCTTCCCTTGATGTCCTGGGATTTTCGCACAGTCTGGTTCAAACCATGCAGAAGTACACCATTCTGCATACGTGCTCGATGTTGCGGGGGTTACTCGACGGATTCTCCCACTGACCTACTACCGGCCACCACCACCCAAACCCCTTTAGTTTTTAAGTAGGTAGGATCGTCCGAGCCTAAATGCTTGGCACTTGGTTGTGGACTTAGGATCCCTCACTTATCCTAAACAATTTATTTAGCTTTAGCCAGCTCAGGCTCAAACCATTGGTTTCGATTGGATATAATTCGAACCCTTGGCGTGTTTTCCTGAATATATAAAGGAGCGTTTTCCATCTGATGCCACTCACGGTCACGCCGCTCCCAGTGCAGAGGTGAGGTAGCGTCTGAAGAGTTGCCTCTGCCCTGGACGAAACCGTTTGTCCTATAATTTTTGTAATGCTTGGGTGCCATGCCCCAAACGAGGGATCCGCGGACCAAAGAGACGTGGTAGTAAGTTGCTCTCCATTTGGTCCGGTCCAACAACAAGTGGTTGTGGACTTAAGATCCCTCACTTATCCTAAACAATTTATTTAGCTTTAGCCAGCTCAGGATCAAACTATTGGTTTCGATTGGATATAATTCGCACCCTTGGCGTGTTTTCCTGAATATATAAAGGAGCGTTTTCCATCTGATGCCACTCACGGTCACGCTGATTATTGCAAAATTTTCATTTTAGATATTAATATGTTCAATTTCTTTATTACATATTTTTTGTTAGGTATCGCTTGCTGGTATTCTTCTATAATACGTTTGCTCTTGGACTGAGCATTGACTACCCATTATTTCAGGTTCTCAAGTCTAGTTGTCCTTTTACTAAAGGCACATACGGTGGGGTTTGTTCTTCTCTGTACGTCAATGAACGAGGGGCCATCTGAAGGAGACTTCACTCAGGTACTCTCCAAGGCTCAAAAAACAAGGCGAAGAGGGACAAGAAGCAACAACACAACAATCTTTACTTAAAATTAAAATGGACACGAAGAATGGAGCACCAAAAGAAAAAGTGGGGAGACGAAGGATGACTAGATCGCCAGCTCTGCTTATTAAGCCGGTGGAAGGCAAGACCTTTGTGGCAGGGACCGCGGCGCGTCTGATGAAAACGTTGCGCACACTGCGGTTTGGGGCGGTATGTAGTCTTCAGGTCAGAACTGGAAAGAGTTAGGACGCGGTCAACATGATTACAAATCAATATGCACCGGAGTGCAACCGCTCACGAGTTGCTAGCTCAGTTCGCTGCAGAGACCAAAGCTGATTTAGTGCTCCTCAGTGAGCAGTACCGAAATAAGGACCCAGCTTCATGGCAGCCTTATATATCAGCTACTGCACCCATCTTAGAGTTCTCACCCAAGGTCGGTAACGTTTTTCAGTGTCTATCTAACACCGAATGCTGCAACTGGAGCACCGGAGGCTGCAACTGCAGCCTTAAGAAGGCGAATGGCAAATATTGCGAGTCTCACGTCTAGCAGGGGACGTCTCCTGATGAGTGCAACGCAGTCTGCCCTGCTCTATGGCGCAGAGGTATGGGCTGGCGCTCTTGGCAAGAAGATATATCGTAATCGTCTCGCACTGTCTCTGAACTGGTCATGATGGTGATCGCGGGAGTAATCCCCGTTGCCCTTCCTGCTAAGGAGCGTAAAGCCATAAACAAGCGCAAGGGAGAAGAGCTAAGGGAGGCGGTTGCTCGTGAAGAACGGACCCTAGATGAGTAACAAAACTCTTGGCAAAATGAAATTAGAGGCAGATGACCAGACTACATTGTCGAGGAGATACTGAGGACTGCTGACGGGTGGAGAAGTATTGCGCATTATGTTCGGGTTCTTATCTTTGCAAAGAAAATAGACCTCGACCGATAGAGAATGGCTCTCGTACTTTACAACTTCTACATCATATTACAATGCGTCGTATGCCGTAGAACCTTGCAAGATTCTAATTCTTACATTACGTGACGTTTCCGTTTAGTGAGGTGATTTCAACAACCAATCCTAACAAGGCGGTAAAGTGTACATGGCTGTAGGCATAGAATTGTTTATTGTATGGAGGCAAAGAGAAATGAAACCTTTTGATAGAACTTGTTAAAGGTGCTCCACTTTGGTTTTAAAAATCCAGCAATTCAAATTGTTTCGTGGGTTCGAATAACCGTTACAATGAACGATACGCTGGGCTGTGTTTTTGTTGGTTTTCTGAATTCGTTTCATTTTTTGGAATCTTAAAATGAATTAACGTTTGCATGAATTTATCTTTATCTATCTCTCATTTCAAGTTCATAATACAATATTTTTTGGGACAATATTCACTATAATAACGTTGACTCTGGGGTCTTTCGTACAAAGCAGTGGGAGCGAACCATATTCACAAAATGTTCAACGGGAGCAACAAACATGAGACAGAAAACTCTCCATATTCATAGGCCGAAAGTAAATGGTATTTATATTTTATATTTATTAATTGCAGATAAAATATTTATATTTATTAATTGCAGATAAAATTACATTTTATTAATTGCAGATATCATAAAATTACACTTATTACTTAATTATTTAATTATTTGATTCAGTTCAATTAATATACTTTTAAAATTAATAATTAGTTAGGAGTCGTAGTCGTGTGCTGGGCAGTTTCAAAATTCGTGGACAGAAGCCGACTCAAGTTTTTTATTTTTTTTCTTGTGCCACTCCGCCGCCTACTTATCGAGAGCGCTCGACACTCTTGTCGCGCGTTCTAAAAAATGTGTGGAGAGTGCCGGTGGCGTCATCTGACCGCTCACATTCGCAACATTCGAAATTTATTTCGAATTTCGCGAATCCTGCCGCGCCACATCACTCCGCCCCCAGATGAAACCGAGGGGTATCAGCGACTGAATCCGAAACTGCGTTCCCCATCAGTCCGGGAAGCGAACGCGCCGTTGGTTTGGGGCGCACACAGGCTTCAGCCTGGTACGGGCCTTCATAAGGAGGCTGCAGCGGCTTCCGGACGGCATCCGTCCTGACCAGGACGTGCGTACACGTGTCCAGTTCCTTGGGCGGTTCCAAAATTCGTAGACAGAAGTCGGCTCAAGTTTTTCATTTTTTTTCTTGTGTCACTCTGCCGCCTACTTATCGAGAGCGCTCTCCACTCCTGTGGCGAGTTCTAAGAAATATGTGAAGAGCGCCGGTGGCGTCATCTGACTGCTCACATTCGACACACTTTAAGCGGGCGGGGTGAAATAAAATGATGAAATAGCGCGACAGTAGAAATATTCCGTTTGAAAAATATGTGTTTAATTATCGTTTCAGGAGGGCGCGGTGAGTAAATGAAATTACCGTCGGTATTTTATGTGCCCGATGGAGAGTTTTCTGTAGTCTTTTTGCTGCGACCGTGGAACATTTTTGTGAAATTGCTTATAATGCGGTTCACTTCCACCAATTTTTGCGAAACCGCACTGACAACGTTATATGTGGATATTATCACAAATACTTTATATGATAAAATATAAGATTCCAAGAAATTAAACGAGTTCAGAGATTCAACAAGTCGGAATACCGGAAGCTCGCGCTTCGAGTATAGAGGTTTTGTGTTCATCTTATATAAGAAATTTCAACGCACATTTTTCTATCTGTATATAGCTACAAATCAAACATATTCCTTCATATTTTCCCAAACTACGAGACATACGTACATATTACAGCCATAGATATTACGCTGACCCTAAACAAACAAACTGCCTATTTCCGAATACTGTACACAAATATGCATGCATATAAATTGATCGTACCCATATTTCCAATTTACTTCTTATATCTATCTGAATTAGGCTCTACCCGCAAAGTTCATCATTACACACATGTCTGTTTGGAGTAATTGATATTCATATGCAAATGACTAAAAAACTAAAACAAAATAATTCTTTGCGAACCCATTCATAAGAACTCATTCTGTTGTGGTATTGACGAATTGAACGTGATGATGACGTCATGCAAGTTTTATGGTGCACGAAATTCCCAAAAAATGGTAAAAGTTTACCCCTATAACTTTGTTAATAATAGTTGGGAGTTTCTTCAAACGTGACCAAATTGTCCACTATGTTCTTCGTTACACGCATGCCAAATGTTGTACTGGATTGAACATAAGGGAGATGCCGGCTAAATTTTTAAAATGTGGAAATATACTATTACTAACTTTATTTGTGCATATATCGGAATCGGATATATCTTGAGGCCTAGATTTCTTAGAGATGCACTACTGTGATTTTTTTCAGATTTTTCGGCTGGAAAGGTTCTGAGAACGAGACCTGTTACACTTTTTGGGGGTCATATTTTGAGCCTCACTCCCCTACGTTTCCCCCGATTTCAAATATTGAACCAGTTTCGGAAAGTACTAATTGAGGCCTTTCATTTGATACTCCACATGGCTACATTCGGTGAAAAAAAATGTGCGCCCTCCATTCACATGTACAAAATGGTGCCACTTACTGTATGTAAAGGGAACACCAGATTACATACTCTCACCAATTTTCATGACAATCGGTTTAGCCGTTTCCGAATAAATCGGGTGTGACAGACAGACAGACAGACACCGTCTCGATTCTAATAAGGTTTTGTTTCACACAAAACCTTAATAAAAACGCAGCCCACCATATCGTTCATCGCACCGGCTACTGGAATCCACGAAACATTTTCAACTGCTGGGTTTCTAAAACCAAATTGTAATTTTTCGCAGAATCCTTTTACAACTTTAACAAGTTCTATCAAAAGTTTTTTATTCAATTCTGTTTCCCGCCATACAAAAACAATTCCATGCGTGCATAGTTGTGCATCGCTATTGAGTTCACCTCACTACACGGAAACGTCACGTAACGTAAAAGTTAAGGTGGAACTATAATAAGCATATACGGTAACGTACTTGAAATCCTTTAATGAGAATTGAATGTGACTGTCTATATTGGCCGTTCATCGTGAAATGTTCCCCTCCGAGAGTTTCGTTAAACTTCCGTTAAACACAGCAATTTCGGTAATAACCGAATTTAGCATAGGAAATATCAAACAGTTATCGTAGGAAATGTCATTCACAATTTATTTTTGCGAAGTGGTGTAAGCAAGTGAGAAATGAGATGTTGGAAACATCAAATCGAAACTCAGCGAGAATGAATTTTGACGGATGTCTAATTTACGTTCGTTAAAATTTTGACATTATGATATGACTATTATAACTCTGCCATGCTAATAACATAGTGTGCTGATTCCAAGCCCAGGTAAAGGAGGAGGGTTTGAGACAACGCACTTTGTTCCATCCTCAGTAAAACAAAAATAAAATGCTGACATCAGGGAAAGAGATAAATAGAGTATAGTTGGGGTTATTTCACTATGTGATATCCTACCTGATCTCTCTTGGTGACAGATCCCGGGACAGGCCGACCAAGAAAATACATACAATGGCGTTACAAACATGATGATCGGATTGAGTCACAAGAGAAATACTATTGCGTCTACCTCAGTCGACGCGGGAGGACGAGCCTCGGTCCTGTCGAGAAATGGGCAAGGGTTCTTGATGCATATACGGCGTCAGGACGTAAGTAAGTTAGTCCAAACAAAACAAATACGTGTCTGCACGTTAACTGGAAAAACCCTAACTGGAAAGACCGAGGAATTTGGAAAAGGCGCATTGATATCCGTGCTCTGCAAGAAACCCGATGGTCTGGTTCCAAAAACTGACACATTGAACACGAACGCGGTAAAAATGGCTATAAACTTCTCTATTTTGGAGCTCACACACTCTATATGGTGTTGGCATTGTCATCTCAGAGGGTTTCCGTGATGCCATTAAATAAATCGAACGATTTGATGATCGGCACCTTTTCACCGCGTACGCACCACACACAGCGAGCGTATAATCGATTTTGAGGACACCCATGACCTTGTACGAATATATGTTCATCAAACGATTGCCTCATCTTCCTGCATTTTATAGTGGGAGCAGTAAAACGCAAATCGATTATATTCTCATAAGACGCCGACATTTTACCGCTGCAAAGTCATTCCGTATGAGACCATAGCATCTCAACATCGACCATGGATTGTGGTCCTCCGAATTAAGCCATTAAATGGTGGTGACTTCGGGGGAAGAAAGAAGAAACGATCTCACTCATACGATTACTGACCATTACGAATATGGAAGAATCATGGAACCAAATGAAAGACATGATCCAGAAAGCGGCCTTGCAACCCTCGGGGTCACCAAGCCGGATAAGCGGTACATCAACCGAGAAACTTGGCTTTGGAATGATGATATTGAAATGAAGGTTCGTGAAAAGAAACGCCTCTACCACAAATTTCTAGACGATAAAATAAATAAATAAGAATGCCAGCCGGGAAGCAAAGAAAGCAGTCGCTGTCACCTGAGCGAACCATCAAAAAAATCTTTACGATAAACTGGACACTCGGGATGGCGAGAAAGATTTGTATCGACTTGCTAAAAGCCGTAACGAAGGTACACAGGATATCGAACACTTCTGTTGCGTTAATCACAAGAACGGTATTTTGCTTGCCGACCGTCGAGCCACAACGAATAGATGGTGAGAATACTTCGAGCAGATTTCAACTGAAGAATTTGCTCATCCTCCACTTCCACAATCATTATCGACATTTGGACCAGTTCTACCTGTCAGCGCAACTGGTGCTCAGAGGTGGCGGTGAGACGGGGCGGCAACCCTGTCGGCTAAACCAAAACCAAGTGGTCGAGGAGAACCTCCACGTGGTGGCACCGGAAAACGCTGTATCGCATTGGTTTGCCGGCCGTGATGCAGTACGCGAATGCTCCAAAGGCCTAATTAGGGCGCTCAGACCAGAGTCTGCACGGGGACTCATCTGAAGTGGCAAATTGGTCACGAAACCTTACCAGGGGTACCGGGAAAGCCCCTGGACTCTCATACTTCGGGTGAACTCCCGTTGTATGTGAGCACAGCTCGGTTATTTGCAGTTGGTCCGCCTAGTCGGAGTTTCATGGTGGTTGTGGTTGTGCTCAAACGAGAAGCGACCTTCGAGCCTCGGCGTGGTGTTGCGTTTCAACACGGGTGCCGTACTCCTTAGTTCGGTAGAGATTTAGGTAGGTCTTGCATCCACCAGTATGAATGCTAAACCATGCACTTGGTATAGACTGGTACCGTTGTTGCTTGTCTCAGCGGGGCTCTGATTGTGGTCCCAAAATCAATCCATGTCTTAAGAAGACCGTGGGATTAAGTCGCAAGACAAGTGCTCATGTTAAACCCTCAAGGACTTAACTGTCAGCGCAACTGAAGTGGAGGAGGCAATAACACTAATGAAATCGGGGAAAGTAACAGGACCTGACGACATCGCATCTGAGCTCTGGAAGGCGGAGAGCTAGGACCCAACACTTTGACGCAGCGAATTCTTTAATCGCGTTATTCAGGAAGGAAGAACACCATCTGACTGGCAAGAAAGTACCACTGTTCCAACATGGCAAAAGAAAGGTAGTCCAGCATAATGTTCAAATTACCGTCCCATCCGATTACTTTCCCATACCATGAAGATTTTTAAACGCATTCTTGACAACCGTATTCGCGAAACCGTTGAAATAACCGTGAATCAAGCCGGATTTGTCAAAAACTGCGGAACTACTGACGCAATACACGCTGCGCGGTTAGCTCATGGAGAAACACCGTGAGAAGCATCGCCCTCTTTACATTGCATTTCCGCATCTAGAGAAAGCGTTTGACCGTGTGCCACACGAGCTCATCTGGTATGCTTTACGACAACACTTAGTACCAGAAGAACTCGTGCGCTGGGTTCAGTTGCTCTACCACGATCCGAAAAGTAAAGTACGAAGTATGGCGGGTGTATCAAAACCGCATCGTGTCTCTGTTGGTGTTCATCAAGGAAGCGTCCTCTCAACACCCCTCTTTGTTCTTGTTATGGACACCGTCACACGATATCCAACGTCGAGCGCCCTACACACTGCTTTATGCAGATGATGTTTTCCTAGCATCACATAGCAAAAATGAGCTCGAGCAACTTGTCCCACAATGGAATGATCGCCTCATGCAACACGGTCTCAGATTGAATTTAAACAAAACTGAATTTTTGACGACCGATCCCCATGAAATAGGCACAATCACTGTCAGCGGCAGTGATCTGCCCAGATCTGAGCGATTTAAATACCTCGGGTCAACGCTATCAGCCAATGGAGAGCTGCGTTATGAAATTGCTTCACGCATTAACGCAACGTAGATGAAGTGGCGTTCCACAACTGGTATTCTTTGTGATCGACGTATCAACGAACGTCTCAAATCTAAAATTTACCGGAATGTCGTCCGTCCAGTCGCTCTCTATGGCTCTGAGTGTTGGCCGACCATAAAAGGCAATGAACGGCGTCTTGCGGTAATGGAAACGAAGATGTTGCTTTGGACTGATGGCGTCACACATGCGAAATGAGGATATCCGCAATCGTGGGGTTGCACCGATCGTAGACAAATTGGTATGGTCATGTAATTCGTGCTAACGAGAATTAACTTGCCAAGATTGGTCTGAACATCGAAGTCAATGGTAAATGACCAAAAGGCTGGACGAAACACTGGTGGCTTAATACGATGGATGGGGATTTAATAGCCTCGAGATTGCACCCAGATCAGACATTCGATAGAGGTAAATGGCGAAACCGATCACGACGAGCCATGAACGGGACAAAGGCTGGAGAAAAAGAAGAAGAAGATATGACCATTACAGTTGCAGCTTTAGAAGCTTGCAAAGTTTTACGTCATGCGGTGCGCATCTTAATAGAATGTAAGAGTTGCCATATGCTAAACTCTTAATGTCGGTTTATATTAAGTGCAACACGTTTAGTGACATCTGATTCTGGGCATGCGTTGGTTTGCATTTTTGTTGAATTTCTGAATTCGTTTAATTTTTTGGAATTTTATACATAGATTTATCGCTTCCTCCTGTTTCAAGTTCATCATACAAAGTGTTTGGGACAATACTCTTCATATAACGCTGACGGTTTTTCTTAGAAAGTTATGGAAGCAAACTACGTTATCAGCAATTTCACAAAAAATTTTCAACGGTCAGCATAGAGCAAATAAAAAACCAAAGGCGACTTCATTGACTCGCCGAACCCTCCTTAAATGATTATTGAACACGTACTTTTCAAACGGAATATTTCATCATTCCTTTTCGCCACATCCCCATAAAGTACGGAGCCAAGTGGATATATATGTAATTTCGGTGTGGTAATCTATCTCTATGTTTCACTACATTTCATAAACTATGACTTGAACGAAAGAAATACCAACTGTCACTTTATCTTTTTACGACAATCGTAAATGCGGCATAAAACATTTCGTGACGTCTTACGTTAAGTGGCTTAAGGTAAGTGACATTTCATTATGCGCACCGTAAATGCGGCATTAAATAACCGCTCTTAAAGATTACACCGATAAAACTAATCATCATCATAATCAACGGTGCAACAACCGGTATCCGATCTAGGCCTGCCTTAATAAGGAACCCCAGACATCCCGGTTTTATTGCGCTGGATTTTATCTACAATCTGACAGTCATGGTATCGCTCATAGATTTCGTCGTTATGGAGGCTACGGAATCGTCCATCCTCATGTAGGGGGCCAAAAATTCTTCGGAGGATTCTTCTCTCGAACGCGGCCAAGAGTTCGCAATTTTTCTTGCTAAGAACCCAAGTTTCCGAGGAATACATGAGGACTTGCAAGATCATTGTCTTATACAGTAAGAGTTTTGACCCTATGGTGAGATGTTTCGAGTGGAACAGTTTTTGTAAGCTGAAATAGGCTCTATTGGCTGACAACAACCGTGCGCAGATTTCATCATCGTAGCTGTTATCGGTTGTGATTTTCGACCCTAGATAGGAGAAACTATCAACGGTCTCAAAGTTGTATTCTCCTATCTTTATTCTTCCCGTTTGACCAGTGCGACTTGGGGGTCAAGCAGTGCACTCCCTGAGGCCAACCTATCTCTCTCTAAGGATGAGGTGTCTCTCCTCTGGGACGGTATGTGCCTTTTCAGGCGCCAAGCCTCTCGTCTACCAAGACCGTTAGTGAGTGGCGATAGCCACACCCTGTACGAGGTGACCCTACTATTAACAAAACGCTACGGATATAAACTGGGGAGTCGAAAAACACCTCCCTTAATCCAGGGTGTCATGCGAACCGTGCCCATTGGATAGTTTTCAGTCGGGGGTAACTGACTGAATTCGAACGGAGCCTCACTGATACCTGGTCGCCTCAGTGAGTAAGTTAGACCTTACCGTGCTACGAGGGGCTATGGCACGGCGGACCTCTTAACCCCCATAATCGTGGGAATCAAATGAGTACAAAACAAGAAAAGAAAACGAAAACCAAACAAGTGGGGCCCCGTACCGCACCAAAACTGGTTAATCAGGCGGAGGCACGTCTCCGAATTACTGAGAGCCAGGTGACTACACTCAAGAAGGGAGAAGTTGGGAAGTCAAGCAGTGGATCCAAGGTGAGCATTGGTATACTGAGTGGACAACAGCCAACGAACACCACTGCTCAAAGAGCAGGGACCAGCAAAAGCACGTCTGAGATAAATATAACAGACATCAGGAAGGAGATAGGACTCAGTGGCGCCGGTGTTAAATGGTACCTGCGGTATCTGAAGGAAGGCCTGAAACCAGAAGAGGCCCTTAAGAAGGCTCAGGACAGACCTAAGCCATATCTACCGAGAGAGGCCTAGGAATTATCTTAGAGTCTTACCGCTTACCGGGCAGGACGGTCAATTGAAACTGCTCTGTATCAGCTGGCAGAGGTACTACGGGACGCCATAGAAACAAAAGAAATTGCACTGTGCGCGTTTTTGGATATCGAAGGAGCATTCGACAACACATCGCACACAGAGATACAGGATGCCCTGAGCCGCAAAGGAGTGGGAAACACCCTGGCACTCTGGATGGGCAAAATGCTAGAAAGCAGACAAATAGAGGTACAAACAGGTACAAATTCTATTATCATGAACACCACTCAAGGCTGTCCACAGGGTGGAGTACTATCGCCGCTGGTGTGGAGTATGGTAGTGGATGAACTCCTGGACGTGTTAACAAATACTGGAATACAAGTCCAGGGCTACGCGTACGACATTGTTTTAATATGTAGGGGCAAATATGAAGATACCCTATGTGATAGAATCCAAACTGGATTAAGGGTTACTAGTGCCTGGTGCAGGAAGGTGGGACTGCGGATCAACCCAACCAAAACCACCATAGTACCATTCACTAGGAGGCGTAAGCTGGATCACCTGACAGCCATAACATAAAATGATACGGAGGTGAAACGAGAAACAGATGTCAAATATTTGGGAATTACGCTGGACCAAAAATTACTCTGGAAGACACATGTCGGAAAGCCACGAGGGTTCTGATGACTTGCAGATCCATAACAGAAAAAAAATGGGGTTGCAGCCCGAAGATACTACTTTGGATATATACTGCAATAGTAAGGCCAATGATTACCTATGGAGCGGTAATCTGGGCAGAAAGAACCGAACTCATACAAGCCAGGGAATTACATAAGCTCCAAAGGCTGGCTTGCGTATGTGTCAGTGGGGCAATGAGGGCATGCCCAACGGCATTTTTGGAGGTCCTTCTGGGATTAACCCCTCTCCATCTGCACATACAGATGCAGGCAAGGAGATCAATATTCAGGATGGCCGGTAGTATGAGTGAGGCGGGGAGCTGCCTAAATCGAAGGAAGATTGATATTCTTTCTAGGCGGTATCCCGAATTACTGATACCCAGGGATAACATGACAACGAGGTTTCACTTCGATAAGAAGTTTGAAACACGTTGGAGTAACAAGGCAAACTGGGAGAGCGTGGCTGCGACATACGGCTTAAACCAGCAACTGATTACTTGGTACACTGACGAATCCCTCACAGCAGAGGGAGCGGGTGCCGGTGTCATTGGTCCAAGGAAAACGTACTTTGAGTCAATGGGCAGGTACACTAGCATATTCTAGGCGGAAATATACGCCAAAGACAAATGTGTCTCCTTTAACCTGCAAAGGAACTACAGGGGGCAGAACATAGCTATTCTCATCGATAGCCAAGCAGCGATCAAGGCACTTAGGCCCAACCAGGTTAATTTTAAACTGGTATGGGAATGCCTTGAGAGACTGAATACACTCGGCTCGTCCAACAAGGTTTGCATACTTTGGGTTCCAGGCCATGCTGGGTTGGAAGGCAACGAGGCAGCGGACGAACTAGCCAAGAAGGGAGCAGAAACGCCTTTACACGGGCCAGAACCCTTCTGTGGAATCGGAAACGATTTCATGGCTATGAATCTAAGAAATGGTTGAAGGAACTATATTGGGCGGGCCTACCAGGGATGGAGCAGTCCAGGGTGCTTATTGGGGGATACGAACCCATGCACACAAAGGATTGCTTAAACCTCACTAAAAAGAATCTCCGAATCATAGTGGGAATTCTCACTGGTCATTGTCGGCTGAACTATCACCTAGGGAAGCTAGGGATATCTACGGACACTGCCTGCAGGTTTTGTGAGGAGGAGGACGAAACCTCTATACACGTCCGGCACTTGTGCAAAGTAGGTCGAGACATCTGGGAGAACACTTAATACCAGATGCAAAGCTGAAAGATGTGGAAGTAGGGAACATACTAAAGTTCCTAACGGTTACAGGCCTGCTTGAGATACTATGATCAATAGGTACACTATAATCAGTAAAAGGGGCACAATAGTTCTTCAAGGACGCGGTGCGACTTTCCCTTAACAGAATAATAATAATAACCTATTGCGCTGGATTTTAACTACAACGATTATATAGATTATAAAAGATTTCGTCGTTATGGAAGCTACCGAATCGTCCATCCTCATGTAGGGGGCCAAAAATTCTTCGGAGGATTCTTCTCTCGAACGCGGCCAAGAGTTCGCAATTTTTCTTGCTAAGAACCCAAGTTTCCGAGGAATACATGAGGACTTGCAAGATCATTGTCTTATACAGTAAGAGTTTTGACCCTATGGTGAGATGTTTCGAGTGGAACAGTTTTTGTAAGGTGAAATAGGCTCTGTTGGCTGATAACAACCGTACGCAGATTTCATCATCGTAGCTGTTATCGGTTGTAATTTTCGACCCTAGATAGGAGAAATTATCAACGGTCTCAAAGTTGTATTCTCCTATCTTTATTCTTCCCGTTAGACCAGTGCGCTTTGATGTTGTTGGATGGTTGGTTTTCGGTGCTGAAGTTGCCACCATATATTTTGTCTTGCCTTCATTGATGTGCAGCCCAAGATCTCGCGCCGCCTACTCGATTTGGATGAAGGCACTTTGCACGTCCCGGGTGGTTCTTCCCATGATGTCGATATCGTCAGCATAGGCCAGTAGTTGGGTGGACTTAAAGAGGATCGTACCTCTTGTATTTACCTCAGCATCACGGATCACTTTCTCCAGGGCCAGGTTAAAGAGGATGCATGTTAGGGATAAAACTAATAGAGCGATTAAAGTTACATTTTGCGGAATAATGTAACTGCGTGTTTTGTGATATCTTCGAGCAAGGAAGTCTAGGCCACTCTAAGCTAACAGAATTGAATGCTGCAAATTCATATATCACTTTAACAGTTGTACGATTGCTTTGATAGTATATATACAACGTGTTCATTCGGTTTTAACTACTGCATGACACGTATTCCATTGGTCCTGTTAAATTCGTTAATTTTGTTATGGTTTCTGTTAAAATAAGAGTGTATTTTTTTCACAGAATCTGGTCATGTAGAGTTTCAAACGAAAAGGGTCGATTTGTACTTTTCGAAACTGTGAACCGGACAAAGATTGAAGAAAAAGAAGAAGAAACTGATCTTATTTCTGATGCTGGGTAATTATAAGGGAATGAGGGCTGAAAATGTGAGCCCAAAAACTAATTCTCAGAACCTACCCAACCCAAAGAATCTGAATAGTGCATCTATACGAATCTAGGTGTCAAAATACATCTTATTCCCATATCTGTACAAATAAAGTCAATAATCGTATATTACCATATTTAAGAAATTTACCAGAAAACCACCCTTGAGTTCATCTCAGAAGTACAGAATTTGACAACAGCATAGGAAATCATAGAACGCATATTACCCTACCATCACTAACGACATCAACATTGACGCCAACCACAATATTGAACAAACATTCATTGAACTAACAACGGATCCACCAACACCAATGCCATATTTAGCTAGTTTCGTACCACGCATCGTGCCAAGTAATTTGCAGGATAGTCATGATAACAATAGTATGGGATGATCGGAGTCTCTATCGGAATCTTCGTGCCAAACGCCACTATCTCATGAAGAAAAAAAAAGTTTGAAGGGAATCCACCTATTAAAACCAAAGTTGTAGAAGGTAAAAGTGTCGCATATCACGTAAATTTGACGTATGACGTCATCTCCATATAAAGTGAACTTATATGAACGGCGGGGACATTTTAGTTTTCCTTTTTCAGCTTTTTTAGTTATTTGTATATCAGTGTCAATTCCTCTAGACCGACATGTGTATGTATCTGTATGTGCTAATGAAGCTTGCGGGTAGTAATTAATATTATAGACATGTGTGTACATTGGTACCAGCGGTTTTTATTTTACGTACATATACGTATGATTTTGTGCACGGAGTAAAGGTGAATTGCAAGAAGATGTCTTAGATCAAATTAGATGCGTACATATATACGTATGCATCAGTATACGGTAATAGGCAGTTCTTGTTTATTTAAGATGAGCACAATATTTATGGCTTGATATGCACGTATATATGCATATCTTAGACCTAAAGCCTTTATACTCGAAGCGTCCAATTACCGGTATTCCGACTTGTTTTATGCAGTCCAAAATTTGCTGCCTTTCATATTAATCTTTCAGATCCATTGCCGAAATTGCATCCGACTCACCCAATATTCGTTCGATCCTGCCTATTTTTGGTGATGAGCTCCGTACACACACTCTTCTTCAACTTAGACCAGAGGTTCTTTGTGGGATTCAATTCAGAAGAGTTTGTGAAGTGCTAATAAATGGCTTCGTAAGTTGTCAAAATTGTATACGATTGAGCTCCATTCTGCATGTCCTCGGTCCATAAATCAATAGATATTGTTGACACATGATGCAAACACTAGGATCATACATAATATAAAATAGTGTTCGCCAGTGGAAGACGCGCAAATCAGTTGTATCCACAGCGTCTGTAGAGCGGGCTCGACCACAGGCATTATCATTAGCCAGGTCAAGGTTTTGCAATTCTACCACAAATTCAATCGCCGACGTTCTTTATGGAAAGTAAAGGCTTCACATATTATTTAAATATCTATCACCACATTTCGTTGATCGAATGTGGATGCATTCAGCCGTTTAATCACGTTATGTTATGTATGTTTCTTTTAGCTTCTGCGAAAAATTTCGCTGCTCCACAATTTCTCTTCTTATCTCCACATTTCCTCCTTCCGATAAAGTCAATTTTTAAACGATGTTCTTCTGGATCCTTGTTGTAGCTAAGCCAATGCAACCTTTAAATTTCTACTCGTCTTTGGATTTGGATATTCCCCATCGCTGTCGCTCAAAAATGTCACTTCGATACATTGAATATATGGACTTAAAGTTGTTTTATAAAACAATAGCAAACATTGTCAATTGTTAATTTCACATCTTATTGAGGGAATTTTCGTTTTGTGTGCTCCTCCTCCACCTGAAGCTTATAAACAAGTTGCAATACCGGAAGCAAGACGGCCCAGGTATAAAAGTTTTCTGTTCATCTTAATTCTTCATACATAACTAACAATTCAAAATAATCCTTCATATATTTTCAAACTTCCAGGTGTATGCACTTACTGTAGCCATAAAATAATCACAACGATCATGAAGATGACGTTATACATGTTTTGGAGAACCATAAATTCAAGCGAGTTAAAAAAAAATTGACCTCCTACTACTATGTTAATAACAACTGAATTGCCTTCAGTGTTCAGAATTATGCCCTATATTATCCATTATACATAAACTTAAGGGGTGTTTTCGAGAAAAGTCCTAAAATATGGTAATATTTAATTATTACCTTTATTTGAGCAGATATCGGAAAAGGATGTATTTTGAGGGTTAGATTTCAAGTAGATATGATGGTGATTATTTTTTTAGATTTTTTAGTTGAATAGGTTGCGAGAACTTGAGCTGTTACACTTTCTGAGGCACACATTTTCGTCTCTCACTCCCTTCCACTCTTTCATCTGATACTCAATAGGGCCATATTCTATGAAAAGAAAATACAGTCGCATTTTGCATGTATGGGGAGCCCCCTTTAAACCCAACCCAAAATGACGCCAATTTTTTCATATAAGGGTCTAGAAACTTTTGCGCTACCCTGAATATGTATGTATCGTTTCAAACTGATACTGACATACAAATAACTAAACAAGTCGGAATATCGGAAACAATCAGCTAGAAATTCAAAATAGTTCTCCATATATTTCCAAACTTCGAGGTATATGTGCATATTAAAGGCATAACTATTATGCTCATCCTACACAAATGGAGATTATTCATTACCGCTTATTGGTGCTTACACTACAAAGATACATAGCATACATATCTACACTTTACTCCGTGCAAAAGCATCTGTACATATACGTAAGTAAATTGAATATCACTGGCAACAACGAACTTACTGTATATTATACTGTATAATCCATCTAAATTCGGACAACCCGCAAACTTCATTAACATATACATATACATACTATATTGATGTATCTCGAGTAGACTGATATACAAATAACTAAAAAAAATTAAAAAGGGGAGAATAAAATGCCTCTATGACCCCGTCCACATAAGCTCACTTTACTTTGGAATTTTCATACACGCCTCCTAGTGCCATAAATCCCCATGAAATGGAAAAGTTCCAGTTTCTATGATCTTATTAATATTGATTGGTGTTCCTTTAAACTTCCCAAATTATCGGTTGCATTGATGCCAAATTATGTACTTCTACCATGAACTTACGGGCGGCTTGTGGGTAAATTTCTAAAATATGGTAATATATGATTATTAACTTTATTCATGTAGTTATCAGAATGAGATGTATTTCGAGGCCTAGATCTATAATGGATGCACCATTCTGATTTTTTTTTAAAATTTTTCGATTAGGTAGATTCTGAGGACGAGACCTGTTTCACTTTTTGGGGCACACATTTTGGGCTATCACTCCCTTGTATTTCTATCAAAGATAGAATCAGTTTCGAAAAGTACTAACTGAACCTTTTCATTTGATACACGCGGCCATATTCTGTGAACTGTGTACCCCCTTTTCATATACATATAAAACGTTAAATGGCGCCACTTGCCATATCTAAAGAGATTCGTAGCCCATACGTTCCCATCAAATTTCGTGACAATAGGTGCATCTATTTATGAGTAAATCGGGTATGATAGACATTGAATCGATTTAAGTAAGATTTTGCTTCAAAGAAAACCTTAATAAAAAGCTAAAAAGTCAAAATAAGATGTTTTCTTATGAGCTTCTGCTGTATACATGTCGAACGTAACTTCCGGATAGTAAATTCATACCAAATTTGAAATTTTGATTTATTATAACTTTATTATTAATTGCAGGACTACTTCCATTATTATGCTTTGTATCATCCTTTATTTGACTTTGTTGTGGTTGCATTTTACCCCTTGATAAGGCATAGTGAGTAAACCATGCTTACGCGCTATCGTTCACGGCACGTTGATATGCGACTCCTCCCAGGACCCGTCGCTTGCCCCTCTCCTGCACTGTTTTACCTCAAGTGCTCTTGGGGAGACCCACCTGTCGGACATCTTGAGATAGTGGATGGCACTGCATGGCATAGCCAGTAACGCAATTCTTGCCTCTCCTTGAATGTATGACCTATCTACTATTACTTCCCTTTTATATATGATGTGGCGCAGACCGGTGTGTTCACAAAGTCTAAGAGCTCTTCGTTCACAATGAGCATCACTTTTCATGTGCTACTCCCAAATAACAACACAGAAAGAGCATTAACACAAAACATTCTCAACGTTGGTGTTGAAATAACTTCATTTCTAGATTTTAGACAAGGCAATGAAGACGGATCTAGCACTGTTAATGCATCGAGCGACATCCAGTTTGGTGCCACCGTCCGTAGAAACCGTGCTCCCTAGATATACAAATTGATCGTCTTCGATGTTCTGCCCATTAGAGCAAATAGAAGAGTGCGACGACCACCGTCAGATTGAGAATTTTGATTTTGTTGTTGTTTACCTTCAGACCAACTGTACTTGCCTCTCCCTGCCCCTCGAAGATTTTGTGTTCCTTTTAACTGAGGCACATTCACGCACGTTTTTCTTTTAGTTTCATAAACATATTTTCAAATTTTCAGATTTATACACATATTGAAGACATAATATTATTCACCATCTAAACAAACAAACATTGCTTACTATCGCATACTGATACTTGAATACATATCTAAATTGTTCGCATGTACCTGAATATTTTCACTTTACTTTGTTTCACACAAAAGCAAAAACAAGTCAGAATACGGAAGCTCGGCGCTTCAGGTAAAAGATTTTGTATTTATCTTATATGAGCAACTCACTATGCAAGTTTGTAGCTAAGAATACAAAATTTTCCACAATATTTTTCTAAACTCTAGGGTACACATTTGTGCATTGATAAATTGATCTAACGCATCTTCATGCATTTCCACTTTACACCGTGCACAAAACCGCGTACGTAAATTAAAAACAAAAAACAAACATCTCTTATCTCTGAAATCTTATGTTGCTACCATTTACGTATTAATAATTTACGAAAAACCTATAACTTTTAAATTTGTGGACAAGCAACCTTCAAATTTTGAAACTCTTTTGCTACCGAAACGTCAACAACGCCTCCAATAGGTACTAACCTCACGGCAACGACTTTTGGCTATCGAGAATGGAATATGATTGGTTTCTGGAATGTGCGCATGTTTCTCGGCAACGGTAGTGAGGGTCTTCAGAATGGTCGCTTTCTCCAACTTGAGCTGGAATTCCAGCGATATTTTGGGCCTAACCGAAGATGATGGGACTCTCGAGGGTACTCCTCTCCTTCTTGCGGCACTGTGCTTTTGTACTCAGACACGAAACCTTTCTTGCAGCAATGTGCTTTTATACGCACGACGGTGTCGGGTTGCTTTTGACGGCTACCGCAAGGTGCGCTCTCTTGACCTGGGTGCCGGTTTCTGACAGACTTCTAATTGCTAGATTTCGATACAGGGTAAGATGCATCACAATTATACAATGCTACGCTCCAAAGGAGCCTTCCGAAATAGTGGAAAATGATGCTTTCTACGAGCAATTAAACGCGGTTCAGGGGAAGTTTCTTAAAGATGACATTGTGATCGTGATGGGTGATCTGAATGCTAAGGTGGGATCCGACAACACCTTGCTCGGACATGTGATAGAGAAACACGGTCTTCGCATCAAACGATTGCCTCATCTTCCTACATTTTATAGTGGGAGCAGTAAAACGCAAATCGATTATATTCCCATAAGTCGCCGACATTTTACCACTGTCATTGATTGCAAAGTCACTCCGTATGAGACCATCGCACCTCAACATCGAAGATTGATTGCCGTTGTGCGAATTAAACCACCGATAAAACAGCGTGAGGAACGCACTGGCCCGCGGCGCATTAAATGGTGGCAATTTGATGAGAAGAAAGAAGAAACGATCTCACTCATACGATTGCCGACCATTACGAATGTGGAAGAATCACGGAACCAAATGATAGATACGATCCACAAAGCGGCCACTGCACCAAGCCGGGTAAGCGGTATATCAACCGAGAAACTTGGCTTTGGAATGATGTTGAAATGAAGGTTCGTGAAAAGAAACGCCTCTACCACAAATTTCTAGACGATAAAACACCGGCCAATTGGCAAATTTATAAGAATGCCAACCGGGAAACAAAGAAAGCAGTCGCTGTCACCCGAGCGAACCATCACAAAAATCTTTACGGCGAGAGAGATCTGTATCGACTTGCTAAAAGCCGTAACGAAGGTACGCAGGATATCGAACACTTCTGTTGCGTTAATCACAAGAACGGTATTTTGCTTACCGACCGTCGAGCCCCAACGGATAGATGGTGAGAATGCTTCGAGCAGATTTCAACTGAAGAATTTGCTCATCCTCCACTTCCACAATCATTACCGACATTTGGACCAGTTCTACATGTCAGCGCAACTGGTGCTCAGAGGTGGCGGTGAGACGGGGCGGCAACCCTGTCGGCTAAACCAAAACCAAGTGGTCGAGGAGAACCTCCACGTGGTGGCACCGGGAAACGCTGTATCGCATTGGCTTGCCGGCCGTGATGCAGTAGGAGAATGCTCCAAGGCTTAATCAGGGTGATCAGATCCGAGTCTGCACGGGGACTCATCTGAAGTGGCAAATTGGTCACGAAACCTTACCAGGGGTGTACTGGTACCGTAGGAACCGGGGTAGACCCTGGACTCATATACTTCGGGAGAATTCCTGTCGTACAGCTCGGTTGTTTGTGGTTTGCCCCCTTGTGGGAGCTTCATGGGGGCTGTTGGTGATGCTCAAGCGAGAAGAGACCTTAGAGCCTCGGCGTGGTGTTGCGTTTCAACACGGGTGCCGTACTCCTTAGTTCGGTAGAGATTTAGGAAGGTCTTGCATCCACCAGTATAAATGCTAAACCATGCACTTGGTATAGACTGGTACCGTTGTTGCTTGTCACAGCGGGGCTCTGATTGTGGTCCCAAAATCAATCCGTGTCTTAAGTAGACCGTAGGATTAAGTCTCCACGACATTTACCTACGTTAAAACCCCAAGGATTTAACTGTCAGCGCAACTGATGGTGCTCAGAGGTGGCGGTGAGGAAGACGGGGCGGCAACCCTGTCGGCCAAACCAAAACCAAGTGGCCGAGGAGAACCTCCATAGTGGTGGCACCGGGAGACGCTGTACTCACTTTGGATTACCGGCCATGATGTAGTAGGTGAATGCTACAAAGGCCTAATCAAGGCGATCAGACCCGAGTCTGCACGGGGACTCATCTAAAGTGGCAATTTGGCCACGAAACCTTACCAAGGGTATACTGGTACCATAGGAACCGGGATAGCCCCTGGACTCTCATATTTTGGGTGAACTCCCGTTGCATGTGAGTACAGCTCGGTTGATTGCGGTTGGCCCCCTAGTGGGAGTTTCATGGGAGTTGTGATTATGGTCAAGCGAGAAGAGACCTTCGGGCCTAGGCGTGGTGTTGCGGTCCAACACGGGTGCCATGAAGATTTTTGAATGCATTCTTGACAACCGTATTCGCGAAATCGTTGAAATAACCGTGAATCAAGCCGGATTTGTCAAAAACTGCAGAACTACTGATACAATACACGCTGCGCGGTTACTCATGGAGAAACACCGTGAGAAGTATCGCCTTCTTTACATTGCCTTTCTAGATCTGGAGAAAGCGTTTGACCATGTGCCACACGAACTCATCTGGTATCTTAGTACCAGAAGAACTCGTGCGCTGGGTTAAATTGCTCTACTACGATCCGAAAAGTAAAGTACGAAGTATGGCGGGTGTATCAAAACCGCATCGTGTCTCTGTTGGTGTTCATCAAAGAAGCGTCCTCTCAACATCCCTCTTTGTTCTTGTTATGGACACCGTCACACGGGATATCCAACGTCCAGCGCCCTACACACTGCTTTATGCAGATGATGTTTTCCTAGCATCACATAGCAAAAATGATCTCGAGCAACGTGTCCAAAAATGGAATGTTCGCCTCATGCAACACGATCTCAGATTGAATCTAAACAAAATGGAATTTTCGACGACCGATCCCCATGAAACAGGCACAATCACTGTTAGCGGCAGTGATCTGCCCAGAAGTGAGCGAATTAAATACCTCGGATCAACGCTATCAGCCAATGGAGAACTGCGTTATGAAATTGCTTCACGTATTAACGCAACCTGGATGAAGTGGCGTTCCACAACTGGTGTTCTTTGTGATCGACGTATCAACGAACGTCTCAAATCTAAAATTTACCGCAATGTTGTCCGTCCTGTCGCTCTCTATGGTTCTTAGTGTTGGCCAACTATAAAAGACAATGGACGCCATCTTGCGGTAATGAAGACCAATATGGTACGTTGGACTTGTGGCGTCACACGTTTCGATCACATCCGAAATGAGGATATCCGCGATCGTTATGGGGTTGCACCGATCGTGGAAAAGTTGCGAGAGAAGCGTCTTCGAGGGTATGGTCACACAATTCGTGCTAACGAGAATTCACTTGCCAAGATTGGTCTGAACATTGAAGTCGATGGTAAACGTCCAAAAGGCAGGCCGAAACAACGGTGGCTTGATACGCTGGATGGGGATTTAGAAGCCTCAAAATTGCACCCAGATCAGGCATTCGATAGAGAAAAATGGCGAAACCGATCACGAAGAGCCGACCCCGCGTGTGAATAGGACAAAGGCTGGAGAAAAAGAAGAACGAGCCTGAGAATATCGATGAGCACTGGGCCGCTCATAAAAAATGGCCTTTTCACCGATTTAAACGGCCTCTCATAACTTCCTACGTCAACCGATCTTTGGACCAGAGCCAATTAACCGCTTACATGATTGCGCACTTAGCCTCTTCCGTCGTGTCAACATAACTATATGTCTCTTCCGTAGTGTCAACATAACATGCTGCGTGTGACCTTGTGGTACGTTGCTTTAACTGTTTCGTCGCACAGCAGACAAGTCCGCACTCACCGCTCGAAACTCGGGAAACTCTCCAACTCACTTGCGGTAATGACCGCATGAATAATAATAATAATCGTTGGCGCAACATTCCAATTGGATCAGGGCCTTGAAGTGTGTTAGAGCACTTCATTCAAGACCGTAACGGTACACACTGCAGTACATTGTAGGAGACAAAGTGGTCAGCATTGCGGTCGCCCAAGATTATTACCCTGATTTGACTCAGCTACTCATTCGCACCTGTGTCGACTGGTATCCGACGTCAAAGCACGATACAAATCCTACTGCCACCAGTGAGATTTGAACCGCGACCTTCCGTACGACAGCCTTGTGCTCTAACCACTCAGCTATCCAGACGGTCATTAGAGATTGAATATTGTAAAGTAGAATTAGATTACAAGATAAGTGGTTGAGTAAATAAAAAGCGTAAGTAATTAAAAGTGTAAACGCGAGTGAGTTTTTATTGTGCCAAGAACGAGACCTGAGTAAGTAGTAAGTTAAGTTTTTTCTCCCAGAATTTCCATGAGCCAGAACCCCGTCGTTTCGGATCTACGTTTCGGCAGTCCTGGACGACGCGACGTAACCACGGTCATCGAATTGTACTCCAGGAACTAGTGCGCGAACTTGGCCAGTGTCCAAGTGCAGTCGAAGGGGCATCATAAGATTTGACTGACGGCAGAGTCGTGTAAGCGGATCGATGAACGAAAGGGATTGAAGGCTCTACTGACCGCTGCGAGTGATCGCGGGCGTGACGCGCTCAAACTCCTAAACCAAGCGAAATCCTGAACAGTTGAGCGTAGTGCACGTGTACGGTGTGACAAAGGAGAATTTGTTATTACCGCAGATCGCAATGATGATTGTATGTGGTCGCAAATCTTTCCATAGTCCTGTAAAGGAAGTCAACGGTCGACTTCTGAAGAGATGGAAAGAATACTTCACTAGAGTCCTGAACCGTATTACATCCGGTGAAGTTCCTCCTCTTGTGAATGAAATGGCTAGTCATCGTAACATGCGGATACGGATTGCTTTTCCAACCACAAGGGATATCATTTCGGCCATCAATGCACTCAAATGGAATAAAGCCACTGGACTTGACGTTCTCCCTGCAGAGTTATTTATCGCTGCACCTGAAGTCACTGCAGCTCTGCTGCTTCTACTCCTACGGAATTCTTGGGAATCCCCAGAGAGTGGAAGAAGGGGGTAATCGTTAAGATTCCAAAGAAGGGCACACGTTTTGATTGTGACAATTGGAGGGGTATCGTCGTGCTCCCTGTCGTCGCACAGATAATAGCTAAAATAATCTTGGAACTCATCAAAGAACATGTCGAAAGGTTGATCGAAAGAGAGCATGCTGGGTTCCGTTACGCACCCTCCTGCATTGAACACATCACCACTACGGATCATTTTGGAACAGTGCGCGGAATTTAGATCTTCGTTGTGCCTGCTCTTCATCGACTCCGAGAAAGCTTTCGATAGCGTGAACAGTGAGTGTATCTGGAGTGCTCTACGTAGGAAAGGCATTCTAGAGAGACTAATAGCTATTATCAGAGTAACATACGATGGTGGAAACTCTCACGTGTTGCACCGAGGTAAAATCTCGGACGATTTTGAGATTGAAAGCAAAGTCCGCCAAGGTTGCATGTTGTCATTAATATTATGTCTTCTTTTTATTTGTGACGCTTTTAATGTTGCCGTCCGGAGGACGTGGAGGAATTCAATGGACGATGACATCTTTCCTTAAACGCCTCGACTACGCTGATGACATCTGTTTGCCCTCACACCTCACAACTAAATGGCTCTGGATTTGAAAAAAATGTTAAGTGGAGTCGGACTACAACAAAAACTACAAAAACCAAGGTTTTCTGTTTGACGGGTCATGGTAGTCTCCCTATCTACATTAAGGGGCAGAGCATCGAAAGCGTCGATGAAGTTGTATTTGTGGGAAGCGTGGTTTCTTCTGATGGCGGCATCGAACTAAATGTTGCCCAACGCATTAACAGTACCAGATCGGCTTTCGCTGCCCTGTCTAAAATCTAAAAATGAAGTTATTTCAACACTAACATGAAGTTGAGGCTGTTCTGTGCTAGCGTTCTTTCTATGTTGCTATATACGAGTATGTCTGTCTGTCAACCCTCATTTACTCGCAAACGGCTGAACCTATTGTATCATCGGGTTATGCTAGCCTGACACTATCTCAAACGAACAACTTGGTTGGCGCACAGGCTTGGCACTCGTATGCGATGTGACAGGTAGACGGAAGTGGCAATGGATAGGTAACACGTTAAGGAGGGGAAATATGCCATGCAGTGGAATCCACTCTCCTAAAATGGCCGACGGGTGGGTCGGCCCAAGGGCATTTAGCGCAGAAAAGTAAAGGACGAGTGTGAGCGTCTCGGGAAGTCGTGGGGGAACTGAAGCGCATTTCAGGGAACCGTGAGCGATGGCACGTAGATGTGGTTGACCCGCTATACCTCACCAAGGGTTGAAAAGCAACCATATATAAATAACTTTGTTAATAATAGCTGCATTTTCTTCAAACCTTCCAAAATTGTGTACCATATTATTAATTACAATCGTGCGTGTAGTTTTAGGATTTAAGGGTAAAAGTCGATAAATTTCTAAAATATAGTAATATGCCGTTATAAACTTTATATAAGCAGATACCGTAATGGGATATATTTTGAGGCTTAGATTTTGTATAGATGTACCACTATGATTTTCAGATTTTTTGATTGGGCAGGTTAGAAGAACGAGAACTGTTTCACTTTTTTGGGCACACATTTTGAATCTTCATTCCCCTGGGTTTCACTCAACATCAGAAATAAAATCATTTTGTAAAAGTGCTGATTGAACTCTTTCATTTGACACCCCGCATGACCATATCCTGAAACAAAAATGCTCCCCCTTTCGCATATGTTCCTTAAACCCAACGAAATTGATGCAACTAACCAAACATAACGACATCTCCGGCGGTTTCGAAGTAAATCTCTTGTGACCGACGCACGAGCAGACAGACGGACATTGAACCGATTTCAATAAGGTTTCGTTAGACAAAATAAAATTGCTATTATTTTTAAATACATCGCCTTTTCAGGCCAGCCTTCATATAAATTCAAATAAATTTCTCTGTGATCAACGATTTCATAATTAATTCAGCGTTATGATATCATTTCTGAGAACAATTCCTAAACCGAAACCACCCTGCATATTTAGGCAGTAATTAATGATTAGGACATTGTCTTTGAAATGCTTCTTACTTTCCGATTTTGTCTAAAAGGATTAGTTGAAAAAAAAAGTGAAATACGAACCTCTTTGGAATCCATTTGTAAATGGCCACATCTATCGCTAAATTTATAACCAAATGCCAGCCAATCTTTTTCAATTAACACCTAAAAAGAAAGTAAGATTACTATGTTGGGATATGAAAACTCTTGCAAACCTGAAATCCTTCAATAGTCCTATAAAATGGATCTAACATAATCGCGGCCATAGAACAAACTTGAGCTGTTCTGTCCCATCCATCTGAACAATGAACAACCACAGATATCCCATTATTTACTGCATTAGCTATGAATCTGTGATATAAATTCATTTGTAGCAATTCTTTTTCAAATTTTTAAAGAAACAAAATTTCTACCTAGATGTCTCCAAAATAGAACGAATATGTTTTAACCATCCTGTAGATTCTAACGTATTTAAAAGCCCACTCATTGTAAGTGACTTTTGCTCACATGCCTCGATAAGCTTTTGCAGGCTGGACCGCATAACGTGAATGTTTTCAATTCCCAAAAATTGAAACTTGATATTTTCGTAGAAAGCCTCATTTTCATATCCCTTTCCAGTTGCCCTATTTGCCATTGCATTTATCTGAAAAAAAAGATCAATATTTATTCGGATAAATTACTTTAGAAATTTTAAAAATTAAAACAGTACAGTTTGTTGATTTGCATATAGTCATACATAAGTTTGTTTAATACTTTTTTAGAATGTGCATGAAAGTTCTAATTTAAAAATTTACCTATTTAGGTAGATGAATTTAGTTCTAAACGAATTATTTTATTCAACAAACCAATTTTTTAAAAGCTTATACAAAACCATCAAACTGAACTTAGGGATGCCACAGTCAGCAGAAATAAGTCGAAAAGTCATTGCTCTAGATATATAAAGCTTAATGGATTTGCTATGTAAGAATATTCGGATGTACGCGGCTCCATTTGTACATAGCTCGTATTCTACGCGCATTGTGTATGCCTGATTGTTTATTGCAATGTGATAATGAATTTTATTTTTTGTAGTTCAATAATTTCACGCGGAAGAATGCAGTAATATAATATTATTTTCAGATTTTTCGGCTGGATAGTTTGTGAGGATAGCTGCGTGGTTAGAACACAAGGCTGTCGTACGGAAGGTTCGAATCTCGCTGGTGGCAGTGAGAATTATATCGCGATTTGACGTCGGATACCAGTCGATTCAGCTGTGAACGAGTACCTGAGTCAAATCACGGTAATAATCTCGGACGAGCGCAATGCTGAACACATTGTCACCTACAATGTACTGCAGTGTGTACCGTTACAGTTTTGAATGAAGTGCTCTAACACACTTCAAGGCCCTGATCGAATATGGATTGTTATAGTTTGTGAGAATATGTCTGTAAAACGCACTCGTCCTTAAACCTATGACAAACTAAGACCACCTTCGGGTATTGCTAATCGAAACCTTTTGTATGATAGTTACCCCGCACGGCTATATTTGGTAGTCTGTAGACTTCTGAACTGAACTGAAGCTGAGGAAATAAGGATGAGTACTGATCTTGGGAATGTTCCCTCATGGCTCTTCAGACTAATTTAGAAATAAAATGTTAGATATTGCCTTCTGTTTGTAGTTAAGTCTAAAATTGATAGACCAGTAGCTTACTCCAAACTACAATTTTATTTTATTATGTATATATATATTTCGGGAGCAACTTACTCCCTTCATCAGTATAAAGCTGTGGGAGTGAGCAAGTGGCCTCCCGGTCGTCGATATCCCTCGACCGCAATGCCTCGGTGGTGGACAACTTGGCCACCTTGGCATATAATGCTACAAGTGATTTGGATCTGGAGACGGAGGTGTTCAAGCAAAGTACGACCTTACCGAGAACACCAATAACAAGAGCAAACAAAGATGAAGTAAAGGCAGATTTTTGGACAACAAAAACCATGACAACACCCACCGCACATGTTCAAGATGCTCGACAGCAGGAGGTGCTCTAGGAACAAGGAAGGGATCCATTCAAAAGAAGCTCATCAACTTTGAGGTCTCCACCAATGCCAAAGACGATGAAGGATAAAGTACAGGCAAGGTTAATAAACGCCAAAAGTGAAGGACCATGTAAAAGGAGTAACCCTGCCGGGACTTATAGGGAGCAGAGTCCCGATTCGGAGGAATTACCCTTCACCCAGCTTGGGGCAAAAATAGTTGAGCTGTCCGAGTTTATCAATGACAAGCACAACGTGCACCAAGCCATAAAGAATATGGTGAGGGCTATTAGAGTTCTCTATAATAGATCATAGGTGGGGGAAAAGAATAATAAGGATACGCCGAACCCCGCTATGCCAACAGTATCACAGGCGACCCAAGTGACGCCTAATCGTACTATCATCGAATCCCGGCGAAATAAACGAGTACGTGAAAAAGAGGGGGATCCTGGGGTGGTCAAAGGGTAGTATAGGTCCCGGGGCGAAACGTGGATTGGTACCCACGATGGAGCATAAAACCTGGGAAATGCCTGCTGAACCAACACCAACAGCTCTACTACCAAACCCTATCTCCACCTCCACGTGGTGACCGCTGGGAGCTCTTTCTTGACGAAAAGCTGCAGACGGAGAAGGATGAAGGCGAGTCTCCCGCGCCTAAAAACGGGACAAATTGTACCAACTGGTCCTCCAGGTTGGGGGTTGGGTAGGGCTGACAACCCTACACGGAAAACAACCTGTTACGAAGCCACAACAGGAGCCTCGGATAGGACGGATTTTAAAACGACGGACCCGGCAACGACAAAGGAAGAACGATTTGCGCATTTTCTCATGGAACGTGCGCTCCCTGTACAGAGATGAAGCTGATAAGCAGCTAGCCGATACCCTGTCCCAATATAGGGCTGATGTAACAGCGTTGCAAGAGATGCGATGGACAGGGACCGGTTTCCTGGAGAAGAGCCACTACACCATATATTATAGCGGCCATCCAGTAAACCATGTGCTCGGAGTAGGTTTCTTAGTCAGCCAAAAAATGAAACCTGCTGTTATCGGCTTTGAAAGTATAAGCGAACGGCTATGCACTCTGCGCTTGCGAGGCAAGTTTAGAAATATAAGCCTCATAAACGTTCACGCCCCTACAGAGGAGACTGCAGAGTCGGAGAAGGATACCTTCTACGAGGCAGTAGAAAGAACCCTCGAAGCCTGTCCCAGATATGATATCAAAATCATACTTGGGGATTTTAACAGCCAAGTAGGGAAGGAGCCCGTATTCAGGCGATACGTTGGCTCCCATAGCTTACACGAAAAAACAAATGATAACGGACTGCGGACTATTCAATTAGCAGGGTCACACGAAATGGTTGTTGGAAGTACCTGGTTTGCGCGGAAAGCGGTCCACAAACATACGTGGGCCTCTTCAGACGGGACCACTTTCAACCAAATTGACCACGTGTTGATCGAACGCCGCCACCTCTCAGCCTTGATGAATGTCAGAACATATAGGGGGGCCAATATAGACTCGGATCACTATCTCGTTGGCATGGTGCTCCGAGCTCGAATAACAATACCACCTAGAATCCCCTCTGACAATCAGGTGAGAGTGAACACTGAAGCCATCCACAACACAACCCTCCGCGACACCTATAAGAGGGAAATGGATGCCGCAATAACCGCAGTCAATAGAGGACCTGGAGATGAAGCATCAACTAATGATCTTCACAACCACCTGAAGAACGTTATCATGGATACGGCCACAAATATACTTGGCCCCAGCCGCAAAAGGAGTCGGAACGGCTGGTTTGACGATGAATGTAAGCTAGCAACGGAACGGAAGAATGCCGCATACCGAGTAATGTTGCATTCTCGAAGAACGCGGGCACGCGCAGAGACTTATCACGAACTCCGTCGAGCGGAGAAGCGACTTCACAGACGGAAAAAGGAAGCCTGGGAGAACCAACAAGTCTGTGAACTAGAAAAGTACAGGGAGCAACCGCACCAGGCGCGCAAGTTTTACCAACAAGTCAGCAGGATGAAGCCTTATACACCTCGATGCTCATCCTGCCGAGACAAAGAGGGAAATCTGATTTTCGACAGAATGGGCATATTAGAGCGATGGGTTGAGTACTTTGATGAGCTACTGAACAACCAGAACATCGGCGAGTTGGAGGTCCCGCCAACTGAAGACGACGGACAAATACTGCCACCACCAAGTTTAGGAGAAACAGTCCGTACAATTCATCGGCTAAAAAATCATAAGTCATAATGCCTGACGATTGGCAACGAGGCATTATCTGTCTCATACATAAAAAGGGAGATATCACACAGTGCAGCAATTATAGAGGTATCACGTTGCTGAGTACCATCTATAAGATATTCTCCGCTATCTTGCTAGGCCGGATAGTCCCATACGCCCAGAACATCATTGGCCCATACCAAAGAGGCTTCACTCCAGGCAAATCAGCAACAGATCAGATTTTCTCTCTGCGGCAAGCGATGGAAAAACTGTTGGAATATGGACAACAGTTGCACCATCTGTTCATCGACTTTAAAGCCGCCTATGATAGCATAGCCAGGGTAAAACTGTACACAGCCATGAGAGAATTCGGTATCCCGACGAAATTAATAAGACTGACTAGGCTGACCCTGACCAATGTGCGAGGCCAGATAAAATCAGCAGGATCACTCTCAAGACCATTTGACACCAACAACGGTCTACGACAAGGGGATGCGCTATCATGCGTCCTCTTTAACCTGGCCCTCGAGAAGGTGATCCGCGATGCTGAGGTGAATGCAAGAGGTACGATCCTCTTCAAGTCCACCCAACTACTGGCCTGTGCTGACGATATCGACATCATGGGAAGAACCACCCGAGACGTTCAAACTGCCTTCATCCAGATCGAGCAGGCGGCGCGAGATCTTGGGCTGCACATCAATGAAGGCAAGACAAAATACATGGTGGCAACGTCAGCACCGAAGACGAATCAACCAACAACATCAAACCGCACTGCTCAAACAGGAAGAATAAGGATAGGGGAATACAACTTTGAGACCGTTGACAATTTCTCCTATCTAGGGTCGAAAATCACAACCGATAACAACTACGATGATGAAATCCGCGCAAGGTTGTCAGCCAACAGAGCCTACTTCAGCTTACAAAGACTGTTCCGCTCGAAACGTCTCACCATAGGGTCAAAGCTCTTACTGTACAAGACTATGATCTTGCCAGTCCTCATGTATTCCTCGGAAACTTGGGTTCTTAGCAAGAAAAATTGCGAACTCTTGGCCGCGTTCGAGAGAAGAATCCTCCGAAGAATTTTTGGCCCCCTACATGAGGATGGACGATTCCGTAGCCTACACAATGACGAAATCTATGAGCGATACCATGACCGTCCGGTTGTGGATAAAATCCGGCTCAATAGGTTACGGTGGGCGGGTCACTTAATCCGTATGGATGAAGATGATCCCACCCGGAAAGTCTATAAGGGCAATATATATGGTAGGAAAAGAAGACGAGGCAGACCCTGCCTAAGATGGAGCGATGGCGTGGGCCAGGACGCCAGACAGCTTTTAGGGATATCGAATTGGTGGACCTCGGCGCAAAACCGGGATGTCTGGAGTTCCTTATTAAGGCAGGCCTAGACCGGATACCGGTTATTGCGCCGTTGATGATGATGATCCTTTAAATAATCAGCAGGCGCCTAAGAGAAAAAAAGGCGGACAGGACATTCTGAAAACCAACACCAACAGCTCTGAAGGAGGAAAGTGTACAGCGAATCTAGGAAACTCGCCCAGTGTTGCGAAGCCCAAGACGAACGAAAACGATGGATGGACTAAATTTACCAACGAAAAAGCGAAACGAAAAGCAAAAGTGCGAACTCGTCCAGATGCGATTGTTATCTCCAGTAAGGGCAATCTGTCCTACGCGGCGATACTCAAAAAGGTCGAAGCTGATCCCGACCTAAAAGATCTGAGCGGAAATGTGAACAGAATCCGAAGAACCCAGAAAGGAGATCTCATGTTCGAGCTGAAAAGATCCAGTGGTGGCAAAACTGACTACTTTCGCACTCAAGTGAAAAACTCACTTGGGGAGAATGCCACAGTGCGTGCCTAAAAACATGAGATCTACATACAATGTAAGGCTCTCGATGAAGTGACATCGAAAGGAAAAATTTGCACTGCTCTGAAGGAGGAATTTAAGTTGGAAGAACTTGCCGAGGAGTCAGTTGTGAGTTTACGAAAAGCCTATGGCGGTACTCAAACGGCCACAATACGAGTACCAGCGGAGGTAGCGCAGAAGTTGTCGGCTGCCGGAAAAGTTCGGATTGGATGGGTTGTCTGCCGTTTAAGAGAACAGACTTCACTAAAGAGGTGCTTTAAATTCGTTCTCGAAGGCATGCACCAGCAGCATTGATCGATCCGATCGATGCAGAAGGTGTGGGGAGAAAGGCTATATTGCCAAAGAGTGCAATAGGGACCCCAAATGCTTACTGTGCGAAGTAAAACAGGGACAGGATAATCGGCATATTGCCGGAAGTGGTAAATGTCTGGAATTTAGGAAGGCGCTCACTGCAATGAGAAAATGAGGTTTATTCAAATAAACCTGAATCATTGCAGGGTCATTCAGGATTTACTTGAGCAGACCACGTTCGAATATGAGATGGAAGTTGCCATCATAAGTGAACCATATAGAAACCGTCACGGTGGCATATGGGTCACAGATTCGACTGGTGGAGCGGCGATATGGGATTGTGGTCGATAGGCAATACAATGTACTGCAAGTTAGGCAGCCAGTGGCTTTGTGTGGGCGAAAATAAGTGGTGTATATGTATACAGCTGCTGCGCCCCACCAAGTTTGACACTGTCTGAATTCGAGCAAATGCTTGATGATCTTATTCTCGACGCAAGGGAACGAAGTCCAAAGGTGATTGCTGGGGATTTCATTGCTGGGGCCCTAGAGTGGGGTAGTAGGGAATCAAATGCTAGGGGGCGCAGTTTATTAGAAGCTTTTGCGCAGATGGACATAGTTTTGGCTAATGAAGGTGCTGTAAACACCTTTCAGAAAGGGGGGTCAGGTTCGATTGTAGACCTGACCTTTCTCAGCCCTTCGCTGGCGCGTGGTATGTCCTGTTGCGTCACCCACAGCGATCACCAGGCAATCTTCTTTGAGACATGTGTCGAGCCGAGAGCAAAGAGCTATCATGCCCGAAACCGAAAAAGATTTCAGGCTGGTCTGCAAAATCTTTGGATGAGCAGACCTTCATAGAGGTGTGGTTAGATCAACCTGATAAAGCAGGCGCCTCTACGGACAGAGCCGTCTATCTGGCTCAATGCATCGCTAAAGCATGTGACGCGTCCATGTCTAGGAGGTGCACATTTCCCAGTAGAAGACCAAACTACTGGTGGAATTAAACTGACTGTTCTTCAATCAGCCTGCCACCGAGCCAGCAGGGCGGCTCAGAGGGCGATAGGTAGAGTCGATCAGGGGCAGAAAGAGTGCGCCTATAAGGCAGCCCGCAAAACCCTCAAGCTCGCCATCCAGCGAAGCAAGAGGAAATGCTTTAAGCTCTGCTCAGAAGCGGGCATAAACCCGTGGGGGAGAGCTTATGGAATCATGATGGGACGATTCAGACGCCGTTCATCACCGCAGATCACGTGCCTCACCCTCTTGCTGAAAATCATCTCATCTCTGAATGTGACGGAAATCCTGTCAGTCAGAAGAGACGTGCTGCTGGAGATCTGCGGTAGAATAGGAGACAATAAAGTGCCGGGCTTGGACGGAGTACCGAATAGGGCCCTTAAGCTTGCCGTGAAATCCAGGCCGGAAATGTTCGCTAAGTTGTTCGAAGCGTGAATGCCCGAAGGAATATTTCCAGCGGCATGGAAGCGACAGAAGTTGGTACTTCTGCCTAAGCCTGGTAAACCTCCAGGTGAACCATAGTCATACCGACCCACACGTCTTTTGGATACTGTGTGGAAAATGTTAGAGCGGGTAATCTATAATAGATTACTCCCGGTTCTTGAGAGCCAAGGCGGTCTTTCAGATCGGCAGTATGGGTTCCGAAAAGCCAGATCAACCATTGATGCCATCAAATTGATTACTGGCTTGGCCGAAGATGCTATCCACAGAAAGGGCAGTACCAGCAAATATTGCGTAGTAGTAACTCTGGACGTGAAAAATGCATTCAATTCGGCCAATTGGAATGTAATACGCAAATCCCTAGCGAAGGTTGGTATTCCCGCCCAACTCGCTGCTATCGTCGATAGTTACTTAACTAAAAAGAGGCTCTGGTATGGCACCGATGACGGACCCCAGGAGTACGTTTGTAGCTATCGGGTGTAAACGTTTGTAAATTAAACGCGATTTGTAGCTAACAATTAAACTTTTTATTTAACTCAAATTACAAACACGCGGAATTGAAATTATGACTGTAGATTGACAGACAGGATCTGACAGTTGACGGATATGTGTATGACAACTTATGGCAGCATTGTCACACCCCTACACGTTCTTTCCGCGGATGTTCCACAGGGCTCCGCATTGGGCCCACTGCTGTGGAACATCATGTACAACGGTGTACTTAATCTTCTCCTTCCGGAGGAAGTCACAGTGGTGGGTTACGCTGACGAAATAGCGCTGGTTGTTGTCGCAAAGCATCTCGAAAATGCTGAGTTATACTCAAGCGAGGCAATCAGTGCTATCAAATGCTGGTTAGCAAGCTCTGATCTGACACTTGCAGAGGAAAAAACAGCAGCGGTCCTCATCACGAGGCGCCGGAAGAGAAATTACGCCTGCATTAGAATCTGGAATCAAAACTCCGCCATGCTATTAACATAGTTTGCTGGTCCCAAACCCAGGTAAAGGAGGAGGGTTTGAGGCAACGTACTCTGTACTATCCTCAGTAAAATAAAAAATAAAAATAAAATGCTGAGGTCAGGGAAAGAGATAGAGTATAGTTGGAGTTATTCCACTATGTTAAATCCTACCTGATCTCTCTTGGTGACAGGTTCCGCGACAGGCCGGACAAGAAAATGCAGACAATGTCGTTACAAACATGATGATCGGATTGAGTCACAAGCCTCGGAGAAATGCTAGGGCGTCCACCTCAGTCGACGCGGCAGGACGGGCCCCGGGCCTGTCAACAAATGGGCAAGGGTTCTTGACGCATGGACGGCGTCAGGACGTAAGCAAGTTAGTCCGAACAAAACAAACACAACAAATACGTGTCTGCACGCTAAATGTTGGTACCGTAACTGGAAAGATGGAGGAACTCGCAAGTGCCCTACGGAAAAGGCGCATTGATATCTGCGCTCTGCAAGAAACCCGATGGTCTGGTGCCAAAAGCTGCGACAATCAACGCGAACGCGGTAAAAATGGTTATAAACTTCTCTATTTTGGTAACCCACACACTCAATATGGTGCCGGCATTGCCATCTCAGAGGGTTTCCGTGATGCCATTAAAGAAGTCGAATGATTTGATGATCGGCTGATGAAGTTCACCATTATTTCAGCTGATCGCACTATTTACTCCTTCATCGCGTACGCACCACCACGCATCACCACAGAAAGATGTCTTCTGGCAACTTCTCGATGAAAAGACTTGTCACGTGCCTGCTGACGGTTACATAATCATTGCCGGCGACCTTAATGGTCATGTGGGTGAAAAGGCAGATGGTAACAGGTGCCATGGGGGAAAGGGGTTCGGAGCGCGCAATGAAGGTGGCGAGCGTATAATCGATTTTGCGGACACCCATGGCCTTGTACTTATGAATACATGGTTCATCAAACGATTGTCTCATCTTCCCACATTTTATAGTGGAAACAATAAAACGCAAATCGACTATATTCACATAAGACGCCAACATTTTACCACTGTCATTGATTGCAAAGTCGTTCCCTATGAGACCATCGCACCTCAACATCGGCCGTTGATTGCCGTTCTGCGAATTAAACCACCGATAAAACAGCGTGAGGAACGCACTGGCCCGCGGCGCATTAAATGATGGCGATTTGATTAAAAGAAGGAGGAACGATCTCACTCATACGATTGCCGACCATTACGAATGTGGAAGAATCATGGAACCAAATGATAGATACGATCCACAAAGCGGCCTCTGCAACCCTCGGGGTCACCAAGCCGGGTAAGCGATACATCAACCGAGATACTTGGCTTTGGAATGATGGTGTTGAAATTAAGGTCCATGAAAAGAAACGCCTCTACCACAAGTTTCTCGACGATAAAACGCCTGCTAATTGGCAAATTTATAAGAATGCCAACCGGGAAGCAAAGAAAGCGGTCGCTGTCACCCGAGCAAACCATTACAAAAATTTTTACGATAAGCTCGACACTCGGGATGGCGAGAGAGATCTGTATCGACTTGGTAAAAGCCGTAACGAAGGTACACAGGATATCGAACACTTCTGTTGCCGCAACGGATAGATGGTGAGAATACTTCGAACAGATTTCAACTGAAGAATTTGCTCATCCTCCACTTCCACAATCATTCCCGACATTTGGACCAGTTCCACCTGTCAGCGCAACTTGGTGCTCAGAGGTGGCGGTGAGGAAGACGGGGCGGCAACCCTGTCGGCCAAACCAAAATCAAGTGGCCGAGGAGAACCTCCATAGTGGTGGCACCGAGAGACGCCGTACTCACTTTGGATTACCGGCCATGATGTAGTAGGCGAATACTACAAAGGCCTAATCAGGGCGATCAGACCCGAGTCTGCACGGGGACTCATCTAAAGTGGAAATTTGGTCACGAAACCTTACCAGGGGTATACTGATACCATGGGAACCGGGAAAGCCCCTGGACTCTCATACTTCGGGGGAACTCCTGTTGTATGTGAGTACAGCTCGGTTATTTGCGGTTGGCCCCCTAGTGGGAGCTTCATGGGGGTTGTTGGTCTCTGCTCAAGCGAGAAGAGACCTTCGGGCCTCGGCGTGGTGGTGCGTTTCAATACGGGCGCCGTACTCCTTAGTTCGGTAGAGATTTAGGTAGGTCTTGCATCCACCAGTATGAATGCTAAGCCTTGCACTTGCATAAACTGGTACTGTTGTTGCTTGTCTTAGCGGGGCTCTGATTGTGGTCCCAAAATCAATCCGTGTCTTAAGAAGACCGTAGGATTAAGTCTCCATGACAGGTACCTACGTTAAAACCCTAAGGACTTAACTGTCAGCGCAACTGATGTCGAGGAGGCAATAAAACTAATGAAATCGGGGAAAGTAACAGGACCTGACGACATCGCATCTGAGCTCTGGAAAGCGAAGAGCTGGGACCCAACACTGGGGCTCAGTGAATTCTTTAACCGGGTTATTCAGGAAGGAAGAACACCATCTGACTGGCAACAAAGTACCATTGTTCCAATATGGAAAAAGAAAGGTAATCCAGCAGAATGTGCAAATTACCGTCCGATCCCATTACTTTCCCATACCATGAAGATTTTTGAATGCATTCTTGACAACCGTATTCGCGAAATCGTTGAAATAACCGTGAATCAAGCCGGATTTGTCAAGAACTGCGGAACTACTGACGCAATACACGCTGCGCGGTTACTCATGGAGAAATACCGTGAGAAGCATCGCCCTCTTTACATTGCCTTTCTAGATCTAGGGAAAGCATTTGACCGTGTACCACACGAACTCATCTGGTATGCTTTACGACAACATTTCGTGCCAGAAGAACTCGTGCGCTGGGTTCAATTGCTCTACCACGAAAAGTAAAGTACGAAGTATGGCGGGTGTATCAAAACCGCTTCGTGCCTCTGTTGGTGTTCATCAAGGAAGCGTCCTCTCAACAAACAAAAATGATCTCGGGCAACTTGTCCAAAAATGGAATGATCGCCTTTTTGTATCTCGGCTCCGAAATACTTCTCGTTACGATATCTGTCAAATAAACTTTAAGTTGATCCTAATTTCACAGTAGTATAATTTTTAAGGTGAAGCAGGATACTGGACAGTTTATTGGAAATCCCGCTTTTATTAACAAAATTATAAACCGTTTCTTTAAATTACAATAAATTTAATTTAGAACCAATGCACTACACTTTGTTATTTAGGTGTTTACGCCGCCGCGGTTGGGAACAGAAGAGACCGACTTATTTCCATGCGGTCCTTACTGTCCCAACCAACGGCATTTTTCCACCGCTAATTCTCCACTCCTCTGGTGCGTTCAGAAAATGAGTG
The DNA here is from genome assembly GCF_905115235.1 of Hermetia illucens. Taxonomy (NCBI): domain Eukaryota; kingdom Metazoa; phylum Arthropoda; class Insecta; order Diptera; family Stratiomyidae; genus Hermetia; species Hermetia illucens. The sequence goes on from NC_051849.1 coordinate 119,240,977, forward strand.
AGTGGAGAGTTCCGCGCCATCTACCCGTCCGCATCCGCAACATTCGAAATAAATTTCGAATGCTGCAGATCCTGCCGCGCCACATCACTCCGCCCCCAGACGAAACCTAGGGGGTTTCGGCGACGGATCCCGGAACTTCGTTCGCTGTTAGTCCACAAAGCGGACACGACGCTGCTTCGGGGCGCACACGCCTGGAAAAAGAGACCGCCTTTTTGTGACCACCGATCTCGAGCTGGAAGAAATGTTCTCCCCTCTCGAGAACGCGGTACGGGCCCTCATATGGAGGCTGCAGCGGCTTTCGGACGGCATCCGTCCTGATAAGCACGTGCGTGCATGTGTCCAGTTCCTTGGGCGAACAAGCAGGTATGGACGCGTGTCGAGTGGCTGGTGGCGCTTTGATGCGTTGGAGATTGTCCCTCAGCAGACGCACCAACCCCGACTCCGTGAGACCCGATCTCTTGTCGAAGACCGGATCGCTTGGGAGTCTTGGGTTCTCCCCGTATACCAGCTCCGCGGGGCTGGTAGCAAATTCCTCTCGGCGGGTTGTACGAAGGCCGAGTAGAACGAGAGGCAAGACTTGAGTCCAGGACGGGTCGTCGCGTGCCATAATGGCGGCTTTCAGCGTCCGGTGCCAACGTTCCAGCATCCCATTGGATTGCGGGTGGTATGCCGTAGTCCGCTGGCGTTTAAAACCCAGGAGTTTGCCTAACTCCGAGAAAAGGGTGGACTCAAATTGCATTCCCTGGTCAATGATGACCACTGCAGGGACGCCAAAGCGAGGTATCCACTCTCGGCAGAGGGCTTCGGCACAAGATTGCGCCGTAATGTCTTTCAGAGGTATTGCCTCAGGCCACCGCGTGAACCTGTCGATAATTGTGAGGCAATACTTGTAACCGTGCGAGTCTCGCAAAGGCCTTATTATGTCGAGGTGTATGGTGTGGAAACGCTTGGTAGTGCGGGGGAATGAGCCCACTTCTTTCCTTACATGCCTGGAGACTTTACACTTTTGGTATGCGATGCACTCTCTGGCCCAGGAATTGATATCCTTGTTCATGGAGGGCCAGAAGTATTTTCCGGAGACTAACCGGTTTGTTGTCCTGATGCCGGGGTGCGCCAAGTCGTGAACTGCGTGGAACACTTCCTTGCGAAATGTGGCCGGAATGTATGGCCGAGGTCCCTTTTCCGAGTCTTCGCAGCAGAGCGAGAGGTTTGAGCCGAAGATGGGCAACTCCCGAAATTTGTATTTGGGGTTGGACTTGAGGCTCTGAAGTGCTGCGTCATCCTCCTGCGCCTTGGCAATAGCCGAGAAATCGAGTGAGGCGGGGATGTTAACCTCGGAGACACGAGACAAAGCGTCAGCAACTATGTTGTCCTTGCCGGACACGTGCTGGATGTCTGACGTAAACTGGCTTATGAAGCTCAGGTGTCGAAGCTGACGAGGGGACGCTTTGTCGGGCTTTTGTTTCAAAGCATAAGTGAGAGGCTTATGGTCCGTGAACACTGTGAACGGCCTGCCTTCTAGGGAGAAACGGAAGTATTTGATGGACAAGTACGCGGCGAGCAGTTCGCGATCGTAGGTACTGTAGTTCCGTTGAGCGGGATTCAACTGTTTCGAGAAGAAGCTCAACGGCTGCCAAACTTGATCCACCTTTTGGTGAAGGGCAGCACCTACTGCGATGTCAGAGGCATCAACAAAAACGGCTAGGGGTGCATCTTGCTGAGGAAATGCCAAAAGTGTAGCATCGGCCAGTTGCTGTCGGGATTTATTGAACGCGCGGACAGCCTCTTCAGACCACACAATCTTTCGTGTGTCTTTTGTTTTGGGGCCAGAAAAGTACGCGTTCAAAACGGACTGGTGATGGGCGGCCTTGGGCAGGAAACGACGGTAGAAGTTTAGCATGCCCAAGAACCTCCTCAACTCCCTCACTGTTTTTGGACGCGGGACGTTTGTGATTGCTTGCACCTTGTCTGGGTCGGGCTGTATTCTTTCAGAGGAAATGGAGTGGCCGAGGAATCTCACCTGTTGTTGAAGGAATTTGCATTTCTCAACGTTTAGGACTAAACCGGCCTCAAGGAGACGTTGAAAAATGCACTCGAGATGGGCTAAGTGCTCAGACTCAGTGGAAGAAGCGACCAAAACATCATCCAAATAGACGAAACAGAAATCGAGGTTTCGCAGGACTGAGTGAATGAACCTTTGAAAGGTTTGCGCCGCATTGCACAATCTGAAAGTCATTCGGGTGAACTCGAAGAGTCCAAAGGGTGTGCATATTGCCGTCTTTGGAATGTCTTCAGGAGCTACTGGGATTTGGTGGTATGCCTTGGCTAAGTCCAAGGTCGAAAAGATGCGGCAATTCGCGAGGTGATGCGCAAAGTCGTGGATGAGTGGAATCGGATATCGGTCAGGAACAGTCTGTGCATTTAGCCTTCTGTAATCCCCACAGGGACGCCATTCGCCATTTGGCTTAGGGACCATATGTAAAGGGGAAGACCAACAGCTGTTTGAGGGCCTGCAGATACCCTGTTGAACAAGTTGTTCAAATTCTTTCCGCGCGATAGCCAGTTTCTGGGGGGGTAGAGGACGCACCTTCGAGAAAATCGGGGAACCAATAGTATTTATGTGGTGCTGCACATTGTGCTTCACTGAGAGAGAATACACTCGGTAGTAATCTGGCTGAACTTTTGGAGGAGTGTCCGAACACGAGAGTCGGTGATGTCTTTCAAAAGAACGGAAAGGTTATTGTCAGCGTGAGATACCATTTGCCCCGACGAATTAAGGTTGGTTGTGGGGTCTATAAGGGACTTATTTTGCAAGTCCACCAGCAACCCATAGTGATACAAGAAGTCTGCGCCTAATATGGGGAAGCTGACATCCGCCAGGATGAAACGCCACGAAAATGTCCTACGCAAGCCAAGACTCACGTCCACTTGCCTGTACCCGTAAGTATTGATGCGGGAGGAATTTGCTGCCGCCAGTTTGAGGGGTTGTGGATAAAGTCGATGATGCCGGGGTACGGGAAGAACCGAAACTTCCGCACCCGTGTCGACGAGGTAGTTGCGCCTGCTGAGGGGGTCGAAAATAGTTAGGCGACGTGGCGCTGCGCCCTGGGTGGCCGTCGCGGACCTAGTTTTTTGCGGTAGCCGCGAATTTACAAGGTAGCGTACATCTTGTCGCTTTATCTCCGAAATTACGATGGTACCAGCAAATACCTTTGTCCGCAGGCTGTCTTGACGACCTGCTACCCGAACGCCCTTTTCGTGTGGCAGACCGTGAGCGAGCTCGCGATCTGGCACTCGAACGCTGAGCGTCCAACGTCGTCCGCATCTCGGCCACGCTGGCCGTTAAAGCCGCTATCTCGCGCCGTAAGTCGCTCACCTCATCCGACTGTGGTTGAACGGCCGCTATGGTTGGGCGAACGTACACCTCCTGTACCTGGTCGGCCGTCGCTGCCAGTTCCTCCAAGGAACCGGAAACGCAAGCTAGTATCGCCTGGGTGCCCTCCGGAAGCCGTCGCAACCAGAGCGACTTGATCAGGTCGTCGCCAATCTTGCTCCCACCCAATTGCCTCATTTCGCGAAGCAATTGGCTGGGAGTTCGATCACCCAACGTTAAACCCGCCAGCAAGTGGTCTAATTTTGCCGACAGGCGCCTGATCAACTCACTCTTGAGCTGAGTGTATGATGCCGACTTCACTACGTCCGACACCATAAGAATGGACTCTTCGTTCAGGCCGACCACCGCGTAGTTGAAGCGGGTCGCGTCCGATGTGATGCCGGACATTTGGAACTGCGCTTCCAAATGCACGAACCACAGCTCCGGATTCCGCCTCCAAAACGGAGGAACGCGTACGGCGAGGGCGGTCACCTGCGGGTCCGATGGGCCTGCCGCGTCTTTGCTGTCAAACGACATCTTGTTTAACGAAAAGTACGAGTTGTATTGCAGACGCGGTGAATTTATAACGAAACGCGGTGAATTTTACTCCGACACGGCAGGCCGCACCCACAAATGCACGCACGGACAGAGAAAATTACGACCGAAGCGGACGCTCTCCAGCGCAGACCAAAAACACCACCAAGGAAATGGAGAACCCGCGATGCGAAACACCTAACGCCGTCTCTTGCAGCGATTTTCAATTATTATTATCAATTTTTAAATTTTTACCTGATATAATTAACAATTAGTGCGCATATTTCAAAACTAATGATAAGTAATGATAATGATAATAATATCTCAAAACTAATGATAACTACTGATAATGATAATAATATTTCAAAACTAATGATAATGATAAGCCGTGATGGAGTTTGGATTAGACAAATGTCGAATCCAAGCCATCCGCGAAGGTCATCACGAGCCACATGCCGGACATAGCATTGGTGACCTCCACATCAAAGCTATGACCGAGACAGACTTCTACAAGTACCTAGGAATTCTGCAAGGAACCCATGCTCGAGTTGGTGATCTGAAAGAAGGTCTACTGTCCGAATTCCTGCGACGTGTAAAGCTGGTGCTGAAATCGCATCTCTCGGGGAAAAATAAAATAAGCGCGTTGAATGTATTCGCCATCCCTTCACTAGCTTATGCATTCGGAATATTGCCGTGGACGAAGACCGATCTGGAAAACGTCCAGCGGCGGATACGGACAACTATGTCCAAATTCCGAATGCATCACCCAAAGTCGGCCGTGGAGCGGATGAACCTGCCTCGTGACATTGGAGGTAGAGGCGTGGTTGATGTGGCGGCACAACATCATCGCCAAGTCGACTCGCTGCGCGCTTATTTTTACAGCAAAGAGCAGGCGAGTCCCTTGCATGCGGCTGTCTGTAAGGCAGACTGTGGACTGACTCCATTTAACTTGAAGGATCGATCCTTCAATCCTCTGAGTGGGGTGAAGTCGGACCAGGAGCGGATCGAGGAATGGAAGTCGAAGGCAATGCACGGTAAACACGTGAATTGTCTTTGGCAGCCATTTGTCGATTTGCATCTGTCGAACAGATGGCTGTGTGCTGGGGAGCTCTTTGCTGAGACGGAGGGGTTTATGTGTGCCATTCAGGATGGCGTGGTCGCCACCCGAGCTTATAAAAAGCTCATAATGAAAGTACGGGTGGAGAACGACCAGTGCAGAATGTGTGGTTCGGCGTTAGAGACGTTGGACCATCTCATTTCTGGCTGTACTGTTATGGCACCGGTGCAATACATCACCAGGCATAATGCTGTATGTAAGGTTATCCATCAAAACCTTGCATATAAGCATGGGCTGATCACGGGGACATGTCCGGTTTACCGATATGAGCCGCAAGCAGTACTTGATAGTTCTGCTTACGGCATGTATTGGGACCGGCAAGTTCTGACTGATCGCCATACAGCACACAACAAGCCTGACGTACTGTTAGTTGACAAGACGGGTCGCTCCGCGTATATTATTGATGTTGCTATCCCCCATAATAGCAACATTGAACGGAAATACGTGGAGAAGAAGGTGAACTATGAACCATTGGCTCGGGAAATCAAAGAAATTTGGCGTCTCGAGCGGGTGGTTGTAGTTCCCATAATATTGTCAGCTACAGGTATTGTACCTAAATCCCTCACGGCTTCCCTTGATGTCCTGGGACTTTCGCACAGTCTGGTTCAAACCATGCAGAAGTACACCATTCTGCATACGTGCTCGATGTTGCGGGGAGTACTCGACGGATTCTCCCACTGACCTACCACCGGCCACCACCACCAGTGCCCCTTTTAGTTTTTAAGTAGGCAGGATCGTCCGAGCCTAAATGCTTGGCACTTAGTGCTAGTATTAGGTAAAATCCGGCATCTGCCGAGATTGTGATAACTCGGAAATAATATGATAATGATAATAACTCCGCCGAAGCCGGTCCCAAGCCCGGTTGTGAAAGGAGGAGGGATGGATAGCTTCAGTCTGAATGACTGTACGCCACCGCAGCGTCTCAGGGGGTAGGTGAGAAAAGTGCAGGAACTTTGCAGTCTTGCAGATTACTCACTAAGGAAGCTATCTACACACCTGGCAGCTAGGGATAAAATGCACCACCAAAAAATGAGAAGAAGGAGAAATTTAAGGTCCGGTACGGATAACCGGCGGGAGTCGTCTGACTTGGTGACTGGGTCGGGCTCTCGTAATGGACAGCACGACGTCGAAACCGCTAGTCGTGGGGCGGTTCGACGTCTAGGCGCCACGACGACCAGGAGCACAGCTCCGCCTGCTGCAGCTGTTTCGCCACAATCTGTGGCGATCACTTCAGCAGGTTCGCGTAGGAAGCGGATGAAATGGGCTGAAGAAATGAACTTCTTCATCATCCGCTCCTACTACGAAATAACGGCGGGGGCGGGTACAACATCTTACCGCCCCTTGTTGCACCAGAGATTCGTCGAGCGTTTCCCGCAATTCGCGCACGTGACTGTGCAGCGAGTCGCAGACCAGTGCCGCTTCATCACTCGCAGTGACACAATCCCGGCCACCATCAGGGAACGTGTTCGACTTGAAGTCATCGGGGAAACTGGTGACCGAGAGTCGATGGAAGCAGAGGCGGCGGCATCAACAACACCACGCCGCACTGCAGGCAACAGGTTCAGTACTCGCCGAAGCACTCTTCTCCACCGTCCAGCTGAGGTTTCCGCTGAAGTTCGGGACGAATTCCAAAGTGCGTGTATAGAATTCTCGGATATGGATCCTTTGCATAGACCAGGTATTCCCAGGCTCTATGCATCTCCAGAAACTCCGGGAATTCTATCTCAAATCAATGATGAGATTGCGTCTCGACTGTGTGCTGATATGTCGCTGCTGCAACTACAATCACTTGTGTATTGTGGTGCAGTTGCGGCTATCAGATTGCACGGTCAGAAGATTCGCTTTCGTGTTATTGGTTTGAGTGACAAAAGAGATCCACCATGGAAAATTCGTCTGGAACGTCGGCGGGACTCACTAAGGCAGGACATTGCTAGACTGATTCAGATCAGCACTGGCAATGCCAGCCGACGGGTGAGAAATAAAGTACAGAGGGTTTACCGGAACTATGCCATCCCCTGTGAGACACCCGTAGTTGAAATTCTGGACACACTAAAACAGAAACTTTCTGTCATATGCAGTCGGTTACGACGGTATGGCGAAAGTTATTCCAGACGTGTCCAGAATGTAACATACGCGAGGAACCAGCGGAGCTTTTTCAGATCTCTCAACGAATCCCAACAGAGCGCCCAGACAATACAGTTCTCGGTGACGGAAGCGAAAGAGTATTGGGGTGGACTTTGGGGGTTACCTGCCCAGCATGCTGAGTGGATCACCGCCGAAGGCACCCGCCATGCCAATACACCTGGCATGAATTTTGCGGATGTTACCGAAGAGGAAGTTCGACGAGCCATAAACATCTCGAAGAACTGGAGGGGCCCAGGTCTGGATCGGGTGCAGAATTTCTGGTATAAGAAATTTACCAGCGTACACAGTCGGTTGGCACGCAGTATAAATGAGGTCATGAGTCGGCCGGAGGAATTTCCACCTTTCCTCACTGCGGGAATTACCTACCTTATCCCTAAGAAGGACACGGTGCAGGACCCCGCAGACACAAGACCAATCACTTGCTTACCAACCCTCTACAAATTCATCACGTCCATTATTAGTGGAAGGATCAATGCGCACCTCGAGAACAACAACATTCTGTCCGAGGAGCAGAAGGGCTGCCGAGTTGAGTCAAGGGGTTGCAAAGAGCAACTCATTATCGACTCGGTAGTTGTAGGACAAGCAACTAGAGGCCAAAGAAACCTCTTCAGTTGCTATATCGATTATGCCAAGGCTTTTGATAGCGTTCCGCATACCTGGCTAATCCAGATCCTACATCTGTATCGCATTGATCCGAAACTAATAAAGTTTTTGGCGACAGTCATGGAAGGGTGGCATGCCACCTTGATGTACCTAGATGACATCAAGCTGTATGCTGGTACTGACAACCATCTTAGAAGTCTGTTGCGAATAATAAACATGTTCAGCCGTGATATTCGGATGGAGTTTGGATTAGACAAATGTCGAATCCAAGCCATTCGTAAAGGTCATCACGAGCCGCATGCCGGACATAGTATTGGTGACCTCCACATCGAAGCTATGACCGAGACAGACTTCTACAAGTACCTAGGAATTCTGCAAGGAACCCATGCTCGAGTTGGTGATCTGAAGGAAGCTCTGCTGTCCGAATTCCTGCGACGTGTGAAGCTGGTGCTGAAATCGCATCTCTCGGGGAAGAATAAAATAAGCACGTTGAATATATTCGCTATCCCTTCACTGGCTTATGCATTCTGAATATTTCCGTGGACGAAGACCGATCTGGAAAACGTCCAGGGGCGGAAACGGACAACTATGTCCAAATTCCGAATGCATCACCCAAAGTCGGTCGTGGAGCGGATGAACCTGCCTCGTGACATCGGAGGTAGGGGCGTGGTTGACGTGGCGGCACAACATCATCGCCAAGTCGACTCACTGCGCGCTTATTTTTACAATAAAGAGCAGGCAAGCCCCTTGCATGCGGCTGTCTGTAAGGCAGACTGTGGACTGACTCCACTTAACTTGAAGGATCGATCCTTCAATCCTCTGAGTGGGGTGAAGTCGGACCAGGAGCGGATCGAGGAATGGAAGTCGAAGGCAATGCACGGTAAACACGTGAATTGTCTTTGGCAGCCATTTGTCGATTTGCATTTGTCGAACAGATGGCTGTGTGCTGGGGAGCTCTTTGCTGAGACGGAGGGGTTCATGTGTGCCATTCAGGATGGCGTGGTCGCCACCCGAGCTTATAAAAAGCTCATCATGAAAGAACGGGTGGAGAACGACCAGTGCAGAATGTGTGGTTCGGCGTTAGAGACGTTGGACCATCTCATTTCTGGCTGTACTGTTATGGCACCGGTGCAATACATCACCAGGCATAATGCTGTATGTAAGGTTATCCATCAAAACCTTGCATATAAGCATGGGCTGATCACGGGAACATGTCCGGTTTACCGATATGAGCCGCAAGCAGTACTTGATAGTTCTGCTTACAGCATGTATTGGGACCGGCAAGTTCTGACTGATCGCCATACCGCACACAACAAGCCTGACGTACTGCTAGTTGACAAGACGGGTCGCTGCGCGTATATTATTGATGTTGCTATCCCCCATAATAGCAACATTGAACGGAAATACGTGGAGAAGAAGGTGAACTATGAACCATTGGCTCGGGAAATCAAAGAAATTTGGCGTCTCGAGCGGGTGGTTGTAGTTCCCATAATATTGTCAGCTGCAGGTATTGTACCTAAATCCCTGACGGCTTCCCTTGATGTCCTGGGACTTTCGCACAGTCTGGTTCAAACCATGCAGAAGTACACCATTCTGCATACGTGCTCGATGTTGCGGGGAGTACTCGAAGGATTCTCCCACTGACCTACCACCGGCCACCACCACCAGTGCCCCTTTAGTTTTTAAGTAGGTAGGATCGTCCGAGCCTAAATGCTTGGCACTTAGTGCTAGTATTAGGTAAAATCCGGCATCTGCCGAGATTGTGATAACTCGGAAATTTCAAAACTAATGATAATGATAATAATATTTCAAAACTAATGATAACGTCGTCGGCTCGTAGCACTGATGTTTTTGTAGCACCTCGATGGGATTTTGTATGCTTCCGTATTCACAAAATTTTTGGCGAAATCACCAGACTTGAGGCCGTTGCTGCGTTGTCGATGTCTGTGGCGGCGGCGCTTGTGCGGAGGTTTCGGGCTCTAGTGTCGGGGTCACCACTTTTGTATCTCGACTCCGAAATACTTCTCGTTACGATATCTGTCAAATAAACTTTAAGTTGATCCTAATTTCACAGTAGTATAATTTTTAAGATGAAGCAGAATACTGGACAGTTTATTGGAAATCCCGCTTTTATTAACAAAATTATAAACCGTTTCTTTAAATTACAATAAATTTAATTTAGAACCAATGCACTACACTTTGTTATTTAGGTGTTTACGCCGCCGCGGTTGGGAACAGAAGAGACCGACTTATTTCCATGCGGTCCTTACTGGAGAGTTCCGCGCCATCTACCCGTCCGCATCCGCAACAGATCCTGCCGCGCCACAGCCTCATGCAACACGGTCTCAGATTGAATCTAAACAAAACTGAATTTTTGACGACCGATCCCCATGAAACAGGCACAATCACTGTCAGCGGCAGTGATCTACCCAGAACTGAGCGATTTAAATACCTCGGGTCAACGCTATCAGCCAATGGAGAACTGCGTTATGAAATTGCTTGACGCATTAACGCAAGCTGGATGAAGTGGCGTTCCACAACTGGTGTTCTTTGTGATCGACGTATCAACGAATGTCTCAAATCTAAAATTTACCGCAATGTTGTCCATCCTGTCGCTCTCTATGGTTCTGAGTGTTGGCCAACTATAATGGAAACGAAGATGTTACGTTGGACTAATGGGATGATACGTTTTGATTACATTCGAAATGAGAATATCCGCGATCGTTATGGAGTTGCACTGATCGTGGAAAAGTTGCGAGAGAGGCGTCTTCGATGATATGGTCACGCAATTCGTGCTAACGAAAATTCACTTCCCAAGATTGGTCTGAACATTGAAGTCGATGGTGGACTCACAGGCTTATTCCTGCCATCGGGCAGCGGTTGGAGAGACGACACGGTGAGATTAATTATGATCTCACTCAGTTCGTCACTGGACATGGAGGATATCTCCAATACCTTCACAGGTTTAAACTGGAGAGCTCACTCGACTGTCCGAATTGTGATGGAGTCCCAGAGGACCCGGAGCATGTATTCTTTCACTGTCCGAGATTTGTGGAAGATAGGAGGAATTTAGAAGCGACTCTAGGAGAGGTGCTGGTACCAGAAAATCTGGTGCCGAAAATTATAGCACATCAAGAGAATTGGGATGCGGTCACCTCCATGATCGCATCTATTCAAGATAAATTGCGAAAGGCAGAGGAAAGGAGAAAAACGCGGTCACGTGCGCCGCGTATAGAAGAAATGGGGTTAAGCTAGAGTGAGCTGACTGCGGCCCGTGATGCGGTTCCGCGGAGCAGGGAGGGAGTGGGGGGTGGTTTTACTCGGTAAAAATCCCACACGCTGGTGTGTCCAGACCAGTGTTTTGAAGATTTCTACCTCCTTAAAAAAAAAAAAAACAGACAGATAGACAGACAGACAGTAAACCGATTTTAATAAGGTTTTGTGTTTACACAAAACCTTAAAAATGGTGGCCAGGATTTTTTTGTCTAGTTTGTCAGTACTGAGGAATCGAGCAACTGGCTCCCGAAATATCAATATCTGCGATTAAATACATCAGTGTTGTACTTAATTAAAATACAATCTGTTGTTTTATTCAAACACTGAGGACAGCCAAAAAGTTCGACCCGAAAAACATTTGATTTTTGATTTTACTTTTTTAGTATTTATATTTAGTTTAACTAGCTTAACTTTATTGCAGTAGATGGCCATTCGACCTTCTCCGTAATTTACTTTACTTATGTATATTTCACGTTATATACCGATCATAGTTTTGCTTTTAAGACAAATAATATTCGTCGTCCGGATGGCTGAGTGGTTAGAGCACAAGGCTGTTGTACGGAAGGTCGCGGTTCAAATCTTGCTGGTGGCAGTGGGATTTGTATCGTGATTTGACGTCGGATACCAGTCGACTCAGCTGTGAATGAGTACCTGAGTCAAATCAGGGTAATAATCTCGGGCGACCGCAATGCTGACCACATTGCCTCCTACAGTCTACTGTAGTGTACCGGTGCGGTCTTGAACGAAGTGCTCTAACACACTTCAAGGCCCTGATCCAATATGGATTGTTGCGCCAACGATTATTATTATTATTAATATTTTAAAAAATTGTGATCTTAATTGTGATCTTACTTAAAACTACCTAAAACTAAGTTGCAACTTAACCTAACTTAACGTTACAATTTACTGTGCTCAACCTCTGTGAACCCCTACCAGGCAAGGAGTACCAAAGAGAGAGAGAATGGCCTTAAGAATATGGCTAATAGAGTTGTGCTATTCTGTTGGTTCGCCTTGCAAGTGGGTTTGGATGATTCTCCGTTCTTTTGAAGAACCTCCCGATTAGATTGAGAGTGAACTTTCGAAAAGTTTTTATCCTTGCTCGTCGGTAGTGCTGAAGTGTAGTGAGTGACATAAACTGCCATTTTTAAAAAAAACCGTCGTCGACTCTCACAAAGAATTCCCAAGGCAAGTAAAGTATCCCGCTTGGTACGGTAAATAATGATCGAGGATTGCGACCCCCTCCCACCCGATCCTGCTTCCGTAGATCATATTTTACTTGACACCCCAAACACACCACCCTTACCGCAGCTGCTCAATATATTGGAAGATTAGTGTCAAAAAGACAAAATAACAAGTTGGAAAACCGGAAGCTTGACGCTACAGGTATAAAAGGTTTTGTGTTCCCTTATGTGAGAAGCATAACGCAGTTCTCCATTGGATGATAGCTTTGACCCGAGATATTTAAATCGCTCAGTTCTGCGCAGGTTACTGCCGTTGCCAGAACTGAGCGATTTAAATATCTCGAGGGGCAGGTTAGTTCTGAGTGTTGGTCGACTATAAAAGGCAATGAACGTATGGTGACGTAATTCGCGCTAACAAATTGCACTTGCCAAGATTGGTCTGAACATCGGAGTCGATGGTAAGTGATCAAAAGGTCGGCCGAACCAACGGTGGCTTGATTCGCTGGATGAGGATTTAAAGGCGTCGCGTTTACATCCTGATCAGGCATTTGATAAAATAAAATGCCGAAACCGATCACGACGAGCCGATCCCGCTTGTGAACGGGAGGCTGAAGGAAAAGAAAAAGATGTGAGGAGCGACGAGTGCACGGTAGCTCCGTGTTACATAGCTAAAAATTGCATAGCCCTCTATTTTTTAGAAAATGATTTAAATAAATCATTTGATGAAAAGCTCTGTATTGATAATAGGCAACCTCATACGCTTCACACTCTGTTTAATATTATTAGCAAATGCCAAGAATTTAACCTACATCAAATATAAACAAGTCGGGAAACGGGAAGCTGGGCGCTTCAGGTGTGAAAGGTTTTGTTTGCTTCTTCTGTGAGTATATTTAAGTGTAGAACTATTCCATTTGTACGTAGCCCGTTATGTATTTGCATTTAGCATGTCTGACTACCCACTTCAATGTGATATTGATATTTAGTTGCAGTAAATTTACAGGGGAGAGTCAACTTTGAACTACTGTAACTTTGTTAGTAATAGCATGATTTTGATCAAACTTGGGGATAATATGCTTCATATTATATTTTATACTACTACCAACTTTTATAATTCTGGGATAAACTTAAGGGGGGTTTTACTCAATTTCCCCAAAAATATGGTAATATACTATTATTAACTAAATTTGAATAGATATCGATATGGAGAGTATTTTGAGGCCTGGGCACCGTACAGCGGCAGCTTCATGATTTTTTTCAGATTTTTCGGTTGGGTAGTTTCTGAGAATGGCTCCGTTAAAGAAATCATCACTTTCCACCCCTCCCACTCCCCGCCTTTTTAACAAATCTCAAAACTAAGACGGCCTCGAAAAGTATTAATTGAGACCTTTCATTTGATACCCCACATGACTACACTCGGTGGAAACAAATTTCACACCCCCCTTTTACATGTATGGGGACTGTTATAACTTTGACACTAATAGTTGGATGTTCATGAAACTTGGCGTGTATATGCACGGGGCTCTTCTCTATGTCGGTGCAATTTAGTCCATCTAGGATGGACTTAAGGGGAGTCTTTTAGTCAATTTCTAAAAGTTGATAATATACTAAATTAAATTTAAAATTTTAATTTATTTGAGCAGATACCGGAATGGGACATCTCTGGAAGATTGGATTTCACCTAAGTGTTTTACAGAAAACCTTAAAAATGGCTGCAGATAAGTAGATTCTTCATAAATGCGACTTTAATATTTCACGCGAATGTCAATTATTCCCGTTAATTATGACGTCCCACTTTAAGTGCGTACATTTTGACTCCTCACTCGCGACTAAACTAATATCAGTTGCGGAAAGTACTAATGAAGGCCTTTCATTTGATACGCCACACCACTATATCCGGTGAAAACTTTTTTTGAATCCCCTCTTTGCATGTATGGGGAGCCGCCCTTTAAACTCCACCTAAATTTATGCCACTCGCTGTATGCGTGGGATTTCATAGTTCTCATCTGTCCACCAAATTTCGTCCGGATCGGTTTAGCCGTTTTGGAGAAAAGTGCGTGTGACAGACAGACAGTGAACCGACTTTAATAAGGTTTTGTTTTACACAGATTGGGGCACACAAGGAAATGGTGCGCATCTCTCCAACCCTGCCTTCAATGTGGCTCCTCCTCAGCGTGCATTCCAACCTGCAACGCAACACTGTGTATCCCCTGCAATAACAATGATCACACAGAATTCCGCGGCGACTGCCTTAAAAAGGTAACCGAAAAAGACATCATTAAAATGATGACCCTCAATAACACTTCCAGGGAGCAAGCCAGCAAAAATGTTCTACTATCAAACAATAGGTTTGAACGCTACCGGAGGAGGCTTCCCTGTGATCAATCGAAAAGTTAAAAAAAAAAAACAAAATTCCACAACTAAGTTTTAACAAACACATTCACCTATTCTCAAGTCACCAAAAATAGTGTGGCAGCTCCTAAACCAAATCCTGAGCATTCGTTTACAGACCTCCAAACCCTAACATGAAGATAGTACAGTCCAATGTATAAAGCCTCAGCAAGAATTTCGAAACGACGACGGATATGGTGGCCTAGCCACCTTTATTAACAAAACATTCCGCTTCAGAAGACTATCCCTCAATACATCCATTGAATCCCTGGCAGTCGGAATCTTTCTCGATAATCTCTCTATTACCCTAGTTAATATTTACAGTACCCCACGAAAATGCCCACCTCAGTAAGACTTACTTCGAATTTTTAACCTTTTCAACCGTCATTCTCAAGTAATCGTCGCTGGCGATTTCAATGCCCATAGCACAGCCTGGAGGGATCCAAAGTGCGGCTCGAAAGACAAAACTATCCTCAACAGCACCCAAAAGTACGGTTTCCAGTTGGTCAGCATATACACGGCAATAGACCTCACCAACCATCCCTCCCTCATCTAGAATTGGATTACACTTGATTTCCACCCAACAAAACCCTCCCATTTCCCCATCATAGACAACTGGATAACAAACTGCCTCTCACACAGGACCATCTCTATAAATGGCACAGAAACCGTAGTTCACAACGATCTCCCACAAGGGAGCTGCCGAAGCCCCACTCTCTTTAATATATACACGGCAGCCCTTGACTAACAGTCAAAATTACCTCTTTTAATTCGCAGACGAATGTCTTCTTCTGTCAAATAGAAAAAAAAAATTCACGGCAATCGCTAAGGATTTAAAGCTGAATTTCAACCCAACCAAATCCAAATTGTCTTCAACCGGACCCGAAGGCACTCCATCCAATAACAATTGATCAACAACCCATACAAAACGAAACCCACATCAAATATCTCGGTGTCAAGATGACCAACACCATAATCGCGAACCCACACTACTGCCAGAAACTACTTGAGTCCACCCTCAGCAAAGAAATAGTCGAATCTCTGGCAAACTTCAAATCCAATCTTCACTCGCAAAAAGGCCTCACTATCTTTCGAGCACTTACTAGATCGAAAACAGAATACTCCACACCTCTAAATCTTAACATCCCAAATTATGCTCTAAATAAAACCATTGCACCTCCGACACATTGGTTCAGGACATTTCCAGAATTATTTCCACACCCCCCCAGGCACTGTAAGATTTTCTGGGTACCAGGTCACAAGGGCATTCCCCAAAATATGCAAGCAGATCTGCAAGCAAAAGCAGCTCATTACATCCCACCATGACCTCTACCAAAATCACATCAAAGGACGCCATAAAAATACCTAAAAAATAACGCCGTCGGGAATGGGAAAATGAATATACCCTCAGAACACAAACTAAAGGCTTCTTCTTTTACAACATCATTAACATCCCTTCGCAGGCAAACTAAAAATTACAAATAGAATATTAAAGAATCATACCTACAATAAACAAATCGGTAAACCGGAAGCTGGACGCTTCAGGTATTAACATTGTTGTGTATTCCTTTTATTAAGACAATTGCGTGTGCATTTGCCCCATTAGTATGTAGCACGTAATATATGCATATATGCATATATTATGCGAAAATATCCACTTTGAACTGATATTGACATTCAAAGTCTTGAATTTGCAAAGAAGCCACAACCTTGATCTATTATAACTTTGTTAGTAATGATGCGATTTCCACCATGTTGGTAGGACCATGCTCTATATTATAGCCTGTATTACTGCATGGTGTTGTATAATATACACTTTCAAGAGTAATATTGAGATCAAAGTCTAGAATTTGCAGAGAAGCAACCACTAGTAATAGTGGGATTTCCCCCAAACTTGGGTGGGATCATGCTCTATATTATAAACTACATTGCTGCATTTGTGGTACTAGGATGAACCTTAAGAAACCCTTAAGGGGGTCTCCAGCAAAATTATTAAAAATTATAATAATATACTATTATTAACTTTATTTCAACAGATATCGACTGTAGGGTATGTTGGAAGCACCATATAGTAGTAGCCTATTGATTTTTTTCAGATTTCTCTTTTAAGTAGTTTCTGAGAATGGGTCCTTTAAAGAAATTATCATTTTCAAACCCACGCACTCCCCACCTTTCCAACAAATGTCAAAACTAAGCCCGGCTTCGCAAAGTACTAATTGAGACCTTTCTTTTATATCCCACATGACTGTATTTGGAAAAAATGTACACCCCCCTTTTGCATGTATGTTCAACTTCGGAAAGTACTAACCGAGACCTTTCATTTGATACCCCACATGACAATATTTGATGAAAAAAATGTACACCTTTTTTTTGCATGTATGAGGATCCCTTTTAAATTTGACGTAGAATTATGCAACTCACTGTATGCGTGAGCATTCACAATTCCACCAAATTTGGTGTTAATCGCTACAACCGTCTTTGAGAAAAATGCGTGTGACAGACAGACAGCCAGACAGACAATAAACCGATTTTAATAAGGTTTTGTTTTACACAAAACTTTCAAAAGAATTACATAAAATTTTAGTTTAAATTATAAAGATTTTATTTTTATTTACAGCAATATTTATAATTCTTTCTTCAAATTCCAAAATGTCATTATCAACTTTTTACTTTCAATTATTTTGCTTGAACAATCACACACACACGGAGAACACCGGTGGTGGCAACTATAAATCGAATTAACAACATTCGAAATAAATTTCGAAAGTTGTTAATCCTGCTGCGCCACATCATTCCGCTCCCAGATGAAACCTAGTGGTTTTAGCGACTGAACTCGGAACTGCGTTCCCCATCATTCGACGAAGCGAATGCGACGTTGATTGTGGGCGCAAATGGGCTTCAGCCTGGATAAGGAGACAGCCTTTTTATGTCCCTCGATCTCGACCTGGAATAAATGCTCTCCCCGCTCGAGAACACGGTACGGGCCTCCGTATGGAGGCTGCAGCGGCTTTCGGACGCCATCTGTCCTGACCAGGACGTATCCAGCTCCTTGGGCACGCAGGCAGGTGGGGACGAGTGTCGTGTGGGAGGTGTGGCTTTAATGCGGCGAAAGTTGTCATTCAGTAGGCGCAGCAATCCCAAATCTGTGAGATCCGATATCTTGTCGAAGACCGGATCACTTGGGAACTCTTGGGTTCTCCCCGTATACTATCTCCGCGGGGCTGGCAGCAAATTCCTCTCGGCGGGTTGTTCAGAGGCCAAGTAGGACGAGAGGCAAAACATGAGTCCAGGACGGATCGTCGCGAGCCATAATGGCGGCTTTCAGCGTCCGGTGCCAACGCTCTAGCATCCAATTGGATTGCGGGTGGTAAGCTGTAGTTCGCTGGCGTTTGAATCCCAGGAGTTTGCTTACTCCGAGAAAAGGGTGTACTCAAATTGCACTCCCTGATCAAAATTTGTATTTGGGGTTGGATTTGAGGCTCTGAAGTACTGCGTCATCCTCATGCGCCTTGGCGATAGCCGAGAAGTCGAGTGAGGCGGGGATGTTGACCTCGGAGACTCGCGACAAAGTGGCAGCAACTATGTTGTCCTTGCCGGACACGTGCTGTATGTCGGACGTGAACTGGCTTATAAAGCTCAGGTGTCGAAGCTGACGAGGGGACGCTTTGTCGGGCTTCCGTTTCAAAGCATATGCGAGAGGCTTATGGTCCGTGAACACTGTGAACGGCCTGCCTTTTAGGGAGAAGCGGAAGTATTTAATGCTCAAGTACGCAGCGAGCAGTCAGCGATCGTAAGTGCTGTAGTTCCGTTGAGCGGAGCTTAATTGTCTAGAGAAGAAGCTCAACGACTGTCAGACTTGATTCACCTTTTGATGAAGGGCAGGTCCTACTGCAATATCAGAGGCATCAACAAAAAAAGCTAGTGGTGCATTTTGTCGAGGAAATGCCAAGAGTGTAGCATCAGTCAGTTGCTGTCGGGATTTATCAAACGCGCGGACAGCCTCTTTAGACCACACAATCTCTCGTGTGTCCTTTGTTTTGGGGCAATACAAGTACGCGTTCAAAACGGACTGGTTTTGGGCGGCCTTGGGCAGGCCTAGACCGGATACCGGTTGTTGCGCCGTTGATGATGATGATTGGGCAGGAAACGATGATAGAAATTTAACATGTCCAAGAACCTCTGCAAATCCTTCATAGTTTTCGGACGCGGGAAGCTTGTAATTGCTTCCATCTTGTCTGGGTCGGGCTGTATTCCGTCAGTGGAAATGAAGTGGCCGAGGAATCTCACCTGTGTTTGGAGAAACTTGCATTTCTCAACGTTTAGGACTAAACCGGCCTCAAGGAGACGTTGAAAAATGCATTCAAGATGGGCTAAGTGCTCAGACGCTGAGGAAGAAGCGACCAAAACATCATCAAATATACGAAACAGAAGTCGAGGTTTGGCAGGACCGAGTGGATGAACCTTTGAAAGGTTTGCGCCACATTCCGCAACCCGAAAGTCATTCGGGTGAACTCGAAGAGTCCAGAGGGTATGCATATTCTTTGCAATGTCTTCTGGAGCTACAGGGATTTGGTGATAGGCCTTGGTTAAATCCAAGGTCGAAAAGATGCGGCAGTTTGCGAGATGATGCACAAAGTTGTGGATGAGTGGAATAGGATATCGATCTGGAGCAGTCTGCTCGTTTAGCCTTCTGTAATCTCCAAAGGGGCGCCATTCGCCATTTGGCTTAGGGAGCATATGGGGTATGGAAGATCAACAGCTGTCCGAAGGTCTGAAGATACCCTGTTATATAAGTTGTTCAAACTCTTTCAGTGCAATAGCCAGCTTCTGGGGTGGTAGGGGACGCACCTTCGAGAAAATAGGGGAACCAGTAGTGTTAATGTGGTGCTGCACATTGTGCTTCACTGGTTTAGAGAGACTACATTCGGTAGTAATCTGGCTGTATTTTTGGAGTCGTTCCCGAACACGAGAGTCAGTAATGTTCTCCAAAAGTACGGAAAGATTGTTGTTAGGAAGAGATGGGATTTGGCCTGACGAATTAAGTTTGGTTGTGGAGTCTATAAGAAACCTATTCTGCAAGTCCACCAGCAACCCATAGTGACACAAGAAGTCTGCGCCTAAAATGGGGAAGCTAACATTCGCCAGGATGAATCGCCACGAAAACGTCCTACACAAGCCAAGACTCACGTCCACTTGCCTACCCGTAGGTGTTAATTCGGGAAGAATTTGCTGCCACCAGTTTCAACGGTTGAGGAAATAGTCGATGGTGCCGGGGAACAGGAAGAACCGAAATCTCCGCACCAGTATCTACGAGATAAATGCGCCTGCTGAGGGTCATAAATTGTTAGGCGATATGGCGCTGCGTCTGAAGAACCGAAACCTCCGCACCAGCATCTACGAGATAACTGCGCCTGCTGAGGGTCATAAATTGTTACGCGATGTGGCGCTGCGTTCTGGGTGGCCGTTGCCAGGACCCCCGCGGACCTATTTTTTTGAGGTAGGCGCGAATTTACACGGGATCGTACATCTGATGGCTTTTTTCCAGCGTCGCTCTCATTTCAGCCATACTGGCCGCTATTGTTGGACGCGCGTGCA
The DNA here is from genome assembly GCF_905115235.1 of Hermetia illucens. NCBI lineage: Eukaryota > Metazoa > Arthropoda > Insecta > Diptera > Stratiomyidae > Hermetia > Hermetia illucens. Next base: position 119,261,189 of record NC_051849.1, read on the forward strand.
CCTCGGGCACTTTATCGGCCGCAGCTGCCAGCGCCTTCAAAGAACCGGAAACGCACGCGAGGACCGGCTGGGTGCCCTCCGGGAGCCGTCGCAGCCAGAGTGATTTCAACAAGTCGTCGTTGATCTTGCTTCCTCCCAATTGCCTCATTTCATGAAGCAATTGGCTGGGATTTCGATCTCCCAACGTCAAACCTGCCAGCAAGTGATCCAGCTTAGCTAACACACTTACCGAAAGGCGCTTGATCAACTCAGTCTTCAACAGTGTGTAGGAGGCCGATTGCACAATGTCGGTCACCAGGAGGATGGACTCCTCATCTAGACCCGCGTGGTTAAATTTGGTCTCGTCCGCCGTTATTCGGGACATCTGGAACTGCGTTTCCGAATGCACAAACCACAGTTCCGGATTCCGTAGCCAAAATGGAGGGACGCGCACAGCGAGGGTGGTCACCTAAGGGTCCGATGGGTCTGCCGTGTCTTTATTGTCAAACGACATAACTAAAGCTAGTTAACGACGCGGGTGTTGTCGAAGACGCGGCTCTACTGAATTTTAAAAAGGCTCTGCTCTGACTACGGAAGCCCGCAGCCACAAATGCCCGCACGAGCGCGGCATCAACAACACCACGCCGCACTGCAGGCAACAGGTTCAGTACTCGCCGAAGCACTCTTCTCCACCGTCCAGCTGTAGTTTCCGCTGAGGTTCGGGACGAATTCCAAAGAGCGTGTATAGAATTCTCGGATATGGATCCTTTGCATAGACCAGGTATTCCCAGGATTTATGCATCTCCAGAAACTCCGGGAATTCTATCTCAAATCAATGATGAGGTTGCATCTTGGTTGTGTGCTGATATGTCGCTGCTGCAGCTACAATCACTTGTGTATTGTGGTGCAGTTGCGGCTATCAGATTGCACGGTCAGAAGATTCGCTTTCGTGTTATTGGTTTGAGTGACAAAAGAGATCCACCATGGAAAATTCGTCTGGAACGTCGGCGGGACTCACTAAGGCAGGACATTGCTAGACTGATTCAGATCAGCACTTGCGCCAGCAGCCGGGTGAGAATAAAGTGCAGAGGGCTTACCGGAAATATGCGATCCCCATTGAGACACCCATAGTTGAAATTCTAGACACACTAAAACAGAAACTTTCTGTCATATGCAGTCGGTTACGACGGTGTGGCGAAAGTTATTCCAGATGTGTCCAGAATGCAACATACGCGAGGAACCAGCGGAGCTTTTTCATATCTCTCAACGAATCCCAACAGAGCGTCCAGACAATACAGTTCTCGGTGACGGAAGCGAAAGAGTATTGGGGTGGACTTTGGGGGTTACTCGTCCAGCATGCTGAGCATGCTGAGTGGATCACCGCCGAAGGATCCCGCCATGCCAATACGCCTGGCATGAATTTTGCGGATGTTACCGAAGAGGAAGTTCGACGAACCCTAAACAGCTCGAAGAACTGGAGGGGTCCAGGTCTGGCTCGGGTGCAGAATTTCTGGTATAAGAAATTTACCAGCGTATACAGTCGGTTGGCACCCAGCATAAATGAGGTCATGAGTCGGCCGGAGGAATTTCCACCTTTCCTCAATGCGGGGATTACCTACCTTATCCCTAAAAAGGACACGGTGCAGGACCCCGCAGACATAAGACCGATCACTTGCTTACCAACCCTCTACAAATTCATCACGTCCATTATTAGTTGAAGGATCAATGCGCACCTCGAGACCAACAACATTCTGTCCGAGGAGCAGAAGGGCTGCTGAGTTGGGTCAAGGGGTTGCAAAGAGCAACTCATTATCGACTCGGTAGTTGTAGGACAAGCAACTAGAGGCCAGTTCAGTTGCTATATCGATTATCCCAAGGCTTTTTATAGCGTTCCGCATATCTGGCTAATCGATATCCTAAATCGCGATACAGAAGGAAACGAATCACTCTTTTGCTTGGCCGAGTGTCCAACACTTTTACAAATATTTTTGGCTGATCAATTTCGATCGCAGAGCAGAGGCGATATTATCAGACGCTGATTCGCGACTCTGTTCTGCGAAGCAGCGTGAGCGAAAGTGGCGAAAATCTTGTCCGCTCTGTCTAAACCCGATAAGGGTTTGAAATATATTTTTAATTCAAGTTTATAGAAAAAAATAAATTAGTAAGCACTTCTGCTTAATATATATACAGATAATCAAAAACTAAATATTATGCAAACCAGTGATCTCGAAAGCCGATGCTAGATACCGCCGCGCCGCATATTCAACGAAACCGCCAGGTTTACAATGTTGGCTGGCTTGAGCTAAGATACATACATATTTTTGTTTTGAGTACAGTGGTTCTGATCTCGACACCAAAACAAAAAGTGTATGTGCCAAACATCAAACTCAGAAGTTTTCTGCAATATTCGACGCAATTTTTTTCACAGAATATAATCGTGTGGGGTATTAAATGACAGGGCTCAATTAGTACTTTTCGAAATCGGATGACATTGAGTGAAGCGCGGAGGAGTGAGAACCCAAAATGTGTCCCTCAAAAAGTGAAACATGTCTGGTTCTCAGAACCTATCCAACCGGAATGTCTAAAAAAATCGTGGTGATGTATCTATACATAAATCAAAATACATCTCATCCCGATATCTGGTCAAATAAAGGTAATAATAGCACAGTTCTATATTTTAAAAATTTACTTGAAAAATCGTCTCAAGTTTATTGTAGGTACCCACAATTTTGGTGAGAACCTGGTGACCTGTGGACCCCCAAACATGCAGTGAGTGATATCCTTCTACGTTGACATTTAGGGGGGTCCCCATACATGTGAAAGGGGGATGTAAAATTGCATATGGGGTATCAAATGAAAGTTCTTAATTAATACTTTTCGAAGCCGGCCTTAGTTTTGAGATTTGCTGAAAAGGCGAGGAGTGGGAGGGGTAGAAAGTGATGATCTCTTTAACGGACCCATTCTCAGAAACTACCCAACCGAAAAATTTGAAAAAAATCATGAAGGTGCCTCTATATGGTTCGCAGGCCTCAAAATACTCTCCATATCGATATCTGTTCGAATTAAGTTAATAATAGTATATAACCATATTTTTGGGAAAATTTAGTAACACTCCCCTTAAGCTTATCCCAAAGTTACAATAGTTGGTAGTAGTATAATAATATGAAGCATATTATCCCCAAGTTTGATCAAAATCATACTACTATTAACAAATTTACAGTAGCTCAGAGTTGTCTTTACCGTGTAAATTTGCAACCCGAAGTACTAAATCTGACATGCTAAATGCATATTCTTAACGGGCTACGTACAAATGGGATAGTTATACACTCAAATATACTCACACAAGAAGCAAACAAAATCTTTCATACCTGAAGCGGCCGGTTTCTCGACTTGTTTGTATTTTTCCTTTTTACTCAATTGTAAATTGAATTTATAAGAGAACATATAGTACCATCAAGTTTGGCATGAATTCTTTTACTATCAGCAAAGTGATGCATTCTAAAACATCAGGAAAGATCAGCACTACAATGAAGCTAATAGTCTGGAAATCTGTAAACTATTAGAAATTTTCTTTAAAACGCTTTCAATTGAAAACCATTTACTAAATATATAAATTACCAATTATGAACTAATCCTAATGAGATTATCAAATACTCAATTCACTGAGGATTAGTTTTGTGGAAAGTGGGTGGATTTTTTGAGATTACAATGGTTAAACATTAGACTGGCAAGAGGAGAATTCCGAGGAGAGATGTTTGTGTAAAAAAACAGAATGGAAAGTTTGAAGGAAATTCAACTACTGTTAACAAAATTATAGAGCTTAAAGTTTTTGTATTTTATATGAATTGATTGCATCCTAAAAGGTGTATGGCGTCATCTTCATACAAAGTGGGCTCATCTGAATAGCAAGAAGCATGTGATGATCTTATTTTTACCTTTTTCTACTTTTTTTTTAGTTATTTGTATATCAGCATAAATTAGTCGAGGCAGGTGTGTATATGCTAATGGACTTCCGGGTAGTGCCCAAATGGAATAGATATATATACCACCAACGGTATCCAATTCGTCTTGTCCGCGGAGTTCGTGCATATATACATATGTATGCATCAGAATGCATTTGTAGAATATGTTTGTTTGTTTAGGATAAGCTATATTTATGACATTAATATGTACATGTGTATATTTTGCAATTTGGAAATATATGAGGATTATTTTGAATTTTTAGCAATGTATGAATGGAAAAATGTGCAAAGAAAGTTTTTCGCATAAGATGACCCCAAAACCTTTATACCCGAAGCGTCGAGCTTTCGGCACTCCGACTTGTTCTATATAAAAATATATAGATATATTTGATATTTGGAGAAAAACGCCGAAAACTTTTGATTAATTTTAGCTGTATCCTTATGTATAAATGAGAGAACACCCATGACATAAGAAAGAGGCAAAACCTTTTATACCCGAAGCGTGGAGTTTCCGGCTTTTCGACTTGTTGTTTTTTTAGGTTTAGTTTAAAACATAGCCTTATTCAAATCGATTTCTGTCCTTTCACAGAAACAATTACACAAAATGTGGGGAAAATCCGAAAAATCTGAAAAAAATTATGGCTGTTCAAAAAAAGTTAATAAGTTCTAAAAAAAATTTAAAAAGTTATAATATTTTGTAAATTTAATTTGTTCAACTTAATAAAGTTGATAATAATATATTATCATATTTGGAAATTTACGACGGAGCCTCCTTAAGTTCACCCTACACCCATAAAATTCTGTAGTAATATAGGTTTTAGTATGAATTAGTATGAATTATTCTGTAAAGTTTGATGTAACTACATAATCACATGACATGCTGAATATCATTGGATTAGAAAATGAAATTGGATCTTACCCTCGGTCTCGTATCCACCACATACATAAACTTAGCATTTGGATTTGCTTTGCGAATACACTCAAGCATCTGTTCGTCTTCTGGACAACGTGCACTAAAGCCGGATAATGGTTGACTACATCGGCAAATTGCCGCCTGGAATGAATGAACTACATTAGGAGGTCTTCAGAATCGTTAACTTAGTCATCCAAAAATACGTTGCAAAAATTTCAAAGCGAAGTTCGTGTTCCTTTAGATTGTATGAGTGTAGAACCGAGCCATTACAGGGGTACAGACTCAAGCCCATCAAGCGTAATCTTATTTTAGCTTAATAAGGTATGTAAATAGTGTGGTCATTTCCTTCTACGAATGCCATTGTATTTGTTGTAAGTGTATTTTTTTTGTAATTATAAGTGAGAAATATCTTCATATCTAAAAGGGGATTTTCCAAAAAATTTTTTTTTAAACGCACACACGAAATTGTATCCTTAGAAAATAAGTTAGGAATGCAAAATTAAGACCTTTATGGTTTCAGATAAAAATTGATGTGGCTGGACGTTACGACCTTAAGAGAATTAATGCCATATAAACTTTGTTATTTTTGACTCTAATTATTTCGAAAAATTTTCAAGTGTTCGAGCTATGACTAATATAATGTCCAAATATGATTGAATTCTGATTAATTCTTCCTACTAAAAAAATTCCCAAAAAAGTATGTAAAAATAAGCCTTCTAATGTCTTTTCCCCTTTGTTTGCATAAACTAATGAGTAATATAATACAATGGAATCCCGATAATACGTACATCGATTATTGTCAGTCCGTTGACCGTAAGAATTATCGGGATTCTACTGTATTATAGTGCGAGCATCAAATTAGTGTGGGCCAAGATTATTATGATTTCTTGTGCATACTTGTGATGATCCATAATTTCAAAACTTCAATTTTACTTACCATATTATGATTTAAATATGTTAAAACAGGCAATCGGCCTTTAGAACGAAATTTTGAACTGCCTACTAAAGTTGATTCACCGACATCTGAAGGTACAAACAGTTGCGCTGGATAAGTGTCACATAATTGATAACTCTGATTCAAAGTGCAGAGTGTCCATTTGTCATTGGGAACACTCATTCTTTTGTATTCATTTTCTAGGGCAAAGTAGTTCCATCCTGTATTTTTCATAACGTTTACTTGGCCAGGTGAATAACTGAAGCAATATAATTTACTGATGTGCACTATAAGAAACAGTAATTATTCGATATACAAGTTGGTAATTTGGTAAAATTGAATTTAACACCAATAAAAAGATATGCATATAATTTTCCTTTGACTGCTATTAGTCGATTTGACAACGTTATCAGACGGTAGTGCTAAGCAGCCCTGCAGTTGACCTTCCATTCATACTTAAATATACTAAAATTAATAGCACAATACAGTGAGCAAAAGTGCAATGCGGCTCAGAAAGGGGAAAAAATTAGTTATGTTTTGTTTCTTTTTATAAGAACGTTACGTACAATCTGTTAGGTACAATGCAAAAAGAATCAACGAAAAAGGATCAAATAAAATCCTCGCAGAGGACGAAAAACAAAAGAAACTATTTTCGTACGCAAATTCAAAATCCGGACAGTGCCAAGACATCGTAATAAGGACATTACAAAACTCAACAAGTCGGGAAACCGGAAGCTTGTCGCTTTAGGTATAAAAGGTTTTGTGTTTCCTTATGTGAGGAGCATAACGCAGTTCTCCATTGGCAGACAGCATTCACTCGAGATATTTAAATCGCTCAGTGCTGACAGCTTCAGTAACCTGACAATGAACGGCGTCTTGCAGTAATGACGTTTTGATCACATCCGAAATGAGGATATCCGCGATTGATATGAAGTTGTACCGATCGCGGAAAAACTGCGAGAGAGGCGTCTTCGTCGGTCGTCATGTAATTTGCGCTAACGAGAATTCACTTGCCAAGATTGGTCTAAACACCGAAGTCGATGGTAAGCGACCAAAAGGCCGGTCGAAAGAACGGTGGCTTGATACGCTGGATGGGGATTTAAAAGCCTCGCGATTACATCCAAATCAAGCATTTGATAAAATAAAATGGCAAAACCGATCACAACGAGCACTTTATTCAAGACCGTAACGACACAAAACGATAGCCCGTAGGAGGCAATGTGGTCAGTATTGCGCTCGCTCGAGATTATTACCCTGATTTGACTCAGGTACTCAGGTAGTCGACGGGTATCACCACTCACCCCAGTGAGATTTGAACCACAACCTTTCGTACGACAGTCTTGTGCTCTAACCACTCAACTATCCGAAACGGAACAAAGGCTGAAGAAAGAGAAGAAGATGTGAGGAACGATGAGTGTATGACAGTTATGTGTGACATAATTAAAAATTGCAATTGGCTTATATTTTTTAGAAAGCGATTTAAATAAATCATTTCATAGAAGGCCCTGTATTGACAATAGTCAACCCCATAAGCTTCGCACTCTGAGTCTAATATTAGCAAATGCGTAGAATTCTATTCACAACAGATACAAACAAGTCGGGAAACCGGAAGCTAGACGCTTCAAGTATGAAAGGTTTTGTGTATTTTTTTATAAAGAGATTTGAGTGTGCATTTGTTCCATTAGTATGTAGCACGTAATATATGCATATATTATGTGAAAATATTTGCTTTTAAGTGATATTGACATTCATAGCCTTGAATTTGCAGAGAAGCGACAGTTTGACCTATTATAACTTTGTTATTCATAGCGCGACTTTTACCAAAGGATCATGCTCTACGCTGTAGCTTACATTGCTGCAAAATTTCGTGATTCTAGGGTGAACTTGCTTTTAAATTGAAATTACTGAAAATTATAGTAATGTACTATTATTAACTTTATTTGAACAGGTATCGGTATGGAGGGTATTTCGGAGCCTAGGCATCATATAGGGGCAGCTCCGTGTGATGGACAGACAGACGGGCAGTAAACCGATTTTAATAAGGTTTTGTATTTACACAAAACCTTAAAAAGAGGTGGGGAGAAGTAAAATCTTCATGAATGGAATTTTGATATTTCATTCGAATGTCAATTATTACGGTTACTTATGACGTCACCATCTTATTTGTATGGCTTAGGATGCGGTAAATTCGCAAGAAATTGATAAGTTTGAACTGCTATAACTTTGACATTAATAGTCGGTTTTTCATGAAACTTGGCTTGGACGATACTGTCCTCTATGCCGGTGTAAAATTTAGTACTCCAAGGATGAACTTAAAGGGAGTTTTTCAGTCAATTTCTAAAAGTTTGTCATATACTATTACTAAGTTAAACAAACTTGCTTAAACAAAGCAGATAGCGATCTTTCGAAGCTTAAATTTCACATGAGCGTTTTGCACAAATCCTTAAAAAGGGCTGCTATAACGTTGGCGTTAGTTGCCAGATTTCCATAAAATTTGGCGTATATGTACGAAATATGGTCCTCTATGCTGGTGCGAAATTTGGTAGTCCTAGGATGAACTTAAAGAATATTTTTCAGTAAATTTCTAAAAGTTGATAATATTATATTAGTAACTTTCTTTGAGCATATATCGCAATGGGACATATTTTGAGACCTAGATTTCATCTAAGCGCACTACCCTACTTTTTTTGGATTTTTGGGTGGGGTAGTTTCCGAAAATGAATTCTGTTTCACTTTAAGTGTGTACATTTTGACTCCTTACTCGCGCACTTTTCAATTCACGTCAAAACTAATCTCAGGAAAGTACTGACCGAGCCCTTTCATTTGATACCCCACATGACTATATCCGATGAAAGAAAACTTTAAATCCCTCTTTGCATATGTGGGGGAGACCCCTTTAAACTCCTCCTGAATTTATGTCACTCGCTGTAGGCGTGGGATTTCATAGTTCCCATCTGTCCAGCAAATTTTGTTCGGATCGATTTAGCCGTTTTTGGAAAAAAATGGCGTGTGAAAGATAGACAGATAGTGAATCGATTTTAATAAGGTTTTGTTTTACGCAAAGCGTTAAAGACTGACTAATTAATACTCCGTATGGTACCTTTAGCATCATATCCATTCTTCACTGGGCAATGGCATGGATTCTATCAAACGTTGGATATATTCGGCTGGAATTTTCCTCCATTATTCATGCTATGGTCGGGTGGCAATTGTGGCGCGGACGATATTTTAAACAAGTTGGAATACCGGAAGCACGCACTTCAGGTATAAAGGTTTTGTGTTCATCTTATGTAAGAAACTTCAACGCACATTTTTCTATACATAGCTACAAATCCAACATATTCCTTCATATTTTTCCAAACTACGAGACAAACGTACATATTACAGCCATAGATATTACGCGCACCCTAAACAAATAAACTGCCTATTTCCGAAAACTGTACACATATATAAATTGATCGTACCCATATTTCCGATTTACTTCTTATGTCTATATGAATTAGGGACTACCCGCAAAGTTTATTAGCACGCATATATTATATACCTACATACACACATGTCTGGTTGACAAATAACTAAAAAACTAAAACAAAATGATTCTCTGTGATCCAATTCATAAGAACTCATTTCGTTGTGATATTGACGAATTGATATGTGATGATGACGTCATGCAGGTTGTAGAGTGCACGAAATTCACAAAAAATTGTAAAGTTTCACCCCCTATAACTTTGTTAATAATAGTTGAATTCTCTTCAAACTTGACCAAACTGTGCATTATGTTCTTCATTACACGCATGCCAAATTTTGTACTTTTGGGATGAAACATAAGGTGGGGTGCCGGGTAAATTTCTAAAATGTGGAAATATACTATTATTAACAGATATTGGAACCGGACATATTTTGAGGCCTAGATTTCGTAGAGATGCATTGATGTGATTTTTTTCAGATTTTTCGGTTGGATAGGTTCTGAGAACGAGACCTGTTACACTTTTTGGGGGTCATATTTTGAACCCTCACTCCCCTACGTTTCACTCAATATGATATATGGAACCAGTTTCGGAAAGTACTAATTGAGCCCTTTAATTTGATACCCCACATGGTCACATTTTATAAAAAAAAAAATGTTGCACCCTCCATTCATATGTATGGTTAGCCCCCCCCCCCTTAAACTTACCACAAAATAGCGCCACTTAATGCATGTAAAAGGAACAACAAATCACATACTCTTACCAATTTTCGTGGCAATCGGTCCAGCCGTTCCCGAATAAACCAGCTATGACAGACAGACAGACAGACATCGACTCGATTCTAATAAGGTTTTGTTTCAAACAAAACCTTAAAAAATCGGCATGCCCGTACAGAGAAATCGTTTATTTATCAAAGATTCAGAATATGCCAAGCAGTGGCCTGAAACATAAAGCGTGAGAAACACGCATGTGGTAGTGTTCTATTGTCCGAAGCTACACAAAACCTTTCCACAATCTTCGGAGTGCAGCATTATTGAGAACCTGCATGCCGCTGCCCAGTGAAAGATATATATGATGTTAAGCCTCCATACGGAGTATTAACTAGTCATTTTTAAGTGAACACCAAACCATATTAAAATCGGTTTACTGTCTGTCCGTCACACGCATTTTTCTCGGAGACGGTTGTAGCGATTGACACCAAATTTGGTAGAAAGGTGGAAACTGTGAACGCTCATACATAAGGGGATTTAGATCCTTTTACGTCGAATTTAAGGGGGTCCCCATACATGCAAAAGGGAGGTGTAAATTTTTTTTTCATCAAATATAGTCATGTGGGGCATCAAATTAAAGGCCTCGGTCAGTACTTTTCAAAGCCGGTCTTAGTGTTGACATTTATTGGAAAGGGGGGGAGTGCGGGGGGTTGAAAGTGACCATTTCTTTAACGGATCCATTCTCAGAAACTACCCAACCGAAAAATCTCCAAAAACCAAGAGGCAGCCACTGTATGGTGCCTAGACCCCAAAATACTCTCCATACCGATACCTGTTCAAATAAAGTTAATAATAGTACATTACTATAATTTTTAGGAATTGACCTCCTATAAGTCCCTCTTAGGATGGCGAAATTTTGCGGTAATGTAGGCTACAGCATAGAGCATGCTCCTACCAAATTTGGTGAAAATCACACTATTACTAACAAAATTATAATAGGTTAAAACTGTCGCTTCTGCGCGAATTCAAGCCTTTAAATGGTAATTTCACTTGAAAGTGGATATTCTCACATAATATATGCATATATTACGTGCTACATACTAATGGGACAAATGCACACTCAAATCTCTTTATAAACGAAATACACAAAACCTTTCATACCTGAAGTGTTTAGCTTTCGGTTTCCCGATTTGTTTAAATTTTTAATGTCATTATTACGATAGTGTTCGGATAGCTGAGTGATTCCAGCACAAGGTTGTCGTACGGAAGGTTGCGGTTCAAATCTCACTGGTGGCAGTGGGATCTGTATCGTAATTTGACGTTGGACACCAATCGACTCAACTCAGAATGAGTACCTGAGTCAAATCAGGGTAATAATCTCGGGCGAGCGCAATGCCAACTACATTACCTCTTACAGGATACTATAATCCGTTATGGTCTTCAATGAAGTGCTCTGACACATTTCAAGGCCCAGATCCAATTGGATTGTTGCGCCAACGATTATTATTATTATTACGATTTCAATTTTTCATACAAAAATAGTTTTTTTGTTTTTCACCCTCAGTATTTTATTTTATTCTCCTTTTTCATTGATTTTTTTGAAAGAAGACACATGCAACTCCTTTTACCCCCATTCTGAGGGCTTTTGTATTTCGTACGACGGTGTCCGGATTTCAATTATTTTCATTGTGTGTATACATTTTTATAAAGAAATTCAAAAAAATATGAAAGTTACAGTAGTTTTAGTACACGCGCATCTTCGTCTTCGTGGATGTGTCAACAGCCAGTGCATCGCAACAAGAGAACTACAACCTAGAGTGGTCTAAATACTTGCAGGCGAAGAAGGAGATACATAAACCTGTCTTTAAAAATGTTACCGAAGACGATTTACTCACACATTGTTTGGCAAAGAACACTCAAAATAAGAACGAGTGTTACAATAATGAGCTCTAGGCAAACAAACGTTTGTGAGTAAGGAAGTCGTCAAATTCAGTGTGCATATTTCACTGGCCGATTTCACTCGGACTGCCCAATTGGCTCCTATGAAAACAAGGTACAGAAATGAAGAGAGGCCCAAAAGGCTACGACAGCAAGAAGCGAAGAAGGAGTATATCAACCCAGGAGTACTTTGCATGATCCAGGGATAGCAGATTAACCAATTGTGGATGTAAGTCTTAACATCCACAGTTGGTTAATCTGTTATCCTTTTAAGGTTTTGTGTGAAACAAAACCTTATGAGAATTGAGTCGCTGTCTGCCTGTCTGTTACACCCAATTTATTCGGAAACGGCTGGACCGATTGTCACGAAAATTGGTAAGAATATGTGATCTGTTGATCCCTTTACATGCAGCAAGTTTCTCCATTTTGTGTTAAGTTTAAAGGGGGGCTCCCCGTACATTTGAATGGAGGGTGCAACATTTTTTTTTCATAAAATGTGGCCATGTGGGGCATCAAATGAAAGGGCTCAATTAGTACTTTTCGAAACTGGTCCCATATTTGATATCGGGTGAAACGTAGGGGAGTGGGGGCTCAAAATATCACAAAAATCACAGCGGTACATCTAGGCCTCAAAATACATCCGGTTTCGATGTCTGCACAAATAAAGTTAATAACAGTATATTTCCACATTTTAGAAATTTACCCGGCAGGTGGGTCCCTATGTCTATCCCAAAAGTATGAAATTCGGTATGGGGATAACATAATGCATAATTTGGTCAAGTTTGAAGAAAACCCAACTATTATTAACAAAGTTATAGGGGCGAAACTTTGCCATTTTTTGTGAATTTCGTGCATTCTGCAACGTGTATAACGTCATCATCACATATCAATTCGTTAATACCACAGCAAAGTGAGTTCATATGAATTGGGTTTCAAAAAATTGTTCTGTTTTAGTTTTTTAGTCATTTGTATATGAATATCAATTACTCCAAACAGACATATGTGTGTGTAAGTACAAAGTATACGCGTGCTAATGAAGTTTGCGGGTAGTGTCTAATTCAGATAGATGTATTTGTAGATTAATCCAATCGTATTTAAGATACGTGCTATATATGTACATATGTGCGAAGTAAATTTGAAATATAGGTACGACCAATTCATATACGTGCATATATATGTACAGTATTCCGCAATAGGCAGTTTGCTTGTTTAGGGTGAGCATAATATCTATGGCTATAATATGTACGTATGGCTTGTAATTTGGAAAGCGCAGCGCGAGCTCCCGGTACTCCGACTTATTTAGTTATTTGCATATGAGTATCCATAACTCCCGGTTTGTATATGCTAATAAAGCTTGTGGGGAGTAGTAACCGTAGGATAGGCATCTGTACCTGCTTACCAGCGGTTTTTAATTTATATACGCAACATATGTATGTATGTTTTTGTGCACGGAGTCAAGTGGAAATGCGTGAAGATGCGTTACATTAATTGAGATGTGCACATATATATGCATGCATCGTCATGCGGTAATAGACAATATTTGTTTATTGAGGGTGAAAACAGTATTTATGTCGTTGATTTATTTTGCTTTTGTGTGGATTTTGGCAAAATATGACGGAATTTTTTGTATTCTTAGATATAACATTTATACCTGAAGCACTCGGCTTCCGGTATCCCTACTTGTTTTTGAAATACGAACTAATTTTTGAGAAACACTTTCCTTTGTGGCAATCGAGAACAATCTATCGCAGATTAATCGTTCGAATTCATAGCGAGTATTATGTACAGATGGTTAGCGCGCCAAGCTGTCTTAACAGAAGTTCGCGCTTCAAACCTTACTGGCGGCAGAGGGATTTGTATCTTGACTGGTTGTCGGATGCCAGTCCACTCAGCTGTGAATGAGTACCTGAATCGAATCATGATAATGATCACAGCCGAGCGCAATACTCACTTTATTGCTCCTACATTATACTGTAGTCCTATAGTATACCATTACGATGTTTTCACCAAATGCTAGTACTAACAGCGAAATGCTTCGATCGAGTGATTCTACCTACCTAAAAATGTATATAGGCTCTGGTGGTGATGGTCGCCGGTAGGTTAGGGGGAGAATCCTTCATACCAGTAAACCGGTATGTTCCTTTGATCGGTCCAAGTTGTATGCAAAGCGTTGATGAATCGCCTTAGATACATGGTCCAACGTCTCACATTCTGCATTTGTCATTTCCATCCGCTCTTTAAATATGAGCTCTTTATAAGCTTGGGTGGCGACCACGCTGTTCTGAATGGCATACACAAATCCCTTTCTCAGCAAACTGGCATACAAGCCAATCGACAAACGACTGCCACAGACAATTCACGTGTTTACCGCAAATTGTCTTCCATTCCCCGAAGCGCTCTTGGTCTGACTTCATTCAACTCAATCAGATTGAAAGGTTCAAGTTAAGTGGAGTCAGCCCATAAACTGTCTTATAAATATTCACATGCAAAGAACTCGGTTGCACTCTGCTGTAAAAACAAGTGCACATCGAGTCGACTTGGTGGTGGTGTTGTGGATCCGATTTTCCGCGACAGATTCATCCCCTCCACGGGAGAATTCAGGTGATACATTCGGAATTTGGATATAGTAGTCCGTATCCGCCACTAAAAGTTTTGTAGGTCGGTCTTTGTCTATAGCCATATTCCGAATGCATACGCCAGTGAAGGGATAGCGAATACAGTTAATGCGCTTATTTTAATCTTCGCTAGAAATGCGATTTCAGTACCAGCTTCAAACAATAATCGTTGGTGCAACAATCTATATTGGATCAGGGCCTTGAAGTGTGCTAGAGCACTTCATTCAAGACCGTAACGGTACACTACAGTAGTACACTATAGGAGGCAATGGGGTCAGCAATGCGCTGGCCCGAGATTATTACCCTGATTTGACTCAGCTTCAAAAGCCCTGTTAATTTGGACTGAAGAGCATTTTCCACATCACCAACTCGAACATAAGTTTCTTGCGGAATTTCTAGGTATTTGTGTCGGTTATAGTTATAATAGTTCCTTCCTATCTGTCCACCATATTTCGTTTGAATCGATTCAGCCGTTTTGGAGAAAAATGAGTGTAACCGACAGACAGTGAATCGATTTTAATAAGGTTTTGTTTTACACTAAACACCAAATCAACTTCAGGAGACAGATGGCTACTGCCTTCTGTGACTGCAAGGAGGAGGAGGAAACGGTCTCTCATGCCATATCAGAAAGAACTGAACCAGCACAGACCCTGAGAAGGGTTTATTTAAAGGAACTCCGGTAGGACAAGGCAAGAGACGGCAATATGAGCCTACAAATCCCGATCCAACAAAAGTGTTGTACATCCATCCACTCCAAGTTTTATTACAAAATACGGGGCATCAAATCACATATGCTACACTACGGAAGATAGTTGCAATCCCGGAAACAGATAATGCTAGGAAAGATATTACGTACCAATGTCATGATTTCTAGCCACAATGGAATTGCGCTATAAAGAGGTTTCTAAATTCGCATATTGACAGTATCCTCTCGAAAAATTGAATTGCATTGATCATGCCAGTTCGATGATTGTAAAAATTACATCCATTATCATAGTTTAGATATAACGTGAAATTTTAGAATATTAAACTAGCCAGAATTTAGTCTAGAATTCTGATTTGATTTAGTTGTATTGCCAATACGAATATTTGAAACTAACATATTATCAGTGTGTACATCTAATTGATTTAATTGTGCTCAAAAAGCCGCGACAGACAATTTTAAATAAATTGAGCGATTCAATGCTCACCATTGATTCACAGAGAAGTAAATTACTTCACTGGTTTATTTTGGGTGAATTTTAATCACTTCCCTTGTTTTATAAATATTTGTTAAACTGAATTTAATGGAAGAATACAATGGAAATAATAACAACAAATACTCACTTGGTTGATGCAATTTGATAAGCGATGTATATATGTCATGACATTCACTGTCTTTTGAAATAATAAACGTCACTGAGAGAAAAGTTTTGCATCTAATAAGAAGCGGTGAACCTGTGGTACTCAAGGGAAGTTTTTCCACACTGCCAATATGCATGTGCAAAATCTGAAAAACAGAAAAAAAACTTTTTTTATTTTATAGCATACACTATCACGCAAACTTTTCTCTTTTGTTGAATCTTATAATAATTATGATGAATAAATTATAATAGTAGTCAGTATTCAACGATTTTAACATAAGAAGAAATTGGGAAACCGAAAGCTCGGCGCTTCAGATATGAAAGATTTTGTTTTGTTTCTTCTGTGAGTATATTTGAGTGCAGAACTATCTCATTTGTACGTAGCCCGTTATGTGTATGCATCCACCATGTCAGACTACTCACTTTAGTGTTAGTTGCTGTAAAATTAAACGGTAAGGTCAACTTTGAGTTACTGTAACTTTGTTAGTAACAGTATGATTTTGATTAAACTTGGGGATAACATGCTTCACACTAGAATCTATATTGCTACAAATATATAATCCTAGGATAGACCTAAGGGGGTTTTTACTCAATTTTCCCAAAAAATATAGTAATATACTGTTACTAACTTAATTTAAGCAGATATTTTTCAGCCCTGGACACCACATAGAGGCAACTTGGGTCCGTTAAAAAATCATCATTTTCAACCTCTCCCACCCCACGCGTTTCCAACAAATATCAAAAACAAGACCGCCATCGAAAAATGCTAATCAAGCGTTTCATTTGACACCCAACCTGACTATATTTGATTAAAAAAAATGTACACCCGCCTTTTGAATGGATGAGGACCCCCACCTGAATGTCAACGTAGAAAGAAGTCACTCACTACATGTCTGGGCGTTCACAGTTTCCACCTTCTCACCAAATTTCGTGTCCATCGGTACACCCGCTTCTGAGAAAAGTGCGTGCGACCGACAGACAAACGGATTGACAAATAGACAGACATTGAACCGATTTGAATAAGGTTTTGTTTTGCAAACAAAACACTGTTCAATGTGGAACATTGCCAGTGTTAATCACAACAGACCCGATCTAGTTCTGCTTCTGAAGGAAGAACGAGCGTGCTTCATAATCGACACAGCCGCACCATTGGATCGGAACATTGTTAAAAAACAACTAGAAAAAATCGGCCCTTGGCGGACGATATGAAGCAAACTGGGAGACTACAAAAGTTCAAAGTAGTCCCCGTCGTAATTTCAGGGACGGGATTAGTCCCACAAAATTTAAAACGCTTGATCTTAGGGCTGGACTATACATCGAGATGCAAAAAGCGATTATCCTTGCAACCTGTGCTATAGTCCGAAGAGTCCTGTCCGGTAATAGTCTGGCCTAGTGGGCTCGATTCGTACTGTCTCCAATTTAAAATTTTAAATCTATGCTTAAAGTGTTTGCGACAATCGGAGATGTAGCAATACATTTTCGCATGGTGGCACACAGTTTGCGTTGAAAGGCATCATCACTGTGATGCGGGTCTTTAGATATGGCCTTCAGCCCATCCTTAGATCTTAGAAAGGCAAGTCCGCCCCAGCTCCGTTGCCCAAACGCCCGAGCTTCAGCGGTACGGGTGGGATTCACACCCATTAAAAACCACCTCCGGTTTCTCCAACCTCAGCTCCGCGGGACCACCATATAGGTATTACTTCGCGGGGTAGGCTTTCCCTTAGGCACTCGTCCTTAGCACTCCACTTAGCAACCACGGCAAGTGTCCTGCAATATGGACAAATTGCCATCTTATCTACGGTCGCACCGCTTCGTTAGGTAAGGAATTTCGATTCCTAGAGTTTTTTAACTTTTATATTTGGACTCTTTCGTTAGCTCCCTGCCATCACTTGAGGATAGGTCGGACGGCCCCACTTTACTGTACGACCCTGTTAGCTCTCGCATTTCCTTACACCTCAAAGCCATCAGCCGTTAAATCGAGTTCACCTGCTTCCGTCTCTGAGAGTTTGCAAGCGCCCCTGCCGACACAGGTGATGAGTAAAGCAGGATGGAACGCATCACTCCGGCTAGAAGCAACCTCTAACAGTGTTTCGACACACCAATATGCGGCAACATTTTTGCAAGTGCCTTGGTGGCATCGGTTGCCTTTTGGCGTGCATATTCTAGGTTTTCCATAAAGCTCAATTTAGTGTGAATTGTCGCCCCCAGATAATTGATAGCCGACTTGGTTGGTTATTAAGACTGCTTCCGTTTTCGCGTCCGCCAAAGTCAGCCCGGCTCTTTCTAACCAATACTTTACCGCTCTTATTGTTTCCATCGCGTAGACCTCCACATCTTCTGGGCGTTTTGCCATAACAACCACAGCTAAGTCATCAGCAAAGCCGACAATCGGTGTTCTCTCTGGGACTGGAAGAACAAGCACCCCATTATATATGATATTCCACAAGAGGGGACCAAGTACAGATCCCTGTGGTACCCCGGTTGTAACAATGTACTCTTTGGGCCCTCATCCGTCCCGTCCCAGAGAGTCCTCTCTGAAAAGTAGTTTTCCACCAAATTCGCTAAATATCCGAGGGCACCTATGTCAGTCAACGCCTGTTTAATTTTGCTCCAGTTGGCCGAGTTGAATGCGATTTTAACATCCAGCTCCAAACCGGCACAAAAGGCGGCAGAAATCGATGTACCTTTTGCCTTGTTTACTACCATGCTAATTACGTCCACCGTAGAGCAGACACGTCGGAAACCAAATTGGCGTTCCGACCGACCATTCCTGGCTTCGACGATCACCAGCATCATTTTCCCTATTGTATCCAGCAGGCAGATAGAACGATACGATGCTGGGTCTCCAGGTGGTTTGCCAGGTTTCGGAAGCACCGGGTCCTCGGATGTAGCGGCGCATTCGGGAGAGTCTGGAGACTCATCCAATCCGAAGCGATGCAAGTACTTCCTATATCCACTGTGTCCCGTAAGGAACTGTTAGGTGGTAATTCAATTCTCCATGTTTGCGCTTGACCCATCTCTCAATACACGGGATCAGTGTATAGGTCCATCGGGTATCCCACCGTTGCTGCCATCTCCTACCTAGTGGCCTTTCGGAAGCCCGCAGTCACTTCGGCCGGATGTGCGACTCATTCGCTAGAAGATCCAAGGAAATCATTCCCACGATGACACACACTGCCTCACCTGATACCGTCCTATATGCACTGCACACCCTCATCACGATTGGCCGGTATTCCGAACTTACCCTTCGCTGGTTCATTGTGTTATCCAGTGCGCATGCCCATACAGGAACCGCGTATAGTAGGATGGATTTCACTACCTCTGCGATAAGCAGTCGGCGACTAAATTTCGGCCCTTAATATTAGGCATCATCCTTGCTACAGATGCGCTAGCCTTTGCTACCTTTTCGTGAGCATAGTCCAGGTGTCCCTTGAAGCTGGTGATCAGAGGTGGCGGTGAGGATGACGGGGCAGCAACCCTGTCGGCCAAAGCAAAACCATGTGGCCGAAGAGGACCTCCAAAGTGGTGGCACCGGGAGACGCTGTACTCACTTTGGTTTGCCGGCCGTGATGCAGTAGGCGAATGCTCCAAAAGCCTAATTAGGGCGATCAGACCCGAGTCTGCACGGAGACTCATCTGAAGTGGTAATTGGCCACGAAACCTTACACAGGGGTATACTGATACCATGCTAACCGGGATAGCTCCTGGACTCTCCTACCTCGTTGTATTTGAGTACAGCTCGGTTATTTGTGGTAGGCCCCTAGTGGGAGTTTCATGGGGGTTGTGGTTATGCTCAAGCGAGAAGAGATCTTCGGGCCTCGGCGTGGTGTTGCGTTTCAACACGGGTGCCGTACTCCTTAGTTCGGTAGAGATTTAGGTATGTCTTGCATCCACCAGTATGAATGCTAACCCATGCACTTGGTATAGACTGTTACCATTGTTGCTTGTCTCAGCGGAGCACTCAAGGATTTAACTGTCTCTTGAAGCTCAATTTGGCATTGATAATTACCTCCAAGTATCTAATGATTGATTTTTAAACGACCTCGTGATTCCCAACCCGGATTTTGACAGTGTTTTTTCCCGTGCGATTGGTAACAAGGACCGCCTCGGTCTTATCTTCCGCCAGGTCCAATTTCACCATTTCGAACCATGCTTTGATGGCATGAATGGTTTCGCTTGCATACAGTTCTACGTCCTGGTGGTGTTTCACATGCTGCACGCTAGAGGGCGCTGCGATCATCTTAAAAAAAAGAAGTAAACGGCATTTTAACCTTCAGACTTAACTACAGTCCGCAAACTAGGATTATTAAAAAATATTAAAAACTAAATTTTTGGTGTCGTGTTAAACTTTTTTTTTGTGAATTTTGGTGGTTTTTTAAGGCTTCTTTAATGAATAAAAAAAACTACTGAATGAATCGCAATTATCCTAGTTTGCAGACCGTAGAAATATGTTCTGAATAAGTTCTGAAAATTTCAAAGAATTTCGTAGGATAGATTTTGGGCTATTGTGGCAGCCGATTTTCAACATGCAGTTTCGAGAAAAACGCATTTAAAAAGTAGAATGCGATTTTTAGCTATAAAACCTTAACTGACCATTAATCTGCCATACCTAGTCCATAAACATTAGGTTTCTTGAAGAAACACATGTATGGCCTTGGCTTCAATTCTTATCCTCTTAGCGAACTCATTCGAACGTCATTTGGACCGATAAATACGAGCTTCATTACAACATCGACGTAAATCTAGCGTGTGACTTATCACATGTTTAACACTATAATTTCCGAACGACTCCGAATATCAAAAAATTACTTTGCCCATATATTCTACACTATATCTAGATACAATTGATGCCAAAAAAAAATTCGATTCCTCGGATCCGACACACGGGATGACCCTTTAAGAAACGAAAATAAAGAGTTTTAGTGATTACAAGAAGTGGATAGTGAAAGTGGAGGTCACGAAACTTTTAATCCAACCCCAGTTGGCCGAGTTAAAGGCAGCCAATTGTGGACCGCACTCTGCGAAACCCGTACTGTCGCTCCGATAAACCACTAGCGCGACAATCGAAAGCAGCCTGCTGTATATCACCCTCCCCATAGTATCTAAAAGACAGATAGGGCGATATGAAGAGGGTGCGCCAAGGGGTTTTTGGGGCTTCGCACGCGAACCAACCTCTGCATTTTCCACTGAGTGGGAAACACTCCTTCAAACATGCACGCACATGTACGCACTTGAAGTGAGACAGGACTCATTTTCGGAAACTACCCAACCTAAAAATCCAAAAAAAAATCAGGGTGGTGCGCCTAGATGGAATCTAGGCCTCAAAATATGTCCCATTCCGATATCTGCTCAAATAAACTTACTAATAGTATATTACTACTTTTTAGAAATTTACTGAAAAACCCCCCTTAAATTCATCCCAGGATTTCCGAATTTTGTACCAGCATAGGGGACAATATTTCGTATATATGTGCTAAATTTCATGGAAATCAGGCAATTAACGCCAAAGTTATAGCAGTTCAAACTTAGCAATTTCGCGCGAGTTTACTGCTTCCAAAGCCATGCAAATCTGATGCTGACGTCATAATTACCCGGAATAATTGACATTCGCGTGGAATATTAAAGTCACATTTATGAAGAATGTATTTATCTGCAGCCCTTTTTAACTTATGCGAAACAACACTTATGCGAATTCTAATCTTCGAGAGATGTCCCATTACGGTATCTGCTCAAAAAATTTACTAATAGTATATTATCAACTTTTAGAAATAGACTAAAAAACTCCCCTTAAGTTCATCCTAAGTGTACTAAATTTTGCACCGACATAGAGGACAGCCTTGTGCATAGACATGCCAGGTTTCATGAAAATCCAACTATTAGTGGGAAAGTTATAGCAGTTCAAACTTATCAATTTCGTGCTAATTAACAGCATTCTAAGCCATACAAACACAAAACCTTATTAAAATCGGTTTACTGTCTGTCTGTCTGTCCGTCACACGCATTTTTCTCGGAGACGGTTATAGCGATTGACACCAAATTTCGCAGAAAGGTGGGAACTGTGATGGCTCACGCATACAGTCAACTACATCCTTATACGAATCTAAGGGGGGGTCCCCATACATGCAAAAGGGAGGTGTAAATTTTTTTTTCATCAAATATAGTCATGTGGGGTATCAAATTAAAGGTCTCGATTAGTACTTTTCAAAGCCGATCTTAGCTTTGACATTCGTTGGAAGGGTGGGGAGCGCGGGGGGTTCTTTAAGGGAGCCATTCTCGGAAACTATCCAACCGAAAAATCTGAAAAAAATCAGGAGGCTGCCACTATATGGTGCCTAGGCTCCGAAATACCTTCCATGCCGATGTCTGCTTAGATAAAGTTAATAATAGTATATTACTACAATTTTTTGTAATTGGTTAGCAACCCCCCTTAAGTTCATCCTAGTACCATGAATGTAGTAATGTAGTAATATAGGCTATAATATAGAGCATGATCTTACTAAATTTGGCGGAAATCGCACTATTACTAACAAAGTTATAATACCTCAAATTTGTTGCTTCTTTGAAAATTGAAGACTATGAATGTCAATATCACCCGAAAGTGGATACTCTCACATAATATATGGATATATTACGTGCTACGTACTAAGAAATACACAAAACCTTTCGTACCTGAAGCGTCCAGCTTCCGGTTTCCCGACTTGTTTATATTTGATGTTGGTTAAATTGTTTTCATTCGCTAACAATATTAAGAGCGTGAAGCGTATGAGATTGACTATTATCAACACAGGGCTTTCCATCAAATGATTTATTTAAATCGCTTTCTAGAAAATAGAGGGCAATGGAATTTTTAGTTATATTACACGGAGCTGTCGTGCACTCGTCGCTCCTCACATCTTTTTCTTTTTCTTCAGCCTTCAGTTCACAAGCGGGGTCGGCTTGTGATGATCGGTTTCGTCATTTTATTTTATCAAATGCCTGATCAGGATGTAATCCTTTCAATGTAATCCTTTCACGGATTTGGAACGGAATCCATCAGGGTACAGACACCGACTCCATGACGCGTTCATAACCCACTTCCCGGAACTAAGTCATGTTCCGGAGCAGAACGTTGTCAATCAATACCGGTTGCTAGTGAAAAATAATCGAGTTGCCCTACCAACTAGGCAACAAAGATTCCAAGAGGTTTCACTTGAGCTCGGTTTGGAGTCACAACTTACTGGACTGAACAAAGGAGCAATATGAATACTCCACTTATAAGGCATTCCATGAACCCAGTAATCAGGAGAAGCTTAGTGATGGGGATGTCGACCCAATTTATAAGGAGGCTTTGACCGCATTCTAGGTCGTATTCACAGAGTATGCTGAGATTCTCCCAGACGCTAGGCCAAAGATCCCAAAACTGAAATTTACTTCGGCAACTACTAACATCATTGCTGCCGTTGACAGAATGCTGATCGGAGAAAGGATATTAGTTGTGTCACGCAAGCACTCCTTGGAAATCCATCACCAAGAGTGTACAGATGCGTTGCGACCATCATTGGAAACTACCATCTGTCCAATGATATGCCAACCGAAGGAATCCTCGAGGTGCTGAAGCTGAAACTTGCGGTATGCTCCAATCGCATCCGTAGCTATCAAAAAAGCTTTCAGCGAAGGACAGACAACACCTTGTTCTTCCAGAACCAACGCGGATTTTATAAAAATCTCACCAACTCAAGTCGGGAAAGTAACCTCGATCTGGATCAGGCAGAAGACTTCTGGAGAAGTGTTTGGAGCGAACCTAGCCGTTGCAATTTAGAAGCAGCGTGGCTCCCACACCTTATGCGTTCATGCAAGGCCCTCCGATACGGTAGCTGTAAAGCAGGCTGTCCACCAAAAACGAAAGATCTCGACAGCCTACATCGATTATAAATCAGCCTTTGACTCCATATCACATTCGTGGTTACTACAAGTGCTACGCTTGTACAAAATCAACCTGAATCTGGTTCTTCTCCTCCGAGCAGTGATGAAGAACTGGAGCATCGGTATCCCCACAAACATCAGGAGAGATACCAATCAGGCGTGGTATTTTCGAAGGCGATTTTCTAAGCCCACTGTGGTTTTGTTTGGTTTTGAATCCACTATCCCATCTTTTGAAAGCAAATACGGGTTCCAAGTCAAGCATGGCATATTGTCGAAATGTACATTAAGTCATTTGATGTATATTGACGAAATCAAATTGTATGCCGAAGAGGAGAACCAACTTCGTTCTTTGCTGGACATCACCATCCAGTTCAGCAGGGATATCGGCATGCAGCTGGGTTTGGAGAAGTGTCGCATAAAAACAATTGTTCGGGGAAAACACACCGATATCCCTGCTGAACTGGATGGTGATGTCCAGCAAAGAACGAAGTTGGTTCTCGTCTTTGGCATACAATTTGATTTCGTCAATATTAATCAAATGACTTAATGTACGTTTCGACAATATGCCATGCTTGACTTGGAACCCGTATTTGCTTTCAAAAGATGGGATAGTGGATTCAAAGCCAAACAAAACCACAGTGGGCTTAGAGAGTCACCTTGGAAAATACCACGCCTGATTGGTATCTCTCCTGATGGTTGTGAGGATACCGATAGCTTGGTGCTCCAATTCTTCATCACTGCTCGGAGGAGAAGAACCAGATTCGGGTTGATTTTGTACAAGCGTAGCACTTGTAGTAACCACGAATGTGATATGGAGTCAAAGGCTGATTTATAATCGATGTAGGCTGTCGAGATCTTTCGTTTTTGGTGGACAGCCTGCTTTACAGCTACCGTATCGATTATAAGCTGTTCTTTGCAGTCTCGGGAGCCTTTTGCGCATCCTTTTTGCTCCTCAGCTATCAATTTATGAACATCAAGGTGTTTTGAGATGTTCGCGGACAGAACTGAAGTGAAGACCTTGTCGATGGTAGGAAGACAAGTAATCGGTCGACATTTTGAAGGGCAAGAGGCATCTTGTTCCTTGGCGATGAGAAAAGTTATCCCCTTGTTGAAAAATTGTGGAACTAATTTCGGATCGACAATCATCTGATTAAAATGATTTTGAACCGCTTCAGCCAGAAGTTGTGAATCTTATCAACTCCTAGCGTTTTCCAATTACCTGTCTTTTCAAGGGCTGCTTCTACGTCAGCTTCAGTAATGTCAGACATGGTCATTTCGGGGAGGGCCTTGCATGAACGCATAAGGTGTGGGAGCCACGCTGCTTCTAAATTGCAACGGCTAGGTTCGCTTCAAACACTTCTCCAGAAGTCTTCTGCCTGATCCAGATCGAGGTTACTTTCCCGACTTGAGTTGGTGAGGTTTTTATAAAATCCGCGTTGGTTCTGGAAGAAAAAGGTGTTGTCTGTCCTTCGCTGAAAGCTTTTTTGATACCTACGGATGCGATTGGAGCATACCGCAAGTATCTGCTTCAGCACCTCGAGGTTTTCTTCGCCGTCGATATCCAACGACCGCAGTGCCTCAGTAGTGGGAAACTTGGCTACTGTGGCATCTAATGCTACAAGAGATAATGGTGGAGTGGAAATTAGGTTCACACCGGATCCTTTTAGGACGAGTTCGAAACTTGGGAGATCACTACCGAGAGCCATGGTTCCCTTTGGTAGTCGAGATTCGTCGCGGGACTCTGAAAGAAACATGAATAGTCCCTTGATCGATATCATTCCTTGTGGCGCAAGACGCGAAAGCAAACGGGAACATATGGGAATGGCGTTCGTTACACTCGGGGAACGAATAAATGAACTGTGCACTGTGTCATCAAGCAGAGGCGGAATATCCACCAAAATATTCGAGCCTTGATAAGAGGCATTAAATTGTCTTATATCAAGGCACTCGAAGAAAAGAATTCCCAAGCGTCAGGTGGCAAGGCCACAAGGGAAACGCAGGTGATGCCTCCCCATGAAAAGGCAGGCGGGAAGAAAGGAAAACGGGCTAGAGACGGTACCAGCGAGCCTCTAGGACCACAGCAAGTCCCGAAGAAGAAAAAAGCCTCTTCACCAAAGAAGGCGGAGCCGGCGAGAGTACCCGCGAAAGTCGGTAATCTCACGATTGCAGCCACAACACCTACAAAAGTGGAAGAAACCAACGCCCGGAGGCCCGAACAATGGACTAAGGTGAGCAACAAGAGGAAAAAGGACAAAAAGATGCTCCGCCCGGAAATAATAATTATTTCCAAGAAGGGAAATATGTCCTATGTCGACATCCTCCGAAAGGTGAAGTCAGACCCGGAACTGATGGATTTGGGGGATAGTGTAAGCCGTATCAGGCGAACACAGAGAGGGGATCTGATGCTGGAGTTAAGTAGATCCGCCGACAAGTCGGCCGATAACTTCCGCGGGAAGGTGGAAAAGGTACTAGGAGAGGAAGCTGAGGTAAGAGCTCGGAAACAGGAGATAGTGGTTGCATGTAAGGACCTAGATGAGGTCACCTTACGGGAGGACATCTGTGCTGCGCTAAAGCAACAGTTCAACCTTAGCGATATAGACCAGAGTGCCATAAAAAGGATGAAGAAGGCATATGGCGGCACACAGACCGCTATTATTAGTTTGCCGGCGGAATCAGCTATTAAGTTAATTACCGCGGGCAAGGTAAGAGTAGGTTGGGTCGTGTGCAGGCTCAGGGAGCAAATATCTCTAAAGAGATGCTTCAGATGCCTCGATTTCGGCCATTTTGCGGCGGCATGCACTAGTGAGCATGATAGGTCGAGAAGTTGCAGGAAGTCTGGGGAAGAGGGCCACCTCATCAAAGATTGCACCGGAGATCCACGGTGTATGCTATGTAGTGGGAAAGAGGGCGTGGACGACCGGCATGTTGCGGGAAGCAGCAGATGTCCGGTATATAGGAGGGAGCTGAACCGCACAGGACCTGCTCTCGCAAACCATTCAAGAGTCGAATGTGGATGTCGCGGTAATTTGCGAACCGTACAGAAACCACGGCAATGCGACTTGGGCGGTGGATGCGTCTGGCAACGCCGCAATCTGGGCGTGCGGAAGACAGGCCATTCAGGAAGTCAACGACGCTCTGGAGATAGAAAGGCTAAAGCAGCTGACTGGTCTATCGGAGCTTTCGATGAAGAGACATTCCTGGCCGCATTGGAGGGTGCCCATGATCCGGATGAAACAGCAGTGGAAAGGGTCACACAGCTGTCTCAGCGTGTAACCGAAGCATGCGACGCTACGATGCCACGACGACATTTGCACCACGGCAAGAGGCTAAACTACTGGTGGAACACGGAGATCGCTGCCTTGAGATCCTCTTGTCTCCGAGCGAGGAGACTTTCCCATAGGACAAGGGGAAGGCGGGAGCACTAGGAGCGTGAGGAGGAATACAGGGATCTGCGAAGCAACCTTAAGAAGGTCATTCGGAGAAGCAAGCGGGAATGCTACCAGAAGCTCTGCATGGAGACTTATACGAATCCGTGGGGTACAGCCTACCAAGTTGTAATGAAGAAGATCCGCGGGCAAAAATCACCTCAAGTGACATGCCCACGGCTCTTGTTGCAAATAATTACAACTCTTTTCCCGCAGCAGGAACAGGAGGAAAGAGAACCCCAATTGGCAGCTCAGCAGGACGTCTTCTCGATCCCTGATGTTACCGAAGAGGAACTTTGGGAAATCTGCAAACGTACTGGGGATAGCAAGGCTCCGGGATTTGACGGAATTCCGAACAAGGCTCTGAAGGTGGCGGTCAAGGCCAGACCAAGGTGGTTCGCAAGCACATTCGAATCGTGCATGGCGGAAGCAGTATTTCCCGCCCAGTGGAAGAGGCAGAAGCAGGTGTTGCTATTTAAGCCCCAAAAACCACTCGGCCCTATTTGTCTCTTAGACACCATGGGGAAGATCTTGGAGAGGGTGATATACAACAGGCTGCTCCCATTCATCGAGCTTGCGGGTGATCTTTCAGAGCGGCAATATGGGTTTCGGCGAGTCCGTTCTATGGTCGATGCAGTAGCAAAGGTCGTGGAATTGGCTCGAAATGCAATGGCCCTGGGCAAATGGTATGCTCTGGTGACACTGGACGTCAAAAATGCTTTTAACTCAGCCAACTGGGGCTGGATTAAAGGCGCTTTGACCAAACTGGGTGTTCCTGGCTACTTGGCTCGGCTAATCGAGAGTTACCTTTCGGTCAGACTTCTCTGGTACGAGACGGACGACGGGCCGAAGGAGTACATTGTGACAGCAGGTGTGCCTCAAGGTTCTGTATTGGGACCGCTACTATGGAACATAATGTACGACGGAGTGCTTGGTCTTCGCGTGCCGGAGGAGACAACGCTGATTGGTTTTGCGGACGACCTGGCGGTAGTTGCAATTGCAAAGCATCCCGAGGACGTGGAGCTTTATGCAAATGAAGCCATTCATACCATCAAGTCATGGTTACGAATGGCCAAGCTGGACCTGGTGGACGAAAAGACGGAGGCGGTCCTCATTACCAACCGTAGGAAGAATAACACGGTTACCATCCGGGTTGGTAATCGTGAGGTCGTCTCAAAATCGGTTGTCAAATACCTGGGGGTGATGATGGATGCCAAGCTGAGTTTCAAGGGACACTTGGATTATGCGCGAGAGAAGGCAGCAAATGCCAGCTCAGCCCTTGCAAGGATGATACCTAACGTGGGAGGGCCGAAGTATAGTCGCAGGTTACTCATCGCGGGAGTGGTGAGGTCGATCCTACTATACGCGGCCCCTGTCTGGGCGGGAGTGTTGAACCACGTTGTCAACCGGAGGAAGATAAGTTCGGCATACCGGTCAATTGCGCTAAGGGTGTGCAGCGCATTTAGGACGGTGTCGACGGAGGCAGTGTGTGTCATCGCGGGAATGATCCCTATAGCTCTTCTAGCGAGCGAGGCACACTGGCTCTACGAAAAACGGAAGGCATATCCAGCCGAGGTGAATGCGGATTTCCGAAAAACCATCAGGAAAGAGTTGTGTGGCAAGTGGCAACAACGGTGGGATAACTCCGACAAGGGCCGGTGGACCCATATATTGATCCCATGTATCGAGAAATGGGTCAACCGAAAGCACGGAGAATTGAATTACCATCTGACACAGTTCCTTACGGGACACGGTGGTTATAGGAAGTACTTGCATCGCTTCGAGTTGGACGAGTCTCTCAACTGTCCTGAATGCGGTGCTACACCCGAGGACCCGGAGCACGTTATGTTCCATTGTCCCAGATTTCTGCAGCAGAAAAGGAGGTTGAACAGCATCTTAGGTACGAACATCAAGCCCTCCAACCTGGTGGAAGAGGTGCTGAAGTCGGAGGAAAATTGGATGGCGGTAAATGAGGCAGTAGCCGTGTTGCAGACGAAACTCCTGGAGTTGGATCGAGCTCGGAAGGCGGCGCAACGGAGACGCGACATGGACGAGCTGGTATAGCGAACCAGAGCCTCCCCGCGAAGTAATACTTCACGGTGGTCCCGCGGGGAGGGGCGGAACAGTGGGGGTGGTTTTAGTGGGTGCGAATCCCACACACTGCTGCAACCTGGCGCAGCAGGGTTTTTCTAAGATTTCCACCTCCATCCATAAAAAAGAAAAAAATATATATATATAAAGTTAAAAAAGCCCACGGACCCTCTTCCCGTCCAACCGGACCGAGGGGCGACCAACCTAAGGATGGGCTGGATGCAACATCCAAAGGCCCGCATCACAGCGATGATGTGTTTTAACGCAAAGTGTGTGCGACCATGCGAAAATGTATTACTACATCCCGATTGTCGCAAACATTTCAGCCAATGACGCGGAGGTTCTACACTACAGAGACATGGATCTTATATCGAAGACAGTGCGGATCAAGACTGAAACCCATTAGGTCAGATTGTTACCGGACAGGACTCTTCGGACTATAGCACAGGTGGCAAGGATAACCGCTTTTTGCAACTCCAAGTATAGTCCAGCCCTAAGATCGAGCGTTTTCAGCGCTTTATGTATGTTCTGCGGGAATAATCCCGTCGCTGAAATTACTGCTGGGACTACTTCGATCTTTTGTACTCTCCAAGTTTGCTTCATATCGTTTGCCGTAGTTCCGGATTTTTTTCGTGCTGTTTTTCCGGTGCAACGGTACGGCTACATCGATTATAAAGTACGCTCGTTCTTCCTTGAGAAGCAGAACTAGATCGGGTCTGTTATGATTAACACTGTGGTCGGTGGCAATAGTGTGATCCCACAGTAGTTTGACCCGATCATTTTCCAAGATTCTCTGCGGAGTATACTTATAGTAAGGATGGTAGGTTGCCACTAAGTTATACTTCAACGCAAGGTTTTGATGGAGAATCTTGCAGACGGAGTTATGACGATTGGTGTACTCGGTACCGCTCAACATCCTGCACGCAGATGTTATGTGCTGGATGGTCTCCTCTTCACAGTTGCATAACCTACAACTGGAGTTGATATATATATTTTTGTGCGTACACGGAGGTGGAAAATCTTAGAAAGACACGTCCGCCCCAGCTCCGCCGCCCGAACGTCGGAACTACAGCGGACGCGTGTGGGATTCACACCCACTAAAAAGCACCCCCGGTCTCTCCACCATTAAGGCATTACTTCGCGAGATAGGTTTCCTCTTAGGCACACATCCTTCTCCAATCTGCCGCTTTCCTCCTTCTCTGTTCCTTCAGCAACTCCTCCTGCAGTTGGATGATTGCGGAGCCAACCGCAAGCCACTTCTCCTCGGACTCCACCATCTCAGTAACCAAGCTCTCCGTGGTCACGCTCCTGCCCAGCACCTGGTTTAAGGTCCTTCTCTCGATCGCAAATCGTGGGCAGTGAAACATCTCATGCTCTGGATCCTCCGGTATGCCTTCGCATCTGGGACAATTTGGAGAATCATCGAACCCAAAGCGGTGCAGATATTGCTTGTAGCAACCACCGTGTCCCGTGAGAAACTGGGTAATGTGGTAGTTGGTTTCCCCATGTTTTTGCTCAAGCCACACCCTAATGTTGGGAATGAGCCTGTGCGTCCACCGACCCTTCGTAGACACGTCCTATCTGCGTTGCCAGAAATCATGCGACTCTGACCTTGCCGCATTTCTACGCTGTGCGTGCGCCTCCATACGTCTTGCATGGTACAGGACACTCATTTCTTTGGCCAGAATGTTAACACGGATCATGCCTGCCACCACCAATACTGCCTCATCTCATGTGGTTCTAAAAGCATTGCAAACCCTCAAAGCCATCAGCCGGTAAATCGATTCACCTGCTTCCGTCTCTGAGAGTTTGCGCCTCTGCCCAAACAGGCGACGAGTAGAGCAGGATGGAGCGCACCACTCCGGTCAGCACCAACCTCCGGCAATGTTTTGGTCCATCAATATTTGGCAACATTTTTACAAGTGCCGTGGTAGTACTGGCTGCCTTTTGGCATGCATACTCTAGGTGTTCCCTAAAACTCAATTTGGTGTCAATTATTACCCCTAGGTATTTGATGGCCGGCTTTGATACGACCGTATATCCACCGACCTCCACTTTGGATCTTCTAGCGGATAAGTCCCACTATCATTATCGGAGCAGGAGGGCAAATCCGGCCGAAGTGACTGCGGGCTTCCGAAAGGCCACTAGGTAGGAGCTGTACAGGAGATGGCAGCAGCGGTGGGATAATTTCTAAAAAAACCGATGGACCCATACACTGATCCCGTGCATTGAGAGATAGGTCAAGCGCAAACATGGAGAATTGAATTACCACCTAGCATAGTTCCTTACGGGACACAGTGGATACAGGAAGTACTTGCATCGCTTCGGATTGGATGAGTCTCCAGACTTTCCCGAATGCGCCGCTACACTACTTCCGAAACCTGGCAAATCACCTGGAGACCCAGCATTGTATCGTTCTATCTGCTTGCTGGAGAGATTCATCTACAACAGACTCCTATCCATCGTCGAAGCCAGGAATGGTCGGTCGGAACGCCAATTTGGTTTCCGACGTGTCTGCTCTACGGTGGACGTAATTAGCATGGTAGTAAACGAGCCAAAAGGTACACCGATTTCTGGCGCCTTTTTGTGCCGTTTTGGAGCTGGATGTTAAAATCGCATTCAACTCGGCCAAATGGAGCAGAATTAAAGGGGCGTTGACTAACATAGATGCCCTCGGATATTTAGCGAATTTGGTGGAAAACTACTTTTCAGAGAGGACTTTCTGTTATGGGACGGATGAGGGTCCAAAGAGTACATTCTTACAACCGGGGTACCACAGGGATCTGTACTTGGTCCATTCTTGTGGAATATCATGTATAATGGGGTGCTTGCTCTTCCAGTCCCAGAGAGGACTACGATTGCCGGCTTTGCTGATGACTTAGCTGTGGTTGTTATGGCAAAACTCCCAGAAGATGTGGAGCTCTACGCGATGGAAACAGTAAAAGCCGTAAAGTATTGACTAGAATTCCCTTGGATCTTTGTATTTGAGATGGATCAAACGCAAACATGGAGAATTGAATTACCACCTAACACAGTTCCTTGCGGGACACGGTGGATATAGGAAGTACTTGCATCGCTTCGGATTGGATGAGTCTCCAGACTCTCCCGAATGTGCCGGTACACCCGAGGATCCGCAGCATGTTATGTTCCACTGTCCGAGATTTGCGAATGAAAGAGGGAAGTTAAACGATGCTCTCAATGCAGGTATGGGACTCCATAATTGCAGTGCGATAAACGGAACAGTAACTGCAACACAGAGAAAGCTGAAGGAACTGGAACGAGCTTGGAAAGCGCGACAGACGCGTGACTCAGTTGTGCTAGTATAAACCAGAGTCCCCTTCGCGAAGTAATATTCGACCGTGATCCCGCGAGAATAAGGACGGAGAAGTGGGGATGGTTTTAGTGGGTGAGAATCCCACATAATGCTGCAAGTTGGCGCAGCAGCGTCATTTTAAAATTTACACCACCACCCATTTAAAACAAGTCGGGAAACCGGAAGCTGGGCGCTTCAGGTATGAAATGTTTTCTTTGCTTCTTGTGTGAGTATATTTGAGTGTAGAAGAGAGAGTATTATTTTACATTTTATACTACTAACTCTGAGATAAATATAAGGGGGGTTTTACTCAATTTGCCCAAAAATATGCTAATATATAAGGTCTACAAATAAGTTCTGTCGGTTTTCACAATAGATGGCGTAGCTTGTTTTTTATTCCATTGATCCACATTTCCAAACATTCATCGGAAAGCTACTGTCAATAGGCACAAACATCAGTATAAATTATTTAATTGAAGTGTAAACAACAATACTTTTTTCATCAACGAAAATGGCCAATTGTGTACCAAATAATGTGTTTTTGCGGGGAGTTCTAATTCATTATTTCAATATGAAGAAAAAAGCAACCGAAAGTCATCGCATTTTGGTGGAAGTTTATGGTGACCATGCTCTATCTGAACGAACGTGTCAGAGGTGGTTTGGACGGTTTAAAAGTGGCAATTTTGACTTGGAAGACGAAGAGCGCGCCGGACGGCCAACAATTTTTGAAGAGAGGCATTGCTCGACCAAGATCCATCGCAAACGGAAGAAGAACTTGGAAAAACACTTGGAGTCATTCAGCAAGCCATTTCCAACCGTTTAAAAGCAACGGGAATGATCCGAAAGGTCGGAAATCGGGTTCCGTATGAACTGAAGCCAAGAGACGTCGAACGCCGTTTTTCCACGTGCGAACATCTGCTCCAAGACAAGAAAGGAAGGGTTTTCTGCATCGAATAGTTACTGGCGATGAAAAGTGGATCCATTACGATAATCCCAAGCGTCGGGCAACGTGGGGATACCCCGGCCATGCCTCATCATCAACGGCCAAAGCGAATATTCATGGTGAGAAGATCATGCTGTCTATATATTGTGGGACCAGCTGGGTATGGTATACTATGAGCTGCTAAAACCGAACGAAACGGTCACGGGTAAACTCTACCGACGTCAAATGATGCGTTTGAGCCGCGAACTCAAGAAAAAACGGCCGCAATACCAGCAAAGGCATGATAAAGTTATTTTGCAACATGACAATGCTCGTCCACATGTTGCACAGCCCGTTAAAACATATCTAGAAACGTTGAAATGGGAAGTCCTACCCCACCCGCCGTACTCTCCAGACATTGCTGCTTCTGATTACCATTTGTTCCGGTCGATGCAGCATGGCTTGGCTGACCAGCGCTTCTCCAATTACGACGAACTCAAAAAATGGCTCGATGAGTGGATAGCGGCCAAGCAGGCCAATTTTTGGCGCGATGGTATCTATGAATTGTCTGAAAGATGGAAGAAAGTTGTGGCTAGCGATGGGCAATACTTTGAACAATGAATGTATAACCAATTTTTCACAATAAAGCTTCAAATTTAAAGAAAAAACCGACAGAACTTATTTGTAGGCCTTATACTATTATTAACTTAATTTGAACAGATATCGATGTGGAGAGTATTTTGAGGCCTGGGCACCATAAAGAGGCACCTTCACGATTTTTTTCAGATTTCTCGGTTGGGTAGTTTCTGAGAATGAGTCCGTTAAAGAAATCATCACTTTCCACCCCTCCCACTCCTGCCTTTTTAACAAATCACAAAACTAAGACCGGCATCGAAAAGTACTAATCGAGACCTTTCATTTGATACCCCACATGA